>NC_140581.1:1115429309-1116049963 GCF_964204655.1 Triturus cristatus | reverse complement strand
TTTGTTAGGATGGCATGAACAAGGCGAACTTGGGATCATCCTTGATCCTAATCATGCCGACATGGTGCTGTCCAAACGGGAGGCTATACAATACTATGCTAGTCTTTCAGAAGCTCCTCCTGTACATACTATCACGACGGATGTGTGTGTTGAGAATGATTGGATTAAAAGTTATCCTGAGGTTTTTAGTGGGAAGTTGGGCAAACTTAAGGGTTTTCAGCACCGCATTGTCCTCAGAGATGGTGTAACGGCTGTGGCGCACAAGGTACGGAAAGTACCACTCAGTATGCGTGGGGAATTGAGGCTTGAGTTAGAACGGTTATGCGCATTGGGGGTGATCGAAGCTATTGAAGGGTCTGAGTGGTTGTCACCCATTGTTTTAGCGCGTAAGGCCGATAAGTCCCTTAGGATGTGTGTGGACTTGCGCGATCTGAATGCGTGCATCTGGGTGGATCGACAACCTCTACCCAACATTAATGAGATGTTGTCGACTTTGGAGGGTGCCAAATATTTTACTTCTCTTGACATATCTTCTGCATACCACCAGGTCGAACTGTGCAAGGACTCCAGACATCTTACGTCATTTGTGACTCCTGATGGAGCTTTCCGATATTTACGCATGCCGTTTGGGTTGGCATCAGCTTCCGCAGTGTTCCAGCGTCTCATGGGAAACTTGTTCAGGAACACTGTGGGAGTGGTGTTTTTCCAGGATGACATTCTTATTCACGGGAAGACCATACAGGAGCACGATGTCAGAGTTAAGCACGTTTTGGACATAGTCAAATCTAGTGGTCTGACGTTAAGAAGGGATAAATGTAAGTTTCTGCAAGATGGGGTAGATTACCTTGGTCACCATATCTCTGCTAAGGGTGTAGAACCAAAGATGAAGTTACTGGATGCCATTAAGGATGCACCTGAACCCATAAACAAAGACCAGTTACGCTCTTTTCTGGGGCTAGTTGAATATTACGCTAAATTTGTACCCAACTTTTCAGACAGAACTGTATGTTTGCGTAGTCTTCTTAAGAAAAATGTGAAGTATACCTGGTCTGAGCAATGTGCGTCTGATTTTAGGTTACTCAAGGAGGCTATAGTACAGGCACAGCCACTTAAACTTTTTGACATCAATGACAAATGCATTGTCACAACCGACGCCAGCAATGTGGGTCTATGTGCTGTTTTAATGCAGAGGAGATCGGACAATAGGGAAGAAATTATTGCTTTTGCATCCAGAACACTTCGTGGTGCTGAAGGAACCTATTCTACCATCGAAAAGGAAGCGTTGGCGCTATGGTGGGGTGTACAGTATTTTCGTAATTTTCTGTGGGGTAACAATTTTATTCTCAGAACTGATCATAAACCTTTGGTAGACCTGTTTACCACCAAAGGTGGTGGTAGAGCTACACCTCGCATTGCTAAATGGCAGTACAGACTAAATGAGTTCAATTATTGCCTTGAGTATGTTGCTGGTGTGAAGAACTGTGTGGCTGACTGTTTGTCCAGGCTGCCTCTTTCTGGAAGTGTTACTGAACCTGCTATTGACTTTGTGGAAATGGTGTGTGCGGTCAGTACTGTTGCTGATACGGGAGCTGCCTTATCTGAAGGGGATTGGAAACTGGCCATTTCTGAAGATGTGGAGCTTTGCAGGGTAGTTGATTTGGTAATTCAGGGTTGGCCCAACAGTACTGCTATTCCTGAGGAATTGATTCCCTATTCGAGAATTAGTGACGAGTTGTCCCTGGTTGATGGGATTTTGCGCAGGGGTGGGTTGCTGGTTGTTCCCTTGTCATTACGCAAGAAAGTTTTAGACCTAGCCCATGAAGGTCATTTGGGTATTCGAGCTATGAAGCGGAGGGTGAGAGAAGATTTTTGGTGGCCAGGTGTTGATAGGTCCATCGAGCATTGTGTCAGGGATTGTGGTGCGTGTGTGCTGAGTGACAAATCTCAGGTAACCTGTCCGTCCTCCGTCAGTCCCGTTGCAGTCAAGGAGATACCGTGGTTTAAACTGGCTTTTGATGTGGCTGGTCCATTCAGTGGCTTAGGGGTTTCTCCTAAATACGTGTTAGTTTTGATTGACTATATGTCCAAGTGGCCGGAAGTTAAATTTGTGGATGGTATCAACTCAAGTGTGATTATTAAATTTCTGATGGAGGTTTTCCTTCGGGAGGGATTTCCGGAAGAATTGGTGACAGACAATGGTACGCAGTTGGTGTCTACTGAGATGCAAAGTTTTCTGAGCAAGCATGGCATCAGACACACACTTACCTCCCTTTACCATCCACGTAGTAATGGGTTGGTTGAGCGTTTTAATCGTGTCATCAAGGAACAATTACAGTTGGCCTCTGTTAATGGTTTTGATTGGAAGGTTGTGATTTCGGATGTGTTGTGGGCTATGAGGACAACTCCACACTGTAGTACTGGAATGTCTCCATTTTCCTTGTTAAGGTTGGGTGCGGTGGTGGATGTTAGAGCTGCCACTCAAGCCAGGTATGGTTCAGATTGTCCTAAGCAGTCTTCTGTGTGTGAAGGGGATTGGGTAAGGATTAAGAAACCTGTTTTTGTTCGTAAGGGTTTCTCTCGGTTTTCTGCTCCTGTTAAGGTCAGTAAGGTGAGAGATCATGTGGTTGTTCTGGAAAATGGCAAGGTCTGGAATAAGTCTGCTGTTTCTGTGGTGCCTAAGTCCAAGGTGGAGTTCGTGAAAACCAAATTTGGTGTTGATACTCAGGGTACAATTCTACCTTCCAGCACTGATACGCATGGTGGTTGCACTTCAGAAAGCAATCTTGCTCCTCAGCAGGGTCCTTTGAGAACTAAGTTTCTTCCTGCCAGAACCAGGTCATCTCCTGTTAAATTACAGGATTATGTTAGATTTTGACTTTCTGTATTTTGTGATTGATGTGTTTACATGTGGGTGTGTTCGTTTTTAGGTAATTAGTGGTTTGTGTTTTTTTGTGAAGGAAGGGGGGTGTGTTGGGGTTCTTACCGCGTTCGGGTTCTTTGCACGGAACCTGGAATGAAGGTTCCGTGCAGGGAATGTGGAGCGGTCGGGGTTGGCAGTTGCTGCCGGGGAATCAGAGCGTCTGGACTTGAATAAAGAAGCTCTACCTTACAACGCCGTATCTTCTTTTCAGTCTGTCCTCGGCACAGGTGTAAATTTTGAGCGTGAAAGACATCTTTTTTTCCGTTTCCCTGGATGACGTGCCATAGAGGCTGAGGCTAATGTAGATACAGTACCAACTTCCTCTTCCTGTAATGAAGACTACACGCTGTGCTTTGTCCAGCCTTAGACATTTTGATTGTGGAGGAAATACTTAATTATTCTTTTGTCTTCAGTGTCTGCTGTATAACCATCCCTTTGAAGTTGGAAACTTTACTTTTTTTGGAAAATCAAGTTGATTGAATGCAATTATTTGCACAATGTTTCTGTTGGCATGCATCATTATTTTGATCCTTTTTTGTTTCTATATTGCTGATGGCCTGGAGTTTAATGTAAGAAGGTTAGGGAGGTTGCAGGCGGGCCATTGCAAGATTAAGGGATAATGGACATTTCTGGATGGTGGGCACCTGGGGCTGATAATATGTATTCATTTTCCTTATTTTTGTGTGACTTTTTTTGTGATTTTTCTTCATATTGTGGTATCTTTTACTTTTTTGGGTCTAGTCTGCTATATGACTTGGATGTATTTTTTAACGTATTTTTAACATTCTTAGTGCTAGAGACATTTATTTTCTTTATTTTAGCTGCTTTTTGATGGCATTTTATGCATGTCAAATTTATGTTTTGTTTAATCTGCATCTACCTTTTGGTGGCCAAGGTAAGAATGGCTCCAGGAACCATGCCCATTTTGCCAGAAAATGTTTGTTGTTCTGCTCCATGTGCTTGCTTATTATTGTGTGAGTGTGTGTGTGTGTGTTTGTGTGCGTTTGTGCGTGTGTATTGTTTTGCAGGAGAACTTGTTGCTATGTGCTCTTTGCATTTAAGGCATTTTAAAAGTTGATTTTAATCTTTTCTCACAGTTTCCATTTTACTGTACTGTTGAATTTTCATTTACATTATTGTTGCTGCTTTACTGGTTGTGTACTAAGCCCCAGTGGTGCATCGCATAGACATAATTGCTCAGGACTTTTTAAAAAAAGAAGTAGTAGTCAAACGCATACTGGTCTCCTGTACAAGGGTTCGCACTCATTTCTGTTCCGTCATTCTTTCAAAGCTAGGAAGCAGTTGAAGATCGTTTAGCATGCTAATAGATTCTCTGTAAAAGCCCTCGTACAGAGGGTGTGAACCACTTGGAACTCCATCTTCTACACCCTGCAACGTCTGTCTGAGCAATATAGGTCTGTCAATGATTACATTCTTCAAAGGAGAAGGGATGCAACTACCAAAGTCAAGATGATAGAGGTTTGCAAAAGGGAACAAATAGAGTGCCTGATTCAAATGCTAGTTCTCTTTGACATTTTGACATAGGAAGTAAAGACTGCTATTCCCAAACCTACATCTAGAATTTACACCTCCACCTATCCTGTCTTTTTATGTGGAGAGATTTTTGCCTAGAGTGTGAAGTTCACATTTTAGTAGCAAAAGTGCGAGCGATGGGGAAGTGACTGGAAAATATGCTATATTTTCCAGTCATTCCCCCAACTACTAAAGGAGATGGGAAGCGAGAGGAGTCTGGAGGCATTAAGGAGGGGTTTAGTAAGGGTCATGAACCCAGTCAACTGCTATTCACAAATTGCACTTCTAAAGTTACTACAGCTAAAAG
This sequence comes from Triturus cristatus, assembly GCF_964204655.1. Taxonomy (NCBI): domain Eukaryota; kingdom Metazoa; phylum Chordata; class Amphibia; order Caudata; family Salamandridae; genus Triturus; species Triturus cristatus. The sequence goes on along the minus strand of NC_140581.1, from coordinate 1,116,045,203 downwards.
GGGACCCCAAAATGGAAGTAAATTACCACACATGGTCAACTGCTGGTGCTGCAACACCTTCTATAGAAATTAATAAAATTAGGGGCTTAAGATAAAACCCCCCAGGAAACAATGAACAATTAAAATAAATTACCTTAAATAGTTAAATATATAAATTCATATAATTTTATGTTATCAAAACAGTACATAGTTTTATTTCCTTATAAGATAATTTATTAACCCTTTTCCATTTGAAAATTAATGTCACAAAACACGTTTTTAATATAATTAAATTGCCATCAATTACTTCTATACAACACTTTTAATTTTTATTAATACATTTTACAGAAAATAGTTTAGTTGGGAATCATTTGGGCTTATTGACTTTGAACCTGAGGAAATTTATTAACATCATTTAATATATTTAAATTATTTAAAGATTTATTGCAAAATGTATTTATTACTGCTATATACTTCAGTTCTATGTTTAAAATAAATATATACATCAATTTACATTAATATTTAAAATGAATATTTTACACATTTTTTCTAAGTATGATAAAGTATTTTGTACTTTATCCAATACTTTAGAAATGTATAGGGAAACATTCTCAATACTTTGACGTAGGAAGATCTCCACAGTCTGGGCATAGATCTCTGCACGGTAGAGCATAAGGATAAGTTCCCTTTTGTCAGAAATTCGGTTGTTGGTTGACTGGGATGTGAGCCCTGGCGAAGCAGCAACTGCACTCCTAGTCAGGGTAAGGCACAAGCAAATACCAAAATAACCTGTGCTGACCCCCCTGGTAGCTTGGTATAGAGCAGTCAGGCTAAGCTTGAACGTAATGAGTAAAGTGTTTATGCAACACTTAAAACAGTGAAAACACCCCACAAAAGATCCCATGCCAGATTAGAAAAATATAGAGTAATTTACTAACTAAAATAAGACCACAACGACAAAATTCAAGTCAGTGGATCAAAACTTCAGAATTTTTAAAGAATAAACTGTAAAATAGCACCTAAAATCATAAAGCACCAACCACGGCTATCCGGTCACACTGGACTGGGTCAAAGTCAAAACCGCGTCAAAAGCAAAGGAGTGCGGTTTGGATTCAGTCCCAGATTAGTCCAGCTTAAGATTTACCTTCTCAAGTTTTGTGCCAAGAGTCCAGTTCGCACTAGAGAGAGTTGTAGAGAGTAAATAGAAGGTTATGGGCGGTGGTCGGTGAGGCATGAAGAGCAGGCAGGGCGTCACGGATGAGTGGGCTGGAGACTTGCATTGGCTGTCCTCCGCAGGCAAATAATGCTTGCTGTGCGAAGAAATAGGCTTGTGGTGGCTTGTGCTGAATTTTGGTGCAGTCACGAAGAGCCCAAAAGCTTGGTTTCAAGAGCCTGTAAGCTACATCAAGAGTCCAGGACCTGAGTGGCACCACTTGGGGGTCAGGAACCCGCTGCAGTTGTGTCCAGGGACTGGTTGTGGAGCTTTTTATGTCCCTGAAGCTGATATCAGGAAGCCAGCAGACTAGCCCTTTGTGTCAACCTGGGTTGTGAGTTCAGAAAAAAGTTTCAGGTTGAGTTCTTATACCCCAGGCAAGAGGGCAGCAGGCAGCAGATCACCACAGCAGGGCAGCAGTTTGTTTAGAGCAGCGGTTGAGCAGAGTGGCAGTCCTTGAAGAAGCACAGCAAACCATTCTTCCAGTATCCACAGATCTGGAAGTGTACTGAAAGGTTGGTGTCGGAGGTCTTTATTTTATACCCTGGTGCCCTGGTTCTGGATGGTGGGAGGTTTAGACGGTAGCTTTGAAGTGCATGAAATGTCCTGCCTCCCCTGGCTCAAACTGGCTGCAGTGACAATGCAGGGTTGTTAAGCCCTTCATGTGAAGGCAGAGCACAGGCTATTTAGGTGTTTATGGGGCTGTGCTCAACTCCACCCCCTCCTGCCAACAGAGTGCCCACCCAGGCACACCTAGTCCCTCTATTGTGTGACTGTCTGGGAGGAATTCACAAAGTCTTTCAGATACACCCAGTTATGTGACCCAAGACAGGCTACAGGTGCAAAAGTGCTAAGGACAGGAAAATTTCAACTTTCTAAAAGTGTCATTTTCAAATTTGTAATAATAAATCCGACTTTACCATTAAAGATGTTCTATTATTACAATTTCATAGATGCCAAGCCTGATATAGCCAATGATCCCAACTGAGAATTACAGCTCATTTAATGTTATAAGGAATCCCCAATGCTATTCTAAGGGAGGGGTAGACCTCACAGTAGGGAAAAACAAAAGTAGGTGTTTTTCACTATCAGGATAAGTAAAACGTAAGAGTACGTGCCCAACATTTTAATTGCACAGCACTCTGCCCTATATGGCCTTTCTAGGGCCTACCTTTGGGGTGACTTATGTGTAATAAAAGGGGAGTTTAATGCTTGGCAAGGGTGTTTAAATGCCAAATCGACATGGCAGCTAAAAACTGCATTTCGGCTGCAATGGCAGGCCTGGGACATGTTTTTCAGTGCTTCCTAATTGGGTGGCACAATAGGTGTTGCAGGCCCACTGGTAACATTTAATTTACATGCCCTGGGTATATAATATACCACTCTACAAGGGACATATAAGTAAATAGAAACAAATAGAAACGTGCAAGTGTTAAAGCTCACCCACTCTGTGCACAGGTTTGTATGCACGTGAAGGACAATCCCTTAACACTCTCCAACCTCATTTGTTTCTCTATTTTCCAGGCTTTGTGGACAGAAATTGCTACCATATCAGGAAATACAACAAATCTGTAAAAGTTGCAGGAGTTTATTCTAAGAGTCCCTTAACTGCCCCTGTTGTATTCTTCTGTGTTTGAGAGATGGGGCTGTCTTTTCAGCCAGGAGCTGGAATTTCAGCCGACTCTGTGTTCTTCTCAGATTCATGGCTTCAGGTTGTGGAGGGTGAGTGTATTTACAAATGTCCTGGCTTTTGATTAGACACAGCTGTTGATTGGCCTCATTTGAATTTTCTGTTACAGCAGTTGATACTCAGAAAAGATGCAAACTAAAGTGAAAATAGAAAAGGATACACATGGAAGGGGTGGCCAATTGGCTTGTTCACAGGTCACCTTAACGTATTGCATTTATACATCCTGGAGTCCAAATATCATTCCATCCGCACCTTGACACGTAAATGTTATAATTGTTCGTTTTTGATTCTACAGCCTTTCTCTTCTGCAAAGAAATGGAACATCCATTGTGCTATTGCTCTGCAGTTTACCCATGCTCCCAGACTATGCTGAGAAAATGCTGATGCACAATTTGTATGCAGTATGATTTTCTTAACTTTTAATATAACACTTTGGACTTCAGCGTAGATAACTATACTACCTTGGGAGACTGCTGACTGCAAAATACTGAGTAGGTTATCTTAACTGTCCTGTTGCATCCATAGCAGATATGCTACACTCATGGACTGGTTGAATGCTCAGTCTCTCTACATTTGTTTCTAATGCCGCTTACCTATTCAATGATGAATGCCCTCATCCTCTTCCTCCAGGTTGTAAGATCTGTTCTACTGTCATCTATTTCCACCAATCACAGTCCTCACACTTGGATGGGTGGAGGTAGTGCAAGCAACGTTAAACTGTTACATGGAGTGGTTACAAAAACAATCCCATTTGACCACACTACCCTGCTAAGTTGGGCCAGAAAGGGACATTGTAGTGCAAGAAATATATTAAAACAATGACAGGGAAAGGAAAGTTAGTGTGCACTTTTTTCTTACAATTTTTGCCCATAGTGAATCAATCTATCTGATGATTCCACTGCAGCTGACCGCCTTCAGTGACGTGAATGTTTATTACACTTACTTTAATAAATTATTTTCCTATTATAATGTGTTGATCTATGCTGGTCTTTGCCTTGGGATTTTCACCCACAGTTTTGTTGTTGGTCCATGTTGCAGAATGAGAATCCTTCTTTGCTGGTTCACCTGCTCCATTCTGAATAAGAAGAACCTTGGTTTGTCTGTGACATCTTACCTGTTTGCTGTTAGTACAACAGTCAAGTCTTGGGGGAGGTGAGAGAAAAAAATACTTCTGCTCAAATAAGATGTGAAAGGAGGAAGTGGCTGTTTAAGACTTTGCAGGATACATAATAGAAGTAGGTCTCCTTTATTACATTGGTTGTTCTGAATAGTGAGTGGTGACTAAGTGCAGAGGGTCAGGCAGTACATAGATGTTACTTCAACTAACTGTTGGGAGGTTGGGCCCTCTCAGGCGTAATCAAATCGAATCATGAAGGGGAAAGGCAAAGGTAATGCTTCATCAGTTTTCCAACACATACTGCAGGAGATGGACTGGTGTCCTGCATTTGAGTTAGGTTTGTGGTAAGCGAGCCTGTTGTAATTAATATAATGATTTAGAGTTAGTGAGATCACAACAGAGTCCAAATCAAGTATAGTAGACTAGAGAGAGGATGATGAGAGTGGACAATTGGACAATTGCTTTAGGATGGGTCGGGATCGAGTTACAGCATCTTCTCAGATGGTAGGGTGGTGAAACATCCTAAGTTATTGAGGCTAATGTAAAAAGTACAACTAACATACAACTAATTATAACAATAACAACAACAGTAATAATAATAATAATAATAATAATAATAATAACAATAATAATAATATCAATACATTAAAAACCAATAAGTTGGAAAAATAAAAGGACTTATTTTTCAAAAAATAAACCTATCTACTCCACCTGCAGCAGACACTCCCTTCCCTAAATCCCTGAATACCCCACACAACTAATCTAATCAACTCATTCACTAACTGTTCCTACCCATTCCACCCCCAACAAACCCACCTCTCTCCCTAAATCCCCCCAAAACGCACAAAACTAAACTAATCTACCACATCCTCAACTATAAGCACCCACACCACTCGCAATAGGCCCACGACTCTCCCTACTCAAAAGGCACCCCCAAAATTGCAAGTCTTTGCTTTCTCTCCCTCTGACCTTCTTTTAGTTCATTTATGCCTCTCAGAGGTTGACTTCTACGATTAAGTGTGGAGTGGTTGTGGCTGCAGTGTAGGACAAGGATCCAGTAGACCACCTACTGTGGCGATGCTGGCTTGGTCACTGAAAGGAACCAGGCCCACTGCCCCCTCCTCCACCTCAAGTATCACAAGCCAGAGATACACCACCACAATTGTCTCCAATTATTGGATGTGAGGTTAAGCAGCTACCTCTTGCCAGTGCATGTTATCCTCGGTGGTACTGATAGAGCTCAGGGATAGAACTTTGACAGAAATAGCAGAATCTTGCTGTGAGGAAAAACGAAAATAACATGAATTGTAGCACCCACTGCAATCACATTTGTAGTCAGCCAGGCAAACTGCTGGTTCACTAAGGTCACTGAAATTTTGTATGTGATTCTGTGGCCCTCTAACTTACACAATACTCACATAATTCCTATTTGCAGTAGTCTGCATTAATTAATCCACTACAAGCACCCTCATAATTAAAACACCATTGCAGGCACCTCCTCCCCAAAAAATGTTGTGCTTGACCATGGCACCCTTGTGCTGATTTTGGCGGTGTTAGACCTGATAGCCTTAGGGTGGTCTTTCCCCAAACATTTTGGCTCCATCCTCTCTATATTTGCGCCTCTCCTTTTTGCTGGCTTTAGGACTTTTTGCAATTTGCCACTGCTAACCAGTGTAAAGTGATTGTGCTCCCTCCGTGAACATGGTAGAATTGGCATCTATCCAAGTGGCATATATAATTTACTTGTAGGTCCCTAATAAAGTGGTACCACATGGAAAGAGAGGCAGAAAACGAAATGCTACTTGTGGACTTCCAGCACAGATTGTACCCCTCACTTAAGTAGCCCTTCTAAACATGTCTCGGGCTTGCTATTGGAGCCTGTGTGTGCAGTTTTAAACTGCCATTTCGACCTGGCAAGATAAACCTCTTGCCAGGCCCAAACCTTCCTTTTTAATACATATAAGTCACCCCTAAGGTAGGACCGAAACAGACCATAGGGCAGGGTGCAGTGTATTTCAAAAGTTGAACATGTACTTTTAAGTTTTACATGTCCTGGTAGTGAAAAACGCTTAAATTATTTTTTCACTACTGCAAGGTCTACCTCTCCCATAGGATAACATTGGGTTACCTTATTATATTTAATAAGTGATAACTTTCTTTTAATTGGGAGCAGGTGGACAGGTTGAGTGTGGTGTCTAAAGAATTGTCATTACAAGGCCTCTTTAATGGTAAAATCACATTTTTGGTCACAAATCTGAACATGACACTTTCATAAAGTTGGCATTTTCTTGTCCCAACCATTCGATGTCTGCTGCCTGTATTCTGGGTCACATGACTAGGTGTAGTTTGGCAGTTGGTCTTTGTGTATTGCTCCCAGAGTGTGAGACAAAGGGATGCCAGGTGTTGGCAGTATGGCTCTTCCTCGTGAGGGGGAAGAGCTATCACCTACCACACTTGCACATCACAAAGGCCCTGTCTAGGCACTCTCACAAAGGGTTTGACACTAGTCTATTGTGACTCCAGACAAGGCAAGGAGGCAGGAAATTCCAAGTACATTGGAAGGGGGGGGGGTGGAAACCTGTAAAAGCTTCTCCTACTTCAAGGTGGGCACCAGGTATAAATATTAGATCTCAGACCTGTAGAAAACTCAGAATAAGGACTGCTGTGCTGCTCTGCTGGAACAAGGACTGCCACTGCTACCCTGCTGTGCTGCCCTCTCTCCCTGATGCCCTCCTGCCTGAGTGAAGGACTGGACTTGCATCTTGAAACAGGACCACCAGAGTGACTCCTAGGGCTAGTTGGTTGGCCTACTGATCTGAAGCCTCAGGGATAGAACAGGCTTCTGCCATCTTTTATCCAGCACCTTGACTCTGCCAGCTGTGAGTCCTACCCTCCCCAGTGGGTCCAACTGTGAGAAAGTGGCTCTGTATATACTGTTCCCAAATAAGTACAGTGTGTACAGAGTCCACAGTCCCCAGAGGTTTGGCAGAGGTTAAAGTTAGATATAACCTTACTCTCTAAAGTGGTAGCTTGGTCGAGCAGTAAGGCAGTATCAGAGTACAGTGTAAAGCATTTGTTGTACACACTCAGTCCGCAAATGGTCTCACACACTCAAGAACTGAACTCTAGGCCAATGGTTTATATAAAAAATATATGGTTGTTTTGTTTTAGAACCAACAATAGGTATTAAAATATACTTTCTCAGAATCAGATGCTCTAGTTATCTACTTTTGCAATATGCAATTGTCTTTTGTAGGTAATAGTTACAGGTTGTTGCAATAGGCAACGCAATTTCAGACACAATAGTACATTGAGCTCAATGGGAGTTGTAAGTTATATGCAATAGATTACTTTCAGGATTACTTTTCTAACTCCAGGACTGGATCCTAAATTGAGTCCTGGGACAGTTCTTGGAAACAAGTGATTAAAGTCGACTTAGTTACTGTTGTGATTTTTAGGCAATATTTTGCTATTTTAAAAGGTGACACTTAGAAGAAATTTCATAGAAAAACAGTCAATGATTCCCATGGGTTAAAATTCAAGTTACAGGTATAGTATGTTCTTGTTACTTTAGTAATCCAGTACTGGGCTCCTAGGCTCAGTACTGGGATTTCTATCTAAAACAGGTAAGCAATTATGTTTTCACAGTTGGTACGATTTTTAAAGAATATTTGTAGTTTGCAAAAATCGACACTTAAAAGAAATTTCACAGAAAAACAGTCAATGATTTCCTATAGAAGAAAATTGAGTTAATGGTAAGAACGGTTGTGAGTACTTTTCAGGGTCAGTGCTGGGCACCAAGATCCAGCACTGGGATCTCTCCTAATAGCAGGTGAGTATTTTCGTTTGCGTTACTCGGTTGATTTTAGCTGAATATTTTAAGTTTTAGAAACTCCACACTTAGAATAAATTTCAGAAGAAACCAGTCAATGTTACCCATATGGAGGAAAATTGGGTTATCGGCTTTTGGGTAAGTACTCGACTGGCAGAGTTAAGGTTCTGGGCACAGACTCAGGGGTCTCCCAGGGTCAGGTAAGTACAGTTGTTACACCCTCAGCGGCACAGGGGCAGCCGGGTGCAGAGTGAGTTAGGCCCAATGTTATCCTACGGGAGGCAGGGGGGGCCTTGGTTGGTGGCTGCTGACTAGCAGGCCACACGGCTGTGGGAGCTAAGCTCCTGGTCACTCGCTCAGGGCACATGGGGAAGTAGGTAGGAGTAGAGGTTACACTGCCAGGGCTACTTGGGCGGCTGGGTGCAGGGTGCTTTTGAGCCTTCGGGCGCTCAATGGATTTCAATGGGAAAGCTCCAGGATGAACAAAGGCTGCAAGCTCGGGGACGAACATTCTTCAGGTGCCACCATCACTTCGAGAGGTAAGTTGGGTAGTTGGAGGATAAGTAGGTACCCAAGGGTTGGGCACAGGGGGCCGCAGAGCGCCGGGTGCAGGGGTGCCTTTTGATGTCGGGAAATCTTACCCTCTGTTGATCGCGGTTGGGGGGGGTACCTGGTTCTGAGGCTGCAGTCGTCGCCCGGAGCGTCGAGGTGAGTCCTTGGGTGCCGGATTCGGGGTCACAGTCGCCGGGGGGACGTCCTCGGGGTCTTTGTTCACTCCGGCACAGGCCAGGCGTGGCAGGTGCAGAGTGTGCAGGGTTCGCGGTTCCGGGCTGATGCCAGGGGTTAGAACTTGCTTTGAGCAGAGCCACTGCTCATGGGAGTCCCAGATGCTCAGAGTCACAAGGTAGCCAGGTCCTCCAGGGTTTTTGAGGTTGCTGGCCACAAGAGGTGTCGGGATGTAGCAGGAACAGGTTCGAGGGTCGACAGGCCGGTAGGGCTGGGGCCAAAGCAGTTGGTGTCTTCCTCTTCTTAGCAGCTGCACGGCAGGTCTTCTTTCTTCTTGCTCTTCTTTGCTTTTTCGGAATCTGGAATATGGAGAAGGAAGGTTCAGGGTGCATCTAAATACTAGATTTAGGGGCATTACAGGTAGGTAAAGGGCAGGGACCAATGGGTTCCTGCCCTGGGGTGGGTACACCCCCTATCCTGCCACTCTCCTGTGTGAGGGGAGCAGTAGCCTAGTCCTGATTGGGCAGGGCCTCCCATCTTCAAGATGGCGCGCGCCCGGAGATGTGCTTATTTGGGGTTTCTGGCCAGTCTTCCCGCCAGAGTGGGGGTTAGAACTAGTGGGGGCCAGTTTGCTGGGTACAGTAAGTGGCGTGGAGAAGCTCACAGAGGTGGCATGCCTTTGAAGCTTCCCTCTGTTCATCCTGGGGGAGGAGACCTAGCACCTCGCCCAGGATGTGCATTGTTGCAGGCCCAGGAGAGCGGGGTCTCTCCACCCAGGGGTCCAGCAACATGTCTGCTGTGTGGCAGCCTAGGCAGCCTCCCAGACCAGACATGGAATGTAGGTTAGGTTTCAGGGGGCATCTCTAAGATGCCCTCTGTAGTGCTTTGTACATTAAATCCCACACTGGCATCAGTGCGGGTTTAATGTGCTGAGAAGTTTGATACCAAACTTCTCAGTCTTCAGTGTTGCCATTATGGTGCTGTGGAGTCCGTGTTTGATGAGCTCTCAGCACCATGTACTCTTAAATGGCAGCACTGCACTTACAGTGCCCAGGAATGTACCTGGGTACTGTAGGGGCACAGGGCTCATGCTCCTGTGCCCACACCACTGGCATAGGGCACCCAGCTAGAGGGGTGGCTGATGTATGCCAGGGCAGTGTAGGTTGTGGGCATGGCACACAGGGATGTGTGCCATGTCGACTCTTTGTTTTGTCTTGTACCCAGACACTCAGCCTGCAAGGGCAGTGTGTTTGTGTTAGGGTACAGGGGCTCTAAGGGTGGCACAATAAGTGCTGCAGCCTTTAGAGGCCTTCCCTGGTCACAGGGCCCTGGGTACCTAGGGTACCATTTACCAGGGGCTGACATGTGGCCAGGGTTTGCCAATTTGGGTTTGAGGTTTTAAGGGAAGGAACATAGGCCCCGGGCACCTGAGTGGCAGGAGTCCACGGCACACTCAGTCAAAGTACATTCAGCAATTCAGCAAAAAGTGGAGGCATACCATGCAAGAAAGATGGCACTCTCACACAACTCCCCCACACCCCAAACGAAAGGTGATGAGACTAACCTTGCCCTATGGAGTCTTCATTGTCTAAGTGGAAGAACCTGGAAAGTCCATCTGCATTGGCACGGGCAGTCCTTGGTCTGTGTTCCACTTCAAAGTCCATTCCCTGAAGGGAGATGGACCACCTTAGTAGTTTTGGATTTTCCCCTTTCATCTGCATTAGCCATCTGAGAGGTCTGTGGTCAGTTCGAACCAGGAAGTGAGTACCAAACAAGTATGGCCTCAACTTCTTCAGGGACCAAACCACAGCAAATGCCTCCCTCTCAATGGCATTCCAACGCTGCTCTCTGGGGAGTAGCCTCCTGCTTATAAAAGCAACAGGTTGGTCTTGGCCTCCATCATTGGTCTGGGATAGGACCACTCCTATCCCTAGCTCAGAGGCATCAGTCTGCACTATGAACTACTTGGCATAATCTGGAGCTTTTAGAATTGGTGCTGAGCACATTGCTTCTTTCAGGGTGTCAAAAGCCTTTTGGCAACTAACTGTCCAGTTAACCTTCTTGGGCATTTTCTTGGAGAGGAGTTCTGTGAGGGGAGTCACAATAGACCCATATCCCTTCACAAACCTACTGTAGTACCCAGTCAAGCCAAGGAATGCCCTGACTTGGGTCTGGGTTGCTGGAGCTACCCAGTCCACGATTGCCTGGATCTTGGGTTGTAAAGGTTGTACCTGGCCTCCACCTACAAGGTGGCCCAAGTACACCACAGTGCCCTGCCCTATCTGGCATTTGGATGCCTTGATAGTGAGGCCTGCATTTTGCAGGGCCTCTAAAGCCTTCCCAAGGTGGATCAGGTGATCCTACCAGGTGGAGCTAAAGACAGCAATATCATCAAGATAAGCTGCACTAAAGGACTCCAGCCCAGTCAGGATATGGTTCCCCAACCTCTGGAAGGTGGCAGGGGCATTCTTTAACCCAAAAGGCATCACAGTAAACTGGTAATGCCCATCAGTTGTGGAGAATGCTGTCTTCTCTATTGCTCCTGGGACCATGCCAATCTGCCAGTACCCTGCAGTTAAGTCAAAGGTACTGAGGAATTGGGCTGCCCCTAATTTATCTATCAGCTCATCTGCTCTTGGAATAGGGTGCACATCTGTCTTGGTGACAGAGTTGAGCCCTCTATAGTCCACACAGAACCTCATCTCTCTCTTTCCACCCTGTTGATGAGGTTTGGGGACCAGAATCACTGGGCTAGCCCAGGGGCTCTCAGAGGGTTCAATGACCCCTAAGTCCAGCATCTTGCTGACCTCAACTTTGATGCTTTCCTTGAGTTGGTCTGACTGGCGATAGATCTTGTTCTTGACAGGTGCACTGTCACCAGTGTCCACATCATGGGTACACCAGTTTGTCAGACCAGGGGTCAGGGAAAAGAGGCTATCATACTGTTGCAAGAGTTGCTTGCAGCCAGTCTGCTGTTGGGCAGAGAGGGTGTCTGAAAAGACTACACCATCTACTGACCCATCTTGTGAGCTGCAGGAGAGGAGGTCAGGGAGAGGTTAACTCTCTGCTTCCTGTTCCTCATCAGTCACCATCAACATGGTGATGTCAGCCCTGTCATTGTAGAGCTTAAGGCGGTTCACATGGATAACCCTTTTGGGTGTCCTGCTAGTGCCCAGGTCAACTAAATAGTTGACCTCACTCTTTCTCTCTAGGATAGGGTAAGGGCCACTCCATCTATCTTGGAGTGCCCTTGGTGCCACTGGCCCCAAAACCCACACCTGTTGCCCAGGTTGAAATTCAACCAGTGCAGCTTTTTGGTCATACCAGTGCTTCTGAAGCTCCTGGCTGGCCTCAAGGTTTTTGGATGCTTTTGCCATGTACTCAGCCATTCTGGACCTTAGGCCAAGCACATAGTCCACTATGTCTTGTTTGGGCTCCTGGAGAGGCCTCTCCCAGCCCTCTTTTACAAGACAAAGTGGTCCCCTCACAGGATGACCAAACAGAAGTTCAAAGGGTGAGAAACCTACTCCCTTCTGTGGTACTTCTCTGTAAGCGAAAAGCAGGCATGGCAACAGGACATCCCATCTCCTTTTGAGTTTCTCAGGGAGACCCATGATCATGCCTTTCATTGTCTTGTTGAATCTCTCAACAAGGCCATTGGTTTGTGGATGGTAGGGTGTAGTAAATTTGTACTCCGCTCCACACTCCTTCCTCATGTGTGTCAGGTAAGCAGACATGAAGTTGGAACCTCTGTCTGAAACCACCTCCTTAGGAAACCCTACCCTGGTGAAGACACCCAGGAGGGCCTTGGCTACTGCAGGAGCTGTAGTAGTCCTAAGTGGAATTGCTTCAGGGTACCTAGCAGCATGATCCACTACTACTAGAATAAATGTGTTCCCTGAGGCTGTGGGAGGTTCAAGTGGACCCCCAATGTACACTCCCACCCTTTCAAAGAGCAACCCCACCACTGGTAGTGGGATTAGGGGGGCCTTTGGGTGGCCACCTGTCTTGCCACTGGCTTGACGGGTAACACAGGAGCTGACAAACTCCTTCACCTTTTGGTGCATCTGGGGCCAGTAAAAGTGACTAACTAGCCTTTCCCAAGTTTTGGATTGCCCCAGATGTTCAGCTAGGGGGATTTCATGAGCCAAAGTTAGGAGGAACTCCCTGTACTTCTGAGGCACTACCACCCTCCTGTGGGTTCCAGGAGTGGGGTTTCGTGCCTCAGCATACAGTAATCCCTATTCCCAATAAGCTCTGTGGGTACCACTGACATCTCCCTTTGCTTCTGAAACAGCTTGCTGCCTCAGGCTTTCAAGAGTGGGACAGTCTCCCTGACCCTGGCACAGCTCTTCCCGAGAGGGTCCCCCTGGGCCCAAGAGTTGAACCTGGTAAGGGTCAAGCTCCATGGGCTCAGTTCCCTCAGGGGTATCCAAATCCTCTCCCTGTGGAGAGGGGTCCTGAATGTTTTGCTGCACAGAAACTAGTTCCCTAGTCTTCTTACCTTTTCTCTTGGTTGGTTGGGCAATTATTTCAGGCGCCAGACCTACTTTTTCACCCTTCCTCTTGCTCTGTGCTCTGGTTTGCACACACACCAATTCAGGGATGCCCAGCATGGCTGCATGGGCCTTCAGCTCAACATCAGCCCAGGCTGAGGTTTCCAGTTCATTTCCTAGCAGACATGCAGCTGGAAACTTTGGAGAGACCACTACCTGTTTCAGGCCAGTAACCCCCCCCCCCCCCAGCCTAGTGTCACCATGGCCATGGGATGACTAGTGGTGACACGGTCAGCATTGGTGACTGGGTAAGTTTTCCCAATCAAATATTGCCCTGGGGAAACCAGTGTGTCCTTCACCATGGTGACACTGGCACCTGTATCCCTCAGAGCTTCTTCCCTAGTCCCATTCACCCAGGGGTACTGCAAATATTTCTTTAAGTTGGGTGGCCACACAGCTACAGTGGCAAACTCCACTTCCCCCAGTGAGACTAGACTTGCCTCAGTGTGTTCCCAGATTTGCTCAGGGTACACTTCTGATCCCATCTGTATACTTGCTGCCCCAGGTGTAGCTGTACTGGGTGCCTTAGGGGCTTTGTTGTGGGGGCAAGATTTATCCACAGTTAGGTGTCCTGACCTCTTATAGTTATTACACCAGGCCTTTAAGGGATCAAAGTTCTTCCCCCTATACGGTTGAGGCACATAGGGATTAGTTTGGGTCCCACCCCCCTGAAGAGGTTTTTGGGGCCCTTTGGAAGACTCAGACTTTTTATCTTGGGGATTCTCACCACCTTTCCCCTGGGGAGGCTTTGTGACCACCTTCTTCTGGTCACCCCCAGTGGCTGTCCTTGTCACCCTAGTCTTGACCCAGTGGTCTGCCTTCTTCTCCAATTCTTGGGGCGAAATTAGACCTAGATCTACCAAATGCTGGTGCAACTTTTCATTTGTGAAATTACTTAATATATGTTCCTTCATGAACAAATTGTACAATCCAGTAAAATCATGCACACCATGTCCAGCTAACCAACCATCTAGTGTTTTTACTGAGAAGTCATCATAGTCAATCCAGGACTGGGTCTGGGTTTAGTGAGCCCCCCTGAATCTAATTCTATACTCCTCAGTAGTGAATCCAAATCCCTCAATCAGAGTCTTCCTCATGAGGTCATAGGATCCTGCCACTGGCCCAGAGAGGGTCAGAGGCCTGTCTCTGCAGTTACGAGAGAACAGTTCCTACAGGAGTGCCCCCAAGAGAGGTTTCTTTGCTCTTCTTATTTCACAAGCCCTCTCAAAGGCTGTGAACCATTTGGTGATGTCATCACCTTCCTCAAATTTAGGGACAATCCCTTTGGGGATTTTAGGATCAGAAGTTTCCTCCCTATCCTTGTTTTTATTATTGCTGCCACCATTGATGGGTGCTAAACCCATCTCTCTCCTTTCTTTTTCTAGAGCCAGGAGCCTGGACTCCAAATCTAATCTTTTGGCCAGACTTGCTAAAAGGCTGTCCCCCAGTGATCCCTCTGGTGCCTGGTTCACCTGTGTGAACTCTAGGTACCCAGATGCTAATTCTTGGATTCAAGGGTATGGGGGCCCTTTCCTCCCTAGGGAATAGTTTGGGGTGTGTATTATCCTCCTCTTCCTCTTCTTCCCTCTCCTCATCTGACTGGTCATCACCATGTTCAGATGGGTGGTCCTTAGCATACTCAGCCAAGCGCTCCTGGAGCCCTAGTTTGGTTGGATGCAGGCCCATTGGTACATTTTTAATTTTGTATAAGGACCTCAATTCCTTGAAAGACAAGTGTAAGTAAGGTGTGAGGTCGAGCTCCTCCACCAGGTCCATGTTATTATTTTCACTAATAGCTGGGTTTGTTTGAGTCATTCTAACCTGACAGTTCTAATCCTCTACCCTGACTATAGTGACTTCTATTTTTCTAAAATTCTAATGGGACTTAAGCAAGGCCCTGACAAGACTTTTAGTATTTTGGAAAAGACCAATCAGAATTCTAAAGGCAATTTTAGGAGTTCTGTCGTGTGATCAGATGGTAACCAAGTAGTCCAACAAAGGCAAGTTTGTATCCCACCAATGTGAGAAAGTGGCTCTGTATATAATGTTCCCAAATAGGTACAGTGTGTACAGAGTCCACAGTCCCCAGAGGTTTGGCAGAGGTTAAAGTTAGATATAACCTTACTCTCTAAAGTGGTAGCTTGGTTCGAGCAGTAAGGCAGTATCAGAGGACAGTGTAAAGCATTTGTTGTACACACTCAGTCAGCAAATGGTCTCACACATTCATGAACTGAACTCTAGGCCAATGGTTTATATAAAAAATATATGGTTGTTTTATTTTAGTACCAACAATAGGTATTAAAACATAATTTCTCAGAATGAGATGCTCTAGTTATATACTTTTGCAATATGCAATTGACTTTTGTAGGTAATAGTTACAGATTGTTGCAATAGACAACACAATTTCAGACACAATAGTGCATTGAGCTCAATGGGAGTTGTAAGTTATTTGCAATAGATTACTTTCAGGATTACTTTTCAAACTCCAGGACTAGATCCTAGATTCAGTCCTGGGACAGTTCTTGGAAACAAGTGAGTAAAGTCGACTTAGTTACTGTTGTGATTTTTAGGCAATATTTTGCTATTTTGAAAGATGACAGGAGAAATTTCATAGAAAAAGTCAATGATTCCCTATGGGAGAAAATTCAAGTTACAGGTATAGTATGTTCTCGTTACTTTTGTAATCCAGTACTGGGCTCATTGGCTCAGTACTGGGACCTCTATCTAAAACAGGTAAGCAATTATGTTTTCACAGTTGGCACGATTTTTAAAGAATATTTGTAGTTTGCAATAATCAACACTTAGAAGTAATTTCACAGAAAAACAGTCAATGATTTCCTATGGAAGAAAATTGGGTTAATGGTAAGTACGGTTGTGAGTACTTTTCGGGGTCAGTGTTGGGCACCAAGATCCAGCACTGGGATTTCTCCTAATAGCAGGTGAGTATTTTCTTTTTCGTTACTCAGTTGATTTTAGGTGAATATGTTAAGTTTTAGAAATTCCACACTTAGAAGAAATTTCAGATAAAACCAGTCAATGTTACCCTATGGAGGAAAATTGGGTTATCGGCTTTTGGGTAAGTACTCGACTGGCAGAGTTAAGGTTCTGGGCACAGACTCAGGGGTCACCCAGGGTAAGGTAAGTACAGTTGTTACACCCTCAGCGGCACAGGGGCAGCTGGGTGCAGAGTGAGTTAGGCCCAATGTTATCCTACGGGAGGCAGGGGGCCTTGGTTGTTGGCTGCTGACTAGCAGGCCACGCTGCTGTGGGAGCTGGGCTCCTGGTCACTTGCTCAGGGCAAATGGGGAAGTAGGTAGGAGCAGAGGTTACACTGCCAGGGCCACTCGGGCGGCTGGGTGCAGGGTACTTTTGAGCCTTCGGGCGCTCAATGGATTTCAATGGGAAAGCTCCAGGATGAACAAAGGCTGCAAGTTCGGGTACAAAGATTCTTCAGGTGCCACCATCACTTCGAGAAGTAAGTTGGGTAGTTGGAGGATAGGTAGGTACCCAGGGGTTGGGCAGAGCGGGCCGCAGGGCGCCGGGTACAGGGGTGCCTTATGATGTCGGGAAATCTTACCCTCTGTTGATCGCGGTTGGGGGGGTACCTGGGTCTGAGGCTGCAGTCATCGTCAGGAGTGTCGAGGTGAGTCATTGGGTGCCGGATTCGGGGTCACAGTCACCGGGGGGACGTCCTTGGGGTCTTTGTTCACTCCGGCACAGGCCAGGCTTGGCGGGTGCAGAGTGTGCAGGGTTCGCGGTTCCGGGCTGATGCCAGGGGTTAGAACTTGCTTTAAGCAGAGCCACTGCTCATGGGAGTCCCAGATGCTCAGAGTCACAAGGTAGCCAGGTCCTCCGGGGTTTGTGAGGTTGCTGGCCACAAGAGGTGCCGAGATGTAGCCGGAGCAGGTTCGAGGGTCGACAGGCCGGTAGGGCTGGGGCCAAAGCGGTTGGTGTCTTCCTCTTCTTAGCAGCTGCACGGCAGGTCTTCTTTCTTCTTGCTCTTCTTTGCTTTTTCGGAATCTGGAATCTGGAGAAGGAAGGTTCAGGGTGCCTCTAAATACTAGATTTAGGGGCGTTACAGGTAGGTAAAGGGCAAGGACCAATGGGTCCCTGCCCTGGGGTGGGTACACCCCCATCCTGCCACTCTCCTGTGGGAGGGGGGCAGTAGCCTAGTCCTGATTGGGCGGGGCCTCCCATCTTCAAGATGGCGAGCTCCAAGAGATGTGCTTCACCTCGCCTCCCCCACCTGAGGGGTGGGGTTGGCAGGCTGGCACATCCCCTGTCCTTATTTGGGGTTTCCAGCCAGTCTTCCCGCCAGAGTGGGGGTTAAAAGCGGTGGGGGCCAGTTTGCTGGGTACAGCAAGTGGCCTGGAGAAGCTCACAGAGGCGGCATGCCTTGGAGCTTTCCCCTGTCCATCCTGGGGGAGGAGACCTAGCACCTCGCCCAGGATGTGCATTGTTGCAGGACCAGGAGAGCGAGGGTTCTCCACCCAGGGGTCCAGCAACATGTCTGCTGTGTGGCAGCCTAGGCTGCCTCCCAGACCAGACGTGGATTGTAGGTTAGGTTTCAGGGGGCATCTCTAAGATGCCCTCTGTAGTGCTTTGTACATTAAATCCCACACTGACATCAGTGCGGGTTTAATGTGCTGAGAAGTTTGATACCAAACTTCTCAGTCTGCAGTGTTGCCATTATGGTGCTGTGAAGTTCGTGTTTGACGAGCTCTCAGCACCATGTACTCTTAAATGGCAGCACTGCACTTACAGTGCCCAGGAATGGACCTAGGTACTGTAGGGGCACAGGGCTCATGCTCCTGTGCCCACACCACTGGCATAGGGCACCCAGGTAGAGGGGTGGCTGATGTATGCCAGGGCAGTGTAGGTTGTTGGCATGGCACACAGGGATGTGTGCCATGTCGACTCTTTGTTTTTTCTTCTACCCAGACACTCAGCCTGCAAGGGCAGTGTGTTTGTGTTAGGGTACAGGGCCTCTAAGGGTGGCACAATAAGTGCTGCACAACCTTAGAGGCCTTCCCTGGTCACAAGGCCCTGGGTACATAAGGTACCATTTACCAGGGTTTGCCAATTTGGGTTTGAGGTTTTTAGCGAAGGAACATAGGCCCTGGGCACCTGATTGGCAGGAGTCCAGCGCACACTCAGTCAAAGTACATTCAGCAATTCAGCAAAAATTGGGGGCATACCATGCAAGAAAGATGGCACTTTCTCACACCAACCCAGTCTTGGAGACTCTTGGAAGTGGCCCAAATATGCTCTACCAGCCTTAACTGGGGTCCCAGCTGAACCAACACATCAGAGACACTGCACGCCCCATCGCTGACCAGAAACTCTGCATCAGAGCTACTGCATGATGCCTCGCCTCTCCAAACTCCTCACCGGGACCATTGCATGCTTCATATCTGGCGCAGAACTTCACATCACTTCCCGTAGCCTTCCAAATACCACAGCTGTGTGAAGCATCCCCAACACAGGCCTTCACTTCACACACCACTCATTGACGGTATCCTCAATGATGATACAGAACTCTGCATCGCAACATTCGCAGCGTCTTCAGAACCAGCCGGTGCATGACGCATCTCGATGCAAGACTAGGTATCGCAATCCCCTCATCCAGAGCATACTCAACAACGACACAGGACCTTGCATCGTAGCTTTGAGGAATCACAGCAGCGTGGTGCATCCTTGACTCGGTTCTCTGCATCACTCTGCATACAGGATTCAAGCTACTCTTGTTCAGCTCGCCTAACTGGGTCCTTTTAGCCGGGCCACGCTCCATTGTGTCAGCCTGGATTTGTTGACATTGTCCTTGTCTGGCATGACCAGATATAAGCAGTTGGCACTTTGTGCTTTTTGGGCATATTCTTTACTTACACCTTTAAAATTGTATGTCTTCGGTTCTGCTGATTGTTGTTGTTGTGGTCTTAAATTATGTTTGAAATTTTACTCTATTTTTCTAAATTGGTGTGGGATTTGTCTTGTGCTGTGTTTCATGGCATAAATACTTTACACATTGCTTCTAGGTTAAGCTTGACTGTTTTTGTGCCTAGCTACTGTAGGGTTAAGCACATATTAATTTGGGGTTGCTTGTGGCTTCACCCTGACAAGGATTGTGGTTGCTGCTTGAATAGGGTTTTACCCACCCCCAATCAGTAACTCAATTGCTTGTAGCTGGTTTAATGCCTCCTCCTCTGGCACACTGTCTGTCTGTGAGTGACATAACAGTTTGTGCGGAGGTAACAAAAAAACAAGCAAATGAGACAGACAGGGGAAGAAATGAATAAAGAACAGGGGCACGAAAAAGAGATAAAAAGAGAGATGAAAGTTGAAACAGTGGAAGAGATGGGAAGGGATAAAATGGATAGGGTTGGATGAGTTAAGCAACACAGCTGTGAAGGAGTAGGATTGAGTCAGAATGCACCTTTCTGATCAAAATTACCACGAAAGTGTCATGTGTCATAATGTTTCATCTTATTTTATTATCTCAAAAGGCACCCTGTCGTTTTTTGTGCGCGAGGCAGGGAAATGCCTGTAATGTCGTGTCCTTTTCTTGCAAATTTGGCATATTTTTGCTAGCGGCAATTCCCTGTATTTTTCACACCAAAGTTGAGACACAAATGTCCAAGATCCTATCCCTAAACTCAAATGTATTGTTTCGGGAAATTCTGCCATACTTGCTGAATTCCACATTTTGAAGTGGACCTTACAAATAAAAATTTTCACTGACTCAGGGTCACATTTTACATTTTTAAAGTGCCAATTTTGTGCACATAATACTTTGTGAATTGAGACCAGAGCAGCGGTTTAGTTAAGCCATCAGAGGAGTTTGCACTTGCACTTCGAAATGTTCAGCTGACAATGGACATCTTTACTGCCCAGTATGTTTGTGTTTTGGTACATTTTTCATAGATAGAGTTCTGATTAAATATCGTAAATTAATCAAATTGTATTAGTTTTCATTATTGAAAGGAATTTCCAGACTTAGATAAGCAAAAGCTAAGAAGAGAGCGCCAAGGAAATGGTGGAAATATATTTTTGTGTTTACCATGGCTTGAGATTTGTAATTGAGATGAATGATGTATTTTGGGTAATATATTTCACAGTATGACCTCATTCAGGTGCGGAATATGAAATGACAGCATATATCATGTTCCTTTCAACAGACACTTTTTGCTGCTGCTGTCCAATTTACGATTTCGTTTCAACCATTGATTGTTTCATCAGTTTTATGTTTATAATTTTTTATTTCTAACTTTAGAATCCATTCTTTTTAGGAAATCACAGTCTTTGGGACTGATCACATGTAGGCCCTGTTGGTTTAGCTCATGTAATAAAAATATGACTCCTCAGCAATTTACAGGATTCGTTAAATTTCGTAACTTTTGTAATCGGAATCCCTGCTGCCAGTGCTTAATTTGTAAAAACATAAGTGCCAGGGCTCTCGTCAGGAGGACACTGCAGCTTGCACCACACATTACCCAGGCTATGCGGCCATTTATAGTAACAACACAGCTACTAACCAACACATTCCTACAAGTGTGGCAAATCAGTCTATTTCTGGCCCCCAAAGCTACAAAAATGGCTTGGGTGACAGGTAATAGTAATTTATAATATATAATGTATTCATAATTAACTGTTGTTGTGGTAATCACTAAAAATAGGCAGACAGCGCCACCTTGTGGCAAGCGCCAGTGCTGATATTTAAGTGCCGGTGCCAGGCACCAGAAACCACTGGTTCAAATTAAACACTGCCTGCTGCGCAAACAAGTGTTTGCACTGGG
The DNA here is from genome assembly GCF_964204655.1 of Triturus cristatus. Lineage (NCBI taxonomy): Eukaryota > Metazoa > Chordata > Amphibia > Caudata > Salamandridae > Triturus > Triturus cristatus. The sequence continues at coordinate 1,116,024,297 of NC_140581.1, read as the reverse complement.
TTCACAATTTAATGGGCTGCTTCAAATCAGGCCCTTAGAATTGTGACTTTAATAATAGGTATATCACTGGCTAACCAGCTTCACCTTTGCCACTGATCTTCATAAGGCTTGTCAAACCATGTAGAACAAACATGACTATTTTCAGCAACTGCATATTCTAAAATCCGTTCTCATTTGTTGTATGTGGAAAACACTTTTTTAAATGATTAATTATTAACATTTATCTTTATGGTATAATAAGCATTGTTCACCAAATGATTGTAATTGTTGATCTCGCAGTTCTTTATATTGTAATCAAAGCAAATGTGCCAGCGGCCCTATTTGTGCTCCTGTTATCATTCTCTCAAGGCTGTGATACTGATGCTGCCGCCAGGCAACTAGAGGACAAAGAGCGGCATCGATTTCCTTTGGAGGCAAAAATCAATCCTTGTTGTATTCACGGCATATTTCATTCTACCATAAACAGCCTTTATCATTCAGCTGCTCTCAGCCAATGAGACCAGCTGTTTGTTTATCAGGAACTGTCGAGTGATCCCTGAAGGATGCACTTTGTTCAAGTTATATGAATGTTTTCATTAACATTGTTGTGCATATTTCTCAATGGCTTTCCTAAATCTTTATTTAAATCCTGTTAGACCTGGCACCATCGCGTGTGTCTCCCTTCCATTTTTATGCTATTGCCGCATGTGTTTTTGCTGGTGTTAGATGCTTTTGGCACTGTGCCACTGGTATCCAGTGCCACGGTGCAAGTGCTCCATATTGTAAGTTGATGTATGGATTAGTGATTCCTTGATTGGCTGATTTGGTTTACTTCTCAGACCCTAGTACAGTGCAGCAGGAGTGCCCAGGGCTGGTAATCCAAATGCTGATAGTGGGCTTGCAGTACTGGTTGTGCCACCCACAGAAGCAGCCTGTGAAAGTGTGTCTAAGGCTTTCCATTGCAGAGCCTGTGTGCAGTCCATGCTGACTGGGCAAGTGCACCCACTTGCCAGTGCCTAAACCTTCCATTTTCTTCATATCAGACACTTCTATGGTAGGCCCAAGGGCAGGGTGCATTGTAAGTATGAGGTAGGACATGCCCTGATGTGTGTGGCATGTCCTAATAGTGAATTACAGCCATTTTCGTTTTTCACTATTGCAAGGCTACCTGTTCCCCGTAGGCCAGAATGGGCAGTTTGATTATTACATCCTATAATCCTAACTTACTCAGAGAACTAGGTAGAAATTCGAGTTTAGTATTCCTGAACTCAGAATGATAAAAGGCTTCTTTTAGTGAAGTTGGTTTTAACATTCTGTGTTTGAAAATACCACTTTTATAAAGTAGGTATTTTTTTGTCTAACCATCCAACCCTGCCTCTGCTAGGTTGTGTATTCCTTGTCTGGAGTTTGAGTGACAGGGGTTGGGAGATTCCAGGAGACAGGGTGAGTCAGCACAGGGCTGAATAGAGAGATCTGCATGTAGATGGGTGGGAGGAGTTGCACCTGGGACCTGAATAGGGCTGTGCCTTCCCTCCACAATGCTGGCTCCACCTCCTGTGGTGCGTCTGATGTCCATGGCCTTCACTGTGAAAGGAAAGAAGGAGTCATGTAAACAGAGTGCTCCAGGACTGACCAGAACTGGTTTGGACTAGGCAAAGGCCTCTATGCCCTTCAGAGAACAAAGAGAAACTGAGTATAAATATTTGGACCGAAACCCAAGAACTTTAGTTCACTTTTGGGAAACAAGAAGAAACCTTTGCTGAGGAGAGGAACCAGAGAAACTGAGGAGAGACTATCCCTAAGCTGAAGTGCTGCTTGGGGTATTGGCCTGCAGTGGTTGCCTAATTGCCAAAGAGAGGAGAGAGGAACTTTGTGTGTACTTTCACCAACTTGTGAAGGATCTCGAAGGGCTTGAGAAAGAGCTTGCCTCCTGCTGAAGTCTCAGGGACAACAGACGTCAACCACCAGCTCCCCAAGAGTACTTTGAAAGCGCCTGCAGTTGTGTTGGGCTTTCCGAGGAAACTGGGTGTCGCAAGGAGCTGGAAGCGTGACTCACAAAGAAGAAGCATGTCGCTGCCGCAGCTGTCGCATTACTGAACAAGAGTGTCGCCGCTGTAGCTGTCGCATGGCAGAAGCGTCTCTCAACACCGAAGAAGCGTGTGGCCGCCGCAGCCGCTGTCGTCTCATCACTGAACAAGGGTGTCGCCGCTGTAGCTGTCACATCCCAGCGCAGAAGTGTCTCGCATCACCAGAAAAGAGTATCGCTGCCAAAGCCGCTGTCATCGCATCACTGAACAAAGGTGTCGCCGCACGGCCATCGGGCATGCACGCATCGCGTCGCATCAAGAAAAAGACGCCATCTTTGTATCATTGCACCGGATCTTCATCGCATCACGGCATTGTGGGCCGCATCGCCACAAAAGCGCAGTAAGAAACCAACGCATCACCGTTCCTGCGTGTAAGGAACCAACGCATCACCTTCCCTGCAACACTTTCGTTGTAAAGCGTTACGCATTCAAAGGTACATTGAACTCAGAGTGTCGCATTTTAACATCTAAAGAGAACTAAGCTAATTCTACTATTTTAAAGTACAGTATTGTGGATTTTTGTTGTTTATGGTCTTGTGTTAAAACTATATAAATAATTCTTATTTTTAACATAGAACCTGTGTGGTGTCCATCTGTAGTGTTATCACTGGGTTACTGTATGTGTTCACAAATGCTTTACACACTGCCTCTGAGATAAACCTGTCTGCTCGTGCCAAGCTACCAAGGGGGTGAGCAGGGGTTATTTTAGGAGTGTACCCCCTTACCCTGATTAGATGCAAGGGTCCCTATTTGTCAAAGGTACCTACCTCTGCCAACTGCAGACCCCCAAATCTAACATTGGTGGTCAACAGTGAGGATTCTGGACTTGCATTTGTGACTCATATATAGTGATTGGTGAACACTACTAGTGAGTGCAGACCAAACGCAACCACATACTTTTTGGTAAATCGTTTTTTCTGGGATTTTCTATTTTTGTAAAGAACTGCCAAGTTTAACCACCATTGAGAAAGCAGCATCCATAGCATCTGTTGATTTTGATTGGGAAGAGGAGAAACTGGAATGCTTCAATGTGAGGCAGCTGAAGCCCTTCTGCAAGAAATTTAAAGTTGCAGTGACCGGTCTCTCCAAGAAGGATGAGTTCCAAAAGGCGCTGAGGGCCTGGGTCGCAGCAAGGTGTACCTCTGAGAATGAGGAAGGGGTTGAGGATGCGGAAGGGCAGCTGGATGGGCTATTGGGTCGAGAGGTGAGGAGAGCAACTTCCCTAGTAGGTAGCAGTGTTTCTGCCAAAGGCCTGTCCCCAGAAAAGTTGGAGGACAGGGAGAGATGTAGGATGCATGAAATTGAGCTGGGCAAGCTCAAGTTGAGTGGGCAACTGGAGTTAGAGAATAGGAAATTGGCCCTAGAGGAAAAGAGCATGCAGTTGGATCATGAGAAAAGTTTGAGGGAGTTGGAATTGAAAGCCAGGAGCTTAGAGATTACTCCCTCTGGTGGCAGCACATGGCCAATGCCTGTGGAAGCTAGAGTGTATATTCCTAAAGATGTGATGAAAGAGTTTTATAAGAATGATGATATTGGGCAGGGGTTCAAGGCCTATGAGGTAGCCATGTACTCTCACCGGGTCCCTGAGAAGGATTGGGGAGAGGGGTTGTGGGGGCGGTTCCTAAGTGAGGGGCGGGACACGCTGTTAGACTTGCCTTCTGAAGTCCATAATTCTTATAGCCACATGAAAGATGCATTGATGTCCAGGTATGGGTTGACTCCTGAATTGTATAGACAAAGGTTCAGAAATTGCAAGAAGGTGGAGCCAAGCACATGGGTAGAATATGTAACTTTCTTTTGCAGAGCGTTGGATGGTTGGGTGAAGGGTAGCAAAGTGAATGATTTTGAGGTGCTCCTTGATTTAATTGCATGGGAGCACTTGTCAAGTAATTGTTTTCCAGAGCTCCACCAGCACCTGATTGATAGCAGGCTGACTAACCCTAGGAAGCTTGCTGAGGAGGCGGACCGCTGGGTGAGCACCTGGGTCCACAAGGGTCACCTGGGAGACACAGCCAATGGTGGGCAGGGTCCCCAACAGAAGAGTGGAGGGGACAAGGGTAAACATAGGTAGTTCCACAGAGGGCCCCAAAGTAATTCCCAAGGGAACCAAGGAAAGGTTCCCAGCCTCCCCCCTGAGAAAATGCACGGGGTCCCGACAGGTAACCCTGTTCATAGGGGACTGAGGAACTTCGATTTTGTGACCTGCCGCCATTTTGTGTTGCCATCACTCAGGCAGCACGGCGAACGAAGTCTATTCTGCTTTTTCCGTAGCTTGGTGTCAAAATACGTCCTCGGCCTTTATTTGCGAAGCTGGTGTTTGGACTAGCCGAGTACACTATTCCTTGTCTGGCTTTCCTAATCCCTGTTTCAAATATCTGTAGACTCACACTATTCTTTCCTGATCATATCTTATCGACTGGCCTTCACTGTCTCCTGCTAGCATTCTCTTGTGTCATGACTGTCCTCCAATACACACAAACGTATCTCACCACCTGCAAGTTAGTTGTAATCTGTTAATGAATTAGTTCGGGGGTGGGATGACAAACACAGTTAGAGGAGAGGTCTCTTCGAGTCATCTGATATTTCTATTTTTGAACCTTTCTTACTGGTACCGCTTTGTTTTCCACTTACCCTATTGGCTCTTTTCTTCTATGCTTGGGGCGTGTGTCTTGTTAATAATTATGTATTGTATGATATTTAATCTGATGCTCCACAGAGTGAAGTGGTAGTCTCCTAAGAACCTACTTTGTGTACTTCTAGGATAACTGTACTAGCTGCAGCTAAATAAATCCAATCTTCTAACGCCGACAGAGTGTCCCGTGTCTCTGTGTAGCGAAGCAGGTGAACTCCGAAGACAGAGGGCGTACCCTGCGCCGCCAGGTCCAAAAGGCTCTGGTTCTTCAATTGGCGCCCAACGTGGGGCGGCTTCAGTGGTACCGGTTCTGCTCGAAGGTCGTGAGGAACCTCGCAAGAAAATTCCGGAGGGTTCGCAAGCCACACTAAGCGACCCCTGTATGTCGAAAGTGGTCTGAAGATCTTTTGCAGCGCGGTTACTCCTTCCTGACAGCTACTGGCGACCGCTGCCCTGACTGCCGCCCTGCTTTGGCCCATTCCTTTTGTGATGTATGGTAAAGCGAGACGATAGACGGGCCTCTGTTGGTGGAAGAAGACGTCCTTAGTTAAGTTAAGTATTTTCGTGGGTCGCGCCCACAATTTTGGTTCTTTGTTTGATGTCCTTAGGTTTCTTAGATTTAGTCATTGCAAAGACTAAAGCCGAGGGTAAGTGCATTTGTGCTGCGTAAACTGAGTTTTACTCCCTTGAAATTTGTGAACAGTCCAGAGACATTGCGAAATGCCTGGTCTGACTAAGTTTGGAAGAATTTGTTGTCTTGGTTGTAATAGGGACTCTCGACTTGAGGACTCTTGTCCGATTCCTTCGGTTGGAACTCCCACATATGAGCTCTATTCGAAACATGGTATCGGCCCCATTGCCTTTAACGAGACATGGACTCGATACACGAAGAAAGATGGTGTCCTCAAATGGCCAGAAAATGGTAGTTTTGACCCTGATGTGCTAGATAATTTGGAAGCAGTTCTGTTCAAAAGAAAAGCCCGGCCGGCAATGTTTGACTCTTTCCGCCTTTGGCGTAAGGAAGCCAAACAGAAAGAAATTAAACAAGCAAAACGAGATAGGAAAGCACAGGGTATGACAATTATACAGGCTGCCCAACAGTTCAAGAATGATGAAATTGACAATGCGACTGAAATTTCAGAAAGACAACATCGTATGGCGATAGATAAATGCTATCCGGTGTTGCCTGTTTCTCCTTCTGATAATAAGAAAGATATAGAAGAAGATTCCCTAATGTCCCGTTTATTGAGGTTGCCTCCGCCCTATGCGCAAAATGCCAATGTACATCAGCCGTTACAGCCTGCTCAGCTGCTAGTGGTACCTCCGTCGGTTCCGGCTCTTCAGCATTTGCCTCCTCCTGTATTACAGCCCTTGCCGGTTTTACCATAAGTCTCAACTTCTTTGCCTTCATCTCCTGATCTTAGCTCTCCTTTGCCTTCTGCTCCTCCTGTAATTTCTAGTTCTTCTCCTGTTAGTTCTCCTAATACTCTGTCTCCAGTTCTAATGTCCAATTCACCGTCTGTGCGTAAGCGTCTCACAGATTCTGTCACTAGTATTCTATCTCCTTTCTTTGGCGCTTTTAATGTGTCTCCGGCTTTTGCTCGAAGACAATCTTGCAGCCTGTTTCCAGATTTTGAGGAACAAGAGAAGCTAGATTCTCTTGCACGAAGATGGATCAAGAAGGGTCCACAATATAGTGTGTCTGATATTATGCCTACCTTTTTGCAATGGAATGCGCCTTCGCAAAGGTATGTTTTTAATGTAATGTGCGATATTCTCATTAAAGAATGGGAAGATGTGAGTTCGAGTCCGATCTCACAAGATTTGTTAGATGTTCAAGCCGATTTTGAAAAAGGACTTATTGTAGGTTCCAAAGTCGAGGAAGCTGTAAGGACACTCATCTCTTATAGAACCTTATTGTTCTCTCAGATCTTTCTTGATTCCGATCCGTCGGTTAAACTGACGTCGAAAAATTATCCTATGAGGGAGGTTCCTCCAGAATGGAAGGAGGAAGTTGTGACTGTAGGTGCTAATCCAGCTATTCCTGCTCATTTTCAACGTATATGGGTACATGTGCCATGGAAGAGGTCTGAAGTTTTGGCCCTTAAGCAGACTCTACCAGATCCTCGTAAGAACCCTGCAGGTTATTACAAAGAATTATCGCAGACAATCAATGCTTGTATTATGAATTTAGCAGATATTGATATGCTAATGGGTAATGTAGTCCCACAGACAATATGGGCTAAGATTCGTAGAGAGGATCACGCACAGGAACTAGGTGCTACCTGGGATGTTATAGCTGATACAGATAGAGACTAAGTGGGTGGCACAAAGCCTGACGCTTTGATCTCAGAGATTCCTGGTAGAATCATTACGTTAATGAAAACTATGATGCCTGCATTGAGAGTGAATTGGGATAAGCTACCAGCATGCAAACAAAAGAAAGATGAAAGTGTCTCTGATTTCTTTACTCATTTCGAGGAGAAATTTATCGATCACAGTGGTCAGGACATGCCTACCGAGGGTGGACAGCGATTATTTGTGGATAAATTTGTATTCAATTTGCTTCCCGAGCTGTCACACAAATTAAAAGACTCAGAAAGTTCTTGGGCTGTTTCTTCTTCTGCCCAGATATTGGCTACTGCACAATATTACGAGAATAGGGATAAAGAAGAAAAAGAAAAGCAAGAGAAAAAGACGAAAGATTTAAAAACGAAGGTTCTCTTGCAGCAAGTCTATCCTCCACGTTATGTTCAGCCTCAGACTCAGCAGCCACCGCTGTTTCAGAGATTGTATCAGAAACCTGAGCCATACATTCCGCGACCTTTGTTAGGTCCTAATCAATGTGCCTATTGTAGAGAGGAAGGTCATTTTAAGAGCAGTTGTCCAGTTTTATTGCAGCGCAATGGAGCGTTATCTGCTCTACGAGGTCATGCTGGCCTCCAGTCAGCAAACAGAGGTAGAGGTCGAGGTATGTTAACTCAAGAACAGCGTGCCCTTCCTTCTCCCAATTTCATGAACTACTTTGATCAGCAGAATGTGAGATCTACTCAGTATTATAATGAAGATCATTATGTTGAAGGCGAGAATGAGAGTCTTCATGCTAACTAGGACAGCTATGGACAAAGTAAGGGAGTTGTGCCAATCCCAGTAGATCAAAATGGTCCTTATGTCAACGTCACTACAATGGGTGTATCAGAGCCATTTCTTCTAGATACTGGAGCAATGAGAAGTTCTATTATTCATTCTAAACTCCCTGGGGCACCTTTGTCTGGCTTAACGAATGTTTCTGTAGGATTCTCTGGCGCCCCTGTTCGCAATCCGGTTTCTTGTCCTTTGCCTATTTCAGTTGGTCCTTATGATTTGGAAGCTTCACTTCTGTTGACAAATGGTTGTGGTGAGAATCTGTTGGGTCTAGACCTATTGAAAAGAATGCATGCTACAATATATTGTTCTCCTTCAGGCGTACATCTTACTCTAGGTCAGAAGTTGATCTCCCCAATGTATCTGTCTAAAGATCAGTTTCCTCCTGAGTTGCTTTCTCTTCCAACAGCACTTTGGGCCACGGGTCCGAACGATGTGGGATGTCTTGAGATACCGCCTTATGTTGTCACTCTCAAGCTCAATGTTGAATTACCACGTATCCCACAATATAGAATCTCTGCTGAAGGTGAAAAAACGCTTTTGGAAATCATTCATGACTTAATTCGGAAGGGTGTGGTTGAAGAAACGAGAGGTAACACATGCAATAGTCCTATTCTTCCTGTTCTTAAATGTACTGATCCTTCTCAGCCTCCTGTGTATCGGTTTGTGATTGATCTGCGAGAAGTAAACAAAATTGAGATTCCACAATTTCCTGTTGTTCCAGATATCACTGCCTTGTTGACTATGATACCTTCCACAGCGACTTGGTTTTCTGTTATCGATCTAAAGAATGCCTTCTTCAGTATTCCCATTGCAGAAGAAAGTAGGGACATTTTTGGTTTCTCTCTTGGAGGCCGAAGCTTCCGGTTTAAGCGCGCACCCCAAGGGTACTGTGAAAGTCCCTCCATTTACAGCCAAGCTTTGAAAAGTCATTTAGATACTTTTCACTTGCCGTCTGGTGCTGCTCTTATCCAATACATGGACGACTTGTTAGTCGCCGCTGATTCAGAAGATATCTGCAAAGATGTCACTGTTGCACTGTTACGTCACTTGTTTAAGCTGAATCACAAGGTTTCACCTTCCAAACTGCAATATGTTTGTCGAGAGGTTACCTACTTGGGTCATCTCCTATCAAAGGAAGGACGACGATTGACACCAGAACGAATTCAGGCGATTGCGCGAATGTCTGTACCATCCACACAAAGGGAAGTACGTGCCTTTCTGGGTATCACTTCTTATTGTAGACAGTGGATCCCTAACTTCTCTTTGATTGCCAAACCTTTGTTGGCACTCACTTTAAAAGATACGCCTCAGCCCCTTCCTTGGACTGATGAGTGCCAAAGGAGTTTCACTGATTTACGCACTGCTCTGTGTTCTGCTCCTGTACTGGGTACCCCAGATTACACTAAGCCTTTTACGCTGTATGTTCACGAGAGAGAAGGTTGTGCATTGTCAGTCTTGACACAGCAATTTGGAGATAGACAGCGGCCATGTGCCTATTTTTCAGCCACATTAGATCCCGTAGCTAAAGCATTGCCCAGTTGTCTCAAAGCCACAGCAGCCGTAGCAATTTCTATCCGACAGTCTGCTGGAATGGTGTTAGATAACACTCTCATTGTCATGGTGCCACATGCAGTGGATACTTTGCTAAACAGAACGAAGACACAGCATCTTACGAGTGCACGTTTAACTGGTTACGAGCTGACTCTTTTAGCTAGTCACATACACATCAAACGATGTAATACCTTGAATCCAGCTACTTTGTTGCCCCTTCCAAATGAGGAGAGTGTTAAGGATCTGCATGATTGTTTCTTCTGTACTGAGGAAGAGACAAAAGGAAGAATTGACCTGAGAGACACACCGTTAGAGAATCCGGATGGGACTCTATGGGTAGATGTTTCTTGTTTCAAGATGCCTAATGGAGATACGGTTTCAGCTTATGCTGTAACTACCTTACATACGATTGTGGAAACTGCACGCATTAGACACAATTCAGCGCAAGCAGCAGAGTTGATAGCACTGACGAGAGCTTGTGTATTATCAAAAGGGAAAAGAGTGAACGTGTACACTGACAGTCAGTATGCCTTTGGTGTCGCGTTCAATTTTGGGCGTCTCTGGAGGGAGAGGGGTTTCCTAACTTCACATGGCACTATGATACAGCATGGCCAGTTAGTGACTGATCTCCTTGAGTCACTTGCTTTACCCATCCAAATAGCGATAGTGAAGTGTAGTGCACACAAGAAGATTACGGATGATGTTGGACGGGGAAATGCATTTGCTGATGAAATAGCAAAGAAAACAGCGAGAGATTCAATGAGTCGAATGTATATGGCAGGTCCTGCGAATTGGGTCAGAGAGAGAGGAATGTGTGAGAATACAGTGGAAAGCGTGAAAGCGATTCAGAAAGAGGCTTCAGAAAGAGAGTTGAGCAAGTGGAGAGAAAGTACGGGAATGTTAGATGAGATGGGTTGTTGGATAGAATTATCCGAACATAAACGTTGGTTGTTACCGGATGCTTATGTACTCCCAGTGGTTACTATGGCTCATGGTCCAACTCACTTAAGTGCAAAAGGCATTTGTAAACTTTTGGCCCCAGTTTGGCAAAACGAGAACATCCCAAAATGTGCAGACAACGTAGTAAAGCATTGTATTGTTTGTCTGATGTACAATCCAGGAAAGGGAACCCCCACTCCAGCAGGTCACTTTGCTCCTCCGACATACCCATTTGAAGTGTTGCAAATCGATTACATTCACATGGATCGATGCAACAACCTCAAATATGTTCTGGTGGTAGTATGTGCCTTTTCGAGGTGGATAGAAGCATACCCTTTGAAAGATAACACAGCTTTATCCACAGCTAAAATCCTTCGAAAAGAGTTCTTTCCCAGGTTTGGATTGCCGTGCATTGTCTGGAGTGACAATGGGAGCGAATTTGTTGGCCAAGTCATGCAGAAAGTTTGTGCAGGTCTTGGAATCAAGCAAAAGTACCACGCGGCAAATCATCCACAGTCAGCGGGTTTAGTAGAATGTTACAATGGAACCTTGAAGTTTAAATTAGCGAAGATTCAAGCAAGTACAGGACTTAATTGGCCTGATGCTTTACCGTTAGCTCTGCTATCCACCAGAACTGCAGTACACTCTCGTCTGGGACTTATTCTTTACGAAGTGGTGTTTGGCCGTCCGGCCAACGTATGGGGAATACCTCGTCCTAAAAAGTTTTCAGACTTGCCCTATCCAATGTTGAATGACTATCTGCATGACCTTACAACTAAATTGCATGTCCTTCATCAACAGGTTCAGAGTGCCTTGCCGGAGGCTTCCACAGACCCAGGTCATTCCATCCGACCAGGTGACTGGGTCTGCACCCGAAACTTTCAGAAGAAAAAGAATTTGGAACCCAGATGGCGGGAGCCCCGAATGGTCCTACTAACGACAAGGACAGCAGTTAAAGTTGAAGGAAAGAAAAATTGGATTCACGGTGTGCATTGCAAGAAAGTACCTTTGCCTGTGAAGGCGAAACAGTTCCACGATTTGTACCCTTTAGCGATGCACACCTGAATGGGACATTGTCTGAGAAAGAGGACGACGACATTTTACAAGAAGCAATTCCATCGCATCGTCGCTTGAATACGACTGAACCAAGAACTTTGTTTCGAGACCAGAGTGTTCTAGGGAAGGAGCGTTATCACCTCAGGCCCAGACAAAAGAACAATTAAGACTTTCTTCTCCCTTGTGTAGTGTTCTGTTTAGGTTGCAGGGTCACGGTAGGAGTCTAGGTCGCGACCGGAGTAGTGACAATAGGTCTGCAGGATCCTCAGTGTCATAGGACGGTAGAGCATCGTGACTTCAGTGATTGAGGAAGATTGCCGTGAGCATCCACTAGTGAAAATGGAAACTACACCAAGTAATAAAAAAAGAAGAAATGAAATGAAGAAAGCATCTTGTAAAATAATGTACAGTCGTTATAGTATAACTCTATGTGTTTTTATATCATTATGTATTGCTTTGGCGATTATTGGTTGGATAATTTATGTGTTGCAGCCAAGAAATACCTCTCCTTCTTCCACTTTGCCTTCTTCTACTATCTCTCCACACCTCTTTCATACTTTTCCTTCACATGAACTTGTCAGAAGAACCGAGTATTACAACAATTCCTTTGTCCAACTATTGCACCAGCATCAATTAGTGGTTAACACAACTGATTGTTGGGTATGTGGTCTTATGCCACATACTACTGAGAAAGGAATACCATATCTAGTTCTTCCTTTCTCTTATGAGGGTTCTGCTTGGGCATTCTTTGTCATTTTCTCCAATGCATATCAAAGCAAATTTAGACGGTCCGTTGCTTCACAAATTAATTATCCGGATTTTAGTCATAGTTCCTTGATTAAGGGTATGGTAGTTATGGCTAAAATCATGGAGAACAGCAAGATTTCTATTGACGAAAGGAAAGCATACACCAATTGGAACGCCACCCAATATATGTCGAGTCTTCATAATAAAATGGGAAAGGAGAAATCCTCACCAATCTGGACAGCATCAAGGTAATTTCTGTTTAAAAATAAACGATCGCTCTTCTGACACTGCACTAAAGAGTAACTGCTCCTACACGTACATTTATTCCTCTCAAAACTCGCCTCCTCTAGTGCCGTCTCAAGGCACCTATTTCATTTGCTATGATAGAGCTTATACTTGGTTACCAACGGGTTTCTCTGGTACCTGCTACATAGCTTTCCTTCTTCCTCCTACTTACACTGCTTCTGCCAATTATCACCGAACCCGTCTCAGCCGAGGAATCATTGACTCAAAAGACACCACGGGACAAGAAGGAGGAGATTTCCTTAAAGGTTTTCTTCCCTTTTGGGGTCCAATGGCCAACAGCAGAAATATAAGGCAATTGGTCCGTGTCGTAGAGACTACAATAGACATCACTGTAGGAGCCTTGAGTAATATCACGGCGGAACTACAGGTGGATCGTCTTATGACCTTGCAAAATCGAGTTGCCTTAGACTTTATTCTTGCCGATCGTGGTGGAGTATGTAAATTGATCGGGTCAAGCTGCTGTATTTTCATTCCTAATGACGCTCCGACAGTATACAAGCTATCTCCAAGTTGCACATAATCTCCGAGTCTATTCATCAGGACGAAGGAGATTGGTCTTTAACGGAATGGTTTTGGGGACTACTGTCCAAATGGGGTTGGAAAGCATTGACATTCCTTGGAATAATCTTGACTATTGTATTTTCTTGTTGCCTTTGTATGCACTGTGGTCCCGCTATCTGTGATCTTTGTGCTACTATGTGCATCCCAAAACCCAAACCCAAGTAACAGAAAACATAAGGATGATGTTACAGCAACAGCTCGATGATCTCATGGCTATTGATGTGGATTCAGATTAACGTGAGTCTATCTTGCCTGAGTTCTGGCAAAAGGAGGGTCTGAGGAACTTCGATTTTCGATCACGATCGAATCGACCCGCCATTTTGTGACCCGCCGCCATTTTGTGTTGCCATCACTCAGGCAGCACGGCGAACGAAGTCTATTCTGCTTTTTCCGTAGCTTGGTGTCAAAATACGTCCTCGGCCTTTATTTGCGAAGCTGGTGTTTGGACTAGCCGAGTACACTAATCCTTGTCTGGCTTTCCTAATCCCTGTTTCAACTATCTGTAGGCTCACACTATTCTTTCCCGATCATATCTTATCGACTGGCCTTCACTGTCTCCTGCTAGCATTCTCTTGTGTCATGACTGTCCTCCAATACACACAAACGTATCTCACCATCTGCAAGTTAGTTGTAATCTGTTAATGAATTAGTTCGGGGGTGGGATGACAAACACAGTTGGAGGAGAGGTCTCTTCGAGTCATCTGATATTTCTATTTTCGAACCTTTCTTACTGGTTCCGCTTTGTTTTCCACTTACCCTATTGGCTCTTTTCTTCTATGCTTGGGGCGTGTGTCTTGTTAATAATTATGTATTGTATGATATTTAATCTGATGCGCCACAGAGTGAAGTGGCAGTCTCCTGAGAACCTACTTTGTGTACTTCTAGGATAACTGTACTAGCTGCAGCTAAATAAATCCAATCTTCTAACGCCGACAGAGTGTCCCGTGTCTCTGTGTAGCGAAGCAGGTGAACTCCGAAGACAGAGGGCGTACCCTGCGCCGCCAGGTCCAAAAGGTTCTGGTTCTTCAGGACCCCTGAGGTGCTACAAGTGTGGGGATGTGGGCCACAAGTCTAATGATCCCCGATGCCCACAGTTTCGAAAGACAGCACCCACTGGTGTTCCACCCCGGCAGATGGCGAGTGTAGCCCTGGGGGAGGAGATGGGTGTCCAAGGTGGGTGGGGGCCCGTAGAGATGTCCCTTGTCTCTTTAGGAGCCTATGAGGTGGTCCCCAGGACCCAACTACCTGATAACACTAAAAAGTATAGGCAGTGGGTGACCATCAATGGCCATAGAGTGGAGGCTCTTAGAGACGCAGGAGCCACTGTGACAGCTGTCAAGTGTCACCTGGTATCTCAAGAGCAGGTTGTCCCCAATGCATTCTATCCAGTTGTTGCCGCTGACAACACAGAGAGCCACTTCAAGGTGGCTCAGGTTCCCTTTGAGTGGGGGGGTCTCTGGTACTCTTCAAGTAGCTGTGAGGCCAGCTATGCCTATTGAATGTTTGTTAGGGGACGATTTTGAGAGCTCACTTTGGGCGAAGGTGGAGCGAAGTGCTCATTTGGAGATGTTGGGTCTGCCTGACGGGGCATGTGTCACCACACGGTCATCAGATTGATCCATGCAATTTCACCATTTGAAAAATAGAAGATATATGTTGTGGTGCCATATGCAATTTATTTTGGATCAACTTCATTTGAAAATACATATATTTGTTTAAATTTGTGTATATTCAGTTTGATGTTATGTATGTCGATTGGTTTGTTACTATGCACTGTTGGTCACTATATATGTTGTGATTTAAATGTTTTTTGGTCAGTCCTGTACTGTAATAATATTTATGTGGATTCAAATATAGTTTAAAAGGAAAATCATCTCTTTGTTTTTTCAAATTAATGTTTTCTATATGTGTGTGTGTAAAAGTGATTAAGTACAATTTTCAATAGCTTTCTAAACACATTTAATGTCATTGGAACTAAGCGTATTCCCAACAGAACCAATATTTATGTTCTATGTACACACCCAGGTTCTGAGGGTCACTGGGTTACCCCATTATTCTTAATAATGACCACACGGTCCATGGCAGCCAGTAAGGGTTCTCAAGAGGACCTGGAGCCTGAGAGGGAGGCCCAGGTGCCTGCCTTAAAGAGAAGAGGCAGGGGGCACGGGAAACCGGCCCCCGAAGTTCCCACGGCCCAGGAGGAGGTAGACCCTGAGGGGTATGCCCTGGAGCCTACCGGGGAACAGGTACCTGAACTGGGGGACCTGCCTGAGCTGACCCATTGGCAGCAAGAAGGAGGACCCTCCAGGGAAGAGTTCTGCACGGAGCACAAGGAATGCCCTTCTCTTGTGGGTTTGCGGCAGCAAGCTGCAAGCCAGGCAGCAGGTGATCAGTCTGGATCTCATTGGATCTACTGGAAGAATTTTCTCCTGTATAGAGAGCCTAAGGTTGCTAAACCTGGGTCAGCCATGTGCTGGTGGTACCCCAGCGCTTCAGAGCCTTCCTACTGTGGCTGGCTCATGATGTGCCATTGGCAGGACATTTGGGGCAGGACAAGACCTTTGAGAGGCTTGTCACCCACTTTCATTGGCCCCAAATGCTCAAGAGTTCAGACACTCATTGCAGGACATGTCAGACTAGCCAGGCAAGTGGAAATAGTGGGAGGAAGCAAAAGGTTCCTCTCCTGCCATACCCTGTGGTCAGCACCCCCTTTGAATGGGTGGGTATTGACATTGTGGGGCCACTGGACCCCAAGACAGCCATGGGCAACAGGTTCATTCTGGTCTTGGTGGATCATGCCACCCGGTACCCAGAAGCCATACCTCTGAGGACAGTGACAGCCCCCGTGGCACTGTTGGGAATTTTCTCCCGAGTGGGATTCCATCGAAAGGTAGTGTCTGACCGAGGTACAAACTTAGTTTCCAAGTATATGAAGTCCTTGTGGCAGGAGTGTGCGGTAACCTACAAGTTTACCACTCCTTACCACCTCCATGGAAATGGGTTGGTTGAGAGATTTAACCAAACCCTAAAAGGCATGATTATGGGTCTTGAGGAACCTGTGAGGCGTAAGTGGGACGTCCTCTTACGATGCCTGCTCTTTGCATACCCTGAGGTGCCCCAGAAAACTCTAGGGTTCAGTCCCATTGAGCTTCTCTATGGTCACCCAGTGAGAGGACCTCTGAGTTTGGTCAAGGAAGGCTGGCAGCAATCTCCCAGGAAACCTCCCCAGGATGTATATAGCTACATGCTGGCCTTCAGGAACCAGACTAGGCGTTTCAGGCAACTCGCTGAGGCAAATCTGGAAGCCAGCCAGGAGGATATGAAGCGGTGGTATGACCAGAATGCCACTCTGGTAGAGCTTCAGCCTGGTCAGAAACTGTGGGTCATGGCCCCAGTGGAGCCTTGTGCAGTCCAGGATAAGTGGACCGTACCATTTGAGGTGGTGGAGCGCAAAAGTCCTGTTACCTACTTGGTGGACTTGCGGTCTCTCAGGAACCCCTTGCGGGTCCTGCATGTCAATCGCCTGCAGCCCCACTTGGAGAGGTCCGAAGTGGGCATGCTCTTAGCGACAGATGCTGGAATGGAGGAGGAGACTGTGCCTCTTCCTGACCTACTGTCTGCAGCAGAGCAAGACAGGTCAGTGGATGGTGTAAACCTCTCTTCCACCCTGAGCAACAGAATGACTGCCACCAGTTGCTGGGACAGTTTTTTGATCGGTTCTCCCTGGTCCCCAGTGTCACTGATCGGTGCATCCATGATGTGGGCACTGGAGATAGTCTTCCTGTGAAGCACTAAACTTACAGGGTGACTGACAGGGTGAGGGCTTGCATTAAGGAGGAGGTCTCCAAGATGCTTGCGTTAGGGGTGATTGAGTCCTCTAACAGTCCTTGGGCCAGCCCAGTGGTCTTGGTCCCAAAGGCTGCTGCACCGGGTGCCACGCCAGAACTCCGGTTCTGTGTGGACTACCGAGGGCTCAGTTCAGTTACCAGGACTGACGTGCACCTTATCCCCAGAGCTGATGAGCTCATAGATCGGTTAGGGGCTGCCCGGTACCTCAGCACGTTTGCTCTAACGTCTGGGTACTGGCAGATCGCCTTAACTGATGGGGCAAGAGAGAGGTCAGCATTCTCCACAGCAGATGGGCATTACCAGTTCCGGGTGATGCCCTTTAGGATGAAGAATGCCCCTGCCTCCTTTCAGAGGTTGGTCAACCAGGTATTGGCTGGACTGGAAGAGTTCAGTGCCGCCTACCTGGATGACATTGCAGTGTTCAGCGCCAATTGGGAAGAACATCTGCGCCGCCTCTGGGAAGTGTTGATGGCACTGCGGAGGGCAGGCCTCACGATCAAGGCAAGTGCCAGATCGGGCAGGGTTCCGTGGTGTATTTGGGACACCAGGTTGGGAGCGGCCAGGTGGTGCCCCTACAGCCCAAGATTGAAACCATCCTGGCTTGGGAACCCCCCAAAACCCAGACAGAGGTGAGAGCCCTTTTAGGACTCACTGGGAATAACAGGAGGTTTGTCAAGGAGTATGGCAGCATTGTTGCACCCTTGACAGAGCTGACTTCCAGGAAGCAGCCCAGGAAAGTGATTTAGACTGACACCTGTCAGAAAGCTTTTGAGGCCCTGAAAAGTGCCATGTGCACGGCACCCGTGCTCCTGGCACCCAACTTCTCCAGAGAATTTATCATTCAGACAGACGCTTCAGAGAATGGTGTGGGGGCTGTTTTTTCACAGATGAATGAGGAGGGCCTAGATCAACCAGTAGCCTTCATCAGTAAGAGGTTACTTCCACGGGAACAAGGGTGGAGTGAGATTGAGCGTGCGGCATTTGCTGTGGTCTGGGCCCTGAAGAAGCTGAGACCATACCTGTTTGGGACTCACTTCCGGGTTCAGACAGACCACAGGCCCCTCAGATGGTTGATGCAGATGAGGGGTGAGAATCCAAAGCTGTTGAGGTGGTCCATTTCCCTACATGGGATGGATTTCACAGTGGAACACCGCCCTGGTACAGAACACGCCAATGCTGTTGGTCTGTCCAGATTTTTCCGCCTTCTTGATGAGGACTCCCGGAGGTAGGGTAGTTCTCCCCACATTCCAGCTGGAGGGGACACGCGTTAGACCTGTCACCTTGGTGTGGGTCTCCCTTCCATTTTTTTGCTGTTGCCTCATGTGTTTCTGCTGGTGTTAGATGCTTTGGGCACTGTGCCACAGCTATCCAGTGCCACAGTGCAAGTTCTCCCTATTGTAAATTGATGTAGGGATTAGTGACTTCATGATTGGCTGATTTGATTTACTTGTCAGACCCTAGTACAGTGCAGCAGGAGTGCCCAGGGCTGGTAATCCAAATGCTGCTAGTGGGCTTGCAGCACTGGTTGTGCCACCCACAGAAGCAGCCTGTGAAAGTGTGTCTAAGGCTTGCCATTGCAGCGCCTGTGTGCAGTCTGGTACTGCCATGCTGACTGGTCAAGTGCACCCACTTGCCAGTCCCTAAACCTTCCCTTTTCTTCATATCAGACACCCCTATGGTAGGCACAAGGGCAGGGTGCATTGTAAGTATAAGGTAGGACATGCCCTGATGTGTGTTGCATGTCCCAATAGTGAATTACATCCATTTTCGTTTTTCACTATTGCAAGGCTACCTGTTCCCCATAGGCCAGATTGGGCAGTTTGATTATTACATCCTATAATCCTAACTGACTCAGGGAACTAGGTAGAAATTCGAGTTTAGTATGCCTGAACTCAAATGATAAAATGCATCTTTTAGTGAAGTTGGTTTTAACATTCTGGGCCATATGTAGGAAGCCAAATACCGGTCGGTAACGGCCGAATTTCGGTAAATATCCCATTACCGACCGGTATTTAGGCATTTGCTATGTAGGGGGCTCATTTCTGGATTCGGTATTTACCGATTCGGAAATTAAGAAATCGGTAAAATACCGATTCGGTAAATACCGAATCCAGACATGCAATGTAGGGAGCACTCTCAAGAGTGCAAATCAGTATTAAGAATTCGTTATTTACCACCAAATAGAGGTTGGTGATAAATAACGAATACCTTGCAAAAAGCAATATTTTGCTGATTTAAGAGTGCCATGTGGCAGACATACATGCCCTTAGGGCATGTATGTGCGCCACATGTGCACACATGCAAGATTCAGGGGTGCAACAGGGTGTCAATGTGACACCCTGCCACCCTTGTATATGCTCCCCCCATTACCGAATCGGTATTTACCGAATCGGTAATGAGGCATACCTTCCCATTGATTCCTATGGGCCTCCAGGCCCATAGGAATCAATGGGAAGGTATGCCTCATTACCGAATCGGTAAATACCGAATCATAATTTCCGAATTTTACCGATTCGGTAAACATTACCGAATCATTACCTACATCACATTTACCGATTCATAAATACCGAATCGGTAAAATTCGGTATTTATGAATCGGTAAATGTGACGCTACCTACATATGGCCCCTAGTGTTTGAAAATACCACTTTTAGAAAGTAGGTATTTTCTTGTCTAACCATCCAATCCTGCCTCTGCTAGGTTGTGCATTCGTTGTCTGGAGTTTGAGTGACAGGGGCTGGGGGTTTCCAGGAGACAGGGTGAGTCAGCACAGGGCTGAATAGAGAGATCTGCATGTAGATGGGTGGGAGGAGTTGCACCTGGGACCTGAATAGGGCTGTGCCTTCCCTCCACAATGCTGGCTCCACCTCCTGTGGTGAGCCTGATGTCCCTGGCCTGCACTGTGAACGGAAATAAGGAGTCATGTAAACAGAGTGCTCCAAGACTGACCAGAACTGGTTTGGACTAGGCAAAGGCCTCTCTGCCTTCAGAGAACAAAGAGAAACTGAGTATAAATATTGGGATCCAAACCCAAGAACTTTAGATCACTTTTGGGAAACAAGAAGAAACCTTTGCTGAGGAGAGGAACCAGAGAGACTGAGGAGAGACTAGCCCTAAGCTGAAGTGCTGCTTGGGGGATTGGCCTGCAGTGGTTGCCTAACTGCCACAGAGAGGAGAGAGGAACTTTGTGTGTAATAATAATAAATTCTTTATTCGGTTTTTACAATTAAAAAACCATAAAAGAGCAGTTACAAATAGAACATCGCACATAGATTAAAGAATAATAAAAATTAAAGCTAAACAATTATCAGCTCATATAGTTAAAACCAAGGTTTTACAAAAATTCATTTCATCTACAAATACTGGGATCAAACCGCTGCTTACAAATTATTCCTATGTTGCAGAATACATTTAAGGAAGTTAAGAACAAGATAACAGGTCAATTCGGAATCTAGGCTTTGAAGGCGTAGCATTGCCGGTCGACACTGTCTTAGTCCCCAGCTCTTTAATAAAGGTAGTAACCAGACCCTCCTGTGTGGATGATGAAATTTACAAAACAGAATAGTGTGTAAATTTGTCTGAGTTGACACTTCATCACACGGACAAGGGGTGGAAACCTTCTCCCAGCTGTTTCTCTTGGGGAAGGATACTAGCCTAAAAAAGGAGTCAAATCTAAATCTTGTTAACAACATTCTGTGATAGGTGCTAATCTGTAATGTCAAATAAGGTTGGATGGAGTAAGTGGTCTGAATTAAATTAGCATGAACAACCGAGGGTTTCGATGCCACGGAGGTCAGTCTCAGGGACTCCAGATGCGTTAAAGCCAGTTTTTTAAGTCCTTTCTTTGACAATTCGTTAATTTTTTTTGGATCTGTGTAATAGATCTCCAAATCTAGATCCTTAAAAAAATTTTGTACATAGCACAACCATTGAATTGATACAGAGTGGTCTATGGCCATTGCGTCCATCAGAATTTCTTGTGAAAACACATTGTTCACGGAAGACCAGATACGACGCCAGAGCAATAGCGGTTGAATTCTTATCAGGTCCTCAAGGTAGGGAATACCAAGCTCCAGATGAAGGGCATATACTGAGGAGCTCATTGGTGCTGCTAAGAGAAATCTTAAAAAGTTATTTTCGGCGACCTGAAGGGTGCTGATTTCTGCGATTCCCCACAGGCCTGCTCCATAAAGGGCAATTGCCTGGCATTTAGCTACGTAAATTTTTAACAGCTCCACTGGAGGCCTTTTCCCTAGCCTCTGTGAAAAACTTATCAGGGACATTGTTGCTCTTTTAAACAAGTGACATCTGGCCTCCACTGCTGCTCTCCAGCTAAGCCTATCATCAATCATTATCCCCAAATAGCAGTACTTCGTAGTTACCTCAAGTTTTTGCTCTTTAAGAAAAATATTCTTTACACATTTTTTGGCTCGCCCGGCTACCATGACAAATGTTTTTTTCACGTTAACCTGTAAATCCAGGCCACCCATGAACTCAACGTATCTATTTAGGGATTTTTGCAGTTCGCGTGGGGTGCGGGCCAAAATGACCGCGTCGTCGGCGTAGAGCAAGGCGGGTATCAATCGCCGTTTGACCCGGGGTAGGTCCAGAGCCCCCCTCAACATCTCCGCCTCTAGGCCATTTGTGTAGAGGGAGAAGAGGAAGGGGGCAAGGACACATCCCTGCCTGACGCCTCGCTCCACTCCGAACGGCGTAGTCAATTCACCCTTTGTGCCAAAACGCACCCTAGCGGTGGCACCCGAATATAGTTCTCTCATAAAATCTACGAGAGATGAGTCCACTCCCATCAGTAACAAGATATTCCAAAGTTTCGTATGTGAAACGCAGTCAAAGGCGGCAGATAAATCTACGTATACCATATACACAGTTTCTTTTTTTCCTTGGCAGTATTTTCCCAGGATCAGACTGAGGTTCAGGGCCTGCTCTACCGTTCCAAACCCCTCCCGGAATCCAAATTGAAGGTCTGAAATAATGTGTCCCTCCTCTGCCCACTGCTGTAGTCGTTCAAGAACGATTCTACCGACCACTTTTTGTGTACTTTCACCAACTTGTGAAGGAACTCCAAGGGCTTGAGAAAGAGCTTGCCTCCTGCTGAAGTCTCATGTGATGTGTAGACCCGCACATGTCTATGTTGATATCCTGGTCCAGCAGCCTCCCTTTTCCTCCTTTATCCTGGAGAGATGTGTCCCTTGTTGTATCTGAACTATCCAACTCCAGGTGTCACCGTTCCTTTACCTGGTTCTCCATTATTAATGTTGGGTGCCACTAATTGTATCTGCAGTATTTCACTATATATGTAATTGTACTTGTACCTGGCTCCCCTTTAACGACAGAAGACCTTCTGTCGCCTTATCAGCTCCCTTGATTGCGCCAGACACTGTGCGCTTACCCTATTAATTGTGTTTGATGAGTTTGGCCACCTATAATGACGGGGGCCCTTTTTATCATCTTACAAACTCTCCTAAACATACTTGTCTCCCTTAATTGCCTCAGTTGATGCCCCCCTCCCCGTTGGTTTGATACGTACTTTAATATGGTATGTATTTCCTCCTTCGAGTACTGATTCCATCTCAATGGCTTCTGTTATTTTTTTTATGCCCATGCTTGGTTTTTTGCCCGCAGTAGAAACATGTCAGGTTCCCTAGATTGATGATTACAGTGATTTTGTCTCAATTTTTACCCCTGGACCCGGCCGGCATACATCCGGTTCCGGGTCACAGCAGACAGCGATAGCGGCTGAACAGTTATTTTCGTTTGACTCGGGCCCGACGGGTTGACTTCCGGTTCCGGGTCTTGATGCACAGAGCTAGCGGGCGAACATGCAAGGGTGCAACCACCATTTTCGCGCGCTAAACCTTGATTGAAGGGACTATTTAAAACCACACCCTCGTGCTCAGTATCATCTACGGAGCCGACCGGGGTGGTTGATTTGGCGGGATATTATTCCAGGGATTCGTAAGTACGGCACAGCCGGACCTGTAGGGATTTCCTTTCTCGGACAACTTCCACGCCATTTTCATGACCGATGGGACGTTTCTTGTTTCTTCTAATTTTTACCATTTAGATAGCCGAGTGGGCAATCCCACCACCCGGTTTCGAGCTCATGAGGCAATTTTCTCTTTACAGCAAGTATGTTGTTACCTTCTAACGTGTTCCCACTGGCATGGATTACCATTGTTGTTGGGTATTTTTAGAACTTAGGAACTCTGTTCCTTTCAGATTAGAGTGTGTGCTTTTTGTTATATGTTTGTGTGTCTAAAGTCGGTGTCTATGTGTTACACAGTATTTTCACCACAGATCACGTGATAACGTTATGGATAGCGTTAAGAGGAGATTATTGTATCACTTCCTTTTCAGATCACTAATCACACACGATGGATTGATCCTTGATCTACGTGACGTATGGCTTTTCTCCCTTTTTGTTTTCTAGGTTAATGGACCATGTAAGACCTATCTAGGCATTATTAACCATAGGAGGTTATTTTCTTCCTACATTGATTTATTCACTCTTTTCATTTGAACACATCACTGTGAGTTTTAGGAAGGGATCCGTAAGGTCCTGAAGAAGAAGCTTGGGGAAGCTTCGAAACATGTCGGCACCATCAGGAGGCACAGCTCATTGAGGCATACTTCCTCCTCCCCCCACCATTTTACTAATACCAGCTCAAACGGTATAATGACCTTCTTTAGACCAAAGAGCCAGGTATTCTTTTAATTCACGTTTCCATTCACTCCTGACCCTTCCTCTCACACCCTCGCATCACACATAGTTGTCTCATTTATAACAGTGCTCCCGCGTAGACGTAGGTCGTAGCACGCCCCGTCCCGTAGAGGGGCGGGAAGACCCCTATGATTAAGCATGACACCAAGGGCCCTTTTGGTGTGTGAGGGGTATTTAAACAACTGATTTGTATTCTCCACGGCTGTGGGATACATATAATCCTCTTGTGGGAGTCTCTTGACATACTCAACCAACGGGTGGATCCCTATGTTTATTAGAAGTCTCAGGGACAACAGACTTCAACCACCAGCTCCCCAAGAGTTCTTTGGAAGTGCCTGCAGTTGTGTTGGGCTTTCTGAGGGACTGCATGTCGCAAGGAGCTGGAAGCGCGACTCACGAAGAAGAAGCATGTTGCCGCCTCTGTCGTCGCATCATTGAACAAGGGTGTCGCCGCTGTAGCTGTCACATTGCATCGCAGAACCGTCTCGCAACACCAAAGAAGCGTGTCACCGCCGCAGCCTCTGTCATCGCATCACTGAAGAAGGGTGTCACTGCTGTAGCTGTCGCATCGCATCGCAGAAGCGTCTCACATCACCAGAGAAGAGTGTCGCCACTGCAGCCACTGTAGTCCCATCACTGAACAAGGGTGTTGCCACTGCAGCTGTCGCATTGCCTCGCTGAAGCATCTCGCATTACCGGAGAAGCATGTCGCAGGGCCTGTCGCGGCTCAGATGAATCGTTGAGTCGCCGCAGGGCCGTCGGGCGTGCACGTATCGTTTTGCATCAAGAAGAAGACGCCATCTTTGTATCATTGCACCGGATCTTCATCGCATCACAGCGTTGCGGGCCGCATCGCCATGGAAGTGCAGTTAGAAACCGACGCATCACCGTTCCTGCGTGTAAGGAACCAACGCATCACCTTCCCTGCAACACTTTTGTTGTATAGCGTTACGCATCCAAAGGTACATTGAACTTAAAGTGTCGCATTTTAACATCTAAAGAGAACTAAGCTAATTCTACCATTTTAAAGTACAGTATTGTGGATTTTTGACGTGTATGGTCTTGTGTTAAAACTATATAAAGAATACTTATTTTTAATATACAACCTGTGTGGTGTCCATCTGTAGTGTTGTCACTGGGTTACTGTATGTGTTCACAAATGCTTTACACACTGCCTCTGAGATAAGCCTGTCTGCTCGTGCCAAGCTACCAAGGGGGTGAGCAGTGGTTATTTTAGGAGTGTACCCCCTTACCCTGACTAGACGCAAGGGTCCCTATTTGTCAAAGTTACCTACCTCTGCCAACTAAAGACCCCCAAATCTAATAAATCCCTTTACTGCCTATCTACATAAATCTACATATACAATTGTTTTTTTTTTAAATGCAGTGGCCACTCCTGTCTTGAGACACCCTTGTAACTTTCCTAGCAATAATGGCATAAGGAAAGACAGACTTTAATCAGAAGCGTTTTTAAAGCAAAACTCCACAAACAAATAACAGCAATGAAGAAACGACTTAGTTTGCTCCATAAGAACATACTTCTTCCTGCACACTTCTGGTGAACGAGATCTCCAAATTGTATTCACTCCCGCAAACAGAGACACCAGTTTTAATGTTCGGAATTTCAGAAATGGTGCATTGTGCAATGTCCTCTTTCCATCAAAATTGTTATATACATTTTTCTCTAGCAATTACTCCAACATTTCTGTTTGATATGCTTCCCTTCAGCCACCCAATAATTCAGACATCTAATGAAACCTACCATCGCTCTCATTTTTTTTATAAATGTCCAGGATCCAAGCAAGTCAGAGAAACATCCATGTTCAATTTACAAAAGTATGGAAACATATTACACAGAGCTTTGGCTCTCTACTCATATCAACATACCCAGCCACAAAGGTTATAAGATGAAGTTAATTTGGCCAACTAGAAAGGCAAGAGACCTTTTGAATTTCTCTGCTAGAGTTCAGTCTGCCTTCATCTTTAGGTGCCATTAGATACACGACTGAAGGCACTAATCTCTAAAGATATCATGTAATGGTTACAGTGTTTCTTAGGACTCCAACATTTTTTCCTAATAATATCTCTAGGGAGTTCTTGTCTTTACTAACTGTATGGCAATTATTGGAGATGCACCATCTACTCGTCTACTCTGTTTGTTTTGGCATTTGTTCATCTTTGATTAAGCTATAACATTCTTTGGCACAAGGTGCAGGACCCCTTAGTTTTCATAATCTTTTCCCACTGCGTTTATGAGCCTAATCTGTTTCAGTTTTGGTAGCATATAACAAATTCATATTTTATACAATTTCCTTAACTACTCTGAAATAACCAAACCACAGAATGCTGTAGAGAAGATGGGAATTTTGCTGGATGCAAATGTAGAACTGTGGGTAAGTATTATCTGTATATACCTTCCATCAATGTCATGTTACTGGTCAGTGTGCCAGAGGAGAGCTTTATACTGTATCCAAATCATTGCCTCCTGCATTATTGAGCATTTCTGCAGCTTTGGAGTTCCTGCCGGAGCAGCGTCAATAGGGCTGATTACATATCAAGTTGAATGGTATTCTTGGGTGTGATACCGCTATGCCTGATCATGGATGGCCCAGTGTTCTCGCACACGGTTTTTCCAAGTACCTGATTTTATTAGCCAGAAATTCCACCCAGTAAATTCTCATGAGGCTTTGGCATACCGAGCAATTTGTGTAATTTCACTTGGAGGTAGAGGCTGGTTATGGTAATTCCAGCTGATGGAGACCCTTTCATGGTCATCCACCTAACACATAATTGGTGCCAAAGAGTTTGACAAAATATTTAGGACAATGTGCTTTCTTCTTAAGGCAAAACGTGTCATGAAACCAGATGATGTAGCTATGACCTCTAGCAGTTGGACAGATCCTCTCTTTGAATCCATGCCATGGGAGTAACACATGCTAATGCTCAAGAAGCTCCTTTACAGATGACATGTTAGAAGTTTACTTTTTTTATTGAAAAGATATAGCATATTGATAAAACAAATACAAAGAATAATATAAATATTGAGAAAATAAATAGCGAATAAATACTTAGGGGCCGATTACAAGTTTGGCAGTCCTCCTGCAGCACTGCCACCACTGCGCAGGCAGGAGGACTGCTAAGCCTGTGGTATGCCCACCTCCCAAATTCTGAGTTGGATTCAGGGTGGGCAGGCGATGCTGCAGCGGTTTCATGGCAGCAGCTGTGTTAGGCTCATAGGAGAGCCTTAACAGCAGACCGCCGCCATGACAGCGCCTGCGACACATTTCTGCACGGTGTGGCATGCGCCATGTTGTGCATTCCACAACATGCAGGAACAGGGGTGCCATTCCAAGGGGGCACAACATACCCACCTGCATGCACCCCCTGGCCCAGAAGCAGCAGGAGGCCCTAATCTCCACAGCCCTTTTCATGGCGGGCTCATCGCCATGAAATGGGTGGTTGAAATGCAACTTGAAATATGCTCAGCATATTCCTGCTCCTTTCCGCGTCGCCACCACCACAGTATCCTGGGTCCCGACCCAGGTGGCAGTCCTCTGGCAGTCCAACAGCCACACTTCAAATACAGTGGGCAGACCCACAGTAGAGGAGCTGGTGGAGAGGTGTGGTGCAGTGGCCAGGGCAGCTGACCTCAGAGCACAGGGTTCACAGTTCAATCCCCAGCTCCAGCGGCAGCTCAGCTCAGCACGATGTGACTCTGGGCACTAGCTCACTTAATTTCCATGACGGCCCCCAGCACATTGAGACCCGTAAGGGCGAGTAGTTTGCGCTTTACAAATACGTATTTTTTTTTACCGCTACCATGAGTACAGCGATCCTAGGACTGCCGTCCTCATAATATGGCCCTTAGTTAAATTGATCACAGATATTACATCAGCAAACATGCGTAGGTTAGATTTTAAAAACGGAATTCATTAAGGACTAAGAATGAAAAATGTATTGGCAATACCAATCAGTCATATCCCTTCATCAATATAATGCATAACCAAGTGTGAGGTCCGAAAGGCCCGCACTAATCGGCTCCCAGAAGATTTTTTTTAGCTTATTGTGCCTATGGTTATTTTGAATAACCGCCAATTCCAACCCACAAAGGAACACAAATTCCTGCCACCTTCTAAAGTCATGCCCATGCAACCGCCAGTCTGGCAGTAGTTGTAGTGAAGAAGAAGACCACTTTGACGCCTGATAGAACATTAGACCCATGGCCCAATAGAACAGTTTTGGGATCGAATCTTGCATCTGTCTTTAGAAGTTAATTTATCAGTTCAAAATCATGATGCCAGTACCGAACAATAATGTTGTGAAAATATGTACAGTATCAGCACCAGACTGACTGCAACGAAAACAATCAGATGTATCCTTTAAACCCCATGTATGCAGCTTATTGGGTGTGTAGTATGAATTATAAGGGAAACAGCCTTTACAAGGATGTATTTACCACATTGTGACTTAACCACGCATTTTTAAGCATGCACGTTTTTACAACGTGTGTTTTTACAATGGATGCCTTTACCACACATGTAAGGTAAGTTGTAGGGTGTGGGGGGTCCCCCCCACAAATACATTGTTTTTAAATAAATAAACAATGCCTGGTAATGACATATGTTGTAAAAACATAAACGTTGTAAAAAAATCCTCGGTAAAAAATGCATTGTTAATGCTTGTGATGTATTTTCCTGCGTTGTTTAGTCGTACAATCAATCATAAAGAGTTTTAAAAGAATATATTTTTAGCCTAAAGGCTTTTAATATATTTTAAGAGAGCATATTGGTACACCTTATGTCAGCGACAGAGACGATGCAATGCAAGTTGCGGGGTGCGGGACCAACTTGCAGACAAAACACCAAACTTATTGATCATATTCTTCTGCCTCATCAATACTGAATAAAACATGCAGATATGGCAGTGTATAGGCACCTTAATGAATCTTTGATGAAACTCATTATTGCTCAAACTAATTTCATTAGAAGAGAGATGTACTTAAAAGTCTCTTAATTGTACATAGCAGAAGGGAACTATTTTATGGAGTCGAGATTTGTTGCTTATCTCCTGGAATGTCAAAAGGGCCCAGTTTCTATAAAGCTGGCCCAGGGTCGCAACTTGAGGTTCATGCCAGAACCTGAAAAACCTAGCCTGAAAGAAAACTAGGATTATTCTAGAGAGATGTATATTAATGGAGACAGCGGCATGTGGCAGACAGAGCGAGTATTCTGTCAGATCATATGCTACACACAAAAAGTCTTAAACCTTGTGTGTTTGAAATAGGCCGTATTACTCTGACCTTTACTAGATATAGCCATCAGGAGGGAAATCTGGTACTCCAGAAATAAGCCAGACAAATCTCATAGCCCTGCCCCCACTACTGCTGAGAGCCTGGAGATAAATGCAGATAAAATAATTGTGCCAGAGAGATGGATAATATCTGTGTGTGTTAATTTTAGAGTCACAGTTAATCAGGGATATGGGCTGATATGAACCGCAGTTTAATGGATTCTTATTCTTTTTGACAAAGATGGTTATAAATGTTTACCTCATGATGGCAGTGGAAACTCTAAAAAGGCCTGGAAATTCACAGTTTAAAAAAAGGACAGAGTGATGTTTTGAAACTGTTTATAGAATTCTGTATGGATAGAATCAGGTCAGATCACTGTTCCTGTTGCTAATTGTGCAATGGCAATTGTGATCTCCTCCCTAGTGATTGAAGTGCCCAGATCACCCCTCTGAAAAGCT
Source organism: Triturus cristatus (assembly GCF_964204655.1). Taxonomy (NCBI): domain Eukaryota; kingdom Metazoa; phylum Chordata; class Amphibia; order Caudata; family Salamandridae; genus Triturus; species Triturus cristatus. Next base: position 1,115,994,954 of record NC_140581.1, on the reverse strand, counting down.
GTAAGTTCATTGGGCCTGACAGCCCAAAGATAGTGACAGTGATACTCTGGGTAGCCCAACAATCATTATTGTAGAGACTGGAATAGAATTGGTGAAAAACTGTGAGAATTGCTGCTCAACCAGTGATAATTTTACCCATGGGATCCCTTATGTTTGTTGCTAAGTTTTTATTATTCTTATCTTTTATTGGAAATGCCAATAAATTACCCCTCCCCTTGCTATTCTCAAAACACGACAGACTTTTTGCCCAATACTTTGAACATGCCTTGTCCCAGATTGTTTTCTTCAATTGCATCTGTAGCATGGTCACTTGTCTAAATATACCCCAAGCATTATTGAGGTTATTAGTATTCCAACTCAAGTTGTAGATGTTTCTCCCATAACTTAGTCTCGGCAGCCCGCTCAGCCATACACTTACAATAGTATAATTGGTGGTCTGACCCTGGATATAAGCTTTTAAGACGTCTTAGAACATAATAGGTTTGGCTGACCCTTTATTAAAATGAATAAACTCATTAAGCCCAGTGTCCATAAAACTAATTTACTCTGCATCCAGTACAAGCTTACAATAAAAGGTACATCTACGTCGGGGTATGACCTTGACAAGTTTGCTAGACTTAAGAAACAACAACGAGTTATGATCCAAGACAATCCTAGGATTTAATTTAGGCTCTACAGACGTTAAGATACTATAAATAACAAAAAACATGTCTGTACTAGATGATGAATGATATGGAATAGAATGAAAGATAAAACAGGTTTCACTATCTTGGCAAGCCCGCCATACATCACAAAGAGTGTATGTTGCAAGAATATGTTACAGGTCTGCCCTAGACTTTTGCATGTTATTCTCTACTATACTATACTATGAGAATTCATAAAGCACATGGTGAGTGGCGACCCGTAGGCATCCCAGCACTAAGGCCCCTATTAGGATGGCGGGCGGACTTCAGTCCGCCCGCAACCCTAGCGGTGCTGGAATCACCAGCCAGTGGTGCAGTGGTTCCGCTCTGCCAATTAGGATGCAACCGCCACCCTGGCGGTCGCATCCCGCATATTCAACATTGTGGCAGGCGGTGCTGTAAGCAGTACCCGCCAAAATGTTGAAAATGCATGTTGTGCATTGGCATGCAAAACGTGACAGGCACCGCCTGGTGCCTGCCACCTTTTGTATGCCAATTTAGGGGGGTACCATGGGTCCCACCCAAGTGCAGCCCCCAACCCCCCACCCTCCCGGAGGCCCGCAACGGGCCCCCAAAGTAAACTCCACATGCCTTTCCATGGCAGAGTCTACGCCATGGAAAGGCATTTCACCGCACACATCATAATATGGATGGCGGTGCCTGCAAGGCACCGCCACCATATTATGGGCCTTTTCCGCCCGGCAGGCAATCGTGACGATTGCCTACCGGCGAAAAGTGGCGGACAGTCTTTCTGTCCGCCGCGGTACCTCCCGCCATGCTAATGTGGCGGGGTAAATGGCTGTCCAGTGGGGTGTTTTGGCGGGTGAATCGCCACCGCCTGTCGGGCGGTGGCGATCCGCCCGCCATGCTAATAGGCCCGAAGTGAGGATACAATACTTCAAGAAGACGCAGTAGAGGGTTAGTTGTCAAATAGCCACATTTGAATAGTATACGAAATGTGCATTCATTGCCAGTAGACCTCAAGGCAAGTGGGAGTGAATTCCACATAGTGGGTGCAAGGACAGTAAAGGACCTTCCCCCACTTCAAGTTTTTCTAATGCGAGGAACAGTTGCCCTGTATTCCTTGGAAAAACAAAGGGCTCTAATCGGAGTGTAGCAGGTTATGAGCTGATGAGCAAAAGGAGGTCATTGATTTTGAGTCTGTGGAAGACTGGTAACCAATGAAGCTCCTTAAGATCTTTTCTCATTGTTGTGTGTCTTAGTATTTGTAACGAGACTTGTGCCACAGAATTCCGCACTACTTGCAGTTTGCTTATTACAGCTTTGGGAGCTCCTAGAAAAATAAATTTGCCATAGTCTAGGTATGAAAGAATGAGCGCCCGGACCACCATTTTTCTACATATCATGGGAAGCAGAGGGGGAATTTTATGAAGCATTCAGAGAATTCCCATGCAACATGTCAAGAGTTTGGTAGCCTGAGTCTCCATTGTAAGGGTTTTATCCAGCCAGACTCCCAAACATTTTATAGATATTATGAGGGGGGGAGAACTTAACCACTCTTGCCAGCCCAGAAACTGTTCGGGTGAATTGTGTTTCCCCATAATCATCAATTTGATTTTACTACCATTCCGACAATATTTGTCCATCTAGCTGGCCACTGGTTCCATGCAAGGTCCTAGGGTATATGAAGATGGGTCGTGATCAGGTATGAGCAAAAGGACCAGTTGGGTATCATCTGCATATGATAATATTGAAATCCCAAATGGTCTAACAATCTCCGCAAGTGACTGCATGTACATATTAAAGAGTGTTGTTCTCAAAGAAGACCCCTGCGGGACACCACAGAGGAGTGGGAAGGTGTCTGATGAAAGGGACTTCTCATAGACCTGGGAAGATCTAGCAGAGAGAAAGGACTTTAGCCAATCCAGGTTAGTCCCTAAAACTCGAGCCCTATGGATCCTTTCTAAAAGAACATCATGCTGCACTGTGTCAAAGGCGGCGCTAAGGTCAAGAAGAATAATGGCTGCAATGTCGTCATGATCAAGCCTTTTTCTAGTGTCCTCCACCACTGCTGAAAGGGCAGTCTCGGTACTGTATTTGGGCCGAAAGCCCATTTGAGTAGTATTGTAAGATTCAATAAATTCCGAGAGAGGGATATTAATGTGTTCCTCCAACACTTTACTCAGCACTGTCAGAAGGGAAATTAGACTGACTCGGCATACACAAGGTAGTTGAATCTATCCTCAGTGGATAGCCATGTTAAAATCCCCACGCATAAGAAAAGCATTCTGCCACATGCTAAGCTTGCCCAAGAGGAGGTTATACATTACTGTATCATCCATATTTGAGGCATATATGACACATACCGTAAACCTGTAACCTCCTATCAATTTGGGCAATCAATCACCTTCCTGTCCCATCCAACTTAACCTGATGAGCGACCCATTCCTTCCCCCTAGATAGTAATGCCATGCCCCACTTGGACACATCTATCCCAGTTGCGCAAGGGTATAATAACTTAAGCTTCTCCATTTGTGTAGTTCCCTGATAGTAAGGTGAGTCTCCTGGATACATAGAAGATGGGGATTAAGTGTATGTGATTCCCATCGAATGTGTCTGATGTTAGCAGTGGCATGCATGCCATTAATGTTCCAGCAGAGTACGTTCACATCCTGGTTACCAACTACTTATTGATAGACAGATCTAATTCTGTTCCCGTGCATAGCATAATAATTAATTTGTATAGCTCGATGAGTGTAATATCTTTTCCTTTTCTTTTGCCCCAAAAAACTCCTCCCCATAACCCATGCCAACCCTTCCTCCCAAAGAATACCCACCCTCCTTTCTTACCCTGGAGCACCAATTCCCATCCCTGTCCCACTTTTCCAAGCAAGACCTTTGGCCCTATAGTGTGAGTGTTCAGTAAAAGCACCCATTATATTAGATGGCAGCACAACTGACAGAACCCCCCCAGAGTAGAATCCACAGCGATAATAGTAGTACAAATATGCCCTGCCTGATGCCCAAAATGCAACTATAAGGCCGAGGGTGCAGAGACAGAATATCGATTCTAAAAATATCTAAGTGTTTAATATCGTATGCAAAAATATTGTTAAAACTATCGTTTTTTTATTAATGTTATATATTTTAGTATATATTTTATATGTCTGTGATGTCTGTTTTTTTGTATAAGAATTGTTTGTATTTTTAATATATGTTTTAAATTTGTAGTAGTTATAAAAAAAAAAAAAAATTTTGCGTTTTTTGTTCTGTATCACGTTGTGGGTTTATAGGGGAATAGGGTGGGTAGTATTTAATTATATTACATTTATTGATTATTTTTGATTTATTAATATTTGTTTATTTGAGATGTTATAGTGTTAAATGTGTAAAGAAATGTATTATTAAATAATTAATAATTGCCTGGTAATTAATGAGCACTATTTTAAACAATTGATGTTTTAATGGATTTCTTTTAAATTTGTATCCCCACATTTTATTCTGACATTGTTACTGTCTTTTTAATGAAATTGTCTTTTTATACATCGTAATTTGATACCTTGCAACATAAATTTATATTTTGGCGCCTTTTTAAGATACCATACCTGATTGAAATTGATCTTTCACTTAAAACAAGCCAATTGTTTACGCATATGCACTTTATTGTTTTTTACTTTGTGGCTATCTGATAGGCCACACACTATAGGGCCGATTCCGATCCTGGAAAAATGTTCCCCGTACAAATCGTATCCAGAATTTTTACCGTACGAATCGTACAAGTAGCGTACAAACTGCCAAGTACGATTCGTATGGGAAAAAGTCCACACGAATCGCATTGGGAAAATTTCCCCACACGTCCTCGGGTCGGAAAATGTGTCCGACATATCCCCGGACGATTTACCGTACGAATCGGAAAAATGAAGTCCGACCGCGCAAGTACGATCCGTCCCGTCCTTCCGATTTTACAACCGTATGGAAAAAACACCGTACGGACCGAACTCCTATAGCAACCATGGAGACATGTGCCCACATACGCGCCAAACACCCCATCCCAGACCCCGTATGTACGCGCAGAACACCACCCCAGCCCTCGTATGTACGCGCCGAACACCCCCCCCAGCCCCCATATGTACACGCCAAACGCCCCCCGGCCGCGGATGTACGCGCCGAACCCCCACCCGTGTATGTACGGAGCGTACCAACACCCCAGCAGTGCATGTATGTGCCGAACCCCCACCCGTGTATGTACGGAGAGTACCCCCACCCGTGTATGCATGGAGCGTACCCCCACCCGTGTATGAATGGAGCGTACCAACACCCCACCCGTGTATGTACGTCACGTACCAACACCCCAGCAGTGCATGTACGTGCCGAACCCCCACCTGTGTATGTACGGAGCGTACCCCCACCCGTGTATGCATGGAGCGTACCCCCACCCGTGTATGTAAGGAGCGTACCAACACCCCACCCGTGTATGTACAGCACGTACCAACACCCCACCAGTGCATGTATGCACCAAACCCCCACCCATGTATGTACGGAGCGTACCCCCACCCGTGTATGCATGGAGCGTACCCCCACCCGTGTATGAATGGAGCGTACCAACACCCCACCGGTGTATGTACGGCGCGTACCAACACCCCAGCAGTGCATGTACGCGCCGAACCCCCACCTGTGTATGTACAGAGCATACCCCCACCCGTGTATGCATGGAGCATAACCCCACCCGTGTATGCATGGAGCGTACACCTACCGTGTATGTACGGAGCGTACCAACACCCCACCCATGTATGTACGGTGCCTACCAACACCCCAGCAGTGCATGTACGTGCCGAACCCCCACCCGTGTATGTACGGAGCGTACCCCCACCCGTGTATGCATGGAGCGTACCCCCACCCGTGTATGTACAGAGCGTACCAACACCCTGCCCGTGTCTGTACGCACCCTACCCCATGCCCCTACACCAGCACCCTCACCCAACATCGCGCATGTACGAGTCGCACTAAGCCATAGCAAAGGACAGCACTGTACAACAAAATGGCCCATGTACGCACCGTACAGACACCAAAAACACACGTACTGAACCAGGACAAACCAAAACAACACAAGGAGAGTCAATTCGATTCACACAACACCACAAAACATGTCCAACAAGCCCAAATACACCCCATACACTGACCTGCAACTGCCAAACAGCTAAACAGAGGCCCAAAACACAACCACTCCTTATAACACACCCACCCAAAGTTCAAACACAGCCACACCCACAAACGGACCAATAAAAAGGCCCAACACACACAAACCATGATCCTTTGCAACAGATCCACTACTGCCAGACCACAGAGACAACGCACTGCACCATACTACAGCCATCAATACACCTTACACTTGCACTCCTTCACACAACCACCATCACAAACATCCCCTCATCACATTCACACACACACACCTTCACAACCACACTCACACACCCACAACCATCCACACCAACACCCCCACAACCATCCACACCCACAACCCACACCATGCCCACTAACAAGAATCCAAAGTTCACAAAGGAGGAGCTGGAGGTCCTTGTCGACGAAATCGTCAGAGTCGAGCCACAGCTCTTTGGAACGTTGGTCAGACGGACCAGCATATCCGAAAAATCAGCCATGTGGCAGAGGATTGTCAATGCTGTGAATGCTGTTGGGGCCACCAGAAGGACCAGGCATGAGTGCCAAGCCAGGTGGTACGATCTGCGGAGGGCGGTCCGCCGCAAAATGACGGACGATCACAACCAGGGGAACATCACTGGAGGAGGGCCGCCCGCAGACTGGTACAGTACGATCCCTGGGAGGAGAAGGTGATGGCCACGCTGCCGCCGGTGGGAGTAGACGGAGTACAAGGAGTCCCAGACCCTGGTGAGTACACAAACAACTCACCTCACATGGGGGGAACGCCATACACAACCAAAATCCCAATCATGCACGCAACACCCCCAAAGCCAGCAACGGACACAACCACACTCCAAAAACACACACATGCCACTAGCACCTCCATGCCCCAAGCAAGGCCATGCCAAGTCACAGGCCACACAAAACACCAACACAAGACAGGATGTCCCCGATGCCGAGAGGGTGGGCCCCAAAACTAACACATAGCAACTCTGAAGCACACAACAATGCCCTCAGCCCATATGGCCTAGGGCACAGCCATACAAACAGTGTGTCCCCACACAGTACTGTGTTGCCTACAAATGGTGGCCACGTTGCAGGATGACATGGGTATGAAGGCACAATTTGCACATAACAGCAGCCAATGAAGACGCATCACTCTGGAAGAGTTTCAGCACACACCGCCACAGCAGCAGCGCAGACTCAGACATTCCGCCCAATAGGTGCCCGGAGATTAGAAACAAACCCACATGAACAAGCCAATGGCCTTTGAAAGACCTGCTAACTGTGTGTGCCCAGGAAGCTGGGCTGAGGTGACAGAGGGTGACACACAGAGGGAGGGAGGAGGCTGACAGAGGGAGGGAGAAAGGGAGACAGAGGGAGACGGACAGAGGGAGGAGGGTGACAGAGGGAGGGAGAAAGGGAGACAGAGGGAGACGGACAGAGGGAGGAGAGTGACAGAGGGAGGGAGAAAGGGAGACAGAGGGAGACAGACAGGGGGATGAGGTTGACAGAGGAAGACGGACAGAGGGAGGAGGGTGACAGAGGGAGGGAGAAAGGGAGACAGAGGGAGATGGACAGAGGGAGGAGGTTGACAGAGGGAGACGGACAGAGGGAGGAGGGTGACAGAGGGAGACGGACAGAGGGAGGAGGGTGACAGAGGGAGGGAAAAGGGAGACAGAGGGAGACCAAATCACCCTTGGGTGGTGTGGCCATGTCCGCTCGTCAGCAGGTGGACTGTGTGCATGTAGACAAGGTTTGGCAGTGCGTGAACCCCCCATTTTTCCTTTGATAAACACTGGGCCATGTGTCAATCTGTGCACGAGTACATCCGTGCTGCAGGCACAAACCTAACCTTACACCCAGTATACCCACCGACTGTGTTTGTTAGAACCCTGTCACAAATGCTTAAGTTACCTACCTGCATTCTCAAATAGCATTGAAAAAACACCATTTTGCCACGTACAGTGCAACACATAAGGCGGCTCTGCATGCCTTGCTACGCTCACTCACTACACTGCTGACTGCATCCAAAAACATGCATCAACTAAGATTGTGTCACACTTTGGCAAAGTGTTGAAAGCTGTGGCCAAGGGACATACCCATGCACAAGTGCACTGTGAGAGGAATGCAAGCCATATCCAACCACCCAGAGGAACTGTGCCAACTCAAAAATGAATGAAACATGGATGTTGCATGTAACACAATTAACATTGTCTCTCTCACACACAGGTCAACGTCGTCGATCTCTCCCCAACATTGGGGGGGAAGAATCACAGGACCAGGCTCTGCGTGAAGAGGACCCCACCAACACCGACGACTCTCACCACTCCGTGGATGACCCAGACCAACCTGGCCCACCTGGTGTCCAACCACCTGCAGCACCTGCGTCAGGTACAACTGTGCCAACCACCACCCCCATTCCTGCCACATCCCAGGAGACACCCAGGAGCCCTGCCCACACACAACACAGCCAGTCTGTCCAGGAGGGACAAGGTTCTCCGGGCACCCAGGAGGAGGCAGGCGACACCGCAAATGCCATCCCTCAGGGGTCCCGGAGACCCGATGTGCCCACAGCGGCAGGCCAGGTGCAAGTGGGCAGGGGTGGTGGGAGTGGAGGACGGCGGAGGCGCGAACCTGACCAGTTGGCTCAGGAACCGGTAATGTCACACGTCAGCAACATCCTCGACACATACCGGCGTGACACCAGGGGCCTCAGCCAGGTAGTGGAGACCCTCAATGAGATCAAGAACATGCAGGCCGAGCAATATGCCAGTCAACAGCGACACCAAGGACGGATGGAGGCAAGACAGGCTGAGCTCGTGGCGGTGCAAACGGAAATGACCCGTGTACTCCGTTGGATTGCCGACAACATGGTCAACCCTCCCTGTGCCACCAGGCGAAGAACATCACCACTCACAGGGAGGGATCAGGAGGAGGAGGATTAATCCGACGGAGCATCCCAAGCATCGTCACGGCCTGCTTCTGAGGGTCCCCGCAGGAAGGTGGGTCGTCCACGCAAAAGACCATGAGAGTCAGTGGAACATCACCATCTCCCAGGTCACCTGGCCTGGCACCTGGCCCTCTGGCCCAACAGCAGCACATCAGCAAATGACATTCTCTGCCACATGGACTTGCTGGTCACTGTCTGACCAATGTTGACAAAGACTGTGGCAAAGACTCTGATGACTTCCAATGGCAAGGATACCAACTCCCCCAGTGAACTTTGGATTCTACACTCCCGCCAAGCACCTCTTGTCATCCCCCCAAACACGTACCCCACCACAAATAAAAATCTTCACAATCACGAGATGATGTTGTCATTTTGCATTATTCCACTACATGTGTGTGTTGTAAAGTCAAACCATGCCTGAATTCTGAAGTAACTCCAACCATCCATACCCTGGGGTCTGAGTCTGGCACAGGACACACATGGGTCACAATGTATCATCCAATACAGACATGGAGCACCATACTCACACATGATAGGCCCAACCAACTTAGGGGGTGCCCGCACAACTGTGCCCACAGACCTATTTAGAAGAGCAACAGTCATGCGCAGAGGTCAGGGATCATGTAGAGTGTCCTGGGGTGCTACTCCCAGGTATGTGTAGACAGGTGGCAGAACCATGGCCTGCATGCTTGAGTCAGGTGGATGTGGAGAATGGTGGGCCGGCCAAGGTTGGATGCATGGAGATGGCACAATGGGGTCTTGGATCACAGTGCCACAAGGTTGTGTTGTGGTTGTGGGCTGCATCCTGAGTGTGTGCGTGGATTGAGAAGGTCATCCTGCAGCTGGCAGTGATCCATTCCCCCCATCTCTGTTGGACGTTGATGTGGCCTGGTCGCCGGATGTAGAAGCAGAGCTGTGCAGATGCACCCTGGATGTGGACAAGTATCATGGGAGTTGCAACGCACATGTCCGTAGAGTGCAGGGTAGGATTAGACACGGATGTCGTAGTTGACCTGGGGTATGGTCTCTCTTGCCTTGTGGTGGATGGAACTGGGGATCTTGTGCATAATGCAGGGCCTGCAGCAGCATGCGCCATGTCAAGAAAACAATGCCACAAGTTGCACACAAAGACAAGGATCTCAGGAAGGAACTATGCAAAAGGTGTATGTCAAGGAAGGAATGTCTGGTTCAACATGGCACACACACACCCAATGGATGCACATGCAGCACAGTGGCCATCATGGAGACTGACATGCCACAATACCTACACAGCCATGTACATCATGCACACTACATATCATAATCCCTGACAAACAGCTTGCATCTTGCTACTCTACACATAGACTCACATGCACTATCTCTGATAACTATGCCAGACATGCCGCATGCACAGTGGCAACAGACCACCATTGACAGAGATGAGGCACCTTGGAGGCAGAGGGACACCTTTATTAGTCATGTGTGTCGGAATGCTAATGCAACTCTGTCAACACACACACAGGTCATGTGGATGAGCATGTGGGACCGACACTGGCACCCCCCTTTGCACCACAGATGCAGGAAATCCATTGAACTGGCACACAAGTGACGGGTTACAGCTAAACACCCTCTGCTGCTCACGGAGAGGCTGCTATACACCATTGAGCCTCTAATGGGGAATTCACACACCATGTCAACCCGGTGCAACCCGTATGTTTCCAAGTGCAGTGTTACACACATTGATGGCTTCATCACAATCCACAATCCCATTACAGATGACTGTCACCAAGTCTGACCATCAAATCAGGTGAATTCAGCTCCATGTCATGTGCCCCATGGTGATTCTACATGTATGCAAAGTATCCAAACATGAACAGGAGCAGTGCACACACAATCAAAACAAATACCACACCCAAAAAGCTGTGCTGCATCCCTTACCCTAAGGAGATTTTCAAACTTGTCCGTACATGTAATGCTGATTCTGCACATGTTGCTGTGTTCATGAGGAATAGCAAGAGCACAACAATGCCACCAGCAGACAGCATGCGCAAGTACCTGTGGATGAGAGACACACCAGAAGTCAGCCAAAAGAAGCACATCCGCATGCATGTGCATGTACTCGACACGTATAAGGTTGTCAACATGCTAGGTGACAATGATGACTCTGGAAAAACATTCGTCTATTACACCATCACTCGAGTGACACATCCAAACACACCTCTGACTCACCTGGCAGACATGCAGATGGACACACACATTGCAACACATGCCACACACAGCCAATGCGTGCACACTCAGACACTGGAACTCACCACTAAGCAAAGAAGTTGCGTATGAGCCGACTCCGGATGTCCTCTACCGCCTCCTCCTCCTCCACATCACTTGCCTCGTGACCAAGCCCTTCGTCCTCCACGGGTGGATGGTCCTGCTCATCTGGATCCAGGATGAGTGGCACAGCTTTCTCCACTGCCATGTTGTGCAGCATGCAGCACACGAGGAAGATCTTGCAGACTTTCACCGGTGCATATGGGAGTGCGCCACCGGTCTTGTGGAGGCAACGGAATCGGCTCTTCAGGAGGCCAAACGTCCTCTCTATCACTCGCCTGGTCCGCCCATGGGCGTTGTTGTAGCGGTGCTCGGCAGCCGTGCTGGGGTTGCGGAGAGGCGTGATCAGCCATGGCATGTTGGGATAGCCAGCGTCCCCTACATGGAAACATCATGGACAAAAGTGGGTCATGAGAAGCAGTAAGACAGGAAGGTGACGCTAAATACAGGACTGACAGAGTATACCCACCAACAATACAGGCCCGTTCGTTGCGCAGCTGCAGCATCATTTCAGGCACCCTGCTACGCCTCATGATGTAGGCATCGTGTGCTGATCCTGGAAAACGAGCACAGACATGGGAAATCACCATGTTGGCAAGACACACCACAAGGGCATTAATGGAGTGGTAATGCTTGCGGTTCCTATACGCTACCTCCTGTGCCTGTGGTGGTACCAAAGCCACATGTGTTCCATCTATGGACCCAATGACATGGGGCATCCCTCCCAGGGCATAGAACTCACGCTTGACACCTGTCAACTGCTCAGGAGTTGGAAATTTAATGAACTCATCCAGGTGATCCAACATGGACTCTAAAAAATCATGCAGAACACGGCTGAACATGGTTTGGGACATGCCACGTGAGCAATGGTATGTTGAAAGGTACCCGTGGCAAAGAAATGTAGGGCTGCCATCACCTTCATCTTGGGTGTCAGTGCAGTAGGATACCTGTGTAGCGGTTGGAGGTGTGGTGCCACCCGTGTCGTCAAGTCCTCAATCAACTGTTGGGGGAAGCGTTAGCGGCGTATACAGTCATGTTCCCTCAGGTCAGCCAAGTCCGGAATTGGTCGAGGGAGAGGCGGAGCTCTGCAGTGAATTTGAAGGGACAACAAAGAGTGAGTACAGTACACCACCAATGTCAATGTACTGAGCACATGTTCAACAGGCAATACACATATGCTACATACAGAGTCAGGTCTGTGCAGTATGCCCTGGACACGTATGCCAGGCAGGTGACACTCCTACCAAGAGCCAGCTACAAACGTCGATTCTCAACCTCAATATGCCATGCCATGAAACTAGCTGTGGGCCAGTGTAAGTGAACAGGCAGACGCATTACAGGAGTTACAGACATCCACATATGTGCAGAAGAAGGATGTTCATTGTCCAGACAGGTTGCGGAACACTAGATGCACAGGTCACATGTCATCGAAAAAGGACAGACCACACACCTTGCCATGAGGGAGTACATGTCCAGACTGATCACACATACATTGAGAGTATGCAGATATGGCCTTGTTTTGAGACTCCGTGTCGATGCATACATACACACCTTACGTCGGATTACACATGTGGGCTGGTGTGCGTAACAGTGTGCCATGCCCATCTACACACAGACACATGTTGGTTGCAGAAACTACAGATGCATTTGACCGAACACCTACAGCAAACCTATGGGAACACATGACACACACATGACCTAGTTACAGCGTGCAACGTGGGCATTCACATCTCAGGGGTAATATTCCGTGTACCTGGCATCAGGGGACAGTTGCGGGTGTCGGTGACTGTGCCATGCCAGTAACGCATGGCTCAACAAGTCTGAACTACATGCACACATGTCAAAGGAGTGAAGGAGATGTGTGGCACATAGTGCACCATCACACATGACATGTGTACACAGCTCATCATACCTTTATTAGCTTCACACCTCAGGAGTAATGTGCCACATCACAGTCTGACACACCTGTGCCCGACACATATAGTACTGCACAGACAATGCCTTGATGTCCAGCCTTGGCCAAGTGTGACAGCTCTATTCCTGTCTGTGTGCCGCCTGTCACCACTGTCAGGTGTGAAACGCACTGTACACACGCTCTGAGGGCGTGTGTAGGGTCCCTATCACTATGGGAGTGCTGGCATATGCGTACGCCATAGTAATACGACCCATACACACGCGTGTACGGTCCATATCACTATGGCGTACGCATACGCCAGCACTCCCATAGTGATAGGGACCCTACACACGCGTGTACGGTCCGTATCACTATGGCATACGCCAGCACTCCCATAGTGATACGGACCGTACACGCGTGTGTAGGGTCCCTATCACTATGGGAGTGCAGGCGTATGCGTACGCCATAGTGATACGGACCGTACACGCGTGTGTACGGGTCGTATTACTATGGCGTCCGCATACGCCAGCACTTCCATAGTGATACGGACCGTACACGCGTGTGTAGGGTCCCTATCACTATGGGAGTGCTGGCGTATGCGTACGCCATAGTGATAAGGATCGTACACCCGTGTGTAGGGTCCCTATCACTATGGGAGTGCTGGCGTATGCGTACGCCATAGTGATACTGACCCTACACATGCGTGTACGGTCCGGATCACTGCATTTTGGGTGCCCTAGGGCCGTGGAACGCACCGTACCTGTGTGTAAATAACAGTAAATAATTTTGAAATAACATAGGGGACACATGAGGGACAAGTATAAGGGCCTAAATGCATGCTGGATGTCATGGAGACCGAGTTTACAGTTTGAATGTTTGCATCAGGTGGGCAGCAGAAGTCGGTTTGAAACAATATACTTTGTTGCAAAGTGGTTGTTGACTTGACATCATGCTCAATTTTCAAACTATGCAAAGCCCCTCACTGGGGTAGGTTTAAAGGGATTGGAGGAAACGTAGGATGCTAATGTGACTGACCAATCTCTCTGTACTCCTGTAAATGAAACAGGCCAGCAAGGCAGATATAAGGCAGCCAGGTCCCATGAGAGAGCACTTGCCTGCACATCCTTTCATTCCACAACACTGCTGCTGCTCGTGATTCCTCTGGCACCATGTCCAGGTCTGTGGAGAGGACCCAGCCATTCACCATGGAGGAGAATATGGCGTTGGTGGATGTGATCCTCCCACAGTACACCATGCTGTATGGTCGACCAGGGGAGCAGGTGAGGGCTGACTCCACTAGCTTAGACTGTGCCCCTTTTTTGTGACTGTGACTTCTGGCATTGTGTCCCTGTGTGACAGACATGCAATGTTGTTTAGAGTGGGTCCCATGGGGGGGGGAAGGCCTCATGTCTCCCATGCAGAGCATGCTGTAGTTCCTGTGTGCACTCCTCACTTGCATAGTGCTTACTGTGACAATCAATGCATGGTACATGCCACATTCTGCCTGGCTACTCCTCCTGGGAATGTTGTTGCTACAGTCCTGATGTGATTCTGTGGTCCCCCCAGTGTGACAGGTGACAGTACCCATAGATGTGTGTTTGTTCAGTGTACCTGTGCTGTGAGTGTCCAAATGATGTGTTCGTCCCCTGGACATTGGTGTGTGTGTGTGAGTCCCCTATCATGTGGGTGAGTGCATATGGGGAGTGTTGCACACCAACTGCATGAGGGATGGATATACCCTGGCCATGTGATGTGAGCAGGGAGCAGTGCTGTGTGACTGCCGTGCTGAGCCAGCCCCACACCTGTGACACCCCCCAGTCTAGTGGCACATGGGCAGAGTGAGGTTTGTACCCGCAGTTGGCAATGGCAGGTGATTGTCCTGTGCCTGTGTGTGTCTGTGTACTCTGCTGAGGTTGCGTCAGTGGGCTGGGGCATGTGACTGCTTTGAGGTGCTGTACATAATCCTGGTGTAGCTTGTGATGCACAGTGTGATCCAGGATCATTGATTGTGTGGCACCCCTCATGCCACCTGTGTACTTTCAATGCCACGTAGTGCATGTTGCCTTTCCCAGAGGCTAATGTCTCTATGACAAAGGTGCAATGAGTTGCCTGCATACCATGGCCTGTTCAAACAAGACAAATTAATAATATGTGTGTCTCTGTGTAATTGCTCAGGTGTATTAAAGTATTCTCACTTTTGCATCCTCACAGGTAGGCGTCCTTGCCAAGGGGGAGATATGGAAGCAAGCCGTCAGTGTCGTGAGGAAGACGGAGGGTCGGAAGCGGCGCCTAGCCCAGGTGAGGAAACGCTGGCAGGATATCCGGTGCTGGACGAGGAGGATTGCACGGGTCCTGCTGGGGGACTCACCTGAGAGCCACAAGAACCGTGGGCGCCGGCGTCTGACCCACATCCATAAGCGTGTGCTGGCGGTGGTCTTCCCCGACTTGGACAGGCGCTTACAGGAGAAGCAGCAGCAGGGAGGGGGTAGGTACATGTGTGTTTGTTGTTTGTCACCTGCTTTTGGAAGTGCGCAGTTGCATGGATACACTGCCAGGGTTTAAATGTGCAGTGCATAACCAGTTCCCCAAAGTTAACCGGTGCTGTTCTTCCTCCCTTCCCCTCCTTGCCATGTGTTCCCTGGTCTGTGTGTAGTCACTCTTGCACAAGGTAATCTAGGCTGGCAGTTAATCCAAGTGCCCAATGCTTGCAGAATCATGTGTGGGGGTGGTGTTTAACAGGTTTTGGGACCTTGCCTGTGCCCTGGCCAGTTCTGTCATTGTGGGGTCCATGTCAGTTGGCACTGATGCTGAGTCCCGACATAGGAGTGTGTCTTTAAAGTGTACTGCCTTACAGCATGCATGTCCAATGTTGTGCCCTCTGACATGATGTGCATGAGTGGGAGTAATGCATAGTGCAGGGACGGTTGCTTCAGTTGCAGTCATATCCATCCAGGACCATGGAGGAGTGTGGCCACTACCGTGCCCTGGGGCACCTTTTCCTAGGTATCATGTGTGTCATCCAACAATGTGGACATTCTCTGTGTCTTCCGCATAGGTTGGGCTCTGTGGCATTGTACCCTGGCCTCATCTGTATTTACGTAAACTGTGCTACATGTGTCCACTGTACAGTGTGACCCAATTTTGCTTGTGCATACTCACAGTGGGCAGTGCCTGTGTGTCTTGGTACGACAATCTGATGATGGTTGGTTGTCAATGATGTATGTGGACAGGCGCAACAGGGGTGGTTTGGGTACAATCGGGATTTAGTGCAGCCCATGTGTTTTCTTCCCAGAGTAAGAGGTGTAAGTACTTGCTCTGTCTCAATCACATTGTCTCAGGTAGGGGGTGGTTTGTGCGGGAAAGGCCTACATGTCAAAATCTGAAGTCTCCTTGCTAGGTCTGGCCTGTGTGTGATGTTTGTCTGGACATACACTCAAGGTGCAGTGACCCAGTCTTGCTGGGCATGTTTTAATGCGTTAGCTTTGCAGCATGTGCAAAAATTTGATAGACATGGTTCCTGCTCATCCCTTTTTTGGCAACGCTGTGTGGTACAGATGCTGGGCACGATTGTCCCCAGAGCCTGGCTCCTCTGTCCAATTTGATATCAAGTAATTTGCTGTTGGGTCATGCTCTCCATTGTTTCTCAGTGGCATGGTGGGTCAACCAGCTGTGTGTTGCAGGGCCTACCTATGTACCTTGTATTGTAGATGTTACTCATGTTGCTTTTCAGGCTATGCACTGTGACCTATGTAGATTTGACTCATGTGACATATGTATACAGGTGTCTGATTATTTCCTGTCTCTTCACCTTGCCCACAGCATCGTCGGGGGACTCAGAGGGAGACACTGCCACGGACCGTGAGGAGGGAGCAAGCACCAGTGGCAGCAGTGCTGTCTTGTCTGGCACATCGAGTGGCACGGAGGCCGAGGGGAGTGAGGCGGAGGACCTGTCCTGTCTCACCACCGACTATGATGCTGACGGGTCCGAGGCTGAGCTCCCAGAGGGGGCGGAGGCTGCTCCCACAGCTGAAAGCAGCACTCGATCTCTACCCGCCCCCTCCATTCCCATCACCGGCCTCCCACTTGCTCTGGTCCCTTCCCGCAATGCTAGGTCACCACGTGTCTCCTTCTTGCCAGGCACCGCGCCCCCTGCCCCTGTCTCCACTGCTGCCGCGAATGCCGAGTCTGTGGACATCCTGCGCCAGTTGCAGGTTGGTCAGACTGCGATGTTGAATGTCCTCCATGGCCACACCCGAGTGATCACCCAGATGGAGGCATACCTGGAGGGCATCTCAGCTGCGCAGTCTGACCAACACCAGTTGCTGCGGTCCATAGACTCAACACTGACTGCAGCAGTGGGTCTCCTGCAGCGCTACGTCCCCCCCACTTCCCACTCCCATGCCTGTCCCAAGCACACCCAGACATCCCCATGCACGCACCCCACCAGACACAGGCACAACACCACCAGGGCAGCCCAAGCGCACACCTCCTGTCACACACACACAGGGTGAAGTAGGCACACCCACTGGGTCGGGGGGCAAACGGAAGACACGCAGCCACAGTGGGAGTCCACATTCATCACAACCCCCTGCCTCCAAATCCACTCCCCTCAGCTCTCCTGGCCATGATTCAACCAAAGAATCCTTCCTGGCCGCTCTGTCCCTGAGCCCCCGAGTGACACCACCCCGCAAGCGGTCAAAGGAGTACCCGGTCAGGGTAGTTGAGTCCCCCCCTGTCCACACCCTCCCCCAGTAGCGCTGCGACCCATCCCTCCGACCCCCCCCTCCTTGGGGCCTGTGGTTCCTTCGGGTGCAGGGGGGACGCTGGAGGACCTTGCAACCGTGTGCAGCGCCATTCTCACCTCCACCTTTGGCGCTGCCCCATCCCCTGTGGTGGAGTCCTCCGTCCCTGCACCCACAACACCTACCCTTGCCCCTCCTGTCCCTGCGGTGCCTGGTCCTTCCCCCCACATGATGCCCCCTTCTGTGGATGAAATGGACATGTGAACTGTGCAGGCAAGCTAGGGGCCACACGTCCCGATGTGTACCCCCCCAGGACTTTGCTGAAGGCCTGGCCCATGGGCCTTGTAAATAATGGACATTTAAAAAAAAAACATTTTGAATGCTGAATAAAGCTTTTTGTTTTTCTTTTTCACACTTATGCTTTGCTGGACTTGCTGTTGGTGGTGCTGCTCCATGATTTGGGGTGAGGATAATTTGTCTGGGAAATGTAGTAGTGTGCTGCTCTTGGGGTGGACCCTGGTATCTGTGTGCCATCACAAGGTATTTGCAAAATAACTTTGTTCATGTCAGCTCTTACTGCATGGTGACATTGTCCCAAGGTGTGTTCCTTCCTCTGTGGACCCTGACATCTTCCCTGCAGGGTGTTTCCTAAATGTTGTGCTGAGCTGTGTCTACTTATCCTTGGTGTGTGACGGATCTGTTCAACTTTGCCCATGCATGCTGGGCAATGTCTCCACCTGCATCATTAGTGGCATCCTTGGTGGTCACTGTACTTGAGTATCGAGTATATTGACGTGACTTCATGTGGACATGTTCCCTTTCACACACTCTGCATGTGTGTACTCCCAACCTCGCACACATGTGTTACGTGTTCTGCAGGGTCTTTGAGCACCTGACTGACAACTGTGGGCATTGTATCTGTGGGTACTGCACCCTTTTCTTTCCATGGGCACTGCTTGGAGGACTCTGCACCCACCCCTCCTGTGTCTGGGCACTGCTGGGGGGACTCTGCACCCACCCCTCCTGTGTCTGGGCACTGCTGGGAGGACTCTGCACCCACCCCTCCTATGTCTGGGCACTGCTGGGAGTGATAGGCACCCACCCCTCCTATGTCTGGGCACTGCTGGGGGGACTCTGCACCTACCCCTCCTATGTCTGGGCACTGCTGGGGGGACTCTGCACCCACCCCTCCTGTGTCTGGGCACTGCTGGGAGGACTCTGCACCCACCCCTCCTGCGTCTGGGCACTGCTGGGAGGACTCTGCACCCACCCCTCCTGTGTCTGGGGACTGCTGGGAGTGATAGGCACCCACCCCTCCTATGTCTGGGCACTGCTGGGGGGACTCTGCACCCACCCCTCCTGTGTCTGGGCACTGCTGGGAGTGATAGGCAACCACCCCTCCTATGTCTGGGCACTGCTGCGGGGACTCTGCACCCACCCCTCCTATGTCTGGGCACTGCTGGGGGGACTCTGCACCCACCCCTCCTGTGTCTGGGCAGTGCTGGGGGGACTCTGCACCCACCCCTCCTGTGTCTGGGCACTGCTGGGAGTGATAGGCACCCACCCCTCCTATGTCTGGGCACTGCTGGGGGGACTCTGCACCCACCCCTCCTATGTCTGGGCACTGCTGGGGGGACTCTGCACCCACCCCTCCTGTGTCTGGGCACTGCTGGGAGTGATAGGCACCCACCCCTCCTATGTCTGGGCACTGCTGGGGGGACTCTGCACCCACCCCTCCTATGTCTGGGCACTGCTGGGGGGACTCTGCATCCACCCCTCCTGTGTCCGGGCACTGCTGGGAGGACTCTGCACCCACCCGTCCTGTGTCTGGCCATGTACGCTCGGGACATACACCGGTGGGGGTACGCTCCGAACATGCACTGGTGGGGTGTGGGTATGCTCCATACATACACGGGTGGGGTATGCTCCGTACATACACGGGTGGGGGTATGCTCCATACATGCACTGGTGGGTTGTGGGTACGCTCCATACATACACGGGTGGGGGTACGCTCCGAACATACACGGGTGGGGGTACGCTCCGAACATACACTGGTGGGGTGTGGGTACGCTCCATACATACATGGGTGGGGGTACGCTCCGTACATACACTGGTGGAGTGTGGGTACGCTCCATACATACACAGGTGGGGGTACGCTCCGAACATACACTGGTGGGGTGTGGGTACGCTCCATACATACACGGGTGGGGGTACGCTCCGTACATACCCATACCCACGCTCTGCAGGCCTGGGTACGGCCCGTACCCATGCCTTTGGAACGTGGTTACGGTGCATACCCCCATTGTTGGGGTGCCATAGGGGTCCGCACCGTACACAGGCCTTCAGAGCGTGGGTACGGGTCGTACCACGCGTACGCCTACATCACCCCAACAATGCTGGTATGACCCGTACCCACGCTCTGAAGGCCTGGGTACGGTGCGGACCCCCAATGGGGTGCCGTAGGGGTACGCACCGTACCCAGGCCTTCAGAGCATGGGTACGGGTCGTACCACCCGTACCCCTACATCACCCCGACAATGCTGGTACGGCCCGTACCCAGGCCTTTAGAACGTGGGTACGGGCCGTACCGCCATTGTTGGGGTGACGTAGGGGTGGGCATGGTACGACCCGTACCCACGCTCTTAAGGCGTGGGTACAGTACATACCGGAATTGTTGTGTTGCCGGTTCGCGTCCACATCCACTTCCATTGTGGCGGACGCATGCGTTGCTGGACACGCCCCCACCCCCTCGAAGTGACCAGGCCCTGAAGGTCAGGTATGTCCAGGGCATGTATGATTTGTGACTTGGGTGGGGGTTATGTGTCCTGCCCCTGCCCCCCGCTTTGCCCCTGGGTGTTGTTCTGACCTTCTGCGGCGTCTGCGTCGGTTCCTGTAGAGCAGGTGGACTGCTATTAGGGCTGGGATGATACGTAGGTTCGGGTCCATGGCTGTCCGTCGCGTACAGGTGCTCCTTGTGTGCGTCGTCCTGATTTCCCGGCAGTTTTTGGCAGTCGGAAAATATAATCCGTGCAGGGTGACGTCGGTACGGATCGTACTTCCTGGTTCGTGCAACGCAGCCTGGATGCGTCCCGACGTCACGTCGGCGCTTTCCTGGATCACATTTGTCTGTATATTTTCGTCGGTCGGTGTTTTGTACGATTCGTACGGAAATAGTGTTTCCATACGAATCGTACTTGCATTATTGTAATGTGTTTTGACCGGGTACGAGTCGGACGGAGAAAACGCTCCGACCGACGGTTCGTACCCGGTTTTTCCAGGATCCGAATCGGCACCTATGTGTATATTGTACAATCCCTTCTAGGAGGGAGACAAGAGGAGTAGACTTTGCCAACTTAAGATCTCAGATAGGAAACGTATATTTCTCTTCAAAGTATTATTTGGTCCTATCTAGCCCAAAGGATACTGCTACAATTTGTATGTAATGGGGAACAACCTTTACAACGCAACTTTTACAACGCACTACCTTTACAACGCATTTTTTACAACGCATAATCCATTACAACGCATGACATTACAACGCATGACACTACAACGCATTTTTAAAAACTACCTTTACAACGCATTCCATTACAACGCATACTACCATTACAACGCATACCATTACAACGCATAATATTACACTACACTAGCCAACACTTACCCTACTGTTGCACCCCCTGGAGTTAGAATAGTAACTTTTACCCCTATTCTATCCAACACTTACCCTACTGTTGCACCCCCTGGAGTTAGAATAGTAATTTTTACCCCTATACTATCCAACACTTACCCTACTGTTGCACCCCCTGGAGTTAGAATAGTAATTTTTACCCCTATACTATCCAACACTTACCCTACTGTTGCACCCCCTGGAGTTAGAATAGTAATTTTTACCCCTATACTATCCAACACTTACCCTACTGTTGCACCCCCTGGAGTTAGAATAGTAATTTTTACCCCTATACTATCCAACACTTACCCTACTGTTGCACCCCCTGGAGTTAGAATAGTAATTTTTACCCCTATACTATCCAACACTTACCCTACTGATGCACCCCCTGGAGTTAGAATAGTAATTTTTACCCCTATACTATCCAACACTTACCCCACTGTTGCACCCCCTGGAGTTAGAATAGTAAGTTTTTACCCCTATACTATCCAACACTTACCCTACTGTTGCACCCCCTGGAGTTAGAAAAGTAACTTTTACCCCTATACTATCTAATACTTACCTTAAATGAAATTTAATATTATGCGTTGTAATGGTATGCGTTGTAAAGGTAGTATGCGTTGTAATGGAAATATAAAGCCAAAGGAGCAAGCATAGCCCTTTACGGGGCAGGGCTTTGGGGCCATGTAAAAGGCATCGTCCTGCAAGAAAATTCTTTCCTGAAACGTTTGTTATATTTACCGCCATCTGCTTCAAACACTATTGCACATCACAAGGTGGGATCCAGTTTTTAGAAGATCTACTATTGGTAGGACTGCTGTTATTGTGGGACTCAATTTGGAAAAGGGAACAAAACGCTTTTACTAAATCGATTATTAATTTGCACGATGCACTAAAAACTCTGTGGCTACTATATATGAATTCCTCTTTAGACATTTTGTATAAAATATCAGTATGGTCAGAGACATCAAAAATATTGTCCCATACAAGGAAGGAGACCAGAGACTCCTATTTTCAATATAGGTTGGATCTGAGATCAAAGGCTGAGTGAAAAACATCGATTGTCGCCTTGTACAAATTGTACAGCTTAGAGGAGGGTGCTAACAATTATTTGTCACATGTGACCTATGCCCAGCACAGTTTTGTGCTACTAACATTGAGATGTGGCATTGTTCATTACCTTGTAGCATTTCCAAAAATGAGGATCCATCCAACTGATGAGGTACCATGTCCGTGCGATAACCAAAGTAAATAGAGCACATAGCACTTTATGTTGTTTTGTAATTTTTATCAGAATTTTAGGTGTTTTTATCTTAAACCATTGTTTGTCACCCATAACATTAGGTCACATAAAGTAGCAATGACATTTCTGGTGACACTAGGTGACCCCCTGATATGTTATAACATTGCCCTGTTCATCTTGAAATCAATTACAGCGAGAACAATTATCCAACTATAGTATAAAAGAATTGAATTGATTTCATTAACTCCGTAGCTGATTAAGCAATAATAATGTCATGTCTATTTTTGAAGCCTATTAACGTGAGAATATGTCTTGCTGTAATGTAAGAAATTAAATGATTTTAATAATTGTGATTGTACCTGCCTTTTTTAAACCTGTTTTTTAAGGCTGTGTTTGTACTTTTATGGCTACCTCTTTTGATAATCGAATAAAGATTTAAACTGAATTAATTAATTGGTAATTCATTTTGGTAATTGTGTAATTAATTTTAGCTGTGTGTTGTGGTGTTTATATGTGTAAAGGGTGGGAACGGTGGGAGGTAATGTATTTTTTATTGATGAATTAATAATTGGTTGTTAATTTTAATTAATTAATTGGTAATTAATTATGGTAATTGTGTAATTAGTTTTAGGTGTGTTTTCTGGGGTTTATAGGAGTAAAGGGTGGGAAGTCATTTGGGTTAATTAAATAATATATAGTTGTTAATTAATGTTAATTATATGATATTTATTTTGGGTAATTGTTTATTTTTGTGTGTGTTGTTTTTACTTTTAAAGGGGCAAAGGGTGGGTATTTTCATTATTTTATTTAATATAATATTTGTGTAGGTTTTTGTTATATGTAATTAATATTATAATATGTGTTCTTTTTATAAGTTTTATATGTTAGATTTTCTACTTTTTTAAATATTGTTTATTTATTTTTATGTTTGTTTTATTTTTAATATATATTTCTTTAACTGTTTGAGTGTGAATAGTAATTTTTGTTTCTCCGCTATCCAGCACTTTCCCTGATGTTGCATTCACTGGAGTGTGAATAGTAATTTTTACCTCTCCGCTATCCAGCACTTTCCCTACTGTTGCATTCACTGGTGTGGGAATAGTAATTTTTACGCTTCGGCTGCCTTGACATCATTAAAAAAGTAAATACGTCCATTTTTAATGACCTTGAGGCAGGCGGGTTCCTGTAAAAACGCCTGACCCCCACTAGATTTAATAGGATCAATCAATTTGCGAAACATCCAGCGTCTATCCATTGTTTCTCTGCTTAAATCGAAGCGAGCGAAGATTGAAAATTCCCCTATAACTATAGGGGCATTAGGGCGTGCACTCTGCCAGACTGCTTGACGAAGTAAAAAATTACCCAAAAAAATCAAAAAAGGACGTGGAAACTGGTTTTCCCTATTTCTCAAATCCAAAGGTAGACGATGAGCACGTTGGATTTGTGAGTCCCAGTCCCAATCTGCCAGGTCTGGGAAAGCTTTCTGAAGCAGCCCCACTAAGTAAGCCCTAGGATCAGAGCCCTCAGACCCTTCTGGTATCCCGAAAAGTCTCAAATTGGAGCGTCTTTGCCGGTTTTCCAAATCTTCAACCTTTAGTTGAAGCGCTGACAGCTGAATATCATGTTTGTCGACTACAGCAGTCGTTTTTGTACTTGTCTCTTCAATCTCAACCACCCGTTGTTGAAGTCCAGCAATATCCTGCGATATCCCCCCCAGTTTAGAGGTAAGTTCTTGCAGCGAAAATTGCATTTTGCTATTGTCTTCCCTCAGTTGAAGGTAGTGTTCCTGGGCTTCGGCCCGTTGATCGTTCAGAATCTGAAGTATTATATCTACTGAGGAGAGATCAGTCATTTCTTGCTCTTGTCCTTTTTTAATGATACGTAGTTTGATGGGTTGGAGAGAGTGTAGCTGCAATGGTAGGGCTCTCAGTGGGAGGGGGGAGGCATGGCATATTGATGGAGAAGCTATGATTGCATTGGATTGTAGATTTTCGCCAACCCGCGCTAAAAGATCGCCCTTATGTTCTTGGGTCAGAAGCAGTTCTTGATCAGTTAACCCGTCCGATGACAGGTTAAGTGGAGCAGTTAAGGCCCTGTTTTCCTGTGTGGTAGGACTGCCGACAGAATAGAGCGTTTCTATAGTAGGTAGAGGCTCTGCATATTCTAAAGAATCTATAGGGCTTGCCCCTGATAATCTCAGCGTCATGTTTTTGACTAGACCTTTTGCTTCGATCCATTTTCTTAAAGGGCTTTTATCTGAATGAGTCTTCTTTAAGTTTTGAATTTTATTTGTGGGCCGATTTGATATGACGACAGCCTTGCCTCCTCTTTTGGCCCTAGACTTGCCTTTAAGTTTGCGTCCTCTACCTGTGCGGGGTTTTGCCTTGCTGTCCATGTAAAAATCCTTCTCTCGCCTCTCCCCCACCTCATCCTCTGTTCCAGTCCCAACATCCAAGTCCTCAAAGGAATCTTGCTCGATGGATTCGACAAGGTCAGTATGTTCCATAAGCTCCGTAGCCTCGGTGGGCTCAGTGACTGCCACATGTCCCTCTGGCAACCCTCCTCTCCCAGAGACATGCAAATCTGCCTCACATGCCCCGGCGTTCTGCAGCACCCGTTGAGCACCTCCAACCGGCTCAGCAGCCAAAAGTAAATCCGATGTCCCGGTACGTGCCCCCCCAGTTGAGACCTGCACAACTGTGCATGAGCCGGGGCACGGAGCCTCAGCTGCCTCCGCCGTTGTAGCCATGGTTTGCTCCCCAGCCTGTGTCCGCTCCGTCAAGGAGCATGTAGAAATCGCATCAGACGCCACCGTAGTATTATAGATAGGCGATTTTGGTTGTTTAGCCCCCTGTGTATTACATATTTTAACCTTGCCCGAATGGATCTCCTTAGAGGCGGGGGGAATTTTCACAGGAGTAGCTTCTGTGACATAAGAGAGGCTATCTGTTTCCCCCCCCAACTGGCACTCCCTCTCTTGCCAAAGGTTTACCCATCGTCTTAATTATATTTCTGCCAGAGCTCTTGAAGTATGAGCCTGCAAGTAAAGTAGGTGGTCTCAATACCTGTTTGCCAATGTTTCCTCGCTCCTGCAGCAGTGACTCGGTTGACGATGACAACAATGGCAATGGCAATGGCAGTGGAAGTGCTTCGTTTTCCGTCCTCTCATTTTCCGTGGCAGAGCGTCCATCGTTCTTTTGCGCGGAGATTCCATCAGCTCCAGCCGGAGCGATTAGGGGTAGCACAGCTGTTACCGCTGTTGCCGCTCGTACCGTTGGAGCTGAGGGGGCCGCGGCTCCTGTTTGCTTGCTGTTCCGCGTCATTCGAGGCGGATTTTTTGGAGACATTCTCCTTAGCCGCCAGGTATGAGAGATAGAATGAGAAAAGGCATGGAGGTTGAGGCTAAACCAACCGAGCCCAAAGCTCCCTTGTATCGTCTGCCGAAAAAGCCAAGCAGTGTCCGGGAGCTTTAACATCGGTAAGAGCTGTCGCATCTGAATTCGGCTTCTTTTCGGCTTCTTTTTTCCTTGCTTAAGGAATCTCGTAGTCTTCCTGAGATTCAAACGATCTGGTTAAGGCCTCTGCACCGCAAACATTTTCTCCGAGGGAGGGAAAGAGAAGAGCCTCCAGGTGAGCTACTCAGCACAGACCCCTACTCCGCCATCTAGTATTTCTAGTACTAATGTGGGCAAGAGCCAGACTGAAAAATAATATGAAGCCTCGGTTTTAACCAAGATGTGTTTAAATATAACTCATAATCGCAAGGCTTGGCCTTTTAAAACCACTGGCCGGTGAGGGGTCTCATTATGTACAAAAGATGCTTGTCGGACTGTCTACTTAGAAACATTGGTTAAGTCTCTGGGCTCTTTTGACTATTGAGAATATGAAAATGCGCCCATTAAGGGGTTTTTTTCCTAAATAGAGGGATGGGGCCTCTTAAGGTTACCTGCTACGTGCGCTGCCTTTCCAACGGCAGCCGTTACTCAAGGGTGGTTCTTCCCCGGCTGGGGGAAGAGCCAGGGGGGAGAAGGGAAGGGGGGTTGGGGGGTGGGAAAAATTGAGTAAAAACTGTTCACAGGCTGACGGGGAAGAATTTTGTGAGGTCATATTAGTTTTATTTTCTCTCTTTCTTTCGCTTATATGCATAAGTAATAGGAAATATATTGGGTTATCTGGAGTTGGGTCTAAGGTTCTTACTCTTTACAAACGTATGAAATAAAGTGTTTAGCTTGGAACGTAGCGGGGCTGAACAGTAGAAACAAGAGATCTCTAATTACAGAAGAACTAAAATTACATAATCCTCATATCGCTCTCCTTTCTGAGACACATATTGCTGGGAAGGATAAGAAATTACTCAATCAATTGGGTTATGATATTGTGATTTGTTCTAGTCTCGGACATTCCATTAGAGGAGTGGCTATTCTCAAGGATAAACGTTTCAGGACTGAAACCGTCCTTATCGCAAAGGGTCTGTAGACCCTTTGCGATAAGGACGGTAGATGGGCAATAGCTCAGCTCCGTTTTGAGAACTTTAAATATGTCTTATGCGTGGTGTACGGCTCTAACACAGATGAACCAATGATTTTCGATCAGTTGAATATTAAACTTTTGGATTGGGAGGGAGAACTTATTATTATGGGGGACTTCAATTGTATCATGGACTATAAAATAGATACAACCAGGTCCGGTATTTTTGAAAGGATGCGCAAAACTAGGTCATCCATTTTCGACCTATGTCGTATCCATAACATTAAAGACGCTTGGCGATACTTATACCCAAAATTACCGGGTTACACATATTATTCATCACCCCATAAACTGTGCTCAAGATTGGATATGGCAATAATAATCGATAACTTACTAAAGATCAGCACCATGGTTTTATGCCCCCGAATCTCTTCGGATCACAACGCAATAATTCTTATAATTACTACACCACACATTAGGACTTTGCCTAGACCTTTCTCTTTTCCTAGACACTTGATTTCAGACTTACAGTATGTGACGCAGCTTAAATTGCACCTTATAGAATTTATAGATATTAATATGGATTCAGCTGCATGCAGTATGGTATGGGATGCTTGTAAAGCAAGTATTAGGGGTTTTACTCAGGCCTATACGATCAGACAAAATTTGGAACGCAGAAAGTGCAATGCCTTGCTGATTTCCAAAATAATTACTCAAGAAGAATTGCTGACTTCTGCACTCCGACTAAACTCACCAACGAATACAGAAATAGGCCTTAAACTCGGACTTCTAAAAAATGAAGTAAAAACAAAGTTCATCCAGAAGAGTAGTACTAGCATTCATAAATTTAAAATAGCACAATATGAGGGTGGGGACAAAATTGGTAAAATTTTGGCCTATAAAGTCGCTGAGGACAGAGCTCACACTCTGATCACAAGTATCCGGGGGGACGACAATAAAATTTACAATCAGCCATTAGACATAGTAGAACAATTTGCCGATTATTATAGAAAATCATACACCCCAGAAAGTATACCTAATCCAGATATGATTCGGGATTACGTGGATAAACACATAACAAACTTCCAGGTCATTTCAGGAATGGACTCACTGTCTGATAACATAACCATGGCAGAATTACATCAGGCTATATCCCTACTACCCGTAGGGAAAGCAGCGGGGGAGGATTCAATACCTTTGGAGATCTATAAAGTGTGTCTAGCCGAATTGGAATCTCTGCTTTTGAAGGTATTGCAATTTGTTGGGCTCAACGGAAAAGCTCCCAAATCTTGGAATAGGGCGAAAATAATTTTTTTCTTAAAGAAAGACAAACCAAAGGAGGAGGGAGGGTCATACCGGCCCATATCTTTGATAAACACTGACGCAAAACTATTTGCAAAAATTCTGGCATCAAGATTGTCTCCTATTTTGCCCAAAATCATTAATCCACAGCAACACGGGTTCATAACCGGGAGAGACACTACAATGCATGTAAATATGGCTATTACGGCATTTGATGTAGCAGAGATAGAGTCAACCCCACTCGGCATGATCTTATTAGATGCTGAGAAGGCCTTTGACCGAGTGGGGTGGGACTATCTCTGGTGTGTCTTGTCTAAAATGGGGTTTGGGGGGCAATTTTTGCGGGGCATACAGGCTCTGTATAATAATCCAACGGCCTGTACCTGTTATGGGGGCCTGACCTCTCCAGATTTTTCAATATTACGTGGCACCCGTCAGGGATGCCCTCTATCACCTCTTTTATTTGCCCTTTCATTGGAACCTTTTTTGTCTGCTCTTCAGTCCCAAACTCAAATCATATCTTTTAGGTCCGGCTCACAAGTGCTAAAAATAACATCATATGCCGATGACATCGCGGTCTACTCACAAGATATTGTGGAGGCGCTACAAGGTATTGTCTCTGAGGCCTGTAAATTTGGGAGCGTCTCTGGGTATAAACTCAACCTACAAAAGACCCAGGTTATTGCTAACTATACTCCAGTCTCGGTGGTTCCCGAGATCTGCAAAAGTGCTACATATTTAGGCGTTAAATTAACGGCCAAAATTCAGGAAATCAATAACATAAATTACAACGAATTAACCAAATCTACTATTCTACTATTAAAAAAATGGCATAGACTACCCTTGAACTTAATTGGAAGAATTAATCTAATTAAGATGAAGATTTTGCCTAAATTTGTTTACCTATTTCGATCCATTCCATTGGCTTTAAACAATATGTTTTTTAAACAATTGGACGGCGCACTTAGTAGATTTATTTGGGGCTATAAAAAAGCGATAGAAGGTCGTTGAATCTTTTGAAAAACAATACGAGTATGGGGGGGCTTAACTTTCCTGATTTTAAGTTGTATTTTTGGTCTGCCTTTGTTTTGCGTATTCGTTCTTTACTAAACAGAGGAGGAGCACTTTTCTTTCATTCCTTCATGTTAAAACATGACTCAAATATGTTTTTGCTACGAGCTAACAATCCTAACTACTTCAAAAGAGTCAAATTTAAGACTGCTAGAGACCTAATAAAGATTTGGGGCAACATATTAACCTTCTGTAAAACTACTTTTTTCCACTCAAAGCTGCTGCTGTGGGGCAACCCGGGTCTTCCGGGAATCTTTAATGACAATATTGCTCATAGCTGGTCTAGGTTAGGTATTAGTGTCTTCGGGGATCTATATGGCACACATGGGTTCTTAGACTTTAACACTCTTAAATTGTTATATGATCTTCCTGAAACTACGAGGTACAAACATTTACAGATGCACGACTATTTGATTAACACAAAACAACTTCTGGAGGTCTCAGATAGCGATATATGGACTTGTCCATATTCTTTAAAAAATAAATCAGTAATAAGTGACACCTACAGCCTCCTAATTAGTTTTAAATCAAACGATTGTTCTAAACTAGCTGATAAGTGGGGTAGGCTATTAGGCTCAAATATCACATCGAGAGAGATAGAGTGTTCCCTGTCAAATATTAATAAGCGGGTACGGTCATCTAGTTTAAGGCTTCAACAGTTTAGAACGAGTTGTATGCAATACTATACGCCCGAAATAATCTCTAAATGGTCCTCTAATAATTCCTATAGCGATCGAACAAAATGCCCTAAATGCTCTGCCGAGGCCGCTGATCTGGTACATATGTTGTTCTCCTGTCCTACTCTTAAGGCCTTTTGGGGGGACATCCAGAAGGTCCTAAAAGTCAAGTTTATTCAGCTACCCTCATTCACTGCTGCCTCGGTTTTGTTAGATATCTATCCCCTTTCCTTCCCACAGGCCGCTCTGGCCTCAATTCTTATGTCCTGTGCTAAACTAACCTTGGCCAGAGCTTGGACCTGTTCTGATTCACCCACGGTATGGGATTGGTGGGCATTGGTAACTGAGATTCACTCGATGGAGTTAGCATTAGCAAACTTAAGAGGGATACGTTCTTTGAGCAAACATGAAAAGAATTGGGGAACCTTTAT
Organism: Triturus cristatus; assembly: GCF_964204655.1. NCBI lineage: Eukaryota > Metazoa > Chordata > Amphibia > Caudata > Salamandridae > Triturus > Triturus cristatus. The sequence continues at coordinate 1,115,964,402 of NC_140581.1, read as the reverse complement.
GGAATAACGCGGCTCCCTTCATCTGTTTAGTACTGTTAAACATTCCCCTTCCCCCTTTTTTTTTTTTTTTTTAAACCCGTTTCCATAGCTCTGTATTCTGGTCCTGTGTTGAAAGATTGTCACAATCCATGATATATATATTTTTTTTTTTTTATGTCTGCAAATATTTGTATTAATGTATGCTTTACTTGTCAGCCTGTTTACAAATAAAAACTTTAAAAAAAAAAGGGAATAGTAATTTTTACCCCTCTGCTATCCAACACTTATACTACTGTTGCATTCAGTGGAGTGGGAATAGTAAATTTTACCCCTCCGCTATCCAACACTTTCCCTACTGTTGCACTCTTTGGAGTGGGAATAGTAATTGTTGCACCCTGCGCTATTGAACACTTTCCCTACTGTTGCTCTCACTGGAGTGGGAATAGTAAATTTTACCCCTCCGCTATCCAACATTTTCCCTACTGTTGCACTCACTGGAGTTGGAATAGTAATGTTTATCCCTCCACTATCCAGCACTATGCCTACTGTTGTACTCACTGGAGAGGGAATAGTAATTTTTACCCCTCCGCTATCCAGCACTTTCCCTACTGTTGCACTCACTGGAGTGGGAATAGTAATTTTTACCTCTATGATAGCCAATACTTATCCTACTGTTGCACTCACTGGAGTGGGAATATTAATTTTTTCTCCTCCGCTATCCAACACTTTCCCTACTGTTGCTCTCACTTGAGTTGGAATAGTAAATTTAATTCCTCCGCTATCCAACACTTAAACTACTTTGGCACTCACTGGAGTGGAAATAGTTATTTTTACCCCTTTGCTATCAAACACTTTCTCTACTGTTGCACTGATTGTATTATGGAATTTAGGTTTAAATATTTTTCGAATTTTTTAATGTTTTAATTTATAATAGATTATAGTTTCTTATATTTTAAATCATTAATATATATTTTTATTTTTTATATTATTTTAAGCTTTTAACATAAAGTAAAAATAATAATTTATCAATTGCTTTAAAGTAAATATATATATATAAATATTGTTTGTGTATTTTTTTATTAAGTTTATTTGTTATATTTTATTAAAATATATATTAAAGGTATTTTATTTTGTTAAGATTATATTTAATATTTAATGTATTTTTTATATATTATTTTATTTTATATTTATATAAAAGTAGATATTTTATAAATGTATATATTTTTTATTTTGATATTTTTGAGTCCATATTTTTGTTCTTACCTGTTAAGTATAGAAGTCAATATTTTTGTTGTCTGTTTTTTTAGTCGATATTTTTAACATTGATATTTTTTACATTGATATTGTGTCAGTGAACTAAGGACGAGAGAGGAGAGAGGGGGTGAGGAGGAGAGAACAAAGACAGAAAACACAACAGGTAAGGGCCAAGAAAAGAAAGACTTATATACTCTCACTAGTGCACTCATAGGGCTGGTCCCAACCAAAGAAAGACCAGAGAATGACAGACACAAGGAAATAGATACCACCCCAGAGTACTCCTTCCTCAGACACAAAAAAATCCAGGTATTGAGTATAAACAATGCAAAGAACCAATTCACTCCATATTCACCTCGCCCCATTGTCTTAGCAGGTCTTGGGCTTTCCCAGGATCCTGACAGTACGTTATTTGGCCTTTGAAGCTTATTTTCAAATTCACAGGTTCCATTAGGGAGACAGTAACACCCAACTTCTGAAAAGAAGAGATTGCTTCCCATAGGAACTGTATACGTTATACTGTCTCCTTGAACAAATTGGACTTAATAAAGAATTCACTGCTGCAGGCCTTGATAAGGTTGCTAGGAGGAGCCAACTAAAATATTTGCTGGCTAAACCTAAAGTTTCCCATGAAGATCAGAATAGTATGAGGATACTGATCTACTCAACTCTTGTTTGGCTTGCGTATAGGCAATCTATGTGCTCGTTGTATCTGGCAACCAATGTCTCGGTCGCTAAGGTGGGGTAACAACTACTGAAATGAATAGACAATGTACCTTCTGGGGTCATCTGCCTCATTCCCTTCAGGAATCCCCAATGCCCATAAGTTATTCCATTAAATCCAATTTTTGACATCGTTCAGCTTTTGGGACTTGATCTGCAGTCTACCCTCATGTTGACTCAATTGTTTTTTCATAGCTTGCATTGATTCCACCAAGCTGGCAGATTGGGATTCAATGTCATTCAAGTGGCTGTGTAATATGTCTATGTTTTTTTTCATTTTCCGCAAGGCCACCTGTGTTTTTAGATGGGAAGTCTTTAGCGACTTAGGAGCATATTCTCAAGGACTTATCGCCGAGGTATTGGCGCTTTATCGCAGCCAAAGTGGCAATAAAGTTATCACCCCATTCACAAACCGGTGCTAACCGCTGACATCACCATTTTTCCTGCGATAGCAGACGCAAAAAACATCGCCACAGATGACCCCAGCAACTAATGCTAATGAGATACAGAGTAGGCGTTCCTGTGCAAAAAGCTGCAAAAACACCACTCCGCAACATTCTCAACGACCAGCCAGATCTGCGATAAGATCCCAAAACAGGAGATAAGGCGCGTTAGCAGCAGGGATTTAACACCTGCTCTGACCTGGTGTAAAGTCGGATGACAACCTGCACCATAAAAGGGAGCCCAGCCCAGAGCCACACCAGAAGAACAACAGATGCCATGGAGCTACTGATCATGCAGCTCAGAGCCCCAAGAGGGCCACAACACCCACCGCCACCACACTCAGGCCCGCCACCCCCTGGACACCCCTTCCCCCGGACTACCACAGAGGCAGCGCAGACAAAGACAACGGACATTCAGAAAATGCACCTGCCTCACAAACCTAACACCAGAGGATGTCATTGCCCACTACAGGCTTAAAAGGAGAACCATCCTCCGCATCCTGAACATCATAGCCCACAGGCTGACAGTACCAACACAGCAGACAACCAACATCCCTCCGCAGACAAAGCTGCTGGCTGTGCTGCATTGTTGGCCTCTGGTACCTTCCAACCAACAACTGCCTAACTTTAGGACTCCTAAACTGAGAAAAATCCTAACTTTAAGACTTTCGGTATTCACAAAAGGCATTTAGGAGTCCTAAAGTTAGGAGTCCTAATTTTAATACTCCTAAACTGAGAAAAATCCTAACTTTAAGACTTTTGGTATTCACAGAAGACATTTAGGAGTCCTAAAGTTAGGACTCCTAACTTCTGTGAATACGGAAATGAGTAAGTGCCTTCTGTGAATACGGAAATGAGTAAGTGCCTTCTGTGAATACCAAAATGGTAGTAAGTTTAGGATTTTGTCTTAAGTTAGTTCTGTGAATTGGGCCCAACATGCCCACCCACCATACACCAGAGCACAACTGACTGTGGTAACCTGGGCTAGCCATGCACATGAGCCATCAACGGCATGGCACCTCAGCCACACAATAGCAGATTGTGGGGAGAGGTGGGAACCAGGCATGTGCGAAGGAGACAAGTGACCCATGAATGAGAATGTACGCAATGCCAAGTGTGGCATGGATGTGCTGGACTGACTGCCGTATGCAGACCACAGACATGTCCATGTCGACATATACTGCTGGTGTTTGGAGTGCAGTGGACAGTGGACACAACCATGTAACCTCAGCCAGTAGGGATGATCGCGGAAAAGTAGCTACGTCCCCCCTTGGAAGTGTGAGCGGAGTGGGCTGGCCCGGCGTACACCAGGCTAGCGTAGGGGTGGGAATAAAAAGCATGTAGCTCTGGGCGTGGTTCTCTTCCGGAATGGCCAACTTGTCTGCCAGGGCGGTGCCTCACAACCCACCACGAGGCCGACGCCATGAGCGGCGGGGCCTGCGATCATGTGCGCCTGCTGCACCCCAGGCCCCAGATCCCCAGGCCCGTCTTGGCTGCTCCTGCACAACCAGGCCACACCGCTCACCTGCCGACACCTGCGTGTGTCAAACAGGGCCCACCATATGCCTGTGCAAGCTCCAAGCCCGAGGCCCGCGACTTTGGCAGCCTCCTCAGACCATCACAGCCTCCGCGACACAGGCAGCCAGCACTCCTTTCACGTTGACGTACTGTACCGGCCTACACTGCAGTCAAGTAGATCACACATTTGGAACTGAGTCTTGATTATGCAATGGCCGAGTACACACTTTATGGCTGAGTTTATATCACTGTACTCCCTTCGATGTGGTGCCACTAACTCTGTGCATCGCAAACCAATGACATGTGACTGTGGGCCCTTGCTGACTACTGCCTTCGGCTTACACTGCGGTCCAACAGGCCTCACACTAATCCAACCCAGTCCGGACCAGGCAGGACACGGCATCGTTGCAGGCTGCACGCACGCTCAGCTCTGGAGCTTCTACCTCCGTCAACCACAAATCATCGCCACATGCCATTCCAACGTCATGTGTGAGAGTTCCAGGAGGAGCTGGGTGGACAGCGGTTGGCCCTTGCTGATCGCTGCATCCGGCCTACACTGCGATCCAGTAGGTCACACTTATGGAACTGAGTCTTGATTTCATGATGTCCAAGGTCATATATTTATGGAAGTCTTTATTTCACTGTACTATCTTCGATCTGGTGCCAGCAATTATGTGCACAGCATCCCAACGACACGTGTCTGTGGGCCCATGCGGTCGCTGACTCCGGACTACACTGTGGTCAAGTAGGTCAAACATTTGGATCTTAGCCTTGATTTATTTCTGGCAGATGTTATATCATTGCACAGCCCTCATCGCAGACTGCATCCCCTTTCAGCCCAGGTTCCACTGACTCTGTGCCCCGTAAGTCATGGACACTCTCTGGTTGAACTTTGGTGGCGTCTGGGTCTATGGCCTAGGGGTTGTCTTCATCATCATGTAGTTGATACTGACTTGGTGGTAAAAATGGGTCTGCTCTGTAGCATTCTGCTCCTCCATTTGCCTGTTTTGGCTTGCTTCTGCCCTCTGCAACATGCCCTGGAACGACACCTTCCACTGTCCCCGAATCAGTCCGCGACATTCACCCTTGATATCAATGAGGACCAGCTCAGCTCGTGTGGCCCTACCACAGTGCACCGCAAGTCACCGTTCCGTGGCGGTGTGCCTGTGCCGGCCGCAGTTCATCCAGGGCCACTAACTCTGAGCAGCTCAAGTAATGGACCCTGTCTGATTGACTATTGAATGGCCTCTGTGTAGATGGCCTGCGGGTCATCAATGCCATGTGTCTGTGGCCCTGTGCTGTCCGCTGCCTCTGGCCTCAACTGCGGTCCACCAGGGCTCGCACATCAAATCGAGTCCTGACCTTCCCAGACGACGCATCACCGCAGGATGCACACGCCACCACCGCCAGGACCACCTCCAACCAACAACTGCCAGAGTCAAAAGAGTCTTACAACCAGACTATCAGAGTTGCTCACACATGTCTTGGACACCATCTTCAGCTTGGTAACCTGCTCAGCTCTTCAGGTGCCACTAACTCAGTGCACCACAACTCATGGACCCTTTCCAATAGATATTTTTTGATGCGGAATGCTCACGCAACAATGTCACCTCAGGCAGTGAGGAAGACCTTGGACGATGATAGGGAAGATGTGTTCGGTGTGCGGAAGGGTGAAGGCACAGACAATGGGAGGGCAGGAGGCAACAACCAGAAGGCAGCAATGCAGACTGGAGGTGGTAGTCCAGCTACACACCGGGAACTATGATTGAGGTACGTGTTATGATATGTTATGTTATGTTATGTTTATTTATAGCGCGCACGGCTACTCTGAAGAGTGTCCCGGCGTGAGCAATAGAAAAAGAAGCAAAGATCTAGAAGAGGCTAAAAGAGAAAGGTTTTTAGTTTTTTCTTAAAGGTTGCAGGATCCTGAAGGCCGCGTAATGTCAGTGGCAGAAGGTTCCTGGCTATAGCAGCTGACCTGACAAAAGAGCACCCGCCCAGCCTTTGGCGGTTAAATCTGGGGGTCAGCATCAAAAGCTCAGAGGAGGAAGGCAACTGTCTCGCTAGTATATAAAACGCAAACTCTTTTGTAGATAGAGGGGGCCAAGACCATAAAGGGCCTTGTGAACAATGGTCAGCATTTTTTATTTTATCCGAGACTCCACTGGGAGCCAGTGCAGGGAGTGCAGGTGCACACGCACACTACTCCTATTTGACAGACCCATAAGGAGTCTGGCTGCCGAATTTTGGACTACTTGCAATTTCTTTAGGAGGTAGCCAGGGATACCCACGAAGAGTGCATTCACATAGTCCAAACGGGACAAGATCAAAGCCCGGACCACCGTTTCTTTGGCAGATGTAGGGATAAGAGGAAGAAATTTCCTCAGTGCCTTCAAGGTGCCAAAGCAGGTCCCCGACAGTGCTGTGGACTACAGACGCAACTATGTCACCTCAGGCAGTGGGGAAGACCTGGGACGATGATGGGGGAAGATGTGGCAGGTGTAACACACCCTACTGCAGCTGCAGCAGGAATATCCCAAAGGGACACAATCTTGGACAATTTCTTCACATGAGCACGAGCAGCTCTGCTGCACCTACCTCAGTGCACTGCGACTCGTCGACCCTTTTAATTGAATATTGGGTGACCTCTGTACTTGCTCCGGCTACCAACATGATGCTTCGCAGTTGTTTGTGTTATGTTGGTGTTTTCTGTTTCCGCTTTAATGGTGAACACTGTTCAAGTTGTTGCCAGCACCAACCACTCCCTGAGGGCTGGCTCACACTCACCCCACACCCATCCAGCAAAGGCGTCACTGGTCAGGTGACCCTGGTAATAAAGAGTGGCCGGGTGCATGTGCCCGTAGCCAGTTCAAATGACTATCAAAGTGTGTCCGAGGGCTCATTACGTATGCATGATGGCCCCGGGCCCTACCACATTACATTATATGTTGTACAGCGGACGCAACCATCTCACCCCAGGCAGTGGGTAAGACCTTGTACATGTGCTCTGTCATCCCCCCTTCATACATAAGAGGAGAGGACTGGGTCAGCGTACGAAAGTCCAGCGTAGGGGTGTGGGCGTGGTTCAGTACTGGAAATGTGCAAATGTGTGTGGCTGTGTTGCAGTGTGTGTCTGTTGGTGAGTGTAAGTAGTCCCTGATGGGAATTAAACACCCATGTATGTAATCGAGTTCGGCTGCCATGGGTTCGAACCCCACCCGCACCTGTTCAGCCACCTCCTTCTGGCAGTCTAACACCTGGCCGTGGAATGCGATGAGTTTTACTGTGAGGAGCTGGGAGCCATCCGTGGAGGTGTGTGCTTCCTGCAGTGTGGTCTGTGCAGGGGGTGGGGTCTCCTGGATGCAGCTGGGCTGACCTGCTCCTGGAGGTGGGTTGCCTAAGATGTCCATGAGCTGTTGTAGGGAGTCGGTGTTGAAGGTGTGGAGGTCCTCTTCATCATCACTGATGAGTTGACTGGTCTGCTCTGCAGGAGGTGTTGATTGTCCCTCTGCTATGTGAAGAGGTGATGCATTTTAACATTGTGTTGACATGTATGTTGATGCATTGTTCATGTTCACATCGGGACTGTATGACAATGTACATTGTCACTGTTTGGGAGGAGCTGACTATTTGATGCGGGACAGTGGACATTTGAACTACATCACGGATGTGAGGTTGTACACACACATTTTCATCTCACAGTTTACTGCTATGCCAGATGTGATTGGCCAGTTTTAACGCACAGGTGCAACCAGTTGTGTCCTCTGTTCTGTTGTGGGAGTGTTGCACTTTGTACCACATTGTCGTCAATGTTGATGTGCTGTTATTGCTATGTGTGTGTGCTGCAATGTGGGTGAGTCGCCCCTGCTGCTCAGATTTGGCTGCCCCTTATCCCTTTCAGGCGGTGTGCCTTTGACTTCTGTGCTTCGACAGTGCTGGGATGTTTCAGACTTGGGTATATTGGGCTCTTGGTCGAGTTGTGACTCTTGGGCATGGTTTGTCAGCAGATGTTTTGTTGCGTCAGGGGTGGTTTGTGAATGTGGATGTGTCAGAGTGTGGCCTGCTTCTTTCTGGATGTGATCCACACTCAGCCACCTCAGTGTTGTGGCGTGCACAAAGTCATGATGATTGGACTTCAGCCATGCTAATCATCGTGTAGTGTCACTTGCATTGTCGGTGTGGCTCTCAAATACGATTCTTTGCTGGGTTTCGCACGTGTGCATGTGTTGGTTGTGATATTGGTGATGTGTGGGGTGGGACCCCTTTGGGCACGTTCTGGACAGGGGTCTACTTTGTGTTTGTATGTGTGCTGCAGTGTGCCACGGGGGTCAGGGACATGATCCAGAGTCATTGTGGATGTGCAGTGTGCTGTGCTTAATTGTGCATGTGTGCCATTGTGCCCGTCTCCCCCCGTACTCCCAGTCCCTGGTCGGTACTCACCCTGTTGATGTTGTGTCACAACTCCTGGCACCGTATCCCGTTTCCAACTGCTGACTGTGGCTACCATTTTCTCCATGTCATCCAGCTCGTGGTGTGCCGCTGGACCCCCACCTCCAATCTGTGTTGCTGCTTTCATGTTGGCATCAAGTTTCTTCTTGGTTTTGGCCTTCACATCCTTCCAGCGCTTCTTGACCTCTTTCATTGTCCTCCATAACGCTGCATCTGCATTCACATGGTCCAAGATAGCTTGCCATATTTGCGTCGTTGTTACCAATGACACGTTGGAGGTGACGAACAGTTGTTGGTAGCGTTATATCACCTCCGTGATGACAATCCTGTTTTCATGCTGACAGAACCTCGTCTTCCTCTTCTCCTTGGCCTTCCCCGACCCCGTGGTTCCTTGCTGGTCATCTGTAGGGCTTCTGGGTTTCGCGTTGTCCTCTGCACTCGGCTGCATTCATGGTGCTACGCAGTTTATTTGTTTTTGTATTTTTTTTAAACTGCTGTTATAGTGCATTCACCCGCATGAGGCGTGGGAATTGCAGGCCAGTCGCTGGTTATCGCTGATTTTTGTATCTCAACTTTTTTCACGCTGGTGTTTCGCATTGTTTAGGCATCTCGCTGATTTGAACGCAGTCATTTGGTGCGTTATCGTGAGACTATCGCATGGTGCCGCCGTGTTGGGAATACAACGTTAACACGGTGTTATTTTCCCGCGATAGACTGCGATGTGCAAAGTTGCGTTAAGCTAATTTTGCGATATTTAACACACGTTCTTGAGAATATCCCCAACAGAGTCCTTTTATATTCCTCCCGGCATCGTTGGAGCAGATTATAGATTGAGTCAAGGGAGGGATCCTCTATAACTCCAGGTTGCGATGCAAATTGCCCAGAAATAACAGTCGGGTGAGGAGACTAGTGCTCATGTCCCATGGAGATCATCCCCGGTTTCCACTTGATCCATTGAGAATGCTGCAAGCTGTGCCTCTAACATAGGGGCTCATTATGATTCCCGCCATCGTTGCGGTGTTTGGGACCACACGCCAGACATGCGGAGGTCCCACCACTGCAATTATGATGCACTCGCCAAATTGGCGGGCGCATCCAGGGCCTTTAACATTGAGGACAATGCTGCTGGTTGCAGCACCGTACTCAATGTTAACCTCTTCACTGCGGCGCAAATTCCGCCGCAGAGTGCTGGACATTCCAATCGCGGGCGTGGTCATGACGGCTCCCGGCCATCATCTGCACACGCCCAGTGTGACTCATGACGGCCGGGAGCCGTCATGAGCATGGAAGAGGGTAAAATGGCATGCACTGCATTTCCCTGCACGACGTGGCAGGCACCAAGCTGTGCCTGCCATGCAGTGCTGGGAAATGCAGGGGGGTACCATGGGTAACACCCAGTGCAGCATCACCTCCCCCCACAACAAGGGGGGCCAGCTACGGGCTCTGAATCCCTTTCCGCCTGTCTTTTCGCAGTGGGATGTCCGCCGCGAAAAGACAGGAGGAAAGGGATATCATAATCCCTACTGCACGTCAGCAATATTGGCTCATAGTTTAGTTCCGCAAGGTGGGTGGAAAAGGACCGCTTAACGGAACCGTGGCAGACGGTCTTTGCGTACACCACGCTTGCCTGTGGATTCCTCCTGCCATCATAATATGGCGGGGGAAAATTGCTGCCAGATGGCGGAGGGCCTGCCAGCGCACGGCTGGTGGTAGCGGTACCTCCGCCATCGTAGTGAGCCCCATAGTCTCATTTGTGGGGATTAATTTCACTCCTTCATGGTACAATAACAAGTCATCATCCTTAATCTCATGCGAGGAATGCCCATGCGCGGGCTCCCGCACATGCGCAGTTCCCAGAAGAAGACGCGATGGAGAAGGATGGAAGCCCGGGGACGCCGCCGATAAGGTAAGGTTATTTGAACTGTGCTTTTTAAAGTTATTTAATACTGCGGGCGGGAAGCAGGCGACGGGTGGGAGGCCAACTTCCGTTATGCCCGAGTGAGCGGAGATTTCCTTGTTTCTCCGTCGATATCGCGGAAGGCGGAAGGGGCAAATCTCCGCACATTCCGTGGGCGGAACGGAGTTGTCCGCCCACCCCTAAGTGTTCCATTTAATTCCCTTATCAATTTATTGGACCATTTTAGTACACAATTGTGCAAATTATTTCTTTATCTCTTTTTAAAAATTCCTTTTGCCCACAAAACAAATGTTACATTTATTTCCAAGTGAATCATACGCAAAAACAAATCGAGTGGTGGTAAATGTATGAGGACATCACATTGCATATGAAAAATAGATTTTTTTAATTCTATTGCAGCAAGAAAGTGAATTAATAATAGGGGTGGATGGAAGTCCACCCCTATCAAAAATAGTCACTAACCTGTTAGGGACAGTCAAAGGTTTCTGTGATTTAAACCTCAGTGAAACCCCTGGTAGCTGTGGCACAGAGCCAAGAGGCTTAATATACAGAAAATGTGTAAAGCATTTAGAACTACTTAAACTATTTAAATTTCAAAGACACAGCACAATAAGCATTCCACTTAAATATATAAAAAGTAGAGAAAACAATTAATAAGCAAAACAACATAAGAACTATAAAACTCAAAAAGGGAAACTGGTGACATGAATTTGTATTAGATTTAGGTGAAAAGGTGCAAAGAAAAAGTAAGACGCCAATGTAATTCAATGGTCACTGTACACAAAGAAGAAGTTGCAATTTTCAGATCGACTGCGATGATACCTGAGCCGGATACACCAAGTGAGATCTAGGTGAAAATCTGTAAGTCTGAAAATTTGAAAAAGTTTCTAAGTCCCACTTTAGAAAGCGACTTTCTTGAATAAAAATGTTGGAATTTCTTCTAAGTCCCACTCAGAATGGGACTTAGTCACTTTTTGAGACGGAAAATCCCCTCCAAGTGTAAAACCATTGAAATTGTAGCTGCCGCCATGGAACTGAAGGACAGATACCCAATGCATGCAGTTTCTGTTAATGCTCTGGCTTGTTGGACATTTCTCACTGAAAATTTTCTAAGTCTCAACTAAGGATGGAACTCATCAATTTTTTCGGAAGTGCGGAGGTCTCCATGTGGGATGAAGATGAAATCCAATCTGACACTGTGGGACTGCCAGTCAGATAGTTATTTCAGAAAGCTCCGCTGAAGCTCTTGAGCACCGGGGGAAAGGCTAGAGTTCACATCTATGACCCCCTGGCTATTCCCAAATTATGTCCATGCAACAGTAGGGTTCTATCCAGGTCCATTTGCTATGGGTTAGCTGAATATTTCAGAAAAAAGGCCTTTTGTAGCTGGTTGTATCTCTGTAGCAACACAGGGGTACATTCAGCTGGCCTGTGAAGTCAACTTCTCTGTCCTAGGTACAAGTGAGAGTAAGTACACCCCTTCAGATCCCCTCACAAGTCTGAAACAGATGCCCTTTTTCTGTTCTTCCAGAGGTCCTAAGAGTGATTTGAGGATAGTGCTTTTGGGTATCACATTTATGGCTGGCACCAGGTAGTGGGTAAGGGTGTCCCCATATTAGGGGTGGGCGTAACTTGCATAATTTTCTATAAGGTAATTATGTGAGACAGCAAAATTATGAGAGATTGAGTAGAATTACAAGAGGATCAAACCCAGCATATTACACAATTTATTTTGGTTCAAATGCACCCTGGCGAAATCATGTGTTTTTTGTCATTTATGACGAAACAGTAATGAAAAATTGCTAAAATTACTCTAATTGCTCTGATGTAAACATTTTATTTACCCAGACCTATTTACCACCAGAATCCAAGATGGGTCAAAATAAGGATTCCCCGCCTCTGTTGTCACTCAAAACTGTTTCTGGGGCTAGGTCTTTTCCCGCTGAGTTTGTTGCCAGCCTGACTATCAAGACAAAAACTAGACTTTTCCAGGTGGCACCTGGTCTTTAATTGTGACAAAACGGGTATTTTTGAAGTTAATTAAGTTCCTAGGCCCACCCTAACTGGTCTTCGAGGGGAAGAAAACACCTCCACACAGCCAGGCAATGTCCTTGCTCTGAAGAGGAATTTTCACACCTCATTAAGGTAAAACACTTGATTTACAGCTGCTAGAAAGCTGACATAAATTAATCTCCAGGAGTTTAAGGCAGGGAAAAAGTAGCTTTCTAAAAGGTACTTCTCCTAAATATTTATTAGAAAGTGAACTTCACCATTGTATTGGGCTTTTAGTAAATATTTCAAAGAGTGGTTGATTTCTTTCCAGCTGGTCCCAAACCTGAGAAACCAAATGAATATTTCACACTGTTTCTAGTTTTCTCATTGGACAACCAGGGCCTTCAAAAGTGAAAATAACCTTTGAGAGCTTATCATTGCAAGGACATGGTGACATTCCATTTTTACATGTCAGATTTTTTAAATACTATACACTCTACCTTGTGGACTACAAGTCCTATCTTGTGTTATATTACTATTTAAGAGGAAGGATTTTCTCCTGTCAAAGAGTTATTTTGACTAGTTGGGCTGCAGGTGTAAACTGCAGCCGTTATCCTAAACTGGTAGACCTGAATCCATGTTTTCCTTACCACACTTGTGGCTGACACGAAAGTGCTGCTGTCCACAGGTGACGTTTATCTTTCTATGCCATAGGGGTATTTGCTGAACCATATAATGTGGCCTTATTAATAAAAAGATAAAGCCAACAAGGGATTAACTAATTTCTGCATGTTTTAGGGGTCAAGGCACATATAATGAGCACTGGACAGTGCGGCCCTAGTGTGCAGAATATAAAAACCAGCAATAAAATTCAGCAAATAATTGGGATGATCACGCAACAAGGGGCATTTTTTGACAAATACAAAAATGCAATATAAATCTGTTTGAATATAAAGTTAGTGAGAATTTGTAGCTTAAAACTCTAAATTTAGAAAGTAAAAAGAGATATATATATGAGGAACACAATTCAAAATTACAGAAGACAACTGAAGACCAATTCTTACCAAGACAGTATTAATAACAAATATTGCAAAAGGCCAAGGAAACCCCACTTAAAACCACAAGAGGGTCTTCTTTCAGAAAAGTCAGACAAAGATAAAGAAATAATCACACTTTCTACACCTATTATACTTTGTTACTTCTTTTGAAAATCACAATAACTATAGCTAGTTAATTATGTTTTTGTGATAATTGTGGTGACTACAGCTAAGCAGCTTTCTGTTTCATAATTTCAAGGACATTGGCATCAAGAGCTAGAATCACCTTTGAATTCATATTTGAATGTCTGTTTGCAGAGAGGTAAACTTAAGATTGATAAATAACATATAGAGATGCAAAACTGACAAAAAGAAAAACAAGTCCTAAAATGATTGTCAGAACATTAATTTCAATTAACAGCAAGGCTTTGAAAGAAATACTCTTTTGCAAGAAATGTAATAATTACATGAGTTAAAAGGCATCCTTTGGAGTACACTCATTACAATTATTTGGAGCACACTGAGTATTTGTGAATCCATGCGTTATAATAGCCTAGAGCAAATGAGCACACAAGGCAGTTCAAAATGACGCAGCTAATAACCAACCTGAAAAATTAAAAAGTGTAAATACAAGATAGCAGCTGATCTATAACAAAGTCATATTGTATACATATATTGCAACCCCCAATTTATAAGTAAGTCTCTCAGTTTTCCGTTTCTACTGATTTTTACGGATAAATATAGTCATAAGGCAATGTATTTTCTGTTTGCATCTATTTTTAGAAGCAGAACAACACAGATCATTGAGCGCCTTTTAAGTGACTTTTAAGTGTCTCTCCATGCTGTCTTTCATGAATTTCACGCCAACAGCTGAGCAGAGAGACAGCGTGGAGAGTTAAAGAACAGGATGAAATTTAATTAAATAATAGTATTTACCTGTGGGGGTATTGTAATATTATATTTGGCTGCTTAATGACAGGCATCAAAGTAGGAGTAGAAGTATATCAGTTGAAATAACGGGGAAATATATGATTTTACAACTTCATTTATTTACTAAACATAAATTAAACATAGATAAATACTAATAGGATGGCCAAATGATAAATATGGATAAATAGAGAAAGAAATGTTATGAAATAAATACTATAAAACCGGGTGCCCTATTTCCAACCAAGGCAGTATGTATTCTTCACACAGATGGTCAATAAGATGGAGTGAATATATTAAATATTTGAGTGAATCCTAATGAACAATAAAAAGGCTAGATAAAGGCTTTGTGTAAGGAAATTCCAAAACAAGAGGCTGCAAGTGAAAAAAGCCTTAGGAGGGGGTAACAATTTTGATACTTTCTAAATCTCGAGATACCAAAGCTCATTTGTCTTTCCAACATGGGAACCATCAGCTATCTCCCTTTCAGCAACCGAATAAGCCAGTTTTTTTCTAATTAAGGCATTATGTGTTAAACATCCCAACATAAAAATAGTGCAGAACTCTAGAGGAAATACATGTATACATTTTAGAATAGGGAAGACCTGATCAAACTTCCAAGCCCCTACAATAAGGTGCTCAGCTCCATTGAAAAACTCTCCAAATGCATTTGGCTAAAACTTGGAAGTACAATTATTACAATTAAAGAAAGATCACATTTCCGCCACGTACATGAGAAAGATCTAGGGCCTAATGAATACGTGTTTTTCAGTCCTAAAGCTTGTGGTATTAAAAATCAGAGGCTTTCTAGCAGCAAATATTAAGGCAAAAATTTACTGAGTACATTTGCATCTTGGAATGTAAACATTGTGACTCATTCGGAGTCATAAGAAAAAGGTGGAAGAAATGGATCCTCCCTTCCAATGGATTTGCTGTGCCATTTATGAATGTCTGTAGTTACAAACCTTTGATAAATTATTGATACCTCAAACAGAGTGGTAATTCAGTCACATGCTGAAAGCTGTGCATAATGGACAGCTTCCTGTTTGTGAATCACAGCTTCAGATGATTAGATGTCACAAAAGCACTCACAAATATATTGTTATACTGAAATATTATTCCCAAAAAAACAGACTACAAAATATTGATTTTTGTTACCTCCTATATACCTCCTATATAAAACTTGACAGCATTGACTACAAAATTATTGGCACACAAAATATACTACAAACAACAAAATCAACTGCAAACTATTGAATGTAAAACTATTGAGAAAACTAAAAATAATGTAAAATATCCAGAATATCTGTGACAAACATACTGTTCACCAAAATATTAAAAAATACTATTAATCTAAAATGAAAAATCAGCTAAACACATACTACCCCCATAAATAATTTAAATACATCCAATAAATCTCACAAATATGTATTTATTTAAACTCCGTTTCTATGCAATCTGCAGAATATTAAAGATAGCACATTACCAAATCACGATGAAAAGTAAACAAATTAACAAATAGAAAATGTCTACTAATTAAACATGGGTTTAAGTGAGACATCAAGCATTCCAGCAGCTGCACAGAACAGAACAGAGATGACCGTCACCCTGACAAAGTACACAACCACAAACTCGCAAAAAACAAGTACATTATGTTTTAAAGCAATGTTAAATATATTTTAATGTCATAAGTAATAGTAACATATTAAAACATAAAACACACATAAATCTAAGAATAAATTCATTTATTATATTCCAAACACAGGCTACTGAAAAAGAAACATAGAATGCACTTCAAGAAGCACATAAAATAGCCGAATACTGCCAAAGAGTACAGAAAATCTCATGTCCAAAACAGATGTTAGTATACAAACATGTCTCTAAATAAATATAAAAAAGTAGCTTCCTATTGAACTTAAAATACATAACATTATTTCTTTTAACCTTTATAGACATTCAGAGATCTCACAATGTCTATCAAAGCTACCAATACAATATCAAATATGGGAAACATTTATACAAAGGAAACCACAACAAGGAACACACTAATTAGCAATAAAATATTACTCAAATGGGTGCTGTGGCTGTGCAACAACTGTAAAGAACAATGTGGAAAATATTAAATAGAACAACCACCCACCTAATATGGTTGAAATCAAGATTAGGAATATAGTGAATGACTTAAAACGAACATCCACAAGTTCTTCTGCATGTACAGGGGCAATAATTAAAGACTCTGGGCCCGATTTACAAAGTAAATCTGAGACAAAAGTCTAACTTTACGGCTTTTGGTATTCACAGAGCCCAGATACGAGTCATATCTTTATGTCTGACGGTTGGGCTGGAATCTCTGGCTTGAGCCGTACTCTCCGCTACCGGGCCGTACTCTCTGGCTCGGGCCGGATGAAGTGTAATCAGTGGGCTGGAATGCAAATTTTTGCAAAAAGGAATATTAGGAACGTGTGATGAATGGTAGAGGAGGTCATGAAAATCAGTTTGGCCAGGGAAAAGGGTGTGGTCGAACACTACATCACAGCGACGGCCCGTGTAGGGCGTTTTACCGGGCGGTGACGTGGGGCAGAGGAGGGGCTGGGTGGGGGGTTGCAAAATGCGGCATACGGCCGATTGCAGGTAAGTTATGAAAAAAAAAAAAAAAACGAATTTTGTTACGCGCGCTGCATCGCATTTGGCGATGCTGCGCGCGAACTAAATTCGTTTTATTTATATCTTTCGTAACTTACCTGCAATTGGCCGTATGCTACATTTTGCAACCCCCCACCCAGCCCCTCCTCTGCCCCAGGTCACCGCCCGGTAAAACGCCCTACACGGGCCGTCGCTGCTACATCATATTCAAGTTTGCTCCTTTGCATCATGGTATGTGCAGTCCACAATTTGTGCTCCCCTCAGTGTTGACCGTAGTGTCAACAATTATTACACTTCATCCTGCCTGAGCCGGAGAGTACAGCCTGAGCCAGAAAGTACGGCCAGGGTGAGGAGACTATGACCCTAGTCGGAGATTCCGGCCTGACGGTGGACGTAAAGATTCGACTCGTAATTGACCTCTGTGAATACCAAAAGTCGTAAAATTAGACTTTTGTCTCAGATTGCCTTTGTGAATTGGGCCCCCAGTCCAAAATATGCTATCACAAGTTATAGGGGAGATTACTTTCCCCCATATTTAAAAATGACAATAAGTAGGAAATGAAGAGCTGAAAAACAAGTTACACCGGCACCAAAAACGTGCTTCAAAGGAGATATACCATCCACCTTAGAAAAACAAGTGCAATATAAGTCTTACTGATAACAGAAGCATTATACTTATTTCCCGAAAACAATCTATTAACATTTACATAATATAGTATTTGGCTAATGGATGTTGCATTTTAGGGATTCCCATTAGTTAAATATTGACAATTCATAGCCAATTGCAAAACAATAATACGCCCTTAGTTCAGGCTAAACTTGCTAATAAACAAAGTAGTCCCTATCACAATTTGTATCTAAAATACATGAGAAAACAATTATGCCTCTACAAAAATCAAAATGGACTTTGAACAATCAATAATCTATACATTTATAATATGTACTCTGAAAGACATATACAGGGGTTTTATTCTCATTTTAACCCAGCCATAAGGAAACAGTGTCAAAAATCCAATCTAGGAATAGTGTATGTAACAAATAGTCAATTTGCTTTCATGATCAGAAAACATATAGCCCAGCCTTTGTACCATCACATAAAGTAGCTAGACACTACAACTTCCTACTTGACTCCCAAGTTTACAAAAAATAATGAGGAGCACATAAACTTATTTCTGAACTACTTTAAGGAAACCTGGGTTGGATGCATGCACCTTTCAGGTCACAGTCACCAAGCGAAGTTCCACATACTTTTGTGGACTGTTTGAAGGCACACTGAAACAAGGGGCAGATTTACTAGCATTTCACACAATACAGTGCAGCAGTCAAAGTTGCTGTGCTACAATCGATGAAAGAGCAAAACAGTGCCATATTTACAAAGATATGGTGCTGTTTCTCTCTTCTCCTTTGCCACTGCTCTTTGAGCCTGCGTAGTGCCTCACAAACATCCTTGCATCATAGTGCAATGTAAAGTAATGTAATGTAAGGTGGATTTGAAAAGCGCTGCTTATCTCCCAATAGGCTTTCCATGTGCTGAGTAAGTGAGTGTAGGAATGTGGTGAGACTGGGCCTGAATACAGGCAGTCTTGATGGTCTCACAGGAAGAATAGCCAAATAGCCAGGTCTTTAGCTTCTTGCAGAATTCAAGAAGTGAGGAGGAAGCCTTTATGTGTTGGGGGGCGTTCTAAGATTTGGTGGCGTGGTCGGAGAATGATCGACCTCACGTTCTGCTTCTGTGGATGCAGGGTGTGTGTGCGAGTAAGCGTTATGCTGAACAAAGTTGTGTGGTGGCTTGGTGGAAGTGAAGCCTGTGATTGAGGTATGTGGGTTCCATGTTGTATATTGAATTGAATGTCTGTGTGAGAAGTTTGAACTGGTAGCGCTTGTGGATGGGGAGCCAGTGGAGCTCTCTGAGGAGTGGTGTGGTATGGGTTCAGAGTGGAGGTTAAGGATGAATCTGGCATGGCGTTTTGGATGGTTTGAGGTCTGTGAAGGAGATGGGTTGTGATGCCAGCATAAGGAGCATTGCTGTAGCCCAATCTGCTAGCGATAAGGGCCTGCATGATGGTACATCTTGGGTCCAATGTAATCCACTTGAAGATTTTACATAACATGCAGTGGATGTGGAAGCATGAGGAGGTGATAGCATTGAACTGGGACTTGTGTTTTCCCCCTGTCCAAATTGTGTATCCCCCCCTGTTTTGGTGACATGTTTGTCGAGAGTTTATTCGGAGCCTTTTAAACTGCGGTATATTTTTAACATATTTGGACATGGGGAAAGGGAAACAACCGAGCTCTGTATTAGCCAAATCACCTCCTAAATCACAGCAATCAATTATGAATTTTATAACTGGAGCAATGGGTGCCATCGAAAAGCAAATACTAAGAGTGGAGGAAACAATAACCATATGCACTGAGAATGGGGCTGAATCACTAAGTAAATGTATCCCGACACCTTTGGATTTGGAACTAATCCCGGAATTACAACCCACCTGCCAAGAAGCTGTAAATAAAGAAGAGTCAGATCATGCTTCTGCTAAAGTTACCTTAAGCTCTAGTCCTCCACCGAAGTGCTCCAAAACCATTAAACCTACTTTGGCAAAGACTAACACGACTTTGTGTGATGGGAAAGTGAAGCCATCAAAGAAGCTAACCGCTTTGAAAACGGGACAATGTGCAAAATCTAAGAGAGATTTAAATAAGGGTCTGTCAGCTGTATCATTAGATTCCCTGACTTTTTCTTCATTAGTGGCATGCGTACACAAACTTTTAGATCTTATTAAAACCTCTGTATGCAGCCATATCGATCGCTTAAAAGCTGTTGAATGTGCTGTATTATCTTGTACGGAAAGATTAGGTCCAGTAAATACATGTACTGGGAGGGAAGAACCTATTACTAACACTGCTGGCTTACCTCGTACAAACCTAGTACAGCAATCCGAGAAGGAGTCCCATGGGGTGATCCAGCAACCTCCCAAGCCACATTATATGTGAACCCCAGGGACCCAGTTACAAGCTATCCCAGCTTCCCAACTTTCCAGCTACAGATATGAGGGGGGTTTCTAACAAGAGAATTTCATCAATCCCCAAATCTAACATGTATGCGGTGGGTAGATCTCCCAAATTTTCTCCATTCACCATGGGTAGATTAGATCTGCCACCAGATGTTACTCCTTATGTGGTCATTTTGGCCAACGTTCCATCAACAGAGTCTCCCCAGCATGAAACATGGGAGTCACTAAGAAATAAATCTCTTAGCTGGCAAAATTCTAAAGTGGGATTGGGGAGCACACTTTTTGAAGACCTCAAAATGGCCAGACGGGTGTGCTGGGTCGGTAGAGATCCTAAAGTGTTTGTGGGTGACTGTATGGTCCTCTCATTGAAATCACCAGGACTAGTTAACAATATACTGAGTAGATTCAAGTCTCTGTGTTTAAATGAAGAGTAAATTATGGTTCTCCGGCTTGGTTTCTTCTACAAACCCCCTATACAATGTTATAGTTAGCTGAATATATTGACTCCACTTTGCCCCCCATTACAGGGCACACTGCAACATTCACTTCAAACTGCTGGGGTGAATTATGCAAATACCCCTCTATTCTCTATTCCCTCCTCTAACAGATTTGACACTCTTTCTAACCTTGCTGGGGTAGACTGACTAAAGGATAATCCACTAAAGGCCACTGCACAGTTAAGACCTGGCACAGCGTTTTCTGATATGAACTCGCAGTTAGATTCGAGCTTTGTAGATCTAATGACTTTGGCACCATCTGTGCAAGTCAATGAGCTATTTAGTGACACCATGCTCCCAGACCCTACTAGTATCACAAAAATGTCCTGCAATGCAGCAGGGTTGCACAGTAAGCTCAATTTACCAGAGTGGCTACATTTTATAAAACCTTTTCTATTGTCTGTTTACAAGAAACCTGGATTATCGATCTCTGTCATCTCAATGGCTTCAAAACGTACAACTTGCCGGCTATTCCATCAAGTCACGGTAAAAATAGGGGCGGTCTCTGTACTTATGTAGCGAATAAACAACCTTCCTCTTCTGTAAAACTTAGGACCACTAGTTCTTTTTATCAAATTGTCAGCATCGATCTCTCTGGACCGCTCATGGTGTGTCTAGTTAATTTTTATAATAATGCCAGTGGTTCTAATATATTGGCCATACTGTTCACTCTTGAAAACGACTTGGACACCATTCCTTTGCAGGGGACTGGGGAGAAAATAATACTCTGGGTGGGGGATTTTAATATCCAAGTATGTAAATTGCATTCAAAATCTATTTGTGGTCTGATTTCACCAACAAATGTGGATACCACCCACTTTCTACACTCAGAGTATGGTAGGAAGCTCAATGAGCTTATCTCTAAATAAGATCTAGGCTTTTGCAATGAGCTTGGCAATATTCCAATTGAGGTACCTTGTACCTTTGACGGCACCTTGGGTAAAAGTGTTATAGATTTTTTACTTTTTCCAAGTCATTATTCAACCTATATTAGTAATTTTACTCTACATGATTGCGTCCTAAGTGATCATTACCCCCAGAGCCTAATGTTAAACTTTGGATCAGTAAGTGACCAGAGGGACCCCTCCCGTATCTTTGCCATGGAGAACTTAGAGCTCTCCCGAATTAATGGGTTTACATTACGCTGGTCGATGGCCAACACAATTGTCTTTTTAGAGAAATTAATTAAGAAGTATAAAAGTGCCTTTAATGTATGTCTGGATATTTCAAATGAGGCTTCCGCTATTACGGAATCCTTCGGCCAAATAACCAGCACCATTAAGATGGGGCTAACATCACGGCAGATGTCAGGTTCAGAAAACAGGAAGGGATGGTTCAATCATGCATGCAGCAAGACCTATAAAAAACTTGTAGGAGTATTGAAAAAAACAAGATAGAAACACTGAGGAGATTCAGCATTGGAGGCGGGAATATAGGCTTACCTTAAAAAAGCGTAAGAAAATATTAAAAGAGGAGATAAGAGAGAAACTGCATGAGGCCAGCCAAAGTAATGATACCACTGCATTTTGGCATGTGGTTAGCTCCCCTTTCCTCAGTAATACTGATATACCTAAAATTGAGATTGCAGTGACTAAGGAAGATTGGGTAACACACTTTTCTGCCCTCTATTCATCTACTGCAAACAGTGCAAATTACCATCCAGCGCTAAGTCCTGAGGTTGCCCCCCAGTTGCTTGCTCCTGTACCGGATTGGTCTGCTTTAAATTTTACACTGGAAGAAGTTTCCCTTGCTATTAGTTCAAGTAGGGTAAACAAAGCTCCTGGGCCAGACGGTGTTCCAATCGACCTATTTAAAGCAAATATTGATCTCTGGGCTCCCCTTCTTACCAATGTCTTCAGATCTTACCAATGTACGGGGTTCCCTTTGACTTGGGAAGAGTCTCAAATTGTGCCTATATTTAAAAAAGGTGATCGAAATTGTCCATCGCACTATAGACAGATCCCCCAACTTGACTCATTAGTCAAGGTGGTGTGTCTTATACTTCTAGCCAGGTTACAAAGCTGGGCAGACAGCAATAATAATAATAATAATAATAATACTGGGTTTTATAAAGCGCGACAGCTACCTCGCGAGGAGGTGTCCCGGCGCTAGTAGAACACAGAAGACCTGGGAGGTAGTTAAAAAAGCAATACAGGAATTAAAAAAGCTAGCGTAGTTGGTTAAAAAGCCACGTTTTTAGCAGTGTCTTAAAACAGGATTCGGAAGGGGCCTGCTGGATTTCTTGTGGGAGGGTGTTCCACAGAGTGGAGACGTTAGCCGAAAAAGTCCGACCCCCGAGTCGGGCCTTTTTCGTGAGTGGAATAGCCAGTTGAACACGAATAAGATCTGAGACCTACAATATGGATTCCACGATGGAATTGGCACCACTGAGCAAGCTATTCATTTGAACTTGCTACTGGGTAAATATGCACATGTTAAAAAGTGCAATTTGTACACGGTATTCGTTGACTTATCGTCAGCATTTGATTGCGTTATTCATGAGAAACTGTGGTCAGTGATGAGTTCAATAGGTATCAACAGTACTATTATTGATCTTTTAAGACATCTGTACGCAAATAGCTATGCAAGGGTACGGTTTGGTATCAAAGGAGAGTGCACCCGCCCATTTAAGACAGAAAAAGGGGTCCGCTAGGGGTGTGTGCTCGCCCCCCTTCTATTCAAACTTTATATAAACAATCTGGGTAAAACGCTGGCTAGCTCATGTGCAGATCTGCCACAAGTAAAACAACGGCCGATTCCTGTTTTACTTTATGCCGACGACGCCGTGCTTACGGCGCGCACTCCTTTAGCTCTGCAAAGTCTTCTTGATAGTTTAACCCTATTAATGGGAAATTTAGGGCTTCGTATCAATACAAGTAAGACATTTGTTATGAAAGTGGGCGGGTGGGAGCCAAGTGTCGCAATATTCACTTAGGGAATTAAATCTTACCTCAAACCAGAACGTTTTCTTACTTGGGTATTTTATTTGACAGAGAATGTACTTGGAAAAGTGCAATGGAATCAAGAATATTGCAAGTTTTAAGATATATTTTGGCACTTCGCAATTTCGCAAGAAAACTGGGGAACATCCAACTAAAAGAAATGTTATCTATTTATTATGCAAAATGTAGAACAATTGCAATGTATGGCACGGAAATTTGGGGATATGCGAACGTTGAATCGCTGCAGGCGGTGGAAAATGCCTTTTTAAAAACCTTTTAGCACTTCCCTCCAGTTGTTCAAATCATGTATGTCACTCTGAACTGGGGACCAATTACCTAATAGACTTAGGGCCCGATTCACAGAACTAACTTAAGACAAAATCCTAAACTTACTACCATTTTGGTATTCACAGAAGGCACTTACTCATTTCGGTATTCACAGAAGGCACTTACTCATTTCGGTATTCACAGAAGTTAGGAGTCCTAACTTTAGGACTCCTAAATGCCTTCTGTGAATACCGAAAGTCTTAAAATTAGGATTTTTCGCAGTTTAGTAGTAGTATAGTTAGGACTCCTAACTTTAGGACTCCTAAATGCCTTCTGTGAATACCGAAAGTCTTAAAATTAGGATTTTTCTCAATTTAGTAGTCCTAAATTTAGATTTAGGACTACTAAATTGAGAAAAATCCTAATTTTAAGACTTTCGGTATTCACAGAAGGCATTTAGGAGTCCTAAAGTTAGGAGTCCTAACTATACTACTACTAAACTGAGAAAAATCCTAATTTTAACCCCTTCAGTGCCCATGACGAGCTGGACTCGTCATGGGCTGCGGTGGCGCTGTGCCCATGACGAGTCCAGCTCGTCATGAACTCCGCCCGCTAATACAAAGCGCGGCACTGGGCGGGGAAAGGGGCGGGCATGCAAGGGGTTAAGGCTTTCGGTAGTCACAGAAGGCATTTAGGAGTCCTAAAGTTAGGAGTCCTAAATTTAGGACTACTAAATTGAGAAAAATCCTAATTTTAAGAATTTCGATATTCACAGAAGGCATTTAGGAGTCCTAAAGTTAGGAGTCCTAACTATACTACTACTAAACTGAGAAAAATCCTAATTTTAAGACTTTCGGTATTCACAGAAGGCATTTAGGAGTCCTAAAGTTAGGACTCCTAACTTCTGTGAATACCGAAATGAGTAAGTGCCTTCTGTGAATACCAAAATGAGTAAGTGCCTTCTGTGAATACCAAAATGGTAGTAAGTTTAGGATTTTGTCTTAAGTTAGTTCTGTGAATCGGGCCCTTAGTGAGGATTCAACCACTCAATATATGGACTTCAGAACATATGGACTTGAATCGTGCCATAGTTAGGGATTGCTGTGACTCTGAAATGGCCCTAAAGATTCCCTGGTTAAAGTTTAACAAGAATACCCTGACAGATATGGGCCGTCTGGAATTTTATGACTAACCAGAATCCTTGTTAAATATTCCAAGGAAGGGATTAAAAACAGAGGGGTCCATTAGGATGTTAGGCGGTGGCACCACCATGGTTCTGGCGGTGCGGAAAAATGCATTTTTCCGCCCGCGAGCAGCGGTCCTCACGCCTGCCATATTAGCATCGCCAAACATAGGCCATTTCCCGACCGCCGCGGTGCGACGCGCACCGCAATCAAAGTGCGCCCACCAACGCGGAAGTGGGAGCCAATGGAGACTCTGCGCCATGCAGAATGACGTCCGCCCCGCTCCACAAATTAGGATGCCCCAAACAACCCGCAGTGGAGAAACCGCCTAACCAAAGACGGCAGAAGCTCCACAGCGGAGAGCGAAACCAGAGTCCCGGTCCACACCACCCGGTCACGACCGCCATGGATCCAGCTCTACATGTCTTTCCGGTGCTGTACCTGCTACATCACCAGCAACTCATGGACCGCTGCGGACGCTGCCGCAGGTACGCAATAGCACAACACACAACACATGGGCTGACACAGGGTCCAAATCCATCTCAGACACCCTGGGGGGGACAGGGACACATCCACAAGGGCAAACACACATCACCCACCTGCCACCAAGTCACCCCTCTGCATCCTGGACACACAGCTACCGCTACCATGCAGCAATGTCCCGGTTACGTCACTGCTGCGGTGAACACATGGAAATAAATGCGCACAATGCAGAAGGCAGGGCCAGTGCCAGGCATGGGCAGGGCACAAAGACCACAGGGTCACACCCCCTCCCACCACACACTATCACACCCCATGAAGTCACATGCCATGTGCCCCTCCTTTGCACCCCCATGCACAACCACAAGCCAGGTCAATACACACACTGCACCACACAACAAACAACCAGGGAGACAGACACTGCAGGAGTGGCTGCACAGGAACACACAGCACAGTAGCACAGGGCCAGGGAAACACAAACCCCACCACAACACCACACTCAGGGAAACAAAAATGAGGACAAGCACCAAATGAACACATACAAGGAACACACATCCAAATGGACACACAGCCTGCATAGTCACACATATATACCACAGACTGACACACAGACACATACACACCCCACATGCCAACAGCAATGGAGCACAACAAATAGGAAAACCAAAGTGGGCTGCACACAAATGGTACGCCATGGAGACACACAGCAAGCATGTGTACATCACATGCAAGACAAGAAACAGAGAACAACACCCTCAGACCATCAAAGCACACATGGCTGGTGCAGTCAGTGAGGGCAAACCACAGACATCACAGTGCAACAACACAGGGAGACAGCAAGGAGAACCATGTAGAGGCACAAGGATGAAATGAAGGCCCTGAAGTCAAACTGTGAACAGCCACACATCTATACAATTACTTCACAGGAGTACACCAGCAGCACTACACATTGACACACCCAATGACTGACAAACACCAGTAGGAATCTACACACATACCCCCCTCACACCAGCAGCACACAACACCAGTATCAAACACACTGAAGGCTGGCAATACTTCCAGGCAATACACACACAAACAATCACACACCCGGGGGTAGCGACAAACATCACACACACACAGGGATGCCACAACAAATGTCTGCACAAAAACAACACACAAAGACATAACCCAACCAAAGCACACACAGAACCACAAAAAGCCACACATGCCCTGTGCAGCTAAACTGTGGAAAGGCAATGGAAGCACAGACACACCAGGGGGGCACAACATCATCACTCGGGAAAAATGCACAGACAACATACCACAACACACACAAGAAGTGCACCCTCACAGAACAACACAGCCACATCAAACAAACAACAGATGCACAGGCACAAAAATCACATAGCAAACACAGCAGGACATCAGGGGATGCACACCAGGCAATGACAAGGCAACAGACACACACAGCACTGCATGCACAACAAGCAGTGTGTGCACACCAAGCATACCATCCACACACAGACATCAGTGACAGAACAGCAACCCACACAACACCATACAGCACAGCACAAAGACAACAGCACACCCAGGAAGTGAAGCAATAACACAGCCAACACACATGCATCCACCACAACACCAACAGATGCACAAGTCTGGGACACAAAGGTGAAAACAACTTGACCAGAGGACTGGGCAGCACACACAGTTGGACTGCATAGGAGCAACCATGACTGCCAAACAGCACCAGAACATCACATACAACCCATTGGGGAAATGCCCTGAGTGACACATTGACCCTGACCAAAGAACTGTACCACAAAGCACAGTGTCACAAATGAAGTGATGGGGAGGCACACACAAATGTAAACCAAGGGGACAGCTGACACCAAAGTGAAGTGTACTGCATGTCAGTAGGGGACATGGCAGGAGTGTACCATACACAAAGAGAGGGAGTGCAGACTGCAGACCCACAATGGGTAGGCATCTGAAGCACAGATAGGGGATGGTATGACAACACACACAACATGCCACACTGGAGGCAAGAAGGCACCATGTGACAGCAATGCATGAGAAAACACAACCACAATGGCAGTGTGGAACAGCAGGTCTGCACAGTCCCCACAAACAGCAACAAGACAGTTGGATGTGCAACAAAACACAACACTGACTTGCCAGTCACACACTCTGCATACTCACAAGTGACAAACAAGCATTTGCAATGCAATAGGTCTCGCAGTTATACGAGTTTGAGCTATTGGCATTGTAAATGACAGTGCCTTTTATTTATGTTTTTAAAAAACCAAACTTAAATAAAAAGCATTGTCATTTACAATGCCAATAGCTCAAACTCGTATAAATGCGAGACCTATTGCATTGCAAATGCTTGTCCTATTACTAATGTAAACAGTGTACTGCTATGGGCACTGGGAGCAAGCAAACACGCCACAGATACAAAGTCGCCGGCATCATTTGCTTGCTCCTTTTACCAAAACCAGTCTCTTTCATCTGTTTAAGTCTATCGATTTCTGAAGTAAATGTTATTATTCGCTAAGGTAAATGTGGCTTTATCTTGCTCAAGTGTAACGAATGACTAATACATTTCAAGAAATGCCCACTAAAAAATAAATTATAATTACACAATAATACCCTACCTCTCTCTGGGACCTGTAATCCCACTGCCAGAGATTACAGAAAAGAGCACTGGCAAAACCAAAAAGGTTTCACCTATGTGAGATATTAGCTTTGTTATTCTTTTTGTTTTATTTTTTTAAAGCCACGCTCAACAGCATTCGGGATTCTGTGCGTTGTGGCTGAAGTCTTAAAAAAAACAAAAACTTCGGGACAAGGAACAATAGTAAATGGTTGGAAGGAGTTCATTGAGAACCCGAGTATGACTGTGTGTGAGAGAGATAAAGAGAATGAAACGGAGGTAGGAAATGAACGTGACAAAAATAGATAGAGAACGAAAGAAAAGATGAAATGAGAGAAAAGGGACAGAAAGAACAAGACACGTTGCAAGAAATAATTACTGCGATGCCTAATCCTGTAGTGTCTAATTAAGTCACTGCAGTTTTATGGGGTGTTTCACAGGCATATTGATGCGCTTGGTCATGTTCCACACGGCAATACCCGGGAGTTCCTGGAAAATACACAAAACTCCAACAACATACCTCCCTTGGAAGCATACTTGTGTCGCATGAATCCAACGCGCCCCACTATTAAACTGGGCTGCAGCATTTGAAAACAAGATGGCCGGTGCTGTTTTGGAACGCATATTCATTGTGCGCTCCAAAGGAGTACCAGCCATTTTAAATGCTGATCTCGGGACAGGAAGTGTTGTTCAGGCTAGAGTGGCTGACTTTGCTGCTAGGGCTCGAGCGGTTCATGTATGTGCCGGAGGCTCAACACCGTCTGTGGGTAAATATGCAACTGGTGTTTGTGTACCTTGTGATGGAGTTTGTGCTATGTTAATGTATTTTTTATTTTTTAAAGCCACACAAATCACAAATAAAGGCTTTCCTGTGGATGAGGACGAGGGGGCGTATTGGGGAATTGAAATGCCATCAGCTGAGCGCGTTTAGATGGAAATGGATAATATCCAGAGCTAACGCGCACAAGCCAAATGCTTTACAGTGAAGCCTGGCGGCCATGATTGGGGTGCCACGCTTACTGGGAAGTGCTCAGTGTCAATATAAACAAGACGTGCTCTGTGGCGGGAGGGGGAGCAGGAGGTGAGCCTGCGAGTGGTGTGTGCGACATTGAAGTAATTTCACTGTCGCGCCAAAAGTGAAAGCAGATGCAGCGGAGCATGGCGCGCGTGCTTGGCGGGGGCGGGGGAGCGCATTCCAGGTGGGGGAGCGGACCCTTTGAAGTGCTCCCAAAAGCGGAGTGCATGGTGGCACGATGCGCGTGATTGTGCGCGTGCTAGCCATGCAATCCGCTTTTGGGAGCACTTTTAAAATGTAAAGACCTTTTACAATAGTCTCGCTTGCGATCGCTTACGAGATAGCAAGGCGAGAACTAAAACAACAAGTAGGAGTCAGACAGAACTGCAAGGACACACCAACACACTGCACAGTGCATAACATACAACTCACACATGTGCATACAACCACATCCACAGGGTTGAACAATCAAAACAACAGGCACACAACTCCTGGGTGACACATGTGTGTAGTTGACAATGCAGCGGCATGCACACATCAACACTCCCGACAAACTCACCCATTTCACACTTCACATTACTTGACCATCCAAGAGCTCACATGGAAAGTAAGCAATGGGACTAGGATGACTGGCCATCACAAGATGACCACACACATACACCACTGGG
Organism: Triturus cristatus; assembly: GCF_964204655.1. Lineage (NCBI taxonomy): Eukaryota > Metazoa > Chordata > Amphibia > Caudata > Salamandridae > Triturus > Triturus cristatus. Next base: position 1,115,934,820 of record NC_140581.1, on the reverse strand, counting down.
CACACATAAAGGAAGAATACACATACATGATGACCCTGGACAGCCTGCCTGCAATACTGTGTGCAGAAACCCACTCCGTGCTGGCAGTGCCCCCCAACCTGACATGTGTACAATATAGCCAACATTAACTAATTAAGTAAATGACAACTGCTTCCCATCGTAAAATTACACCATTGCCTCCACAAGTATCTGGGTCAGGAAGAACTGAAGACCCTGTCACCCCAGAAAACTGATTCATAAGTGAGCCCAAACATTGACCATGTTGAAGTGGCACACAGAGCATGTGGCACAGTAAACCATATACACACAGCAAAAGAACGTTATTCAGTAAGGACACTGACAAAATAGACAACAGGAACAACTGTCTTTATTCACATATTGCACAGATAGGCACCATGAGAAGAGAAGAGCAAGGCACAAAATGCAGAGCATGTCCATGAGAAGCTACACAGTCAAGGGCAAAACAGCAGTGAACAACAAGGCCAGTGGCCAGGGGAAAGTGCAGAGTAGGTCCATGAGAAGCTGCACAGGTAAGGGCAAAACAGCAAGTCCAGTGGCCAGGGCAAAGTGCAGAGTATGTCCATGAGAAACTGCACAGGCAAGGGCAAAACAGCAGTGAACAACAAGGCCAGTGCCCAGGACAGAGTGCAGAGTATGTCCATGAGAAGCTGCACAGGCAAGGGCAAAACAGCAGTGAACAACAAGGACAGTGGCCAGGGCAGAGTGCAGAGTATGTCCATGAGAAGCTGCACAGGCAAGGGCAAAACAGCAGTGAACAACAAGGCCAGTGGCCAGGGCAGAGTGCAGAGTATGTCCATGAGAAGCTGCACAGGTAAGGGCAAAACAGAAAGTCCAGTGGCCAGGGCAACGTGCAGAGTATGTCCATGAGAAGCTGCACAGGCAAGGGCAAAACAGCACTGAACAACAAGGCCAGTGGCCAGGGCAGAGTGCAGAGTATGTTCATGAGAAGCTGCACAGCCAAGGGCAAAACAGAACGTCCAGTGGCCAGGGCAAAGTGCAGAGTATGTCCATGAGAAGCTGCACAGGTAAGGACAAAACAGCAGTGAACAACAAGGCCAGTGGCCAGGGGAAAGTTCAGGGTAGGTCCCTGGGAAGCTGCACAGGGACTGTGTGCGACTGTACCTTTCCATGGTCAGCAACACAGTCAGGGGGTAACAATGTGCAGTACAGGCCCACCTGTGTGAGAGACAGGTGTGTGAGTGTGACTAACACTCAGACTTTGCTGTCAGGCGGACTGGGAGCTGGCTGTGTCTCGGGGACTGTCGGGGCAATTGAACGGGGGAGAGCGGAAGAGCTGAGGTAGAGCTATCAGTGGTTTGGCAAGCTGGAGGGCTCCTTGGGCCAGGTGGAGTCATGCAGACGGGAGACACGGTGTGGCTGGGAAATTGTGAAGGGGTGCACTTCCACTTCTTGGGGATCCTAAATGGCCTGCCTGACTTTGGATCAATGGGAAGTGGTGTGGGTACAACAGGAACACTCACCACCAAAGCTGCATCAGGTGCAGATGCTGGCACCCCCTCTGGTGATGTGCTGATCCAGCGGAACGCTTTGCCTGGCTTCGCCTCTGCCCCCCCTTCCCCTGTTTACTAGGTGTCACCCCTACAGTGCCCTCCTTCCCCTGCTTAACTGGGCTTGGAATGGGAGTCGAGGTGGTGGGTGAATCTGCCTTGGAGCCCTTCCTAGGTGTACCCTTGGCATGCACCACCCCCTTGGTGGGCACAGAAACTGTATGCTTCTCTTTGCGAGATGCTTTAGGGACAGGAGAGTCCTTGGATGGGGATGCCTCTGAGGCATGTGTGCCTGAGGTCTGCTGCTTTGATTTTTGTCCCCTGGTGTCACCTGACGGGCTTTTCTCTCTGTGCTCTGGGGTGGCTTTGGTCTTCTGTGGGGATGGTTTCTGCGCCCGGGACCGCTTGGGTTGCTGCTGCTGTGTGCTCTCGTGACTTTGATGTACATGCACCGTGGTCACTATCGTCAGACGTGGCCACTGCCAGGGGGGTGGACAAAGGGACCGGAGCTGGACTGTGAGTATGTGCCTGTTAAAGGACAGACGTCACTGTTGAGGACAAAGCCTGGACAGTACAGTGCAGCCCACCCACGTCTGAATGTATGCCCTCCATAAAAGCAACCACATGGGCCAATTTTTTGTCGTGGTCAATGAAGGCATTGAGGAGAGCTATCTGGTCTACACACAGCTGGTGCAAAAGGTCAACAGACTCAGCACTGATGGCAGCAGAGGGGACAGGGGCAGGGGCAGCGGTGCCAGGGGTGAAGGACACTCTTCCCCTCTTACTGAGGCAGACACAGGCAGCCCCAGAGGAAGTGGCTGGGAGAGTGGGCACTGGCCGCTATGTGATGGAAGACGATGCAGAGTCCCCGATCCCTGTGCCCGCCAACATGGATGCATCCCCGCTGTCATCAGATGATGTGGTGCTTTGCGTCTCAGGCTGGGATTGCTCCAGCAGACTCCTGTCCCCCTCTGAGGTGCTGGTGACATCTGTGTCAATGGGCTCCTGTGCAGCTGTTGTGCTAGTTTCACCCACACTGGTGTCCGTCTCCTGTCCCTCTGTGACCACAGGAGATGCTGCATGAGAGAGAGAGAGATGTAGGGTCAGGTCAGTGGCAGCAACAGAACAAACATATGCAAGCAATGCATAACAAAAGATGACCAAATCTACATGTTGCACACCACCCTGTGCAATCACATCGTGCCAACTCACTATATAGACTCAAACAGTGCATGGAAACTGGAAATTCAGGCATGAGTGAGCCATGTGATGACCACACAGCACAACACCCTGCTTGTGGATCTTTTCAACCAGACACACAACCAACTCTGAGAACACTTAGAGACATGATGGGGGCACACTACTTGTTGCCACTGAGAGATCTGGATGGAACAGGAGGGGACAACACAGACACAGACTACAACATGACAGTCCACAATGGCCATTAGCCCATGCCACCCACCATGTTGTACTTTGGGGCCCAAAGACTGGTGCACATTGTTGTCAGATGTCTAGGCCTCCCCAATCTGGGTGCAATCAATGGACGGATTGATGAAGGCACAGTCAGATCGGGCACACTGCTGTTCCCTCCTATGGGATTCACAAGACTACTGCAATGCAGAAGAAACCTGAAGAGCACAACTCAGAACTGCAATGGGAATGCACAGCATTCAAATCACCTTTGTAAGTACAGGTAGGGCAAATGCACCGGCACCCAGCCCAGCAGCTACTTACATGCCACAGCATCACACTACCAAAAGCACATAGGGCAGTGCTGGCACAGGATGTGTACGCATGCAGCCACTCCCAGCCAAAGTCACCCTCCCCAAATGCTCACCCCTGGCTTGCTGCTGATGCTCCTTCAAACGTGCATCCAGCTCAGGCTGTGTCACCACCAAGATGCGCCCCATTAGTGGTGTCATGCTGCGCCATGCCAAACGCCCAGTGCGAGGAAGCCGCCCCAAGGTCATTTTCGCAACGTTCTTTGCCAGCCGGCTGATGTCGTCCCACCTCTTGTGGCAGTAGGTGCGCCATCAGTTTGAGACCCCCAGAGCTCGAACCTTCGCTGCAATGGCCCTCTACACGGCCTTACGCTGGTGTACCTTGAGATGCAGGCATGGGAGACAAGAGGGGGAAATGATCAGTGACACAGTGTTATGTACCGACATCTCTCAGTATAGCAGCAAGATACAAACTCATCACATATCCAACGATATGTCTATCAGAGACTAGATTACATCTCGCATGGTACATCTGCATGGGAAAAGCTGAAGTCAATGCATGCAGCTGGGAGGGGGAAACAGTCCCTACACATCTCACACACATGCAGGATACCAGCACTGAAACACCTATGTAGCCTGCCCACATCTCCAGTCCATTGTTGGGTTGAGCAACACATACATCACATATCAACCTGTGTTTGGGGGTAGCCTCACTGTGTTCAAGACTGCACAGCCCTCAATGTCCCTGCCCTGTGAATAGATAAATGTGTCGTGGATGTCACATTGAGGGACATGATCTCACAAACCCAAAATCCTCTTCACAAGGCCGGTCGTGTGCAATCTACAATTCTGAGATGGCCCATAGCTGGAGTGCAATGTGAGAAGACTGATGTCATACTCTGTAAGTGAAGTGATGTGTCCTTGTCTTTGTAGGCGGGGACTGTGCTGGCCAGCTGGGCTCACACTGAGATGGACTACAGGGACACACACAGCCATTCAGCCAAGCAATCACTGTCCTGACTACAGCATGAACAACCTTCTGTGTCACTGTATGGCTGACAACACAACACAGGTCACTCATACATACATGTGCAGGGAGGCAAACCTGTGGCATTGGGTACACACACCCTCCCACTGGATACAGCATGTCAGGCAGTGCATGACACTACCACACACTCCCAGGCACCTACTGCATCTGTCCAACTACATGTGTGCCCCCCCCTGCCCTACCCCTCCACTGTTGAAGACTTACCACAACGTTTGGGGCACCATATAGCCTTGGGTACTGTGCGAGCACGTCGTCCACCAGGACTTCCAGATCCTCACTCGTGAAGGGACTGGCATGGATCTTCTCTGTCGTTGCCATCACTGTGGACATGAGACAACAGTGACGGAATTGGGTGGTGAGGGGTCTCTGGCAGCAGTCCCTGGAAGCAGCAGCAGGTGAGGGGTCTCAGGCAGCAGTATCTGGAGGCAGCAGCAAGTGAGGGGTCTCAGGCAGCAGTTCCTGGAGGCAGCAGCAGGTGAGGGGTCTCAGGCAGCAGTCCCTGGAGGCAGCAGCAGGTGAGGGGTGTCTGGCAGCAGTCCCTGGAGGCAGCAGCAGGTGAGGGGTCTCAGGCAGCAGTCCCTGGAGGCAGAAGCAGGTGAGAGGTGTCTGGCAGCAGGCTCTGGGTGCAGTGGAAATGTGAAGGCTCACTCCCACACATATATAGCCCCCTGGGCTCGTTTCAAAGGTGCCAAGCTGCAGCAATTGGTGATCCAGGTCTGCCTCTTTCAAATGCATCCAATGACCGCCTCCGCGGTGGTGGAGCACGCCTACCGTGACGTTCAAAATTGCATCATGCCACCGCCATCGAGGTTCCCATTGGCTCCAGGGCAAGCTCCATGCCGGTGACACACCGCAGGGGCCCGGTGTGCGCTAGAGCGATGGTGCATCTTTCAAATGCATCCAATGACCGCCTCTGCGGTGGCGGAGCACGCCTACCACGATCTTCAAAATTGCATCATGCCACCGTTATCGAGGTTCGCATTGTCTCCAGGGCAAGCTCCATGGCGGTGACACACCGCAGAGGCCCTGTATGCGCTAGCGCGATGGTGCATCTTGCAAATGCATCCCATGACCGCCTCCGTGGTGGCGGAGCACGCCTACCGCGATCTTCAAAATTGCACCATGCCACCGTTATCGAGATTCCCATTGCCTCCAGGGCAAGCTCTATGGCGGTGACACACCGCAGGGGCCCTGTGTGCGCTAGCGTGATGGTGCATCTTGCAAATGCATCCCATGACCGCCTCCGTGGTGGCGGAGCACGCCTACCGCGATCTTCAAAATTGCATCATGCCACCGTTATCGAGGTTCCCATTGTCTCCAGGGCAAGCTCCATGGCGGTGACACACCGCAGGGGCCTGTGTGAGCTAGCGCGATGGTGCATCTTGCAAATGCATCCCATGAACGCCTCCGTGGTGACGGAGCACGCCTACCGCGATCTTCAAAATTGCATCATGCCACCGCTATCGAGGTTCCCATTGGCTCCAGGGCAAGTTCCATGGCGGTGACACACTGCAGGGGCCCGGTGTGCGCTACCACAATTTTGGCGGTGGAGCATGCCAACCGCCATTTCCCCATGTATCCATGCCTATCACTACCGCACATGTGTGAATGGGGGTGCTGGTGACACACCGCCGGGGCCAGGCAGTAGCTACCGTGATATGGGTGCCATACATTGACACGAGGCACCGCCATTCAGGCGGCGGAGCATGCCAACTGCCATTTCCCCATGTCTCCATGCCTATCACTACCGCACATGTGTGAATGGGGGTGCTGGTGACACACTGCCGGGGCCAGGCAGTAGCTACCGCGATATGGATGCCATACATTGACACGAGGCACCGCCATTCAGGCAGCGGAGCATGCCAGGTGCCATTTCCCCACGTCTCCATACCTATTACCAACCGCACATGTGTGAATGGGGGTGCTGGTGACACACCGCCGGGGTCAGGCAGTAGCTACTGTGATATGGGTGCCATACATTGACACAAGGCACCGCCATTCAGGCAGCGGACCATGCCAACTGCCATTTCCCCATGTCTCCATGCCTATCACTACCGCACATGTGTGAATGGGGGTGCTGGTGACACACCGCTGGGGCCAGGCGGTAGCTACCGCAATATGGGTGCCATACATTGACATGAGGCACCACCATTCAGGCGGCGGAGCATGCCAACCGCCATTTCCCCATGTCTCCATGCCTATCACTACCGCACATGTGTGAATGGGGGTGCTGGTGACACACTGCTGGGGCCAGGCAGTAGCTACCGTGATATGGGTGCCATACAATGGCAATGGCCATCTGGCAAACATCAACAGTGCACTGTACCCACATGGTCAATGGCACATCATTGTGCACACGATGCCAATGTTCCCTTTACTCCACTGGTGACTACACATGCCATGTTTGTGTGTGTGATTTCGTAGATTGGCCTGTACTCACTCACATGTCACTTATGGATTTGATGGTCGTGTAGGCAGGACAGTGTTGTCCTGGACTCTACAATGTGAACACATATCAATGTGTTGAGGTGCAGTGACAATCACAGCGATGCTGGTCTCAATGAATGATGGATCTATTTTGCATGGCCTCTCATGTCTGCTCATGCACACATTCGTCATTCCTGCGCCGACTGTGGTCATTGTGTGGTGGATGTGTGCCAGGTTGAAATGACGCATTAAGGTGTGACAGGTACAGCAGCTAGGTAGGAGACAGTGGGGTTGATTTGTTACACATATGCTGGATGCTATACTCCCAGGCTTGCCCATGTGAAATGTGGCCATATCCCGATGTGCATTCACATTGACCAAGGTGGTGTTTGAGGTACTTGTTTTGTGTAAGTTGACAGGTGTTCCCTTTGTGTAGCTGAAGGTGTCCCTACATGTAAGCTAGTCTGTTACTCAATATTGATGTCACTCATAGTTGTCGTTGTGTCATCCAGAACGTGATATGCTGTGCCCATCTCATGATGTATTGCATTGACATGTGTCCACTTGTCCACTTTCATCTCAAATAGGAGGAGCACAAATTTGATTTGTCACTTGACAGTGCTGGAGGACATGGAGGATGTGGCAATCATCCGGAAATCCTGTCTGGATAGAGCCACCCTAAAAATCCTTTGTGATCTTTTGGAGCCCCACCTGCAGCCGCGCCGGACATATCCGACAGCTTTCACTCCTACTTATAAGGTGATGGCGGCCCAGCATTTTATTGCCACTGGATCGTTCCAAGAGACAGTGGCCAACGCTCGTGGGATGTCACAACCGATGTTCAGCATGGTGCTGCGTGATGTACTGTCCGCCATGAAGATATACAAGGACAGATACATCTATTTCCCCAGGGGTGCTGAATTGCCAGCTGTGAAGGGAGACTTCTATCCCCTTGGACCCATCCCCAATGTTGTTGGTGCCATTGATTGCACCCATGTCGGGCTTATGCCACCACAAGCAAGTGAGTACATTTACAGGGATCGCAAGCATTACCACTCCATAAATGTGCAAGTGGTGTGCCTGGCAGATATGATCATCTCCCACGTGTCTGTCAAATTCCCAGGCTCGGCCCATGACTCCTACATCCTGCGGAACAGCATTGTGCCTCAGCTGATGGCTAATCTGCTTCCCGAGCGTGCATGGATTGTGGGTGAGTATGCCTAGTAGTATGGCGTGCTGGGTGTGTGACCTGCTGCCCTCTGCCACAGCGACATTGCAATGTCTATTTGTGTTTGTCATACCATGACTCTGCATATCCTAACCGTCCCTGGTTGCTGAGCCCACTGAGGAATCTCAGGACCCCAGCTGACGTCCGCTACAATGAAGCACATGGGAAGACACGTCGTGTGGTGGAACGTACTTTTGGTCTGCTCAAGTCATGTTTCTGGTGCTTGGACAAGACCGGAGGTGCACTGGCATGCTCGCCCGGGAAGGTGTATCAGATTGTAGTGGCATGCTTCATGCTCCACATCCTAGCCATTCGCAAGGAGATTCCCCTGCTTCTGGATGATGGTGAGGACCCAAGGCCCCAGCCTGCAAACCAATCCGTGTCCAGGGATGAGGACAGTGGAGAGGAGGAAGGTGTTGACCTGCGTGAACAGCTCATCACACGCTACTTCACTTGAAGGTGGGTGACAATGTACAACATACCCATTGTCTGATGATATTGCTGTTGTCGTGAAGGGGTATGTGAGAATTGTAACAGCAGCCAGTTGTAGACTCAGCAGTAGTTGGCAATGTTTCTGGGACAGGTCATTTGGGAACATCTACAGGACGTGTATGTTGACACTTGTTGCCCATTGTGACGTGTGCATGTTGGGTTATCCTGATGGTAGGTGTTGTGTGATGTGTGTGATGCCACACCCAGACCAGTGAATGTTGTTCTGTTGTGTTTCCCTAGGTGCCTTCAACTTCTCCTTGCCTACATACAGCCCATGCTCCTGGTACATTGTGATCATGTTGGAGACTGTACATCCTGCAATAAAGACGGAGCTGACATGACAACATGTGTGTAAGGATATTTTATTTGCAATGGTGAGATGTGAAGGGCGGTGTACATTTCCATTGAGGTGGTGGTGGAGCAGTGAGTTGACAGTTATGGTAAATGAGATAATCAAGTAGTCACTACATTGATGTGGTGACCCAGTCCAACAGACAGATGCCATTCACAAGGCTGTGGGGGGAAGGACAGTCCAAAAAGTCAATGCAGTGGTGAAGAGGGTTGCCATCATGGCTGGCTCCGTGACTGGCGTCTGGCGGGTGCTTTGCCTCCAGATACTCCCAGGGTCTTCTTAGGACGGCCACTTTGTTGTTTAACAGGGGGGGGCCCTGCTGCAGGGCCAGTGGGGTCTAAGGACTCACCCCTCTCTGTGGGCGCAGGGGAAGATGGGAAACTGTCATCCTGCGACCCACCAGAGGGAGGTGGAGGTGTTGTTTGTGGCGCAGGCCTGTCCCTCAGTGCCACCACTTGCTGGCCCAAGAGGTCCACAATTTGTCCCATGTGGGTGTCGATGGACCTCATCAGCAGGATGAGCTCATGCAACAGTTCGTCCGACCGGCCCGTTCGTCCCTGGGCCTGTTCGTATGTGCGAAGGACTCTTGTGATGTGTTCCAGGGATTGGGTCCCAGCCTCCTGGTGTCTGTGGGTGACCCTGCCCCTAACACCTACTCTGCTGCCATGGACCTGTTGCCTCACCACTGTGGGCACCTGCATACTCTCCCTGCCCTCCTCTATTGGTGGTGTGGGGTGGTCATCCTCTGGGACAGGGAGGGTGTTGCAGGCAGCACTGGTGGTGGTGGTGGCTGTGGCCGCACATGCTGTGACAGCAGGGGTCTGCTGAGAAGTTGTTATTGCCGCAGATGTGGTGGGGGGACGATGGGGTCCTGGGACCTGTTGCTCCGTGGCACACCAGATGGGCCGGCTTCGAGCTCATCATCCTAAGGAATCCTGGGAGTCATCATCCAAGAGTCCATGTACCGGGAGGGGAGACTGGCTTTGCAGGTTGCTGGTGTTGTCCTCTGCAGTGAGTTCTTGGTGACCTGGGAAATTGTCATTGTAGTGCACCCCGCAAGCTTTGTGTTAGCTGTGTGTCATTCACTTTTTGTACACTGCACAATTGACTGATCATCACATTGTTTACTATGTGTACTACTGTGCTTCCTGACATGATGCAGTGGTACATGCATTACTTGTCCATGGTGTGAGGTGTCAAGGCATACCATGCGACCCGTGCATAATTAATGATTAGAGGGACCTGTTGCCATCTAGGGACTGGCACAACATATTTTTCATTGAGGACTCATTGTTGATTTGTCTGACCTGGCAGGCGTTACATCTGGCCATGGACTGGCCATTGTCATCTGCATACCTTTGTCCTGTCATGTTCATATCTTGATTTGTACCACCACACATGCTTTCGTATTTTTCGAATGGTCCTTGCTGCATTTGCCCCATGGTGATGCACATGTAAATAGCTGCTGTGCATGATTGTGCCCTGACTTTTTTCTACATGTGCATTGGTGTGTCACATTTTGGTAGCTGTGACAGTTTCCTTAGCTTACCTGTGTGCACACTGTGCTTGGCAATGGGGTAGGGGTGCTTCTTTGTGCAATGAGAGAGCTTGTGTTGTAATATGGCACCATTTCTTTTGTGACAAATGTGTGGGTGCACGTACTGGCTACTTACCTGTGATGTGCCCACATTTGGGTTTGTTATGTGACACATCTGTGTGTGCATTTTGGAGGCTTACATCCTGTTCAGTGGGGTCACAGGACAGAATAATATGTCTACCTACCTGTAAGTTTGTTTGGTGTACTGCAATGGCTTCCAACTGCTTCTGGGTGGGGTGGGGGAGGGCTCCATCCTGCTCAGGTGGGAGGCAGGGGGCATGGTGGTAGTGGTAGTGCAGGCCTCCCACCCACAGACACCCTCCCAGGGAAGATGGCTACCTACCTGTAAGTTTGTTTGGTGTACTGCAATGGCTTCCAACTGCTTCTGGGTGGGGTGGGGGAGGGCTCTGTCCTGCTGAGGTGGGGGGCAGGGGGAATGGTGGGAGTAGTGATACACGCCTCCCACCCACAAACACCCTCCCAGGGAAGATGGCTACCTACCTGTACGTTTGTGTGGTGTACTGCAATGGCTTCCGAATTCTTCTGGGTGGGGTGGGGGAGGGCTTCATCCTGCTGAGGTGGGAGGCAGGGGGCATGGTGGTAGTGGTAGTACAGGCCTCCCACCCACAGACACCCTCCCAGGGAAGTTGGCTACCTACCTGTAAGCTTCTTTGCTGTACTGCAATGGCTTCCAACTGCTTCTGGGTGGGGTGGGAGGAGGACTCCATTCTGCTGAGGTGGGGGGCAGGGGGCATGGTGGGATTAGTGGTACAGGCCCCCACCCACAAACACCCTCCCAGGGAAGATGGCTACCTACCTGCAAATTTGATGAGGGTAAGGTAATGGCTGACACATGCTTCTGGGTGGGGTGGGGGGAGGGCTCCATTTTGCTGATGCTGTGAGACAAGGGGCCTGGTGGGAGTTGCAGTGCTGTCTGCCTGTACACATGCCCCCATGGTAATGTTGGTAGCTATGTTTGGGATGAATGGGAGTGGGTGAATGTTGGATCTGTGAGACATGTTTTTGTGAGTGTGTGGTGCAGATGGATGGAATTTGTCCTAGGTGGTGTAGCTTTGTAGTTGTGCGAGACAGTACATAGCAGTGTGTGGTAGTCATTTGTTTGTACTTACCAGCCTCCACTCCCCCGGCTACTCCTGTGAGACTCTCTGGATGCAGTATGGCAAGCACCTTCTCTTCCCATGGTGTGAATGGTTTTGGTGGAATGGGAGGGCCACCGCCAGTCCTCTGAGCCAGCTCACGGTTCTTGCTTCTCCTCTCCTTGACAACCCTCTTCAGATCATGCCACTGCTTCATGATCTCCTTTTTGGATCTTGGGGTGGTCCCGACTATCCTTGCCCACATTTTTGTCCTTGTGGCTAATGGTGTCTGTTGGACCAGGCTACCAAACAGTTGTGGTTCCACTCTGACTATCTCATTTACCATGACTGTCAACTCACTCTCTGTGAATTTGGGCATTTTCTGTGCTGCCATGGTGTGTGGTGTGTAAAGTGGTTGTGGGTGCAGGGTTGTGAGTGGTGGATGTGGTTGTGATGTGTATGGTGTGTGATGTGCAGGGGTGTTAGTGGTGCAGGTGTGGAAGTGGTGGTGGTGCTGTGTGTGGTGTGGCTAGTGCTGTTATGTTCTTTGCCTCTCCTTTAAGCTGGGTTGTATGCCCCTTCTCTCCTGGAGTATTGCAAAGGATTGTGGTCAGGGAAGGGGCTGCTTTGATACTCAGCTATGAGGGTGTGTCCATATGGGGTATTGCTGTCAGGCGTGGTGTGTGTGTTGTCCTGGGAAATGTATTTTTCTTTTTGCCATATTGTTTTGTCATTGGGGTGTGTTTTGTGTATTTGGGAGGCATGGCTAGTGTGCTCTGTGCACTTGTTGGCCTTATTGTGGGTTTTTTGCTTTGTCTGCCATGTTTTTCACAGATCTTCCGCAGGGGTGGCTGTGCTGCAGCTCTTCCGCTGGCTCTCTCATTCATCCCAGTGTGTGCCCGTGGCGGTCGGAAACAGCGGTAGGTGCCGCAGGACCGTCGGGAATATCCTAATTTCCCGTGCGGTGTCTCCACTATACTTGCGGCGGTTTAGTTTTTTTCCGCTGCGTATCCAACCGCCGCGGATGGATTTTGGCAGTCACCACCCGCTACGGGCGGTTTTTCTTGGCCCAGTTCCGCCGCGGTCAGTGTTTTTTGGCAGATGATCCTAATTTGGCTGCCGGTTTTTCCACGGTGCCGGCGGGCGGTTGTTTTCCGCCTCCATGGCGGTCGGGGTGGTTTTCCAACCGCCATCCTAATAGGCCCCAGAGTGTATAAATCATTTGGTGGATTTGCGATTATGTGTGGAACTGGCCAAACTAACTGTGAAACATAACCAAATGGTCTTGACCACTTTTTCCATACAACCATATATTTTTAATTTTCTTAATGCTCAACATAGATTTGTTTTAATACGTTTTAGACTAAATATTTTCCACCGCCTGATACGTTTTTCAAACCCCAACGACTGGTCAAACTATTTATAACGTTGCCCATGAGACAATGTATCCAATCAATCAAACATGCACATTGCACTTTTCTGTAAATTTTATATGGATTTGAAAGTTCTTTTATTATACCTTTATTGAAATCACTAAATTTTAAACAATGCAGATCGGCTTTTTTATACCTGCAACTGCTTCCAAACCTTTACACGTGTGTGGTACTTGTAAGGTTCCTTAGGTTGACTCAAGTAAGAAGAAAATCGATACTAGCAATATGTTGATTAATGAATTCACGGATAAAATGTGAACTGAATTTCTGCACCGTTGATGCTAATGTATTTTATATGTTTGTATAGTTTTTTATGAAATTTGAACCTTTATGTACTCTTTTATGATACACTTTGTGTGAATTGAATAAAGATAAATTAAATTTAACTGAACTGAGACTTTATGCTGAGGTTGGTGTCCAGGATGAGGCCTAGGTTTCTAGTGTTGTGGGTTGGAGTAGGTGTGAGTCCAAGATCGGTGGGACACCAGGTGAAACCCCAAGGCGAGCTCTGATTCCCAAAGATCAGCACTTCAGTTTTTTCAGTGTTGAGCTTGAGCCAGTTTTCTTTCAGCCAATTAGCCAAGCTGGACATACATAATTTGAAGTTTGTCTTGTTGGTCCGTGAGGAAATTAGCTGGGTGTTGTCTGTGTAGGATATGATGTTGATTTCATAGTATCTAATGATGTTTGCCAGAGAAGTCATGCATATGTTGAAAGCTGTGGTGCTGAGTGATGAATCCCATGGGACTCCACAGATTAGGTCATTGGGTTCTGATGTGAACGGCGAGAGCCTGGCTCGGTTTGTTCTTCTGGAGCAGAAGAAAGCTATCCATTTGAGTGCTGCTCCTTTTATTCCCACTGTGTGTAGTCTGGTGAAGAGTGTGTGGTAGCAGATGATGTCAGAAGTGGTGAAGATGTCAAGGAGGATGAGGGCAGTGATTTGTCCACAGTTGAGGATGGCGCGTATGTCGTCTGTCGCAGTGATGAGGGCTGTTTCAGAATCCTGATTGTGAATAGTCCAGGAGTTTGTGGCATTCTAGGTGGTCCAAGAGTTGTCTATTGATGGTCCTCTCAATGACTTTGTCTGTGAAAGGGAGCAACAAGATGGGTCAGTAGCTGCTGCATACTTCAGGATTGATTGAGAGTTTTTTGAGTAGTGTGGTAATTTTGGCATGTTTCAAGCTATCTGGGAATGTAGCTGTTTTGAGGGAAGTGTTGATGAGGAAAGTGAGTGCAGTACTGATCGTGGCTCATCGCAGGTTGTAGATATGATTGGGGTAGAGGGGTCTGTGGGAGCCCCTGAGTGGCCTGTCTTGATTATTGCTGAAGTGTCCTCAATGTATAGAGGGTTCCATGATCTCAATTGGTTGTCTTTGCTTGGTGAGGTTAGCAAGCTGGGAAGGATGAGGGTCTGTATGTGATATCTAAGGATCACTGACATCATTTTATGATATACAATATCATTTGACATAAATATTGTAACAAAAATATTGTTTCCCAACATATAGGGGCCGATTCTGATCCTGGTAAAATATTCCCCGTACGAATCGTATCTGGATTTTTTTCCGTACGAATCGTACAAGTCCCGTACAAAGTGGCAAGTACGATTCGTATGTGAAAAAGTCCATACTAATCGCATTGGGTAAATTCCCCGACACGTCCTCGGGTCGGGAAAAGTGTCCGACACGTCCCCGGACAGTTTTACGTACGAATCGGAAAACTGAAGTCCGAGCGCGCAAGTACGATTCGTACCGTCCGTCCGATCGTACAACCGTATGGTAAAAAGACCGTCCGGAGCGAACTCCTATAGCAACCATGGAGACGTCCAAACAGGTGCCCGGTACGTGCTGAACACCCCCCCAGCCCCCCGAATGTACGTGCTGTCCCCCCCAGCCCCCCGTATGTACGCGCCATCCCCCCCAGCCCCCCGTATGTATGAGCCGTCCCCCCCAGCCACCCTTGTATGTACGGCGCATACCCCCACCCCCGTATGTACGGAGCAGACCCCCACCCCTGTATGTACGGAGCAGACCCCCACCCCCGTGTGTACGGTGCGTACCCCCACCCGTGTATGTACGGCGCGTACCCCCACCCGTGTATGTACGGCACATACCCCCACCCCCGTATGTACGGCGCGTACCCCCACCCGTGTATGTACGGCGCATACCCCCACCCCCGTATGTACGGCGCATACCCCCACCCGTGTATGTACGGCGTGTACCCCCACCCCTGTAGGTACGGTGCGGACCCCCAGCGCGTAGCGCTGGGGGTCTGCTCCGTACATACGGGGGTGGGTGTACGCACTGTACATACACGGGTGGGGGTATGTGCCGTACATACACGGGTGGGGGTACGCGCCATACATACGGGGGTGGGGGTACGCGCCGTACATACGGGGGTGGGGGTATGCGCTGTACATACGGGGGTGGGGGTACGGCGCGTACATACGGGGGGCTGGGGGGGGACGGCGCGTACCGGGCCCCCTATTTCGCTCGCATTGCGGCGTACTTCGCTTTTCCAGCACTTTTTGGGTGCCGTAAAAATATTGCCGTCCGGACTGCTGTCGGTACGAATCGGACTTGCTGGTACGTAAAAACATGCCTAACTCCGTCCGGACGTCACGTCCGCGGTGTCCCAAATCACATTCGTATGTATTTTGCTGTCGGTCGGTGTTTTTTCCGACTCGTACGGAAATGGTGTTTCCGTACGAATCGTACTTGCAAGTTTGTAGGGTTTTTTTACCGGGTACGAGTCGGATGGAGAAAACGCTCCGACCGACGGTTCGTACCCGGTTTTTCCAGGATCGGAATCGGCCCCATAGTGTCCCTATACTTATAATGGTAAGTACAAAAATATCAGAAAAAAATATCGTTGGCACTAATATCGTCAAAAATATCGATTTGTTTAATATAAATATTTTAAAGTAGTAAATGTTAAATATTTTAATTTATAAATGCAGTATCATATAAATTAAATAAATTCCAGTAATATGTAATAGTATATATAAATATATAATTATATGAACACACAAACAGGTATATATTTTTTTCCCGCCTATATAGATATTTGTGTTTATAACATATATGTCTATAATTATATTATCTACGGACTGTCGCCAGTAGGTTGTTATAGTTAGGACCTAGTTTACATAGGAAAAGCATTTTTGAGTTGGCTATAACTTTGGCGTTGTTTGACCAATCTGCATGATATTTTCTTAAAAAAGATTCACTGTGAGTTATTGCTATGGAAAGTTTGGGGGTGATCTATGTAGTGGGGATCAAGACTTTGTGGCGCGAAATAAGGTTGCACTTGTAATGTTAATTCCCATAGGAGTCTTTAGCCACACCTACAGCCTGAACCGCTGAACGGACTTACACCAAATTGGCAGGGAGGTAGGTGTCAGTTCAAGGAATTGCCTTTTGCTGATTTGGTGTAAATCAGTTCATTAGTTGTTGAGAAATTAAAGTTTCAAATTATAGTGATATCTCTGGCTGCAGATCTTTCGCTGTGGTTTCGCGATGAATCACAAATGCACGGCCCAATAGGAATGCTCTGATTGGCTGGACTCAATCTGAATAGAAAGTTGTATCTGCCATTTTATCTATCTGGAACGGTTCCCGAGGCTGAAAATCTGTGTGAAAGCCCACATAAGGGGTCAGGGTGGAGATACTCTCATCCCATGGTTGAGAAATGGGGGTGTTAGTGACACAAGCTATGTGTCCTAAATAATTTTTTTTAATCACTCGCGATATTGGCGACAACGTGGCGACTGCCAGTGTGGCCCCCGTGTACCATCGTGTGGACATCGTGACTATCAATGTCATTGCGAATATTGGTGGACATATAAAAAAATATATCAATGGATCATTAATATGCATTTTTATATGGATATTGAGATATTGATAAATGTTTTTTTTTAGTTATTTATATAGTAAGTTATCGTCTGTGATGGTTAGAATTAAATATATAGTTATAATTTTTTACTGTGATGGTGGATATTGAATTCCTGCTTTTGCTCTCTGCTTTCGCGACATAACCGTGGGGATCACGATTACTGAAGTCATTGCAATCTTCGGCCCCGCCGCGAAAACGGAAAATTGGTTTTAGGGCTGGTTGTCCTAGAAATATACTAGAAAAATATGAGTTTGAAGTGTACAGTAATAAACCCCTAGTGTGTAAAATACTGTAATATGTGTGCATGTATGTGTTTTCACTTTATAGAAAAGGCACGATTGTCTCAGTTAACGACATTGTCGCAACGTCCTGAATAACCACGAAAACGGAAAATAGGTCGGAAAGATTATTTTGAAAGAAACTTAGTGTACAAATATGAGTTTAAACATGCTGTTAAAGATGTATGTGTATAGTAATATGTGTAGGGCAATGTTCAGAATTGATTTTTTCACATGTTATTTTTGGATGTGTTGGTGGCTATTAAATGTCTGCTTTTGTTTTCCGTTTTCGTAACGCATCCTTGGGGATTGCGACATTGTCCCAAAGATTGACAAAAACGAAAGAAAAAAACCCTTTATAAAAAAATCTTCACAATATTTTAGGCACTTGGGTGGCTCTGACATGCGCTGTTGTGTTGGTTGTGTATATAGCTGCTACATATAACACCGGATGCAGAATTTCACGTTACTTAGAAACAACTTGTTACCTTCATCTGTAAAGTGCACTCTACCATTTCCATAAATTCCATGCATGTCAAAACGCAGATTGTTGTTATAGATACAGCCCATGCAATGGTCTCTGAGGAATGCAGAAACAGTTTTATTAACATGTTTCCTGGCTTTGTCAATCTGAGGACAGAATGGTTTTGACCAATTCGATTTCTATCTTTGGGATATATTAGAGTGCTCCAAGACAGTGGAATAGTGACATGAGTCTAGAGAAGGTTTGTTTCATTAGAATTTCCAGCCCTACCCCAGTCAATGTGCCTAGGTCATTGCCACCACAGTGCACAATCATGAGGTGAGGAGCTTGGGAATCCACAATGGATTTAACCAAAACCAGCAGCTGATGAAACTTTAACCCTCTCTGGCCAAACCAAGTAATCTGCACATTTGGCAAACCCAAGCTCCTGTCAAAACCTCTCTTTTTGGGAGCCTCTTTAGCCCAATAGATATAGCTGTGGCCCACAATCCATACTTTAAGCAATTGAATTAGCACTAGTGGAGCGGAAAGAGGTATTTTTCCAAAGGACAAGCAGTTAGAATGAAGGTGTTTTTTAATTTTTTATAAAAGATATATTTTATTGGATGCTGTCAGCAGGAAAGTGAATACAATTAGGTAGTGTTTAGGATGCCTTACAAGAAGCCTTATTATTGGCTGTTGTTTAAGAAAAGAAATGAAATACAGACATGGGTATGCTTTTGAATCTGTGGAGTAAAGCACCCCTTCTGTATCTTATTTGGAAGCAGCATGTTCCTTCTAGAATGTGCTGTGAACTTGTGACCTACTGGTTCCACTACGTTGCTAGGTACACTGAGCTAAGACTCCATTGGGGGAAAGGGTATTAAAGAGACAGAATTTGTATTTTAAAGTTGAGGAGTGTTGACAATTTGTAAGTAATGGCAGGTTTAAATTTACAACTCAGGAGTATGTAATAAACTGTTGCATTGTATTTAAATTTCAGAAAAATAAAGCTTGATATAGGTTTGAACTCCCGTTTCTTTCCTCGATTATTTCTCGATCATTGTGAATACATCGTACAAACGCGCAAACAGGACCCTCGTTTTGAAAGAGAGGCAAAGGGTTAACAGATGCTACCCATTCACAAGTGAAGATGCAGTAGTATAAAATGAAAGACATGATTTCATTTGCTGCCTTTCTCATAATGATAGTGTGGAAAGTTGAAGAGGTTGCCATTTTAGAGTTGCTTTAAATGAGAGTGGTTTACCATTCTTGTGCTTTGCTTTTACAAATCGTAATAGTGTCAAAACTATCCAGAAATAGCTACAACAACAATATAATCTATAAACTCAATTCACTGGTATATAACTTTGCAATTATTTAAAAAATGTACATTAGAAATTAAGATGTATATGGGAGTTTGATTAAAAGGAGTATCACAGTGATGTGAAAAAAGCTATGAGATGAACTGCATCTATTAGAGGGTATGTGTTTAAAAGGTTTGTGATGAATGTTTTGGGAAGTAACAGAAAAATGAATTAGTGCCTCTTTATTACATTGTGAATTTTTATTGAAAAATAACAGTAGAGTCTTGTGCAAAGTTGCAAGGAGGAACTAAGAATGTTTTAAATGTCTAAATATCATGTGCAGAATAGATATATCTGTTATTTGCATTCTGGGAGTTGTAGTACTTTTAGTAACATTATTAAACAGGAATAGTGTAGTGAGAAATAAAAGATGAAAACATATTGTCTGCCTGTATCTGAATTATAAAGAAGTCATACTTGTTAGGTATGTATTGGAAAGAGTTTGTCAATGTGGTTTTTAACTTATATGACCGCTCTGCATGTGCTTTGATAGTGAGATATGGTTTTGGTGCTTTTTTATTTATTTTTATTTAATGCGATTTTATATATTGCGAAAATTACCTGAAGGTGTCAGAGTGCTTTAACAAAAGAACCAGTTGCGACCTTGCAATCTGCCTTATTAAATTGGGTTCAGATAAGAAAAAATGTCAGGTTACACTACTATTCTAATTTTGCGCCGGTTTGGGACTCTCCCGGCCTTCCACCCTGTATGCAGGACAGCCTTGCAACCCCGTTAAGGGACGCTGGGATTTTAAGATGGGGAGAGATACTGGTGGATGGAAGGGTACAAGACTGGGAGGTTCTGAGGGACAGGGTGGGCACGACTTTCTCTAGATTTAAGTATGTACAGTTGGATGGCTGGGCACGGGTGGAAGATAGGAAAGGTCCTCAAGTGGGGAGTTACAGCCAGTTTGAACAACAACTGGTAGAAAAGCAAGAAGGGGGCAAAGAAGTGGCAATCTGGTATTGGGGTATGGTAGAGGAGGCGGATGGAGACTTTGTCTTGCCAGAAGAGCTATGGGGGAAGGAGTTGATCCCCCAGTGTGAGGACTTATGGATAAGATCATTTTCTTTTTTTTGTAAAATTGTGAAACCAGTCTGGCTAAGACGTAATCACTTGTTTACCCTCCACCGGGCCTACCTTTCAGCACTGAGGCTCTCCAAGTTTCTCCCTGGGAAGAAATGCAACAAGTGTAATTTGGTGGCAGCCTCAGACATACATATGTTTATGGAATGCCCGGCCATCAGGCTGTTTTGGGAGGAAGTAATGGCCACTTTGGCCTCAATTTTAAGCTTATCATTGGAAATTACTCTTCCGCTAATAATTTTTGGTCTGGAGGAAAATATATCTGGACAGGCAAAGTCTTTCCTTTTTTACTCTATCATCCTGGCAAGACCACAAATATGTAAATTTTGGGTGGATGCCAAAGCCCCATCTCACACAACGTAGCTGATATCAATGTATGAAACCGCTAAGACTGATCTGGCTAGATCATGCTCCAAACAAAAGGTGTCCTTTTGGGAATTGCTAATAAACTGGAGATAGGATACCGGGGTTTTTTTTTTTTTTTTTTTTTTTCCCCCGGGTCCGATGATTATGTCAACTAGGCTCCAGTAGATCCTGGGAAGTGGCCTCCCCCGTACGTTTTTTTTCCTGGGTCGACTAACATTGATTGGTGCTTCTCCGTTCCTTGCCCAAAGAGGAGTCTCCCGCCTAACATACATATTCTGCCCGGAAAAAGATATGGAGGATACATCGACACAACATTCTATTGTAGATAATTGGTGCTTGGCTTCTCTTCGGCGAGTGGAGGTAATGACAAATGAGGACAAAAAAAAAAACAAAAAAAAAAGAACCAGTCGCGTTACATAAGGACTTTGGATTACATGAGTTACATAAGAGATATAAACAGGAAAAGGAAATTGCAGATGTACAAGTGGAGCAAAAGGAGGGAAAAATTGCAAATGTCCAAGTTGTAAAGTCACTCAAGGAAGAGATACAAACAGATAAACTCTAAAATCACATAGGAGTGGTATTAAGTACAAAGGTCTACTACATATACTAGTGGTTAGAGATAAATATATATACAAATTGCAAATTCACTCAGGATTACATTTTAACAGCAATTAGGCTTGGACAATTATATATTACATATTTACAGAGCAGAAAATTCTTGCCATCGTTCAGCCAGGTGTTCAGGTGGTGTTGCACTCAAAGGTGGTGGTCTTGGGTTTGGAGGGATCCCTGAGTTGGAGATGTCCACAGGGGTAGAAGGCCGAATGGTGGTGGGGGAAGCAGCATGCTGGATCCCTGGTCCTATCTTGAGGTCATGCTGGGCTTCATCTTGTGGAAAGAGTGGGCACTCAAGGGCAGGCAGAACTGTGACACAAAGTCAGGTCTCCCGTCTGGCTCAAGCACCCACAGTGAAGCCCCGGCCATCTTGGTATCTCCTAGCTAGCACAGCCAGATGCTGGGTGTTTACTCTGCCCCATTTTCCCTCCCATGGCAAGACGCCGCTTGTGTGGAACCCCAGGATCGCCCCAGCTGGCCCGTTCTCAGTTGCCACGTTCCTGGGGACGATCCCTGCGATTGATCTCAGTCCTGAATGCGGAGATGTGCGGCATCCATTTTAGGGCCAGGCACCTTCAGGCGCGGGTCCATGATGCCGCCAAATCTGCAATTTAACCGTTTTAAACAGCACCCGCTATGCTCCCTTTATGCGGCTCGCTCTCTAAATCACCACCCTGTGTTTCCACCTCACCCGCTGTGAGTGATGCCGAGGAGACCTCCCCGTGCACGGCTCCCGTGTTGTTCGCTGCGCTCCTCGCCTGGCTTCCTGAAGTTGACTTGCCTACAACGCCTCTTCTCGCTGGTCAGTCCCCGCTACCTCAGGAGTTCCCAGTGATACCAACCCAACCTCAATAACTCGCTATTGTGAGGGAGCACTCAATGCGCCCATGGTGGCATTCTCGGCAGCCGCCATTTTGTATTATACCGCGGCCGCGGACTTCTCACTCCGCCGCAGCCAGGAAAGGGATCAGCTTCTCAATATGCCATCATCTTTACTTTCGCTAAGGCCTCCGATTCATCCTCAGTGCCTTGGTGGTAAGTTTAGCGCCGTCTGCTAGCTCTTGTGTGCTCGGGATACAGGCATGGACCGGGAGCCGAGCCGAGATGTGCTTGCACATAGCTATGTATATGGTGGGACTTTTCAGTTTACTTAAAGAGAGGTATATATTTTTGGAAAGATGGTTTGAAGGTGTACATCTATTAAGAAATTGCAGATATGTTTACATGGTGATCTATTCTCAGTTAGGCTGATGAAAATGTTATTGATATTGTGAGGGTAGTGTTTTTCTTTAAACATGATTTGTTTAAAATTGAGAAGGATCAATAGTGCTGAATGCATCAAGAGTTCTTGTGCAAGCATCATTGTAAGTGTAACTTCTGTTTTAGATATGCTGAATATATGTTTTTGAAGCAGAAGGGGTATTTGAGAAATGATGTAGGTATGCCATTCGCAAAAGGTTTAGTGCTTTGAACATTTTCAAAATGTTGTTTTCAGTTTTAGAAACTTACTGATGTATGTGCATGCTCAGAAAGAAAGCAATGTATGTTTATAGAGAGCCATGTATGCAATTATATATCGAGTGTGATAACTAGATTTCACTCACACATAGCTCAAAAGAAAAGCATATTTACAGCAAAATAGGTAGTTTGATACTGACAGAAGGACATAACCAAAGAGTCGGAGATATAGTGACAACTGTTATGTATCTAACAGCAATGAAGGTACTTTCACAGTCAGGCAGTATTCAGGCACTCATGCAATCACTCAACCACTGCTCAGGATAGTGGATCAAATCAATGATTCATTTTCCATTCAGTTATTCAATTACCAAGACACGACACAGGTACTCTTGCAATCAGGCAGGCAGAAATGAAGTAGTCATTGAAATATGCAGGCACTGCCCATGCATTCATCTAATCACCAAGGTACTAACTATTGCCTTATGCAATTAACAAAGCAGTAACTATACAATGATTATAACATTTGCACAGAACCCATGCAGCCAGCTAGACACCCACTTTCAACCCATGCAGTCATTGAAATACTGAGGCACACGAGTGCACTGATGAAACACTCAGGCTCTACTCATGCACTCATCTAATTACGTAGAGAAAAGATAAAGGCTCGCCGCAGGATTACTGCTCAGCAGGTTGTTGGTATGCTTTTTGAATCTTCCTCTGACCATGGTTCAGAGACTGACTCTGCAATGCATCTGAGGCAGAGGAGGCAGGGGAAGACTCAGGCAGTGAGTTTTCTCGCCACATAGCATCATCGGATGATGAAGCTACTCTCAGTGCAGATGAAGCTACTCTTAGTGCGGATGAAGTGCCTGTGTTAGAGGAGAACAACAACAGGTCTTGGCTCGAATCTGTAAGGCTGAGCCTCTAATATACAGAACAACAAGAAATGCCAAAACTGATATTCCATTAAACATCACTTCAGTGGCGCAAAGAAATGAAGTCTATGACAACCTTAATTCACAGTTGAATTTTTAAATTTATTTCAAAATTCTTTTTTTCTTTTTAGCTCAGAGAAGCTTCTTTTAAATTCACATCAAAATTTTATAGAAAAAATGACAATAAAACACACTCTATATTAAGGGTGGGCGTAGTTCGCGAAGTAGCACTTCGCGAAGCTACGCAAAGTGAAGTTCGCACTACGCGAGCTACGCGTAGCACTTCGCGAACTGCGTAGTAACATGTTCGCACTGTGCAAGATGTTGTTTTCAATGATTGCACAGTGCGGACAAGCAACCGGCACTGTGCAATCATTGAAAATGGCATCTTGCACAGTGCGAGCTGTAGTTTTCTGCTGCTCGAGTAGATTTTTACTCGAGCGGCAGCTTTCTCAACGCGAACTGGTAGTTTCTCATCGCGAGCGGTCGCGAGCATACGCGACCCCTCGCAATGAGAAACCTGACCTCCTCGCGTTGGGAATCTCGCCGGGAGGTTTATTTTCCATGCTCGCGATCGCGAACAAGGAAAAAGTCTTGCCGGGATGTCATTTTGCTTGCTCGCGGTCGCCAACTTGACGTTGAGGACCGCGAGCAAGCAAAAAATGACCGCAGCACTACGCAACACTACGCTACGCGTGTTCGCACTGTGCTATGTGCAGTTCGCGTAGTGCGAAGTAGCGCGAACTTCGCAAACTACGCGAGCGTAGCGTAGTGCTTCGCCCAGGCCTACTCTATATACAAAATCTTATGACATTTTCAATACAAACTCACCACAATCTCTCCTTATCATCTCCTTCATACATCTCACAATCCCCATTCGCATACACTTATAACCCACACACGACTCCAGCCATACACCACAAACCCTTCCTCGTTAACTGAACTTATTTGATATTTTGTAAAACCCGGGGTATCAACCAAACAACAAAAAACAGTTCAGACAATAGTCTTTCAAGTGCACTCCTACACAAAATAGAAAACACTTTCAAATTTACATCAAATTTGCAGTGCACGAAATCAAAACAATTAAACACAAGTTTGTTTGGCAAAATAACGCAAGGTTGACGCGTTTCAAACCCACTTCTTATGGGGTTCTCTTCAGGACCAAAATGGCTGAAATAGAAAGAAATACAAGTTCTTAATACCCAGACCCAAAAAGCCTACTTTTTGGGTCTGGGTATTAAGAACTTGTATTTCTTTCTGTTTCTGGCATTTTGGTCTTGAAGAGAACCCAATAAGAAGTGGGTTTGAAATGCGTCGACCTTGCGTTATTTTGCCAAACAAACTTGTGTTTAATTGTTTTGCTTTCGTGCACTGCAAATTTGATGTAAATTTGAAAGTGGTTTGTATTTTGTGTAGGATTGCACTTGAAAGACTATTGTCTAAACTTTTTTTGTTGTTCGGTTGATACCCCTGTTTTTACAAAATATCAAATAGGTTGAGTTAACCAGGAAGGGTTTGTGGTGTATGGCTGGAGTCGTGTGTGGGTTATAAGTGTATGCGAATGGGGATTGTGAGATGTATGAAGGAGATGATAAGAAGAGATTGTGGTGAGTTTGTATTGAAAATGGATTGTGTCGTAAGATTTTGTATAGAGTGTGTTTTGTTGTCATTTTTTCTATAAAATTTTGATGTGAATTTAAAAGAAGCTTCTCTGAGCTAAAAAGAACAAAAGAATTTTGAAATAAATTTAAAAATTCAACTGTGAATTAAGGTTGTCATAGACTTCATTTCTATGCGCCACTGAAGTGATGTTTAATGGAATATCAGTATTGGCATTTCTTGTTGTTCTGTGTGTTAGAGGAGGGCATTGTGTTGCAGATAATGCGCCAAGTGGCATCTGGGCTGCACCCTGGGGCTGCAAGGCTTCCCGTTGGTATAGTGCGGCAAGAGGCATCTGGGTTGCCCCAGGCATGGTGCAGCCGGCATTGCCAGACTTTACTGGTATTCCAGGGTGTAGAGTGAATACAGAAAACATTTTTGCCGATAATTTTTTTTCAGTTTATGACGATGTGTTTTGGCAGAGATTGTTGAGCAGACTAATTTGTATGCCAAACAGTTTTTGAGGGTCAACAGTGCCAGCCTTAAGCTCCATTCTAGAGCTACCCGGTGGACTCCCACAAATCTGGAAGAGATGAAGAAGTTCTTGGGTTTAACTTTTTTGATGGGCTTGCTAAGGAAGCGATCAATGTCTTCATATTGGTCTTCTAGTTCCTTGATGGCAACAGCTATATTTCCGGCAGTCATGAGTTGTGATAGGTATTTGCTTCTGCTTCGGATGCTGCATTTTGTCGATAATGGTTTAGCGTTGCCACGAGATCACCCTGAGTGTGACCGTCTTTTTAAGATTCGGCCTGTCATTGATCACTTTGTAGATCGATTTTCTGAGATCTATGCTCCAGGGAAAGAAATAGCAGTGGATGAGTCTTTGGTCTTGTTCAAGGGCCGCTTGGTTTTTAGGCAATACATTCCTAGTAAGAGGGCACGCTATGGAATTAAGCTGTATATGCTATGTGACAGTAGGACTGGACATGTCTCTAATTTCAGGGTGTACACTGGTAAGGAATCCAGGATTAACCCCCCTGGTTGTCGGTCCACTTTTGGAGTGACTGAGAAAATTGTGTGGGAACTTGGTAGAGGACTTTTTACCAAACGTCACAATTTATATGTAGATTACTTCTACACTGGTGTGGGGTTCTTCAGGGAATTGGCCAAAGTGGACACTGTTGCTTGTGGCACAATCCGCTCTAACCGTAAAGGTTTCCCAAAAGAACTTGTTTGTCAAAAGCTTGTGCGGGGACAGTGCGTTGCGTTGTGTTCTGAGGAACTTCTAGCTGTGAAGTTTTCAGACAGGATAGATGTCTACATGCTGACTACCATCCATGATGAAAGCACTTCACCTGGGACTGTTTGGGGTCAGGTTGCTGAAGCACGCAAACCTGTGTGCATTTTAGACTATAATAGGCACATGGGTGGTGTTGACAGAGTAGATAAGAGGTTGGAACCTTACGCTGCTCTTCATAAGGTTTACATTTGGTAAAAGAAGTTGGCTATCCATCTTTTCCACTTGGCAACCTTTAATGCTTTTGTTGGCAACCTTTAATGCTTTTGTTGTTTCCAAGGATTCTTGTCCTGAGTCAAAGATGACTTTTGCTAAGTTTCAGGAGTCTGTAATAGGCAGCCTTGTTTTAGTGGAAAAGGCAAATGTTCCTAAAGTCGGAGTGGTGGAGGATGTGGCTAGATTGAAAGATTGCCACTTTCCTGATCACATTCCTCCCACTCCCTCAAAAGACTTTCCATGTAGGAGATGTAGAGTCTGTTGGCAAAGAGGTACGTGGAAGGAGACTCGTATGTACTGCCCCAAGTGTCCTTCTAACCCTGGGCTGTGTGTGCCTGCTTGTTTTAGAATTGTACCACACGCAAAATAATTTTTGGGAGTATCCATGAGTGGTAAAGTGAACCGCCTGGTCTCTATTGTTTAATTTTTTTTGTTCAGTTTCAAGGTTGGCATTTGTGCACTGTATTTCGTTTCAGATTTTGTGTTAGTAGATTTATATCTATTTGCAATTTGTTTGTGTTTTCTTATTTGTATTAGTCATCCCGAGTAAAATGATACCTCACTTGTGTGGGTGGGGCAAGGGCCTGAGACTGGGAAGAGTCCAAAACATAGGGAATAAGAGTATAGCACCGAGAATTCTAAGCGCTACATTTAAAAAGATTTTTTTTTTGTGCCAATTCTGCATTGGACAGCCACACAAGTGAGGCATCATTTTACTCGGGACACTAAGTAGAACGCTGTGGGGTAGGACATTTTTGCAGGCACGGTGATTCCACACAAAAATATGTCGAAAATGTGTTTTTTTCAGCTAAATTTGATGTTTGCATGGCATTCTGGGAAGGAAAACGTTGGGGAATCCACGCAAGCCATACCTCATTGGACTCCCCCGGGTGTCTAGTTTTCAGAAATGTTTGGGATTGGTACTTTCCCAATATGGCCGCCGAGCAAGGGGGCAAAATCTCTGGTGCCCCCCCAACCAGATAGTTTTCTTATAGGTAATTTTGAAGTCTCCACAGTACGAATTGGGCCATATCCTGTTGCAGCCACTATGCCTACCCACACAAGTGAGGTACCATTTGTATCGGGGGACCTGGGGGAACGCTGGGTGGGAGGAAATTTGTGGATCCATGCAGATTACAGATCTTTCGCACTCAAAAATTTGAGAAAAAAGTGATTTTTTTCAGCGAAATTTGAGGTTTCCAGGGGATTCTGGGTAGGAGAATGTTGGGGGACCCATGCAAGCAATACCTCGCTCAACTCCCCCAGGTGTCTAGTTTCCAGAAATGTGTGGGTTTGGTAGGTTTCTTTAGATGTCCACCGAGCCCAGGGCCAAAAACTCATGGGACCCCCCTTGCAAAACCAGGTTGGTTTGTGATAGGTAATTTTGATGTCGCCTCACTAGGTTTTGGGCCCTTGACTGTCACGGGTCCTTGACCCACCCACGCAAGTGAGGTACCATTTTTATTGGGAGACCTGGTGGAATGCTGATTTGTGGATCCACGCAGATTCCAGAACTTTCCACCGCAGAAATGTGAGGAAAATGTGGTTTTTTGACAATTATTTAGGTTTGCAAGGGATTCTGGGTATTAGAACCTGGTGAGAGCCAGTCAAGTCACCCCATCCTGGATTCCCCTGGGTGTCTAGTTTTCAGAAATGTATAGGTTTGCTAGGTTTCCCTAGGTGCTGACAGAGCTAGGGTTAAAAAACTACAGCTAGGCACTTTGCCAAAAAAGGGTCAGTTTTCACTGTGAAATTGTGGTGTGTCCACGTTGCGTTTTGGGCCGTTTTCTGTCGTGGCCACTAGGCCTACCCACGCAAGTGAGGTACCATTTTTCTCAGAAGACTTTGGGGAACGTGGGGTGGGTGGAAATTTGTGGATCCACGCAGATTCCAGAACTTTCCACCACAGAAATGTAAGGAAAATGTGTTTTTTGGGACAATTATTTAGGTTTGCAAGGGATTCTGGGTAACAGAACCTGGTGGGAGCCAGACAAGCCACCCCATCCTGAGTTCTCCTGGGTGTCTAGTTTTCAAAAATGTATAGGTTTGCTAGGTTTCCCTAGGTGCAGGCAGAGCTAGGGTTAAAAAACTACAGCTAGTCACTTTGCCAAAAAAGGGTAATTTTTCACTGTGCAATTGTGGTGAGTCCACGTTGCGTTTTGCGCCATTTCATGTCGCGGGCACTAGGCCTACCCACATAAGTGAGGTATCATTTTTCTTGGAGGACTTTGGGGAACGCGGGGTGAGTAGAAATTTGTGGATCCATGCACATTCCAGAACTTTCAGCCACAGAAATGTGAGGAAAATGTGGTTTTCATGACAATTTTTTAGGTTTGCAAAGGATTCTGGGTAACAGAACCTGTAGAGAGCCAGTCAAGTCACCCGATCCTAGATTTCCCTGCATGTCTAGTTTTCAAAAATGTATAGGTTTGCTAGGTTTGCATAGGTGTCGGCAGAGCTAGGGTTCAAAAACTGCAGCTTGGCACTTTGCCCAAAAAGGGTCCTTTTTCACTGTGAAATTGTGGTGTGTCCTTGTTGCGTTTTGCGCCGCTTCATGTCATGGCCACTAGGCCTACCCACGCAAGTGAGGTACCATTATTCTTGGAAGACTTTGGGGAACGCGGGGGGGGTGGAAATTTGTGGATCCACGCAGATTCCAGAACTTTCCACCACCGAAATGTGAGGAAAATGTGGTTTTTTTGACAATTGTTTAGGTTTGCAAGGGATTCTGGGTAACAGAACCTGGTGGGATCCAGTCAAGTCACCCCATCCTAGATTTCCCTGGGTGTCTAGTTTTCAAAAACGTATAGGTTTGCTAGGTTTGTCTAGGTGCCGGCAGAGCTAGGATTAAAAAACTACAGCTAGGCACTTTGCCAAAAAAGGGTCATTTTTTACTGTCAAATTGTGGTGTGTCCACGTTGCGTTTTGTGCCGTTTCATGTCACAGGCACTAGGCCTACCCATGCAAGTGAGGTATAATTTTTCTTGGAAGACTTTGGGGAACGCTAGGTGGGTGAAAAGTTGTGGATCCACGCAGATTCCAGAACTTATCACCACAGAAATGTGAGGAAAATTTGTTTTTGTTTTACAATTGTGTAGGTTTGCAAGGGATTCTGGGTAACAGAACCTTGTGGGAGCCAGTCAGGTCACTCTATCCTGGATTGCCCTGGGTGTCTAGTTTAAAAAAATGTATAGGTTTGCCTAGATGCCGGCAGAGCTAGGGTTAAAAAACTACAGCTAGGCACTTTGCCAAAAAGGGTAATTTTTTGCTGTAAAATTGTGGTGTGTCCTTGTTGCGTTTTGTGCTGTTTCATGTTGCGGGCACTAGGTCTGCCCATGCAAGTGAGGTACCATTTTTCTCGGAAGACTTTGGGAAACACGGGGTGGATGGAAATTTTTGGATCCACGCAGGTTCCAAAACCTTCCACCACAGAAATGTGAGGAAAATGTATTTTTTTTGACAATTTGTTAGGTTTGCAAGGGATTCTGGGTAACAGAACCTGGTGGGAGCCAGTCAAGTCACCCAATCCTGGATATCCCTGCATGTCTACTTTTCAAAAATGTATAGGTTTGCTAGATTTGCCTAGGTGCCGGCAGAGCTAGGGTTAAAAAACTACAGTTAGGCACTTTACCAAAAAAGGGTCATTTTTCACTGTGAAATTGTGGTGTGTCCATGTTGCATTTTGTGCCGTTTCCTGGCAAGGGCACTAGGCCTACCAGTGCAAGTGAGGTACCATTTTTCTCTGAAAACTTTTGGAAACGCGGGGTGGGTGGAAATTTGTGGTTCCACGCAGATTCCAGAACATTCCATCACAGAAAAGGAGGAAAATTTGGGTTTTTTTAACATTTTTTTAGGTTTGTATGGGATTCTGGGTAACAGAACCTGGTGAGAGCCAGTCAAGTCCCCCCATCCTGGATTTCCCTGGGTGTCTAGTTTTCCAAAATGTTTAGGTTGGCTAGGTTTTCCTAGGGTTAAAAAAGACAGCTAGGCACTTTGCAAAAAAAGGGAAAATTTTAATTGTGAAAATGTGGTGTGTTCACATTGGGTTTCCTGTCGTGGGCACTATGCCTACCCACACAAGTGAGGTACCATTTTTATCGGGAGACTTAGGGTAATTCAGATGTTTGAAGCAACTGTTATTACCTATTGTCTTTCAATGCATTTCTGCCTTCCAAATGAAAGACAATGTGTAAAAAAGAAGTCATTTTGAAAAATGACCGATAATTCTTATGCTAGTATGAGTATTCCCAATTTTGGAAATGTGCAAATATCTACTGTTTCTAAACTCTATATTTTGTTCCCATTTCAGAAATACATAGGTGTTTTTCATACCGATTTTTCCATGTATACATTTTCCCAGATAATTGCTATATACCCGGTACATAATAAAAAACCATTGCAAGTCGCTGCTCAGTTTTTGGCTCTGGCTTCGTCGGGTTCTTGGTGAACCTACAAGTCCTATATATCCCCACAACCAGTAAGGTCCGGCAAATGTAACGGTATATTGCTTTCTAAGAACTGTCATAATTAGAAGAAGTTACATGTGAAAATTTTGACACGAAAGGCTGTTTTTTTTAACTGATGTTCAATTTGTCCAATATTTAACTGTTAGTTTCTATAAAGAGACCTTGAAGGATTTACACAAATGACCCCTTGCGGAATTCAGATTTTTGTCTACTTTACTAAAATGTATAGCTTTCCAGGATCCATTATTGCTTTCATACCCATTTCTACCATTAACTGGAAGGAGATTGAAAGCACACAAAATAGCAAAAATAGGCTATGTCCCAGAAAAATGCCAAAACTGTGTTAAAAAAATTGGTTTTCTGACAAAAGTCTGTAATTCCCTAAAATCTGGGAAAATTGTGATTTCAGACCCACAAACTCTTTTTTG
Organism: Triturus cristatus; assembly: GCF_964204655.1. Taxonomy (NCBI): domain Eukaryota; kingdom Metazoa; phylum Chordata; class Amphibia; order Caudata; family Salamandridae; genus Triturus; species Triturus cristatus. Next base: position 1,115,903,415 of record NC_140581.1, on the reverse strand, counting down.
ATACCATTTGCAGGGAAAAACCCAGACGCTTTTATTTGCAGCACTTTTTTCCATTTTTCCCCCAAAAAACAAAATGTTGCTGTATTTTGGCTAGTTTCTGGGTCCCCTCCAGGGGAATCCACAAACCCTGGATACCTTTAAAATCCCTATGATGTTGGAAGAAAAGAACGCAAATTTGGTGTGGATACCTTATGTGGTCAAAAAGTTACAGGGGCCTAAGCGCGAACTACCTCAAAGAGCCAAAAAAAAGGCTTAGCACAGGGGAAAAAGGCCTAGCAGCAAAGGGGTTAAACTAATATGTTACGAAACAGCTAGACTCAAACTTTGTGCAAAATATATCTATATATCTGTTTTTCACTTTGTCATTTGTATTCGTGACTACCGATATTGTTGCGTCCTCGGGTGTTTTTGTAAAGAAGGAAAATGGATTTTTGATTTAGTTATTTCAATAAATGAATACAAAGGGGAAAGTTAAATTAGTATCTTATTAAATAGCTACACTGAAACCTAATATAAAATATATCTATATATGTGTTTTACACTTTGTTAAAATCACCCAGTATTTGCAGTCTGTCCTTGGAAATGGCACTCATAGAATCATACATGCACTACCTATGCAATCATCAAGGACTTCTTTTCTCCATCACTCTGCAAACGCGCCTCCTGGCATAGTACTAGTTGGGGGATGAAGTCCCCTTGGCTATTGAGGGTATTTGGGGGCCAAGCATCCCTCTTGTTACCTCCAGCATGAACCACCCAGTCAGTTTGCTAAGAGGTCTTCAGAGGCCACACCCTCTTTCTGAACCACTTTGCAAACACGTCTCCTGGCACACTACTGGTTGGGGAATAAAGTTGTCGTGGATGCTAAAGGACCTTGGGGACCAAGAAGCCCTCCTGGTACTTTCCATAAGCCCTACTCAGCAGGATTTCTGAGAGCTGGTCAGAGGCCCAACCCCTTTCCACACTATTCTGCAAAGATCATTGCTACTTAAAAAAACATGGAAAATCACTGAAAAAAACAAAGGTTACAGGTAAGTTATAGTTAGGAATTAGCCTTTTAAAAAACCTTAGAAATTCACTGGAAAAACCAAAGGTTACAGGGACTTTCTAGTTAGGCTGATATTTTACTCATACAAAGCCAGAGACATTCAGCAGTTACAGCTGAGCTAACTATAACTCTTTGCCCCCGCAATGCACTACTTACAACCTCACATTTTGTATCACTCATGACATGTACACTCAATTGATCCATAGATAATGGATCATGAGAAACTAGCCTAAGTCAACAGACAGTGGGTTCACCAAATTGGTGAGCCTCAACAATTTAGAAAAGAAAAATGCTTTTCTAGAGTCCCCTCACTCACCCAGGGTTACTCCTAGGTGACATGCTTCATCATTGGGGCCATCCCAAGCATCTACTGCTTGGAGCGTGCTACAACTTGCGAGATTTAGGTAGGAGCACTTTTATGTGTGAAACTATGTGTTGTGCCGTGTTGGGGGAGTGGTGTTTGTGTTAGTTAAAAATACCTAACTAATGAGTTAACAATTTATTCCTACTCCTAGCTGGTAAGATAAAAAGTGGTTAATAACAGGAAAAATAAAACAGTTATGTCGTTATATTGCCTATTATTTTGTCAACATGTTTCGAGGTATCCCCTAACCTCTTCTTCAGGACAGAATGGGATCCAGCCCCACATGTACCACTCCGTGCAGAAACCTAAATTAAGGTGAAAAATTAGACTAATAACGTGCGCCTATTGAGCACACTTGGTTATATACACACAGTTATTGATGAACACGTACTATATTTATATGGTAGCACTAATATGCCCCATGGTGTGTCTGTGTGAGGGGCCTGTAGGACCTGTTCTCGGCATCCCGCGCTGAATATGCTTATTTGCCCCCGGGGGCATATTGAAAAAGAGTGGGGGGTCCCAATCCCCCCCACACTGCCCCGGGGGCCACAACCCCCCAGGGCTCTAACATAATATCCGCGGGGGGCTCACGGCCCCCCTCGCAGCCCCAGGGACTGCCACCCCCTGGGGCTTCTTGAAAATGGGTAGGGGGCTCTCAGCCCCCCAGCCCCAGGGACCGCCACCTCCAGGGCTTGAAAAAATTTGGTGTGTGGGGGCTCTCAGGCCCACCCAGCCCCGGGGACCGCCACCCCCAGGGCAACTTTAAAATGTGGGAGGGGGCCGTGCGGCCCCCCTCCTGGAGCCTTGTACAGGCCCTGGGGACCGCCACCCCCCAGGGCCGGTTCCTGCAGTGTCCCAGGGTGCCCACCCCGGGACACTGCTGTTTGCAATGGCAGGGTGGGAGCCTCGCGGCTCCCACCCTGCCATTGCAAACTGCTTTGCTTCATTGAAGTGAGAAGAGGGAAACCTGCTCTCGCTTCAATGAAGCAAAGCATATTGCTTTTCCACATGGGGAGCAGCATGTTAGCTGCTCCCCATGTGGAAAAGCAATGCCGGCTCCCGCAGGACGCGGGGAGCCGGCTGGGACTGTAGGGGGATTGGGGACCCCCCCACGGCCCCCAAGGAAGAGGGCCAGCCCCGGGGGATGGGGTACCCGGGGCTATTAGTAGCCCGGGAGGCGGGCCACGCGACCCCCCTCCTAAAAATGTTTTTTTTAAAACAAACAAACAAAACAAACGGCCCCGGGGGATTGGGTCCCCGGGGCCAAAATGGGCACAAGAGGGGGGCAAGGCAGCCCCCCTCCAAAATACAAAAATTCAACAAAAAAAAGGACCATGCCCCGGGGAATGGGGTCCCCGGGGCAAATTATGGCCTCGGGAGGGGGGCCACGCGGCCACCTTCCCGTTTTTTTTTTTTTTTGTTTTAAAATGGGGGCAGGCCCTGGGGACCCTATCCCCCAGGGCCTGCCCCCATTTAAAAAAAAATTAGAAAAAGAAGGGGGGCTACACAGCCCCCCTTCTAAAAAAAGAAGAAAAAAAAAAGACGGGATGAGCCCGGAGGCCACGCCCCCTCCTTGCACCACTCTGCAAACGCGGCCCCTGGCGCGTTTGCAGAGGGGAATCTAATTCCCCTTGAATACTGGGGGTCCCAGGGGGCCAACTAGCCCACCAGAAACCTCCAGTATGCGCCAGGGGGCTGTGTTGCAGAGAGGTGTAATGAGGCCAAGCCCCTTTTTACACCTCTCTGCAACGCAGCTCCGTGGCGCTTACTGGAGGTACCTGGTGGGCTAGTTGGCCACCAAGGGACCTCAGGATTCAAGGGGACTTAATCCCCCAACTTAAAATGCGCCACGGGGTGCGTTTGCACAGTGGTGAAGGTAGGGGGCGGGGCCTGAGGTGATATATGTGCAAACACGCCCTGTGGTGCGTTTTAAGTTGGGGAATTAATTCCTCTTCAATCCAGAGCTCCCCTAGGGGCCAACTAGCCCACCAGGTACCTCCAGTAAGCGCCACGGAGCTGCGTTGCAGAGAGGTGTAAAAAGGGGCATGGGACTGTAGGGGGATTGGGGACCCCCCACGGCCCCCAAGGAAGAGGGCCAGCCCCGGGGGATGGGGTACCCGGGGCTATTAGTAGCCCGGGAGGCGGGCCACGCGACCCCCCTCCTAAAAATGTTTTTTTTAAAACAAACAAACAAAACAAACGGCCCCGGGGGATTGGGTCCCCGGGGCCAAAATGGGCACAAGAGGGGGGCAAGGCAGCCCCCCTCCAAAATACAAAAATTCAACAAAAAAAAGGGCCATGCCCCGGGGAATGGGGTCCCCGGGGCAAATTATGGCCTCGGGAGGGGGGCCACGCGGCCACCTTCCCGATTTTTTTTTTTTTTTTTTTAAATGGGGGCAGGCCCTGGGGACCCTATCCCCCAGGGCCTGCCCCCATTTAAAAAAAATTAGAAAAAGAAGGGGGGCTACACAGCCCCCCTTCTAAAAAAAGAAGAAAAAAAAAAGACGGGATGAGCCCGGAGGCCACGCCCCCTCCTTGCACCACTCTGCAAACGCGGCCCCTGGCGCGTTTGCAGAGGGGAATCTAATTCCCCTTGAATACTGGGGGTCCCAGGGGGCCAACTAGCCCACCAGAAACCTCCAGGATGCGCCAGGGGGCTGTGTTGCAGAGAGGTGTAATGAGGCCAAGCCCCTTTTTACACCTCTCTGCAACGCAGCTCCGTGGCGCTTACTGGAGGTACCTGGTGGGCTAGTTGGCCACCAAGGGACCTCAGGATTCAAGGGGACTTAATCCCCCAACTAAAAATGCGCCACGGGGTGCGTTTGCACAGTGGTGAAGGTAGGGGGCGGGGCCTGAGGTGATATATGTGCAAACACGCCCTGTGGTGCGTTTTAAGTTGGGGAATTAATTCCTCTTCAATCCAGAGCTCCCCTAGGGGCCAACTAGCCCACCAGGTACCTCCAGTAAGCGCCACGGAGCTGCGTTGCAGAGAGGTGTAAAAAGGGGCATGGTCTCTGAACACCTCTCTACAACGTAGCTCCCTGGCGCATACTGGAGGTGCCTGGTGGGCTAGTTGGCACCCAGGGAACCGCAGGATTGAAGAGAAATTAATTCCCCAGCTTAAAACGTGCCACAGGGCGTGTTTGCACACGTCACCTCAGGCCCCGTCCCCTTCCTTCACCATTGTACAAATATTCCTATAAAATCAGCCGAACTACGAATTCCAATTTACTCACCTCTTATCAGGAGAGAACCCCGGGCTGCATCTTTTAGCCTAGCACTGACCCTGAATAGTAATTCTAAGCGTACTTACCAGTAACTTGTATTTCCTTCCATAGGAATCCATTGTGTGGTTTTCACCAGAAAAGTTTCTAAGTGTCCATTTTTGAAACGTACAAATATTCGTCTAAAATCAGTCGAACTACGAATTCCGATTTACTCACCTGTTATCAGGAGAGAACCCAGTGCTGCATCTTTTAGCCCAGCACTGACCCTGGAAAGTAATTCTAAGCGTACTTACCAGTAACTTGTATTTCCTTCCATAGGAATCCATTGTGTGGTTTTCACCAGAAAAGTTTCTGTGTCCAATTTTGAAACGTACAAATATTCCTCTAAAATCAGATGAACTGCGAATTCTGATTTACTCACCTGTTATCTGGAGAGAACCCAGTGCTGCATCTTTTAGCCCAGCACTGACCCTGGAAAGTAATTCTAAGCGTACTTACCAGTAATTTGTATTTCCTTCCATAGGAATCCATTGCGTGGTATTCAGCAGAAAAGTTTCTAAGTGTCAATTTTCACAAACTAACAATATTCCTAAAACATCGTCTGTATGACTTAAACACATTCTTTCAACTGTTTACAGGAGATTCACCAGTGCTGGATCCAGGATCCACCACGGAGTAAGAAAAAGTAACGATAACACTACTTACCTGCTACGAGAATTTTCTGCCATAGGATAACATTGGTTATTCTATGTGAATTATTTTTCTGTGTCAACTTTTAAAATACAATAATATTCCTTAAAAATCACTACTGTAACCAAAACGCTTTTACTCAACTGTTTACAGGAGATGTCCAAGGCCTGAATCTAGGATCCAGTCCTGTGGTTAGAAAAGTAATCCATAAAGTAAATAATTGCATTTGACTAGAAATTCACATTGAGCTCAATGTTGCATTGTGTTTGAAATTGTTTTGCCCATTGCAACAACTGTAACTACTGTACTTAAAAGTCTATTGCCTATTTTCAAAGTATTTAAACTAAAGTAATTCATTCTGAGAAAGTATATTTTGTATTGTAATGTGTAATGTAATTATAATGTAATTTAAAAAAAAAAAATGGTTTAAAAAATGTAGTAAATCAGTATCAAAAAAATGATGGGGGTGATGGTCCCTGGGGCTGGGGGGCCTGAGAGACCCCCACCCATTTTAAACAAGCCCTGGGGGGTGGCAGTCCCCAGGGCTGGGGGGCCTGAGAGCCCCCCACCTATTTTAAAGTTGCCCCGGGGGGTGGTGGTCCCCGGGGCTGGGGGGGGCCTGAGAGCCCCCCACTCATTTTTAAGAAGCCCCAGGGGTGGCGGTCCCCGGGGCAGTGTGGGGGGAAATGGGACCCCCCCACACTTAATTTGTAAATATGCCCCCAGGACTTGGCCCCTGGGGGCAAATTAGCATATTCAGCGCAGGAGCCCGCTGGGTGCGCAAATCTTGCTGATTTTTTTTTTGTTAATACTTTTTTTGGCCCTGGGGGTCCTTGTGGGACCCCCTGAGCAGGCCTAGGTGGTCAGGGTGTTTCCACCCTGCCCCCTTTTTGCGTTTTTTGCATTTGTTTTTTAGGTTTCTTGTGCCTCGGTTCTACCGAGGCACAAGATGGCTGCCAACACTTCCTGATTTGGAGTGTTGACAGCCAATTAGAATACAGCTTGTGCGCGCTGGGTGTGCATAGGGTGCGCAGATCCTCCAAGGCCATAGATATATATGTACTTTTAAATGTCATTTTCTCAGAAACTACTGAATGAATTTACACCATTTAAGCAAAAGGCACGAGTCTGAACTGAGGACTACCTCTTTGCCAAATTTGGTGTAATTCCGTTCAGCAGTTCGGGCTGTAGCTGCGGCTAAAGGTCCTCTGGGAAAGTGCATGGGGAAAACGCATTTTGGGACCCCCCTTTTTTCTCGGCCCCCGCTTGACGAATCACCGTGAAACTTTCAGGATAGGAGCGGACCGGAGCTGGGCAAACATTTCAAAAATTTTGCGAAGATTCATCAATCTGCGCCAAAGTTATTCCAAATAGAATGTTGCGGATTTCCTATGGAAAATAGGTCCTAACTATATCTACCTATATCTACCTACTGGCGACCGCCAGTAGGTAATATATATATAACTGCAGGGGTCACATCAGGTTCCAGTAACTTACATCGATTTCCACTGGGACCGGAGGCTGCTGGTATGTGGGGCTCGGTGAGCCAACACAGTTGAGACACCACTTGGTGTTTGAGAGGCCCCTCACTGTATGGGTCTCCACGACGAACTTCAATAACCAGCATGCAATTGATCTCAGTGGAGCACGAGACGAATGCCAGCTGCAAGCAGAGGCGGGGCATCATCACAAGAATGGGAGTGGCTATACAAACGTCACAGGACTTTTAAATCAACCCCCAGTGAGAAACCCAGCTTGAGAAACCCAGCTTAAGGAAACCGGCACTGAAGAAAGCATAACTGCTGAAACGCGTCTGCCTGGCGTTTCCCGACTTTCTGCATCACTCGTGCTGTTTAATTGGAATAAATCCTTTTGTGAACCTCAGCATATGTCGAGCTCATTTGTGAAGGCGGGTGAGCATTGGACTTTATGTTAGGCCACTTTGCTGACACTGGCTATCGGCATGCCCTCTCTGTCTGGTGCGACGCGCCAAGCAGCACCCTTTGGTTTTATGTATTTCCTACAGCGCATTGCCCCCCTTTGCGAGTCATTAGTACTTACGTTGACCGCATCGGGAGAGAGGATGCAGTATTACCTGCAGGGGTCACATCAGGTTCCAGTAACATCGATTTCCGCTGGGACCGGAGGCTGCTGGTATGCGGGGCTCGGTGAGCCAACACAGTTGGGACACCACTTTGTGTTTGAGAGGCCCCTCACTGTATGGGTCTCCACGACGAACTTCAATAACCAGCATGCAATTGATCTCAGTGGAGCACGAGACGAATGCCAGCTGCAAGCAGAGGCGGGGCATCATCACAAGAATGGGAGTGGCTATACAAACGTCACAGGACTTTTAAATCAACCCCCAGTGAGAAACCCAGCTTAAGGAAACCGGCACTGAAGAAAGCATAACTGCTGAAACGCGTCTGCCTGGCGTTTCCCGACTTTCTGCATCACTCGTGCTGTTTAATTGGAATAAATCCTTTTGTGAACCTCAGCATATGTCGAGCTCATTTGTGAAGGCGGGTGAGCATTGGACTTTATGTTAGGCCACTTTGCTGACACTGGCTATCGGCATGCCCTCTCGGTCTGGTGCGACGCACCAAGCAGCACCCTTTGGTTTTTTGTATTTCCTACAGCGCATTGCCCCCCTTTGCGAGTCATCAGTACTTACGTTGACCGCATCGGGAGAGAGGATGCAGTATTAACTGCAGGGGTCACATCAGGTTCCAGTAACATCGATTTCCGCTGGGACCGGAGGCTGCTGGTATGCGGGGCTCGGTGAGCCAACACAGTTGGGACACCACTTGGTGTTTGAGAGGCCCCTCACTGTATGGGTCTCCACGACGAACTTCAATAACCAGCATGCAATTGATCTCAGTGGAGCACGAGACGAATGCCAGCTGCAAGCAGAGGCGGGGCATCATCACAAGAATGGGAGTGGCTATACAAACATCACAGGACTTTTAAATCAACCCCCAGTGAGAAACCCAGCTTGAGAAACCCAGCTTAAGGAAACCGGCACTGAAGAAAGCATAACTGCTGAAACACGTCTGCCTGGCGTTTCCCGACTTTCTGCATCACTCGTGCTGTTTAATTGGAATAAATCCTTTTGTGAACCTCAGCATATGTCGAGCTCATTTGTGAAGGCGGGTGAGCATTGGACTTCATATATATATATATATATTAACTGAAAAAACCATAGGTTTCAGGGGCGTTATAGTTAGCTGGACTTTTCACTCGTACAAAACCATTGAAATTCTCCCGTTATAGTTAGTTCAGCTAACTATAACTCGCGCGCCCGCAATGCACTGCTGATGACGTCACATATTACATCACTCATGACATGGTCAGTGACATCACTCATGACATCACTGATGAAATCCAAATGACATCACTGATGACATCATCCAGTGAATGTGTGCTTTTCTGAAAATTACATATGTTTTATATATGTATATCTCAAGGTCGATGGAAGAATAAATGGGTATATAAGTATCTAAATGGATGATTTGTTTTTGAAAAATTTATTGTATAACTGACTGATTAAGTGTATCTTAGTGAACACATGGCTTAGTGAGTAATGTTAAATGTGTAAATATCTGTATCAGTCTCTCACTTTGTGTATAAGTGGCTGAATGGGTTGGTGAGTAGCTACATGAGTGTCTATATAGGTTATTAGTTGTTTTTTTGAGTATCAGTATGAGTGTCTGAGTGTCTGTATGGTTCGGTGGGGGGTATTACGTAGTGCATAGGTGCTTGAATGAGTGACTCACTGTTTGTATGTGTTGAAGACAGCATGTGTGCAGGACTGTATGGGTGGATGAGTGTGTGCATGGGTGTGTTAGTGAGTGATAGACTGTCTCAATAGTGGCTTTATGAGTAACTACATATGTTTTAAACTAGTATATGTGACTATTGGTGTATATAAGTGAGTATATGTGAGAGTGAGAGATTGAAAGAGTTCCTGTATGAATAAGTATGTGTTTCTATAAGTGATTGTTTAAAAGACTTAGGGCCTCATGTAGGTAGCCAAATACCGGTCGGTAACGGCCGATTTTCGGTAATTATACCGTTACCGACCGGTATTTAGGCTTTTGGTATGTAGGGGGACAATTTCTGTATTCGGAATTTACCGAATCGGTAATTTTACCGATTCTGTAAATTCCGAATACAGAAATGAGATGTAGGGGGAGTGTGTGGGTGTTGTTTGGAGTCGGTATTTACCACCAACTAATAGTTGGTGGTAAATAAAGAATGGATGTGGAAAAGCATTTAATAGCGCCTAGAAGTGTGCAATGTGGCAGACATACATGCCCTTAGGGCATGTATGTGTGCCATATGTGCACACATGGCCGAATCAGGGGTGCAACAGGGTGTCAATGTGACACCCTGCCACCCTTGCATGTGTTCCCCCCATTACCGAATCGGTATTTACCGATTCGGTAATGAGGCATACCTTCCCATCAATGGGAAGGTATGCCTCATTACCGAATTGGTAAATACCGATTCGGTAATTACCGAATTTTACCGAATCGGTAATAATTACCGACTCATTACCTACATAGCATTTACCACTTCATAAATACCGAATCGGTATGATTCGGTATTTATGAAGTGGTAAATGCAAGCCCACCTACATAAGGCCCTAAGTATGTGTAAGTTTCTGTAGAAGTAAGTGTGGTGGTGTGTGTATAACTGTATATGCAAGTAAATAGATGTTTGATTCTTTATTAGCATGAGTGACTATGTGTGTGAGTAACTCTATGGATGAGTGGCGTTGTGTAACAGGATGTATAGGTGTGTGAGTACATATGATGAGTGAGTACATGTATGAGTGACTGTATAGGACTGTTGGTGAATGAGTGGATGTGTACGTGGATCATAGAATTACTGAATAGGTTGTTGTAACTGGTATTGGTATGTCCATTGTTTTGAACATTGTAGTTTCTATTTTTGAATGTGTGTATCAAAGGTTATATATGGGGAAGAGGAGGTCTGCCACTCTATCACAAGGATGATGTCATAAGTGATGTCATTAGTGATGTCATTTGAGATGTCATCAGTGATGTCATGAGTGATGTCACTGACCATGTCATGAGTGATGTAATATGTGACGTCATCAGCAGTGCATTGCGGGCACGCGAGTTATAGTTAGCTGAACTAACTATAACGGGCGAATTTCAATGGTTTTGTACGAGTGAAAAGTCCAGCTAACTATAACGCCCCTGAAACCTATGGTTTTTTCAGTGAATTTCTAAGGTTTTTTAAATGCTAATTCCTAACTGTAACGTGCCTGAAACCTATGGTTTTTTCAGTGAATTTCAAAGGTTTTTTAAATACTAATTTCTAACTATGCCTACAGAGATAGGACATGTGAAGAAAGAAGAAAAAACGCACAGACAGAAAAAAAAGAAATGCAGAAAGAAGCAACAGAAGTCCTCAAAGACGAAGAAAAGTGCAGGAAGAAGGATAACGTGCAGAAAGAACAAACAGAGGAGCAGAAAGAAGCCTTGTTGCAAAATCATCCTGTACCCTCAACTTTTTCAGACGGATACTGGTGGTAACTGAGTCTGACTAACCAGTCCAAGAGCCAGTGCTATGTTAAAAGACACTCAGAATACAGTGAAAACACCTACATACACTAGGGAACACTATGCGTTGGGGTCCCCCTGTGATCAGCATGACCTCCTCTGTAAGCCCCTAGTATATAATAGGGCAGGGGCTTAAAAGTTAACTACCTCTTAAAACGCGCCACAGGGCGTGTTTGCACACGTCACCTCAGGCCCCGCCCCCACTGTGTAAACACGCCCTGTGGCCATTTTAAGTTGGGAGATTAAGTCCCCTTGAATCCTGAGGGTCCCTAGGGTCCAACTAGACCACTAGGTACCTCCAGTAAGCGCCACAGAGCTGCGTTGCAGAGAGATGTAAAAAGGGGCACGGCCTAGACCACCTCTTTGCAACGCAGCGGAGTGGTGCTTACTGGAAGCACCTGGTGGGCTAGTTGGCCCCCAGGGTCCCTCAGGATTGAAGGGGAATTATTTCCCCAACTTAAAACGCGCCACAGGGCTTGTTTGCACACGTTAACTCAGGCCCCGTCTCCTCCCTTCACCACTGTGTAAACTCTCCCTGTGGCCGTTTTTAGTTGGGAGATTAAGTTAATTTGAATCCTGAGGGTCCCTAGGGTCCAACTAGCCCACTAGGTATCTCCAGTATGCACCACAGAGCTGCGTTGCAGAGAGGTGTAAAAAGTGGCATGGCCTGGACCACCTCTCTGCAACGTAGCTCAGTGGCGCTTACTGGAAGCACCTGGTGGGCTAGTTAGCCCCCAGGGGCCCTCAGGATTGAAGGGGAATTATTTCCCCAACTTAAAACGCGCCATAGGGCGTGTTTGCACACGTCACCTCAGGTCCCGTCCCCTTCCTTCCCCACTGTGTAAACATGCCCTGTGGCCGTTTTTTAAGTTGGGAGATTAAGTCCCCTTGAATCCTGAGGATCCCTAGGGGCAAAATAGCCCACTAGGTTCGTCCTGTAAGCGCCATTGCAGAGAGGTGTAAAAAGGGGCACGGCCTGCAGCACCTCTCTGCAACGCAGAGCAATGGCATTTACTGGAAGCACCTGGTGGGCTAATTGGCCCCCAGGGTCCCTCAGGATTGAAAGGGAATTATTTCCCCAACTTAAAACGCGCCACAGGGCGTGTTTGCACATGTCACCTCAGGCCCTGTCCCCTCCCTTCACTACTGTGTAAACATGCCCTGTGGTCATTTTAAGTTGGGAGATTAAGTCCCCTTGAATCCTGAGGCTCCCTAGGGTCCAACTAGACCAGTAGGTACCACCAGTAAGCGCCGCAGAGCTGCGTTGCAGAGAGATGTAAAAAGGGGCACGGCCTAGACCACCTCTCTGCAACGCAGCGGAGTGGTGCTTACTGGAAGCACCTGGTGGGCTAGTTGGCCCCCAGGGTCCCTCAGGATTGAAGGGGAATTATTTCCCCAACTTAAAACGCGCCACAGGGCTTGTTTGCACACGTTAACTCAGGCCCCGTCCCCTCCCTTCACCACTGTGTAAACATGCCCTGTGGCCGTTTTTAGTTGGGAGATTAAGTTCATTTGAATCCTGAGGGTCCCTAGGGTCCAACTAGCCCACTAGGTACCTCCAGTGTGCGCCACAGAGCTGCGATGCAGAGAGGTGTAAAAAGTGGCACGGCCTGGACCACCTCTCTGCAACGCAGCTCAGTGGCGCTTACTGGAAGCACCTGGTGGGCTAGTTAGCCCCCAGGGCCCCTCAGGATTGAAGGGGAATTATTTCCCCAACTTAAAACGCGCTACAGGGCTTGTTTGCACACGTTAACTCAGGCCCCGTCCCCTCCCTTCACCACTGTGTAAACGCGCCCTGTGGCCGTTTTTAGTTGGGAGATTAAGTTAATTTGAATCCTGAGGGTCCCTAGGGTGCAACCAGCCCACTAGGTACCTCCAGTATGCGCCACAGAGCTGCGTTGCAGAGAGGTGTAAAAAGTGGCACGGCCTGGACCACCTCTCTGCAACGCAGCTCAGTGGCGCTTACTGGAAGCACCTGGTGGGCTAGTTAGCCCCCAGGGGCCCTCAGGATTGAAGGGGAATTATTTCCCCAACTTAAAACGCGCCATAGGGCGTGTTTGCATACGTCACCTCAGGCCCTGTCCCCTTCCTTCCCCACTGTGTAAACATGCCCTGTGGCCGTTTTTTAAGTTGGGAGATTAAGTCCCCTTGAATCCTGAGGATCCCTAGGGGCAAAATAGCCCACTAGGTACCTCCAGTAAGCGCCACAGAGCTGCGTTGCATAGAGGTGTAAAAAGGGGCGTGGCCTCACAACACCTGTCTGCAACGCAGCTCCCTGGCGCACACTGGGGATACCTGTTGGGCTATTTGGCCCTCAGGGACCCTCAGTATTGAAGGGGAATTAATTCCCCAACTTACAACTGGCCAGGGGGCACGTTTGCAGAGTGCTGCAAGGAGGGGGCGTGGCCTCCAGCGCGATGCCGGTCTTTTATTTATTTTATTTTTTTAAGAAGGAGAGCTGTGTGGCCCCCCTTCTTTTTCTAATTTACTGGCCCTGGGGACCCCATCCCCCAGGGCCTGCACCCTAATTTTTTTTGTTGAAAAAAATTAATTTGGCCCTCCCAAGGCCTTAATTGGCCCCGGGGACCCCAACCCCCGTGTCATGGCCTTTTTTTTATTTAAATTCTTTAGGAGGGGGCTGCGTTGCCCCCCTCCTAAGGCCACTTATGGCTCCAGGGACCCCATCCCCCGGGGCCGGCCTTTGTTTTTTATTATTTTGAAAATATATATATTTATAGAAACACCTAGGACATGCTGGACAAACCGTATGTACCTATCACCATGACGATTTGCGTGATATTCATTAAAAGGCGACTATGCATAGAATGAATCCACATGGAATGTATTTACACCGCTAGTGAAGCTCTGACGTGTCTGACGCCCTACCATGCCTAATCCCGGCGCCCCCGCCGGTGGGTACTCTCCAAGTAGACACCCTTGTCGTTTATTTATACAAATATGGGTAGCTATTGACGGGCACATTTAATATACACGCACACCAAGCCATTCAAAAGGGATTCGACAAAAATTCGACGAAACTATGCAAGAAACCCCCCTCACGGTTAATAAAAAACACATCCACCGCCGGATGTGTAATACTTTTGATTTTACTCTCTGGAAAGGAGACGAACCTCACTTGAGAGTCACAGCGTGCTCCTGGCTGAGCCCAATGCTGTGTTACACCCACCAGTGCCCGCCGATTGCCTCACACCTCTGTGTTGTATTCCACCAGCTAGTGCGTATGCTATGACACTCTCTAGCCCATGTGCACTGTAACACCACCCCGTGAATATGTCATGCCACACTTGCCTTCGCACGGGTTATATTGCCCCATCTAACGTGCCTTCCTCGATGTGTATGTTATAACGCACAGCGCTATGCCATACATATTACAATCTGGGATCCATATCTTTGTCACAGTGCATATGCAACGTTACACTCCACAGCACATATTTTATATTACAACTTTAGAGACTAGTTAGGTTACACAACACTGCCCAGTGCATATTACACTCCAAGGCGCATATCGCATAGCAAGTGCTAGTGCCTGTGCTATCTCGCGCTCTCCAATGAATCTGTCAGTGCGCACAATGTATTGCATATTATGATTCACGCCCCGGTTCATCTTATATCACACTTTTTGGTGCATAGTTTATACCATATACTACATCTAGTTTTCATTTTCAATCGTGCTCTCAGGACTATGTTCTATATAACACTGCGTCCACCTACCCTTTTCACAGGCATTACATTTTGCGATGACGTGGAGGGTCAGGGGGTGTTTCTGTCAAGTGAGCCCGGAGTCAAAGTCACAAACGTCTCCTTCTTCCTGAATAAAAGTGAGATTATGCTGCATACTTGTTCATATTTTAAGTAGTTCGCACAGACACACATTTTAAAAACAATAACGTTCCTAATACCCACCTTCTCTGAACAGTTAGCTTGCTGCCCCATCCTCCTCCTCCCTATCCTTTGTTGTCAGAATCCATGGACTAGCCTCCTCCCTCCTGCCATGCATGGTCTGATGTGCTGCCACTGCCCTCCATTTAGCATGATGTACCAGTCCACTCCTCCTGCCCACCATTGCCCAATTCTATGGCCCATCATTGACCTCCTGATTAGCCCCTGTGCTTAGCTTGCTGCCCCTATTCTCCTTCCCCCTGCCCTCCGATGTCTTTGTGCATGCCCCTGCTCCATCCTTTTTGCCCACTATGTTCCATGGACCTGCCACTCCTATCTACTCTGAGTGTTCTGTTGAGCTGCCACTCCCCTCCCACCTGCCTAGCATTGTCAGATGACTGTAACCTGTCCCTGCCACATCCACCCTGCCTGTCCACATGCCATGCCCCTATCCCCTTTCTCCTGTCCTCCATGGTCCATTTTACTGCCACACCCTTCTGCCCTCCCTGATCTGTTGTGCTGCAACTGCTCCTCCTGCCTGCCCCACGCGGTCTGTTGTGAGGCCCCTTCCCCTGAACTCTCTTGTCTGTGCCCAGGTCCTGACCCTCCCTTCTATCCTCCATGGTCCTTTGTGCATGCCCCTGCACCCTCCTTCTTGCCCATCATAGCCATTGTGCTGCCACTAACCCTCCCGCTTGTCATGCATGGTCTTCTGTGCTGCCATGGCCCCTCCCACCTTCCCTGTGTGGTCAGCTAGCTGCCCCTGACCCCCCCACCTTCCCTCCATGGTCTGTGTGTATGCCACCATAGTCTCATTGTTGCTCTCCATGGTGTGTCTTGTTTCTAGTGCCCATCCTGCCTGACCTCCATGGTCATCTTGCTGCTCCTGCCCTGCCACCTTGCCCCCAGCCCTCTGTTTCCATGTGCAGACCCCCTATTCCCTCCCTCCTGGCTTGTCTGTTCCATTGTAATGCCCCTGATCCATCCCTCCTGCCCTTTATGGTCTGTTATGCTGCAGCTTTCTCTCCTGTCTGTCCATTATGGTCAGCTAGCTACCATTGCCTCTTTCCCATCTGTTCTCTGTTTTCCATGTGCATGGTCCTGTCCCCTCCCTAATGCTTTCTATGGATTGTTGTGCTGCACTCCCGTCCCGCATGCGCTGTGTGGTGTATTGTGCTGCTGCAAACCCTGATGCCTGCCCTGTAGGGTCAGTTTGGTGCACCTCTCCATGTCCCTCCTGTCCTCTGTTATCCGAGTCCATGTCCCTACCCCAATTCCTCCTGCCTACCATGATTCAATGTACCATACTTGCGAACATTTTGAACTTGGTAAGAGGGAGATTTTGAAAAAAACTGGGGTATTGATTTTCCCCTTTGAGTTACATTGAAAAAGAGGAGATTGTAGACAGGAGACAGATCAAATAAAGCCCATTTGAGCTTAAAAACATTGGACGTTTCCTGGCTGAAACGGGTCTGTTGGCATGTATGGTTGTACTACCACTGCCTCTTCCTTCTGCCCACAATGGTCTATTATATTGCCACAGCCTCTCTTGCCAGTCCTGTATTGTTGGTTTGTTGCCCCTGCCCCCCTTTCCACTGCCCTCCATAGTCTGTTGTGCTGCCACTGCCCTTCCTGCCTGCCCAGTGTGGTCAAATTGTTGCCGCTGCACTCTCCTACCTGCCTTCAATTTTCAGAGTCCGTGCCCCTGGCCTCTGCCTCTCAACAGTATCCCAATGAACAACTAGATTGCTAGCATTCTATATTTATTACAAAAGTGTGGAACGCCTGACGTCATCTTGATGTAATCAAAACTGTAATACCTAGAGTATTTCCTTTAGAAATTACATATATGAGAGGGTCATATTTGCATCAAAATTATGGTTAGTGCTCTAAAAAACTAAAATGAGGACATATTTTCTGAGTTTTCAAATAGCGACAAAGAACTTTTAAATTATTTGTAATCTTTATGTTTCTTTATCCAGTTGACCACTTGATTAAATGTTGCACCTTGGCGAGAGGATGTGGTGTTACTTCCAGAGCTGCAGACTTTGCAACTGGGGAACCAGGTTGGAGTTTCTGCTTCAGCTCAACATTCTGTGATTGTGGTCAAATCACTTAATCTCCCCATGTCTACAACCAAAATGAATTTGATCTTGTGTGATGTAACCAATGCTCATGTAAAGCATTCCAATACCTGACAAGTCTGCACTATATAAAACTGCAAATACACAAAAAATAAGTGTTTTGCACACTTCTGTCATTGGGCTACATGTGGGCTACATCTGGGTGATATTTGTGCTGCATTTAGGCTCTTTTGTGTCTGGTTGCCATCTTTGGAGATTTATTTGTTATGAAGTTTCCTAATTTCCTCATTTACTGCAGTCTCCTCACTAGGAAATGCTTTCAGTTTTTTACTTTGATTCCATCAAGAAGCTATTCAGATATGTCACACATTTGCCATAAATTCTGAATGTTAGCACTCTAGTTGCTCATTAGATCACTGTAGTAAAGCTACTGCTCACCACGGAAGTCTGCTGCTGGTATTAAAAGTGCATGTTTCAGTCTGCATATCATAATTTTTGTAATGAAATAGAAGAGGATTTGAGAAGTCACTCAAAATTTGCCCTCATTTTTCTTTCTTCAGCACTAATCATAATTTCTATGGCAAAATGAACCCCCTCATTGTGTTCCTTTTTAAATTAAATGTTTTAAGTGTTACCAGTTTATTCCAATAAAGATGCTTTCAGGTGTGCCATACTTTTGTCATAAGTAAGACAGTAAGCGCTCTAGTTGTTCTTAAGAGCACTCTGGGACATTCTGTCATTAGGCTATACTTGGGCTACATCTGGGCGATATTTGGGCTACATTTGGGCTCTTTTGTCTCTGGTGGCCATCTTGGGAGATTTATTTGTTATGAAGTTTCCTAATTTCCTCATTTACTGCAGTCTCCTCAGTGGGAATACTTTCAGTTTTTTATTTTGGTTCCATCAAGAAGGCATTCAGATGTGTCACACATTTGCCATAAATTCTGAATGTTAGCACTCTAGTTGCTCATTAGATCACTGTAGTAAAACTACTGCTCACCAGGGAAGTCTGCTGCTGGTATGTATTCAAAGTGCATGTTTCAGTCTGCATGTCAGAATTTGTTTATGAAATAGAAGAGGATTTGAGAAGTCAAAATGTGCCCTAATTTTTCTTTCTGCAGAACTAATCATAATTTCTATGGCAAAATGAACCCCCTCATTTTGTTCCTTTTGTAAATTAAATGTTTTAAGTGTTACCACTTTATTCCAATCAAGATGGCTTCAGGTGTGCCATACTTTTGTCATAAGTAAGACTGTTAGCGCTCTAGTTGTTCGTTAGAACACTCTGGGACATTCTGTCATTGGGCTATACTTGGGCTACATCTGGGTGATATTTGGGCTACATTTGGGCTCTTTTGTCTCTGGTGGCCATCTTTGGAGATTTATTTGTTATGAAGTTTCCTAATTTCCTCATTTACTGCAGTCTCCTCAGTAGGAAATACTTTCAGTTTTTTACTTGGTTCCATCAAGAAGGCATTCAGATATGTCACACATTTGCCATAAATTCTGAATGTTAGCACTCTAGTTGCTCATTAGATCACTGTAGTACAGCTACTGCTCACCAGGGAAGTCTGCTGCTGGTATTCAAAGTGCATGTTTCAGTCTGCATGGCAGAATTTTTTTATGAAATAGAAGAGGATTTGAGAAGTCAAAATGTGCCCTAATTTTTCTTTCTGCAGCACTAATCATAATTTCTATGGCAAAATGAACCCCCTCATTTTGTTCCTTTTTAAATTAAATGTTTTAAGAATTACCACTTTATTCCAACCAAGATGGCTTCAGGTGTGCCATACGTTTGTTATAAGTAGGACTGTTAGCTCTCTAGTTGTTCTTTAGAACACTCTGGGAAGCTGCAGTAGAACACAAAGGAATCAACTGACAGTCTCTGCCCTTGTTGGATGTACATGTTTTACTGAGAATGTCAGACTTCATTCTCACATGACTGAGAAAGATAATGTGAATTTACAGAAAATATGCTCTCAGTTAGCTTATAGATCACCTTCCAAACCTCTGTGGGAAAAGCATGAGAAAATAGTTTTCTCTCAAACATGATTCATGATATCACAGCAGAAGGCTTTTTCATATGGTAAAATCACCTTAGAACACACCACAATTCCTAAAATTAGTATGGTACCATCAACAAATGATTTATAATGTAACTAAAGTCTTAAAACCTTCTATTAACTGCAATGCTTTTTAATGAGGTGCTATCATGTATATTGGTCCCAAGATGGCTGCCAACACTTCTTGGATGAAGTGCTGACAGCCAATCAGATCTCATGATGAGATGTGTGGTTAGGCTCCGCCCAGATATATATGTGATTTTACTTTTGATTTTCTAAGGAACTACTGAACAGATTTACACCATTTAAGCAAAAGGCACATGCCTGACCTGAGGACTACCTCTTTGCCAAATTTCAAGTAATTCTGTTCAGCCGTTCGGGCTGTACCTTCGACTAAAGGTCCTATGGGAAAATGCATGGGGAAAACGCGTTTTGGGACCCCCCTTTTTTCTCAGCCCCCGCTTGACGAATCACCCCGAGACTTTCAGGGTGGGAGCTGAGCGGAGCGCCCCATTAGTTTTGAACATTTCAAGAAGATAAGTCAACCGGCACCAAAGTTATTCAAAATAGAATTTTCAGATTTCCTATGGGAACTCGGTCCTAACTATAACTATCTACTGGCGACCGCCAGTAGATAATATATATATATATTATCTACTGGCGGTCGCCAGTAGATAGTTATAGTTAGGACCGAGTTTCCATAGGAAATCTGAAAATTCTATTTTGAGTAACTTTGGCGCCGGTTGACGAATCCTCGCGAAATTTTCAAAACTAATGGGGCGCTCCGTTCAGCTCCTACCCTGAAAGTCTCGGGGTGATTTGTCAAGCGGGGGCTGAGAAAAAAGGGGGGGTCCCAAAACGCATTTTCCCCATGCATTTTTCCATAGGACCTTTAGTCGAAGGTACAGCCCGAACGGCTGAACAGAATTACTTGAAATTACCAGAGAGGTAGTCCTCAGGTCAGGGAAGTGCCTTTTGCAGGTCTGGTGTCAATATGTTCAGTAGTTCCTGAGAAAATAGCATTTAAAAGCATATAAATATCTATAAGCGCGCACCGTGCGCGTACCGTGCGCGCACCGTGCGAGCACCCCAACGTGCGCGAGCGTAATTCTGATTGGTGGTTACATGTTAGTCAACGTTCGAATCGGTCGAAATCAGGAAGTGTCAGTTGCCATTTTGTTTGTTTTCAGTGCGAGTGAAAGGGGGGCAGGGTAGAGAGTTCCTGACCCCCTAGCCTTTTTCAGGGGGTCCCTGAAGGACCACGAAGGCAGAATTTTTTTTTAAATTTTTTTTTTAACAAATTGCGTGGGTGCGCGCACCGTGCGCGCATGGTGAAAAACCCAAAAAAAAAAAAAAAAATTTAATACATAGTTTATTGTAAAATAAATATATAAAAAAAATAATAATACATACATAAATTAGCATTTAAAAAACCGTACAAATTCACTTAAAAAACCATAGGTTTCACACATGTTATAGTTAGGTGGATATTTCACTCGTAAAAAACCAATGAAATTCCCCCGTTATAGTTAGTTCAGATAACTATAACTCGCGCGACCGCCACTCTATCACAAGGATGATGTCATCAGTGATGTCATGAGTGATGCCACTGACCATGTCATGAGTGATGTAATATGTGACGTCATGAGCAGTGGATTGCGGGCGCGCGAGTTATAGTTATCTGAACAAACTATAACGTGGGAATTTCATTGGTTTTTTACGAGTGAAATATCCACCTAACTATAACATGTGTGAAACCTATGGTTTTTTTATGTGAATATATATATATATTAAATTTTTTTTATCACAAATGACGCCGCACTCTGGAACTTGGAAGTTTTTACGTGTTTCGACCATGGCGGCCTTTCTCGACGTAGGGGGCACTATTTTTTGCATCTGTTTTAACTAATTTCCTGTGATTATACAGTCCCATTGAATTCTGGGATTTGTAGTTCAACACGATTCCATACAGATCACCTCGTGACAGTTTTTTCAATTTTCCAAAAGTGAACACATTCATGTTACATTTTGTAGTTACCGGTAATGATATTTGTAGCAGCTTTCCACACTTTTGCATATGTTTGCATATTTTTCGACCATGATGTTAACAGGCAATATTCGTATAGTTTGCCTATAATTAATGTAAATCTACACATATTGTATGTTTCTACAATTCTAAATAAGCATCATCTATGCATTATGGTTCTGACATTGTAAATCGCAGTTTTAAGGGTATAGTACCCATAGTCATATTTTTCTGTTCCAAAGATTCCCCTGATTGCAACAATGGTCCTGCATGATCTTTTAACGTTGTTTTTTATCGTTACATTAGATATAGCAGTTCCTTCATGATCCATAGACGCTTGTTCCTTCGGTCAGTCTAACACAGTGGTATTTTTTGTCTCCACAGATGCACATAAAGTTCTTCGTCGAAATTCCTCCCTTTGGGATTTTTTTTGCGAAGTCTGATAATGTATTTGGATTCCAATTGTCTGAGTCTCTTTTTTCGGTCGCCCATACTTTCATTGCTTTCTACTGTGTCTATACCAAAGAAGCTCATGTTTCGCCAGTCACCTTTCTGGCATGTGAGTAGATTAGATGTTTTGCAGTTGCATATGCTTGGTCCTTGTTTTTTACTGCCCTAATGTGTTCTAAAATTCTTGATAGACTTAAGACAAAATCCTTACTTTACTACTATTAAATGCCTTCTGTGAATACCAAAAGTAGTAGGACAGACTTAAGACAGACTTAAGACAAACTTAGGACAGACTTAAGACAGACTTAAGACAAAATTCTTACTTTACTTATACTAAATGCCTTCTGTGAATACCAAAAGTAGTAAGTTTAGGATTTTGTCTTAAGTTAGTTCTGTGAATTGGGCCCTAGGTACTCTGTGCTATTACTTTTTAATATTGTAATAATCTCAGTTAGGTGATAAGCAGCCAGAATCCGGCAGATCAAAATTAGCCCGGTTCTTCTGATCTGTTTGTACTTAGGACAGAAGAATAGAAAGTATGCTTCTATTTCTAGCACAACCTCGCATGCCGGGCAGCTGGGTGAAATATCAACACCATTCCAATTGCTAGAGAAACTATTGATTGGAAGAATACTATACCTAAATTTCAGGTATAGTGACTTTGCAAGTGGTGTTTCTATTCGGTCCAAATTTTTTCTTGCTGCATTTTGTCTTTGCTACAAAGGAACCTGCCTGTCAACTTCCCTGCAGTTCTCCTGTTTAACCAACTATCATCCACAAAGTTCCAGTATCTCTTTTTGAGGAGATTTAGGGACCTTTTTTTGGATACTACCGGGATTTAGACACAGGTTGCTCAAACCCAATGTGACAAACCATCCCTTGATGTAGTTGAACCACTGAACACACCCTCTGGTGTCTGACGTTAATGCATCTAAAAGTGATTCTTTCATGGGTCATGATGAGTCATTTGACAAGATATGGATCCAAAAGATTAAGGGCCAAAGAGTAATCGCATGAGTGATGCTCTTCATGCCCAGATCTAGGTGCATTGGTGTCAATGGTGCATTTCAAGGGAGCTCCGACACTGATCTCATGAATTTAGTTTCAATTTTTTCAATGGAGCCTACATTAAGGTGTCCCTGTAACTCCGCCCCATAAAGTGTGGCTCCTAATCCATTGGCTTGGTATACTTGGATCACTGGGGTACCCAGTCAATAAGTTGACTGTCTTATTTATTTATTTATTTATTTGCATGTTTGTACCGCGCTGGAATTGACTCCCTGAGGAGTATCTCCGTGCCCTTTAGCACCATCAATAAACAAAAGAACAGACACTAGCCGTGTACCATTATAACATTGAAGTGGTATCCTAATTCTGAAAAAGGAAGGTTTTTAATTGTTTCCTGAAAGGAAAATGTTCTCTGTACAGTCTGATAGCTATGGGGAGGCTGTTCCACAACATAGGACCTGCCACAGATAAAGCTCTGGACCCCTGTCTTGCTTTCCTAGCTCTGGGGACGCATAGCAAGGCCTGTTCACTAGATCTGAGAGAGCGTGTGGGGACATACGGAGTAAATTTGTTGGCCAGGTAGGCCGGGCCTCTCCCAGTCAGGCATTCCTGTATGATACAGCATGTTTTAAACTTCACCCTCTGTTTCACTGGTAACCAATGAAGTTTAACCAACAGGGGTTTGGAAGGTGTTCGAGGGGGTGCGTTTAGTACAAGGCGAGCAGCAGTGTTCTGAACCACCTGCAATCTTGAGATGACTCCTTCGTTTGCTGATAGTAACAGACCGTTACAATAGTCTAGTCTGCTCAAAACTAGCGCTTGCACCAAGGTCTTTCTTGTGGCGTCTGGAAGTAAAGGAAACACTTTCCGAAGCAGCCCAATGATGTGAAAGCATGAGCCCGCCACTTGATTACCATGTTGTTTTAAGGAAAGCTCCTGGTCCAGCCTGACACCCAAGTCCTTCACTACCAATTTAGGCTCAGGGACTGGCCCAAGATCTT
Organism: Triturus cristatus; assembly: GCF_964204655.1. Taxonomy (NCBI): domain Eukaryota; kingdom Metazoa; phylum Chordata; class Amphibia; order Caudata; family Salamandridae; genus Triturus; species Triturus cristatus. The sequence goes on along the minus strand of NC_140581.1, from coordinate 1,115,879,957 downwards.
GAGGCCACCAGTCCGGAGTCCACAGGAGTTTGGCCTCACCGAATAACATCACCTCTGTTTTAGCAACATTACATTGCAAATAGTTGGACGCCATCCAGTGTGCCACTGCTTTCATGCCCTGGGCAAAAGAGTTCCTGATCTCTGTAGTGAGGGTTTTAAATGGAAAGAGGAGTTGGGTATCATCCGTGTATGACACCGGGATGAGCCCATGGGATCTCATGATGTTGGCCAAGGGGGCCACATAGATGTTAAAAAGCGTGGGGCTCAAACAAGAGCCCTGTGGCACCCCTTTAGAAATCCCCAGCTCCTCTGACCGATATGTACCCAAGGTGACACTTTGGGTACGATCTGTTAGGAAACTCCTCAGCCAAGCCAGCGCCTTGTCTTCCAGGCCAATGTTAGCTAGCCTGGATGTTGTGCGACACGGTGTCAAACGCCGCAGACAGATCCAACAGCACCAGGATAACGGAATAACCCCTATCCTGGAACATATGTAGATCGTCTGCGACAGACAGCAAGGTGGTCTCAGTGCTGTGCCTAGGCCTAAACCCTGACTGGGAAGAATCCAGCCCCCCTGCTTTTTCGATGTAAGTAGACAGGTGGCGGTTTACAAACTTCTCAATTAGTTTACCCAAAAAGGGAAGAAGAGAGATAGGTCTGAAATTAGACAGTTCTGTCCAGGGAATGGCATTGTTTTTCCTCAAAGGTCTTACCAGCGCCCGTTTCCAGTCTAGGGGAACCTCCCCTGTACTCAGGGACAGATGGACTAATGGCTGAATTCCCGGACCTAGATCGTTAGCCAACATAGGCATGATACGTGCAGGGATGGTATCCAAAGGACAACCACTCTTTATTTGCATGATTAATGAAATTACCTCCTCTATAGATATGGGAGGGAATTCAGTGAGGCACAGGGCGGAGTGAGAATGGACTCCTGTAGTCAGTGTAGGGATGTTATCTGCTATGGCAGTTCTGTTGGAATGCATTATTTTGTCATAGATCCCATCTATCTTCCTTGTAAAGAATAGTGAGATCTCGTCGCAGAGTTCTTGGGATGCTATTTCTGCAGTTTCACAGGCTGCTGGCTTGATGAAAGTTTGTAAGATTTGATATAGCACTTTTGAGTTTTTACCAGCTGCTGATAATTGTGCTGCAATATAGTTTTTCCGTGCAGCACGAATGGCCTTGTGATATGTCTTAAGTGAGATCCTATGGTGTTCCTTGTCTTCAGTCCTCCGCGATGATCTCCATATCTTTTCTAGTTTTCTTGTATTTAGTTTAAGGGATCTTAATTCATCGGAAAACCAGACCTCTTCCTTATGTGCTACATGGGGTTTAAACACTCTCAGAGGAATGGTAGCATTTATAGCCTCGGCAACCGCTTCCTCAAACATATTTAATTCAATTGTGATATCATCTGCAGGGTTATTAGCTATGGGTTCCTTATATTTGTCCCTAAAACCCTCCGAAGTGAGTTTGTGCCAGGGTCTCCTTGTGCTGGCTAGCGCAATCTGTCCAGCCCGGGGCTTGTAATTAGCAAAGGTGTAAAATTTAAGGATGAAGTGGTCCATCCAGTCCACTTGAGTAGGTGGCATACATTTGATCAAGGGCGAATTGGACATGACTAAGTCCAGAGCATGGCCTGCTTGATGAGTGGGCCCGTGATTGATCTTTTTTAGTCCCAGTAAGTCTAAGTCCGTAAGTAAGGTTTTTGCCTCCGTACAGTTTCCTAACTCACTGTGGACATTAAAGTCCCCTACAAGAAGAAAATCAGGTTTCTCTTGCACATGAGGAGCTAAAACCTCAATGAGAAGAACAGAAAAGTTCTTGCATGGACCAGGGGGGCGGTACACCAAAGCTCCCTTCCTATGTTCCTTAGATGCTGAATTGATTTTAAAGATCAATAATTCTATCTGAGGTGTGCAAAGTTCCTCGATAATAATGACGTTCATTTCTTGTTTGTATACGATAGCTGCCCCCCCCCCCCTGTTTTATTTGGGCGATCCAGCCTGGTTATTTTGCAGCCTATCGGTATACCCAAGGTAATGGCCAGGATTGAGTGAGGCTTGAGCCATGTTTCTGTTAGGAAACATAAATCTGGTTCCTCAGATGATATAAGGTCCCATACCTCAGTGGCATGTTTGGCTAATGAACGAATGTTACACAGCAAGTTCTTACTCCCCAATGGTAAATTGCACATAGGATTGTTTGTCGATGTAGTATGTTGTACTTGTAGCGCCAAATCCGGGGGCTGCTCCAAGCGTTGCCGAACTTCAGTGGGAATATTAAACTGCACATGACATCCCGACAGGCAAACGGGCCCTCTAGGTTGGTTCCCACCTCATGTGTGCATACCCTAGGAACATGTGTGCCAATCTCTATTAATACCTGAGAGGTGTATGTTATCCTGCTGCTACGAGGTATCTCTGAGCTGGATGTATAATCCTCCATAGCCCCCTGCCCCTAGCCCCGACCTGTCGCGGACGGGCGCAGACGGGCTGGTCTTCGGCTCGTCTTAGGCGCAGGAGTAGGCGCCACAGTGGTTAAATAGCCCTCAAATGTAGAAGAGCTAGAGCGCTAACCGCTCACCTTCCTGTGTAGGCCTGGCTCTGCCCCTGCCTCCGCACCCGGGATTGGCTGCTGGGTCAGAACGGGCGTGCAGGCACAGTTCAAGCTCTGGAACAATACTAAAGCACCTAGCCCCTCAGTGAGTGCAAGAATGCGGTAATATTACAGCGTGCCAGTAAAATTATAACATCATGTGGTCACTACCATTAAAGTAAGATACAAAAAAAAGGTGACGAAATTTTTTTAAAAGAGTTTCAGCTCAAGAGACTTCTAAATTTAAAATAAACACCGCGATGCAACTTTGATCAGTAATGGCGCCAAGCGGGGTCGGGAGATGCTGCCACCGTCGTCCCTACCGCTTTTTAGCTAGGATGGTCCCCACATGTTGTAACGAGAATTGGCTTTTTAATATTGGTGGCAACGTGATTGTGTGTTGGTAAGCCTTACCCCTAGGTAATCAAATTGTCTCACCTCCTCTAGTGTAGTTGAAACCAACTTTATGCCACGCGTGAAAGACTTGTGATGATTAAAAACCATGAATGTCATTTTTAAGGTATTAATTTCCAATATATGTTCCTCACAGCCCCTCCTGAACTGGTTCACTAGATTTTGAGGCCCTGTCAGGGACCTGGAGATAAGCAAAGTGTCATTTGCGAAAAGTGTGGCAGGCACCACTTACCCTGCGAGCCCCTACAATCTATTAGTTGTTTGATCAAACCATTTATATAAAGGGTAAAGAGGGTTGGTGCGAGGACATACCTTTGCTGCACACCTTGACTCACCCTGATCCAATCCGTTAACCACCCTCGCTCCCCCATCTAATTTGGGCATATTATTCAAATGGAGTCTTATGATGATTTGCAGGAGATTTTTTGAGATCCCCAATTTGATGACGGTTGCCTGGGGTTTTTCCCATGGACTAAATCAAAAGCAGCGTGAAGATCCACAAACACTCCATATAATGGGCCTTTCTTAATTGTCACGTATTTCCACAGGATCAGTAGAAAGTGAAGCAACTGATCTTAGGTACTTGATTTCCCTCTAAATCCTGCCTGCACAAGGGAACAACTAGGTATCATGGACGTTATAGTTAGTTGGACATTTCATTTGTGCAAAACCAGAGAAATTCCGCCATTATAGTTAGTTCAGCTAACTATAACTCACGCCTCCGCAATACACTGCTGATGATGTCACATAGTACATCATTCATGACATGGTCAGTGACATCACTGATGACATCATATACACCTTGGCATATATATAATACATACTTAAACTTTACCGAAACACACAGTCTCTGGATGATGTCATAAGTGATGTAATTTGAGATATCATCAGTGATGTCACTGACCATGTCATATATGATGTAATATGTGACGTCATTAGCAGTGCATTGCGGATGCGCGAGTTATAGTTAGCTGAACTAACTATAACGGCCAAATTTCTCTGGTTTTATACGAGTGAAATGTCCAACTAACTATAACGTCCCTGAAACCTATGTTTTTTTCAGTGAATTTGCAAGGTTTTTTTAAATGCTAATTTCTAACTATAACGTCCCTGAAACCTATGGTTTTTTCAGTGAATTTCAAAGGTTTTTTAAATACTACTTTCTGATTATAACATACCAGTCGTGTTTCCAGAGTGGTGGAGAAAGGTGAGCGTTGCCTCCGAAACACCTCTGAGCAATGTGGGATTTACTGGAGGTAACAGGAGGAGTAGTTAGCCCCCAACGTCACCTTGGGGGCCAACTATCCCTTTAATTACCACCAGTAAGTCCCACACAGCAGGATTACTAACTTCTTATATCAGGCCCGCTCCCTCCCTGCACCACTGTGCAAACATGCCCCCTAGCACGTTGTAAGTTGGGGGATTAAGTCCCCTCGAATCCTGAGGGTCCCTGGGGGCCAATTAGCCCACGAGGTATCTCCAGGAAGCGGCAATGAGCTGCTTTGCAGAGAGGTGGTCCAAGGCCACGCCCCTTTTTACACCTCTCTGCAACGCAGCTCTGTGGCGCTTACTAGAGGTACCTGGTGGGCTAGCTGGTCCCCAGGGACCATCAGGATTCAAGGGAACTTAATCCGCCAACTTAAAACACGCCACCTGACGTGTTTGCACACATGTCACATCAGGCCCCACCCCCTCCCTTCACCACTGTGCAAATGCACCCCGTGGAGCGTTTTAAGTTGGGGTATTAAGTTCCCTTGAATCCTGAGGGTTCCTGGGGTCCAACTAGCCCACCAGGTACCTCCAGTAAGCCCCACAGAGCTGCGTTGCAGAGAGGTGTAAAAAGGGGCAGGGCCTCATACTCATATTTTTTTTACTGGTCGTCAAAATTTGGGCACTTTCAGCTTCAGTGCACTGGTCAGGCGCCTGCTAATCTTAAAACTACAAACCACAACACTGCCGACATACACTCCAGAACGAATAAGTCATAGGACAACTGATGAGACGTAAGTTAGTGAAAATTAATTAATATAAATGATGGACAAAAGACTCAGCAGTGTGAAAAGCAATTAAGAAGTATTGCACTATTCTAATTTGCGCCCAGTTGAAGATGTCATCTATAATTACCAGGTAGAACTATATGTATTGCGCGTTACTCTCCACTGTGTACATTTTGTTTATCTACCACCTGTAAGATGGCCGCCGGTTTTCTATTGCTTTTCACACTTCTGAGCCTTTTGTCCAAGGCCCAGGGCCAAATCTTTACAAAAACAAAATGGAAGAGGGGCTTAATAGGCCTCTCCTAGAGCCATACATAGTCCTAGGTACTGCCACACCCCAGGGCCGGCTCTGTATATGTCCCAGGGGGCCCACCCTTGAGACATAGCTGTTTGCTCTGACTTGGCGGGAGCTTTCTGGAGCTCTGACAGCTATTGCCAAGCCATAGCAAACATGAACTCCGCTCTCAGCAAGCAAGAGCCGCGAAGCCGCTCCGGCTTGCTGAGAGTGGAATTTTCAACTGTTTCCCTGCCTGCTGTCAAGTGGGCAGGGAAAGGGACAAAAGGATTGCTCTCACAGACAGGAAGCTGCATGTTTCGCAGCTTCCTGTCTGTGAGAGCAATGCCAGCTCCCACAGGAGGCAGGGAGCAAGCAAGGATCCCGGAGGCCATGGACCCGGAGGGGCAAAGAGGAGAGAGAGGCAAAAAAAAGTCAGAAACGAGCACAAAGAGCCAGAATAAAGGTCAGAAATGAACAGAAAGAGGCAGAATAGAGGTCAGAAACTAGCAGATGGAGGCAGAATAAAGGTCAGAAACTGAGCTAAAGGATTAAGAATAGAGGTAAGTAACAAGCAGAAACAGGCAGAATTAAGGTAAAAAACAAGCAGAAAGAGGCAAAATAAAGGTCACAATGGAACAGAAAGAGGTGGAATAAAGGTCAGAAATTAGCATAAAGAGGCAAAATAGAGGTCATAAACCAGCAGCAAGAGGCAATGTAACGGTGAGAAACGAGGAGAGGCAGAATAAAGGTCAGAAATGAGCAGAAAGTGGCAAAATAAAGGTCATAAATGAGCAGAGAGAGGCAGAATAAAGGTAGAAAGGGAGCAAAGAGAGGCTGAACAAAGGTCAGAAATGAGCAGAAAGTAACAAATTCAAGGTCAGATCAGAGGAAAGCAGTAGGAGGCAAAATAAAGGTCAGAAAGAAGCAAAAAAGAGATGAGAGATGAGTAGGAAGAGGCAAAATAGAGGTCAGAAACAAGCAGAAAGAGGGCCCCAATGACTCTCAGCAGGCAAGGTGACTTCATCATCTCCTAACCAATAGTGTGCCAGGAGGTGCGTTTGCAGAGTGGTTGAGAAAGGGGGTGGGACTCAACGAGATCTCAGCAATCCCACTGTGAGGAATTACTGGTGGCAACAATGGGGGTTCTTGACCCCCAATGGCCTTCAGCAGCCAAGGGGACTTCATCCCCCAGCCTTTAGTGCACCAGGAGGCGTGTTTGCAGAGTGTTTAAGAAAGGGGGTGGGGCCTCCAACAAGGTGTCAGCAATCCCGCTGTGGGGACTTACTGGTGGCAAAAATAGGGGTTCTTGGCCCCCAAGGACCCTCAGCAGCCAAGGGAACGTAATCCCCAACCCGTAGGTTGGGGATGAAGCAGGGACTTCAACCTCTTCAAGGGCTGTATATGGGCTAGAACAGGGCTTTGTTTCCACACATGCCAATTTCTAATTACTTCTCATTGTTTTGGGTGCATTGGGCATGCACAAGCAGTTTGCTGTAGCCTTACAAACTCTCAGGGAGAGCAGGCTCATTTCTCTTCAGGGCACAGTTCCCCTACTCATCGCCAGTTGTAGGGTCTCCCCGAGCCTGGGCGCATGCAAAATGAATATGCCACACACGGCACTCTGGATTGTACAACTTTACTTCTCAGCAAATAAATACACACTGCACACGCATTACTTCATAACAGTTAATAACCATATCTTAACACCTCCCAGCAAGTTACATAAACCGCAAAGGTCACAGGGCACAGTCTCACGACACTACAAATAGCGTTCAGCAAAGAGGTTCCAATTGGAAGTTAAAAAAATCTGGGGAAACCCTTCAGAAAGTGAAAACACATGGGCGCTTATATCATATGAGGTGCACAACAGAAATGCAGTCTACCGTAACATTCCTATTGCCTCATTGAATCAAAATGCTTCAGGACATGTTCACATGTTTGGTGTTGGGACTCCCAAAGTTTGCTCATACTATGGGCCATATCATCATGATTGTTTTTTCTGGTGCAGCACAGAGCTGAACTCCTATTTGTTGCCTCTGCAGGGCGCAAAGTTAATTCATTTAACCATATATTTTTCAGCCTGCAGGCGCATAAGGCAGCCACTCAGCTCTGCGCTGCTCTAGAAATTACCTCATGCCTCTCTCCACTGGTTTAGTATTAAAACGTTTGTTTAAAGCCTCATGCATTTGTAAAAAGGCTATTACCAACTCTGGTCTTTTGTTCATCAGTATTTCTTTTCTAAATGTAAATCTTCATGATTTCTGAGATCCTCTACTCCTAAAATATTAAAACTGTCTCTCATTAGACGATACAGGATAGAAAGCAGATCTTTTTCTTTCTTGATTGAAGGGGGTGCGCAGATGATGAGCGATGGGCGCCGCCTTCTGTAATACTGATAGTGGTGGCACATGTTGCATCAGCGCCATCAAAAGAGGGTGTTCCCTCATTTGAATGGGGGCATGCAACCATGCAAACGAGGGGATCACTTTGCCTCTGCACCCATGCCGTATTATGGATGTGGGTCCAGATGCAAACATGCCTTTAGGAAGCGCACACAAAGGGGCCGATTCCGATCCTGGAAAAATTTCCCCCGTACGAATCGTATCCGGTCTTTTTACCGTACGAATCGTACAAGTAGCGTACAAACTGCCAAGTACGATTCGTATGGGAAAAAGTCCATACGAATCGCATTGGGAAAATTTTCCCACACGTCCTCGGGTCGGAAAATGTGTCCGACACATCCCCGGACGATTTACCGTACGAATCGGAAAAGTGAAGTCCGACCGCGCAAGTACGATCCGTCCCGTCCTCCCAATTTTACAACCGTGTGGAAAATAGACCGTACGGACCGAACTCCCATAGCAACCATCGAGACATGTGCCCGCATACGCGCCAAACACCCACCCCCCCAGCCCCCGTATGTACGCGCCAAACCCCCCCGCCGCCGCGGATGTACGCGCCGAACCCCCACCCGTGTATGTACGGCGCGTACCAACACCCCACCAGTGCATGTACGCACCGAACCCCCACCCGTGTATGTACGGCACGTACCAACACCCCACCAGTGTATGTACGGCGCGTACCAACACCCCACCAGTATATGTACGGCGCGTACCAACACCTCACCAGTGCATGTACGCGCCAAACCCCCACCCGTGTATGTACGGCGCGTACCAAGACCCCACCAGTGCATGTACGCGCCGAAACCCCACCCGTCTATGTACGGCGCGTACCAACACCCCACCAGTGCATGTATGCGCCGAACCCCCACCCGTGTATGTACGGCACGTACCAACACCCCACCAGTGTATGTACGCGCCGAACCCCCACCCGTGTATGTACGGCGCGTACCAACACCCCACCAGTGCATGTACGCGCCGAAACCCCAACCGTGTATGTACGGCGCGTACCAACACCCCACCAGTGCATGTACGCGCCGAACCCCCACCCGTGTATGTACGGCGCGTACCAACCCCCCACCAGTGCATGTACGCGCCGAACCCCCACCCGTATATGTACGGCGCGTACCAACACCCCACCAGTGCATGTACGCGCCGAACCCCCACCCGTGTATGTACGGCGCGTACCAACACCCCACCAGTGTATGTACGTGCCGAACCCCCACCCGTGTATGTACGGCGCGTACCAACACCCCACCAGTGCATGTACGCGTCGAACCCCCACCCGTGTATGTACGGCACGTACCAACACCCCACCAGTGCATGTACGTACCGTTCAGACGCCAAAAACACACATACTGAACCAGGACAACCCCAAACAACACAAGGAGAGTCAATTCGATTCACACAACACTACAAAACATGTCCAACAAGCCCAAATACACACCATATACTGACCTGCAACTGGCAAACAGCTAAACAGAGGCCCAAAACACAACAACTCCTTATAACACACCCACCCAAAGTTCAAACACAGCCACACCCACAAATGGACCAATAAAAAGGCCCAACACACACAAACCACGATCCTTTGCAACAGATCCACCACTGCCAGACCACAGAGACAACGCACTGCACCATACTACAGCCATCAATACACCTTACACTTGCACTCCTTCACACAACCACCATCATAAACACCCCCTCATCACATTCACACACACACACCTTCACAACCACACTCACACACCCACAACCATCCAAATCCACACCCCCACAACCATCCACACCCACACCCCACACCATGCCCACTAACAAGAATCCAAAGTTCACAAAGGAGGAGCTGGAGGTCCTTGTCGACGAAATCATCAGAGTCGAGCCACAGCTCTTTGGAACATTGGTCAGACAGACCAGCATATCAGAAAAATCAGACATGTGGCAGAGGATAGTCGATGCTGTGAATGCTGTTGGGGCCACCAGAAGGACCAGGCATGAGTGCCAAGCAAGGTGGTACGATCTGCGGAGGACGGTCCGCCGCAAAATGACCGACGATCACAACCAGGGGAACATCACTGGAGGAGGGCCGCCCCGCAGACTGGCACAGTACCATCCCTGGGAGGAGAAGGTGATGGCCACGCTGCCGCCGGTGGGAGTAGACGGAGTGCAAGGAGTCCCAGACCTTGGTGAGTACACAAACAACTCACCTCACATGGGGGGAACGCCATACACAACCAAAATCCCAATCATGCACGCAACCCCCCCAAAGCCAGCACCGGACACAACCACACTCCAAAAACACACACATGCCACTAGCGCCTCCATGCCCCATGCACCAAGCAAGGCCATGCCAAGTCACAGGCCACACAAAACACCAACACAAGACAGGATATCCCCGATGCCGGGAGGGTGGGCCCCATAACTAACAGAGCAACTCAGAAGCACACAACAATGCCCTCAGCCCAAATGGCCTAGGGCACAGCCATACGAACAGTGTGTCCCCACACAGTACTGTGTTGCCTGCAAATGGTGGCCGCGTTGCCGGATGACATGGGTATGAGGCACAATTAGCAAATAACAGCAGCTAATCAAGACGCATCACTCTGGAAGAGTGTCAGCACACACCGCCACAGCAGCAGCGCAGACTCAGACACTCCGCCCAATGGGTGCCCGGAGACTACAAACAAACCCACATGAACAAGCCAATGGCCTTTGAAAGACCTGCAGACTGTGTGTCCCCAGGAAGCTGGGCTGAGGTGATAGAGGGTGACACACAGAGGGAGGGAGGAGGCTGACAGAGGGAGGGAGAAAGGGAGACAGAGGGAGACGGACACAGGGAGGAGGCTGACAGAGGGAGGGAGAAAGGGAGACAGAGGGAGACGGACAGAGGGTGGAGGCTGACAGAGGGAGGGAGAAAGGGAGACAGAGGGAGACGGACAGAGGGAGGAGGCTGATAGAGGGAGGGAGAAAGGGAGACAGAGGGAGATGGACAGAGGGAGGAGGCTGACAGAGGGAGGGAGAAAGGGAGACAGAGGGAGACGGACAGAGGGAGGAGGCTGACAGTGGGAGGGAGAAAGGGAGACAGAGGGAGACGGACACAGGGAGGAGGCTGACAGAGGGAGGGAGAAAGGGAGACAGAGGGAGACGGACAGAGGGAGGAGGCTGACAGAGGGAGGGAGAAAGGGAGACAGAGGGAGACGGACAGAGGGAGGAGGCAGACAGAGGGAGGGAGAAAGGGATAGAGAGGGAGACCAAATCACCCTTGGGTGTTGTGGCCATGTCCGCTCGTCAGCAGGTGGACTGTGTGCATGTAGACAAGGTTTGGCAGTGCCTGAACCCCCCCTTTTTCCTGTCATAAACACTGGGACATGTGTCAATCTGTGCACGAGTACATCCGTGCTGCAGGCACAAACCTAACCTTACACCCAGTAAACCTACCCACTGTGTTTGGTAGAACCCTGTCACAAATGCTCAAGTCACCTACCTGCATTCTCAAATAGCATGGTGAACACACCATTTTGCAAAGTACAGTGCAACACGTAAGGTGGCTCTGCATGGCTTGCTACGCCCGCTCACTACACTGCTGACTGCGTTCCAAAAAGATGCATAAACTAAGATAGTGTCACACATGGGTAAAGTGTCAAAAGCTGTGGCCAAGGGACATACCCATGCACAAGTGCACTGCGAGAGGAAAGCAAGCCATATCCAACCACCCAGAGGAACTGTGCCAACTCAAAAATGAATGAAACATGGATGTCGCATGTAACACAATTAACATTGTCTCTCTCACACACAGGTCAACGTCGTCGATCTCCCCCCAACACTGGGGGGGAAGACTCACTGGACCAGGCTCTGCGTGAAGAGGACCCCACCGGCAGCAACGACTCTCAACACTCCGTGGACGACCCAGACCAACCTGGCCCCTCTGGTGTCCAACCACCTGCAGCACCTGCGTCAGGTACAACTGTGCCAACCACCACCCCCATTCCTGCCACATCCCAGGACACACCCAGGAGCCCTACCAGCACACAACAACACAGCTAGTCTGTCCAGGAGGGACAAGGTTCCCCGGGCACCCAGGAGGAGGCAGGCGACACCGCAAATGCCATCCCTCAGGTGTCCCGGAGACCCGATGTGCCCACAACGGCAGGCCAGGTGCAAGTGGGCAGGGGTGGTGGGAGTGGAGGACGGCGGAGGCGCAAACCTGACCAGTTGGCTCAGGAACCGGTAATGTCACACATCAACAACATCCTCGACTCATACCGGCGTGACACCAGGGGCATGGGCCACATTGCGTCCACCCTCACCGAAATCAAGGGGACCCTCGAGGAGATCAAGACCCTGCAGGCCGAGCAACATGCCTGCCAACAGCGACACCAAGGACGGATGGAGGCAAGACAGGCTGAGCTCGTGGCGGTGCAAACGGAAATGACCCGTGTACTCCGTCGGATTGCCGACAACATGGGCAACCCTCCCTGTGCCACCAGGCGAAGAACATCACCACCCACAGGGAGGGATCAGGAGGAGGAGGATTCATCCGACGGAGCATCACAAGCATCGTCACGGCCTGCATCTGAGGGTACCCGCAGGAGGGTGGGTCGTCCACGCAAAAGACAGTGAGAGTCAGCGGAACATCACCATCTCCCAGGTCACCTGGCCTGGCACCTGGCCCTCGGGCCCAACAGCAGCACTACAGCAAATGACATTCTCTGCCACATGGACTTGCTGGTCACTGTCTGACCAATGTTGACAAAGACTGTGGCAAAGACTCTGATGACTTCCATTGGCAAGGATACCAACTCCCCCAGTGAACTTTGGATTCTACACTCCCGCCAAGCACCTCTTGTTTTCCCCCCAAACACGTACCCCACCACAAATAAATATCTTCACAATCACGAGATGATGCCTTCATTTTGCATTATTCCACTACATGTGTGTGTTGTAAAGTCAAACCATGCCTGAGTTTTGAAGTAACTCCAACCATGCATACCCTGGGGTCTGAGTCTGGCACAGGACACACATGGCTCACAATGTATCATCCAATACAGACATGGAGCACCATACTCACCCGTGATAGGCCCAACCAGCTGAGGGGGTGCCCGCACAACTGTGCCCACAGACCTATTTAGAAGAGCAACAGTCATGTGCAGAGGTCAGGGATCATGTGGATTGTCCTGGGGTGCAACTACCAGGTATGTGTAGACAGGTGGCAGAACCATGGCCTGCATGCTTGAGTCAGGTGGATGTGGAGAATGGTGGGCCGGCCAAGGTTGGATGCCTGGAGATGGCACAATGGGGTCTTGGATCACAGTGCCACAAGGTTGTGTTGTACTTGTGGGCTGCATCCTGAGTGTGTGCGCGGATGGAGAAGGTCAACCTGCAGCTGGCAGTGATCCATTCCCCCCATCGCTGTTTGACGTTGATGTGGCCTGGTCGCCGGATGTAGAAGCAGAGCTGTGCAGATGCACCCTGGATGTGGACAATTATCATGGGAGTTGTAACGCACATGTCCCTAGAGTGCAGGGTAGGATTAGACACGGATGTCATAGTTGACCTGGGGGATGGTCTCTCTTGCCTTGAGGTGGATGGAACTGGGGAACTTGTGCATAATGCAGAGTGTGTTGCAGCATGAGGCACAGATGCCGCTGATCAGCATAGCACATGTCAGCTAGCAATCCATGATGAACACCAGATCGTTTCCGTTGACACTGGGTGCCCTTGCTGCAGGCCCTGCAGCAGCATGCGCCATGTCAAGAAAACAATGCCCCAAGTTGCACACAAAGACAAGGATCTCAGGAAGGAACTATGCAAAAGGTGTATGTCAAGGAAGGAATGTCTAGTTCAACATGCCACACACGCACACAATGGATGCACATGCAGCACAGTGGCCATCGTGGAGACTGACATGCCACAATACCTATACAGCCATGGACAACATGCACAATATAGATTCTAATCCCTGACAAACAGCTTGCATCTTGCTACTCTACACATAGACCCATATGCACCATCTCTGATAACTATGCCAGACATGTCGCATGCACAGTGGCAACAGACCACCATTGACAGAGATGATGCACCTTGGAGGCAGAGGGACACCTTTATTAGTCATGCGTGTCGGAATGCTAATGCAACTCTGTCAACACATACACAGGTCATGTGGATGAACATGTGGGACCGACACTGGCACCCCCCTTTGCACCACATATGCGGGAAATCCATAGAACTGGCACACAAGTGACGGGTTACAGCTAAACACCCCCTGCTGCTCACGGAGAGGCTACCATACACTATTGTGCCTCCAATGGAGAATTCACACACCATGTCAACCCGGTGCAACCCATATGTTTCCGAGGGCAGTGTCACACACATTGATGGCTCCATCACAATCCACAATCCCATTACAGATGACTGTCAGCAAGTCTGACCATCAATTCAGGTGAATTCAGCTCCATGTCATGTGCCCCATGGTGAATCTATATGTATGCTAAGTATCCAAACATGAACAGGAGCATTGCACACACAATCAAAACAAGTACCACACCCAAAAAGCCGTGCTGCATCCCTTACCCTAAGGTGATTTCCAAATGTGTCCGTGCATGTAACGCTCATTCAGCACATGTTGCCGTGTTCATGAGGAATAGCAGGAGCACAACAATGCCACCAGCAGACAGCATGCGCAAGTACCTGTGGATGAGAGACATACCCAAAGTCAGCCATTAGAAGCACATCCGCATGCATGTGCATGTACTCGACACGTATAAGGTTGTCAACATGCTAGGTGACAAGGATGACTCTGGAAAAACATTCATCTATTGCACCATCACTCGAGTGACACATCCAAACACACCTCTGACTCACCTGGCACACATGCAGATGGACACACACATTGCAACACATACCACACACGGCCCAATGCCTGCACACTCAGACACTAGAACTCACCACTAAGCAAAGAAGTTGCGTATGCGTTGACTCCGGATGTCCTCTTCCGCCTCCTCCTCCTCCACATCACTTGCCTCGTGACCAAGCCCTTCATCCTCCACGGGTGGATGGTCCTGCTCATCCGGATCCAGGATGAGTGGCACAGCTTTCTCCACTGCCATGTTGTGCAGCATGCAGCACACGAGGAAGATCTTGCATACCTTCACCGGTGCATATGGGAGTGCGCCACCGGTCTTGTGGAGGCAACAGAATCGGCTCTTCAGGAGGCCAAACGTCCTCTCTATCACTCGCCTGGTCCGCCCATGGGCATTGTTGTAGCGGTGCTGGGCAGCCGTGCTGGGGTTGCGGAGAGGCGTGATCAGCCATGGCATGTTGGAATAGCCAGTGTCCCCTACATGGAAACATCATGGACAAAAGTGGGTCAGGAGAAGCAGTAAGACAGGAAGATGACGCTAAATACAGGACTGACATAGTATACCCACCAACAAGACATGCCCGTTCGTTGCGCAGCGGAAGCATCATTTCAGGCACCCTGCTACGCCTCATGATGTAGGCATCGTGTGCTGATCCTGGAAAACGAGCACAGACATGGGAAATCACCATGTTGGCAAGACACACCACAAGGGCATTAATGGAGTGGTAATGCTTGCGGTTCCTATACGCTACCTCCTGTGCCTGTGGTGGTACCAAAGCCACATGTGTTCCATCTATGGACCCAATGACATGGGGCATCCCTCCCAGGGCATAGAACTCATGCTTGACACCTGTCAACTGCTCAGGAGTTGGGAATTTTATGAACTCATCTAGGTGAACCAACATGGCCTCTAAAAAATCATGCAGCACATGGCTGAACATGGTTTGGGACATGCCACCAACGTGAGCAATGGTATGTTGAAAGGTACCCGTGGCAAAGAAATGTAGGGCTGCCATCACCTTCATCTTGGGTGTCAGTGCACCAGGATACCAGTGTAGCGGTTGGAGGTGTGGTGCCAGCCGTGTCGTCAAGTCCTCAATCAAATGTTGGGGGAAGCGGTAGCGGCGTATACAGTCATGTTCCCTCAGGTCAGCCAAGTCCGGAATTGGTCGCGGGAGAGGCGGAGCCCTGCAGTGAATTTGACGGGACAACGAAGAGTGAGTACAGTACACCACCAATGTCAATGTACTGAGCACATGTTCAACAGGCAATATACATATGCTACATACAGAGGCAGGTCTGTGCAATGAGCCCTGGACACGTATGCCAGGCAGGGGACACTCCTACCAAGAGCCAGCTACAAACGTCGATTCTCAACCTGAATATGCCATGCCATGAAACTAGCTGTGGGCCAGTGTAAGTGAATAGGCAGACGCATTACAGGAGTTACAGACATCCACATATATGCAGAAGAAGGATGTTTATTGTACAGACAGGTTGCGGAACACTAGATGCACAGGTCACATGTCATAGAAAAAGGACAGACCACACGCCTTTCCATGAGGGAGTACATGTCAAGACTGATCACACATACAATGAGAGTATGCAGATATGTCCTTGTTATGAAACTCCGCGTCCATGCATACATACACACCTTACGTCGGATTACACATGTGGGCTGGTGTGCGTAACAGTGTGCCATGCCCATCTACACACAGACACATGTTGGTTGCAGCAACTGCAGATGCATTTGACCAAACACCTACAGCAAACCTATGGGAACACATGACACACACATGACATAGTCACAGCGTGCAACGCGGGCATTCAATCTCAGGGGTGACATTCCGTGTACCTGGCATCAGGGGACAGTTGCGGCTGTCGGTGACTGTGCCATACCAGTGACGCATGGCTCAACAAGTCTGTACTACATGCACACATGTTAATGGAGTGAAGGGGATGTGTGGCACATAGTGCACCATCACACATGACATGTGTACACAGCTCATCATACTTAAATTAGCTTCACACCTCAGGAGTAATGTGCCACATCACAGCCTGACACACCTGTGCCCGACACATGTAGTACT
This sequence comes from Triturus cristatus, assembly GCF_964204655.1. Classification (NCBI taxonomy): domain Eukaryota; kingdom Metazoa; phylum Chordata; class Amphibia; order Caudata; family Salamandridae; genus Triturus; species Triturus cristatus. The sequence continues at coordinate 1,115,863,323 of NC_140581.1, read as the reverse complement.
GCACAGACAATGCCTTGATGTTCATCCTTGGCCAAGTATGACAGCTCTATTCCTGTCTGTGTGCCGCCTGTCACCACTGTCAGGTGTGAAACGCAACGTACATACGCTCTGAGGGCGTGTGTATGGTCCCTATCACTATGGGTGTGCTGGCGTATGCGTACGTCATAGTAATACGGACCGTACACGCGTGTGTATGGTTCCTATCACTATGGGTGTGCTGGCGTATGCGTACGCCATAGTAATACGGACCGTACACGCGTGCGTATGGTCCCTATCACTATGGGTGTGCTGGCGTATGCGTACGCCATAGTAATACGGACCGTACATGCGTGTGTATGGTCCCTATCACTATGGGTGTGCTGGCGTATGCGTACGCCATAGTAATACGGACCGTACACGCGTGTGTATGGTCCCTATCACTATGGGTGTGCTGGCGTATGCGTATGCCATAGTAATATGGACCGTACACGCGTGTGTATGGTCCCTATCACTATGGGTGTGCTGGCGTATGCGTACGCCATAGTAATACGGACCGTACACGCGTGTGTATGGTCCCTATCACTATGGGTGTGCTGGCGTATGCGTACGCCATAGTGATACGGACCGTACAGGCGTGTGTACGGTCCCTATCACTATGGGAGTGCTGGCGTATGCGTACGCCATAGTAAGACGGACCGTACAGGCGTGTGTACGGTCCCTATCACAATGGGAGTGCTGGTGTATGCGTCCGTGGAGAGGGCCCAGCCATTTACACAGGAGGAGAACCTTGCCCTGCTGGATGTGATCCTCCCACAGTACACCATGCTGTATGGTCGACCAGGGGAGCAGGTGAGGGCTGACTCCACTAGATTAGACTGTGCCCCTTTTTTGTGACTGTGACTTCTGGCATTGTGTCCCTGTGTGACAGACATGCAATGTTGTTTGGAGTGGGTCCCAGGGTGGGGAAGGCCTCATGTCTCCCATGCAGCGCATGCTGTAGTTCCTGTGTGCACTCCTCACTTGCATAGTGCTTACTGTGAAAAACAATGCATGGTGCATGCCACATTCTGCCTGGCTACTCCTCCTGGGAATGTTGTTGCTACAGTCCTGATGTGATTCTGTGGTCCCCCCAGTGTGACAGGTAACAGTACCCATAGATGTGTGTTTGTTTAGTGTACCTGTGCTGTGAGTGTCCAAATGATGTGTTCGTCCCCTGGACATTGGTGTGTGTGTGTAGGTCCCCTGTCATGTGGGTGATTGCATATGGGGAGTGTTGCACACCAGCTGCATGAGGGATGGATATACCCTGGCCATGTGATGTGTGCAGGGAGCAGTGCTGTGTGACTGCCGTGCTGAGCCAGCCCCACACCTGTGACACCCCCCAGTCTAGTGGCACATGGGCAGAGTGAGGTTTGTACCCGCAGTGGGCAATGGCAGGTGATTGTCCTGTACCTGTGTGTGTCTGTGTACTCTGCTGAGGTTGCGTCAGGGGGCTGGGGCATGTGACTGCTTTGAGGTGCTGTACATAATCCTGGTGTAGCTTGTGATGCACAGTGTGATCCAGGATCCTTAATTGTGTGGCACCCCTCATGCCACCTGTGTACTTTCTCTGCCACTTAGTGCATTTAGCCTTGCCCAGAGGATAATGTCCCATGACAAAGGTGCAATGAGTTTTCTGCATACTATGGCCTGTTCAAACCAGACAAAGGATTAATATGTGTGTCTCTGTGTAATTGCTCAGGTGTATTAAAGTATTCTCACTTTTGCATCATCACAGGTAGGCGTCCATGCCAAGGGGGATATATGGAGGCGCGCCGTCAGTGCCGTGCGGAAGACGGAGGGTCGGAAGCGGCGCCTAGCCCAGGTGAGGAAACGCTGGCAGGATATCTGGTGCTGGACGAGGAGGATTGCACGGGTCCTGCTGGGGGACTCACCTGAGAGCACCAAGAACCGTGGGCGCCGGCGTCTGACCCACATCCATAAGCGTGTGCTGGCGGTGGTCTTCCCCGACTTGGATAGGCGCCTACAGGAGAAGCAGCAGCAGGAAGGGGGTAGGTACATGTGTGTTTGTTGTGTGTCCCCAGCTTTTGGAAGTGAGCAGTTGCATGGATTCAGTGCCAGGGTTTAAATGTGCAGTGCATAACCAGTTCCCCAAATTGAACACCTGATGTTCTTCCTCCCTTCCCCTCCTTGCCATATGTTCCTGGGTCTGTGGGTAGTCACTCTTGCACAAGGTAATCTAGTCTGGCAGTTAATCCAAGTGCCCAATGCTTGCAGCATCATGTGTGTGGGTGGCGTGTAAGCGGTTTTGGGACCTTGCCTGTGCCCTGGCCAGGTCAGTCATTGTGGGGTCCATGTCAGTTGGCACAGATGCTGAGTCCCGACATAGGAGTGTGTCTTAGAAGTGTACTGCCTTACAGCATGCATGTCCAATGTTGTGCCCTCTGACATGATGTGCATGAGTGGGAGTAATGCATAGTGCTGTGACGGTTGCTTCAGTTGCAGTCATATCCATCCCGGACCATGGAGGTGTGTGGCCACTACCGTGCCCTGGGGCACCTTTTCCTAGGTATCATGTGTGTCATCCAACAATGTGGACATTCTCTGTGTCTTCGGCATAGGTTGGGCTCTGTGGCATTGTACCCTGGCCTCATCTGTATTTGCGTAAACTGTGCTACATGTGTCCACGTTACAGTGTGACCCAATTTTGCTTGTGCATACTCACGGTGGGCAGTGCCTGTGTGTCTTGGTACGACAATCTGATGATGGTTGATTGTCAATGATGTATGTGGACAGGCGCAACAGTGGTGGCTTGTGTAAAATCAGGATTTAGTGCAGCCCATGTGTTTTCATCCCAGAGTAAGAGGTGTCAGTACTTCCTCTGTCTCAATCACATTGTCTCAGGTAGGGGGTGGTTTGTGCGGGCAAGGCCTACATGTCAAAATCTGTATTCTCCTTGCTAGGTCTGGCTTGTGTGTGATGTTTGTCTGGACATACACTCAAGGTGCAGTGACTCAGTCATGTTGGGCATGTTTCAATGCTTTAGCTTTGCAGCATGTGCAAAAAGTCAATAGACATGGTTCCTGCTCATCTCTTTTTTGGCAACGCTGTGTGGTACAGATGCAGTGCACGATTGTCCCCAGAGCCTGGCTCCTCTGTCCAATTTGATATCAAGTAATTTGCTGTTGTGTCATGCACTCCATTGCTTCTCAGTGGCATGGTGTGTCAACCAGCTGTGGGTTGCAGGGCCTACATATGTACCTTATATTGTAGATGTTACTCATGTTGCTTTTCAGGCTATGCACTGTGACCTATGTAGATCTGACTCATGTGACATATGTATACAGGTGTCTGATTATTTCCTGTCTCTTCACCTTGCCCACAGCATCGTCGGGGGACTCCGAGGGAGACACTGGCACGGAGCGTGAGGAGGGACCAAGCACCAGTGCTATATTGTCTGGCACATCAAGTGGCACGGAGGCCGAGGGGAGTGAGGCGGAGGACCTGTCCAGTTACACCTCCGACTATGACGCAGACGGGTCCGAGGCTGAGCTCCCAGAGGGGGCGGAGGCTGCTCCCACAGCTGAAAGCAGCACACAATCTCTACCCGCCCCCTCCGTTCCCATCACCGGCCTCCCACTTGCTCTGGTCCCTTCCCGCCGTGCTAGGTCACCATGTGTCTCCTTCTTGCCAGGCACCGCGCCCCCTGCCCCTGTCTCCACTGCTGCCTCAAATGCAGAGTCTGTGGACATCCTGCGCCAGTTGCAGGTTGGTCAGACTGCGATGCTGAATGTCCTCCATGGCCACACCAGAGTGATCACCCAGATGGAGGCATACCTGGAGGGCATCTCAGCTGCGCAGTCTGACCAACGCTAGTTGCTGAGGTCCATAGACTCGACACTGACTGCAGCAGTGGGTCTCCTGCAGCGCTACGTCCCCCCCACTACCCCTGTACCATCCACACTTCCCACTCCCATGCCTGTCCCAAGCATACCCAGACGTGCCCATGCACGCACCCCACCAGACACAGGCACCACACCACCAGGGAAGCCCAAACGCACACCTCCTGTCACGCACACACAGGGTGAAGTAGGCACACCCACTGGGTCGGGGGAAAACGTAAGACACGCAGCCACAGTGGGAGTCCACATTCTTCACAACCCCCTGCCTCCAAATCCACTCCCCTCAGCTCTCCTGGCCATGATTCAAACAAGGACTCCTTCATGGCCGCCCTGTCCCTGAGCCCCAAGGTGACACCACCCCGCAAGCGGTCAAGGAAGTCCCCGGTCAGGGTAGTTGAGTCCCCCCCTGTCCACACCCTCCCCCAGTAGTGCTGCGACCCAACCCTCCGACCCCCCCCCCTCCTTGGGGCCTGTGGTTCCTTCGGGTGCAGTGGAGACGCTGGTGGACCTTGCTAACGTGTGCAGTGCCCTTCTCACCTCCACCTTTGGCGCTGCCCCACCCCCTGTGGTGGAGTCCTCCGTCCCTGCACCCACAACACCTACCCTTGCCCCTCCTGTCCCTGCGGTGCCTGGTCCTTCCCCCCCACATGATGCCCCCCCCTTCTGTGGATGAAATGCACTTGTGAACTGTGCAGGCAAGCTAGGGGACACACGTCCCCATGTGTACCCCCCCAGGACTTTGCTGATGGCCTGGCCCATGGGCCTTGTAAATAATGGACATTTAAAAAATGACAATTCAAATGCTGATTAAAGCTTTTTGTTTTTCTTTTGCACACTTATGCTTTCCTGGACTTGCTGTTGGTGGTGCTGCTCCATGATTTGGGGTGGGGATAATGTGTTAGGTGTCTGGGAAATGTAGTAGTGTGCTGCTCATGGGGTGGACCCTGGTATCTGTGTGCCATCACAAGGTATTTGCAAAATAACTTTGTTCATTTTCAGCTCTTACTGCATGGTGACATTGTCCCAAGGTGTGTTGCTTCCTCTGTGGACCCTGACATCTTCCCTGCAGGGTGCTTCCTAAATGTTGTGCTGAGCTGTGTCTACATATCCTTGGTGTGTGATGGATTCGTTCAACTTTGCCCATGCATGCTGGGCAAAGTCTCCACCTGCATCCTTAGTGGCATCCTTGGTGGTCACTGTACTTGAGTTTCGAGTATGTTGACGTGACTTCATGTGGACATGTTCCCTTTTACACACTATGCATGTGTGTACTCCCAGCCTCGCACACATGTGTACCGTGTTCTGCAGGGTCTTTGAGCACCTGACTGACAATTGTGGGCAGTGTATCTGTGGGTACTGCACACTTTTCTTTCCATGGGCACTGCTAGGAGGACTCTGCACCCACCCCTCCTATGTCTGGGCACTGCTGGGAGGACTCTGCACCCACCCCTCCTGTGTCTGGGCACTGCTGGGAGGACTCTGCACCCACCCCTCCTATGTCTGGGCACTGCTGGGAGTAATAGGCACCCACCCCTCCTATGTCTGGGCACTGCTGGGAGGACTCTGCACCCACCCCTCCTGTGTCTGGGCACTGCTGGGAGTGATAGGCACCCACCCCTCCTGTGTCTGGGCACTGCTGGGAGTGATAGGCACCCACCCCTCCTGTGTCTGGGCACTGCTGGGAGTGATAGGCACCCACCCCTCCTATGTCTGGGCACTGCTGGGAGGACTCTGCACCCACCCCTCCTGTGTCTGGGCACTGCTGGGAGGACTCTGCACCCACCCCTCCTGTGTCTGGGCACTGCTGGGAGGACTCTGCACCCACCCCTCCTATGTCTGGGCACTGCTGGGAGGACTGTGCACCCACCCCTCCTGTGTCTGGGAACTGCTGGGAGGACTCTGCACCCACCCCTCCTGTGTCTGGGCACTGCTGGGAGGACTCTGCACCCACCCCTCCTGTGTCTGGGCACTGCTCGGAGGACTCTGCACCCCCCCTCCTATGTCTGGGCACTGCTGGGAGGACTCTGCACCCACCCCTCCTATGTCTGGGCACTGCTGGGAGGACTCTGCACCCACCCCTCCTGTGTCTGGGCACTTCTGGGAGTGATAGGCACCCACCCCTCCTATGTCTGGGCACTGCTGGGAGGACTCTGCACCCACCCCTCCTGTGTCTGGGCACTGCTGGGAGGACTCTACACCCACCCCTCCTATGTCTGGGCACTGCTGGGAGGACTCTGCACCCACCCCTCCTGTGTCTGGGCACTGCTGGGAGGACTCTGCACCCACCCCTCCTGTGTCTGGGCACTGCTGGGAGGACTCTGCACCCACCCCTCCTATGTCTGGGCACAGCTGGGAGGACTCTGCACCCACCCCTCCTGTGTCTGGGCACTGCTGGGAGTGATAGGCACCCACCCCTCCTATGTCTGGGCACTGCTGGGAGGACTCTGCACCCACCCCTCCTGTGTCTGGGCACTGCTGGGAGGACTCTGCACCCACCACTCCTATGTCTGGGCACTGCTGGAAGGACTCTGCACCCACCCCTCCTGTGTCTGGGCACTGCTGGGAGTGATAGGCACCCACCCCTCCTGTGTCTGGGCACTGCTGGGAAGACTCTGCACCTACCCCTCCTGTGTCTGGGCACTGCTGGGGGAACTCTGCATCCACCCCTCCTGTGTCTGGGCACTGCTGAGAGGACTCTGCACCCACCCCTCCTGTGTCTGGGCACTGCTGGGAGTGATAGGCACCCACCCCTCCTATGTCTGGGCACTTCTGGGAGTGATAGGCACCCACCCCTCCTATGTCTGGGCACTGCTGGGAGGACTCTGCACCCACCCCTCCTATGTCTGGGCACTGCTGGGAGGACTCTGCACCCACCCCTCCTGTGTCTGGCCATGTACGCTGGGGACATACACCGGTGGTGGTACGCTCCGTACATGCCCTGGTGGGGGGGTGTGCCGTCCATACACTGGTGGGGTGTTGGACTTGGTACTCGCCGTACATACACTGGTGGGGTGTGGGTACGCTCCATTCATACGCGGGTGGGGGTATGCGCCGTACATACACTGGTGGGGTGTGGTTACGTGCCGTACATACGCGGGTGGGGGTACACGCCGTACATACGGGGGTGGGGGTACGTGCCATCCATACATGGGTGGGGTGTTGGTACGCACTGTACATACACTGGTGGGGTGTGGGTACGCTCCATTCATACGTGGGTGGGGGTACGCACCGTACATACACTGGTGGGGTGTGGGTATGCGCCGTACATATGTGGGTGGGGGTATGCGCCGTACATATGGGGGTGGGGGTACGCACCGTCCATACAGGGGTGGGGTGTTGGTACGTGCCGTATATACAATGGTGGGGTGTGGGTACGCTCCATTCATACGCGGGTGGGGGTATGCACCGTACATACACTGCTGGAGTGTGGGTACGTGCTGTACATACGCGGGTGGGGGTACGCGCCGTACATACACTGCTGTGGTGTGGGTGCGCGCCGTACATACGTGGGTGGGGGTACGCGCCGTACATACGGGGGTGGGGGTACGCGCCGTACATACACGAGTGGGGTGTTGGTACGTGACGTACATACACAGGTGGGGGTACGCACCGTACCCAGGCCTTTAGATCGTGGGTACGGGCCGTACCGCCATTGTTGGGGTGACGTAGGGGTGGGCGTGGTACGACTCGTACCCACGCTCTTAAGGCGTGGGTACGGTACGTACCGGACTTGTTGTGTTGCTGGTTCGCGTCATCAACCACTTCCGTTGCGGCAGACGCATGCGTTGGTGGACACGCCCCCACCCCCTCGAAGTGACCAGGCCCTGGCGGTCAGGTATGTCCAGGGCATGTATGATTTGTAACTTGGGTGTGGGTCGTGTGTCCTGCCCCTGCCCCCCCCTTTGCCCCTGGGTGTTGTTCTGACCTTCTGCGGCATCTGCGTCGGTTCCTGTAGAGCAGGGGGACTGCTATGAGTGCTGGGATGACACGTAGGTTCGGGTCCATGGCTGTCCGTCGTGTACAGGTGCTCCTTGTGCGCATCGTCCTGATTTCCCGGCAGTTTTTGGCAGTCGGAAAATATAATCCGTGCGGGGTGACGTCGGTACGGATCGTACTTCCCGGTTCGTAAAACGCAGCCTCCATGCGTCCCGACGTCACGTCGGCGCTTTCCAGGATCACATTTGTATGGATATTTTCGTCTGTCGGTGTTTTGTACGATTCGTACGGAAATGGTGTTTCCATACGAATCGTACTTGCTATTTTGTAATGTTGTTTCACCGGGTACGGGTCGGACGGAGAAAAGGCTCCGTCCGACAAATCGTACCTGGTTTCTCCAGGATCGGAATTGGCACCAAAGGTGGAACATTATCAGTTCTCCTACTAAAGGCAGCCCTGCCTGAGCATCCCATGGATCCCCAGGCAGTAATCAGTGAAAATATTTTTTAAATACCAAGTGGACATAATATCGACTTTCAAAAATATAGTGGTGCAGAATATCGAAATGCAGGTAAGAAATATCATTTTTCATAATATCGAAGTTAGTAATATCGACAGTCATAATATAGTTGTTAAAAATATCGATTTTTTTGTGTTTTAAGTGTTAGTATATGTGTTAAAAGTATGTATTATTTTTGTAATGTATGTTTGAATTTTTTTAAAGTAATGAATATTATGTTAATTAATGTTTGCGTTATTTAATTCCGTAGCGGGTTGTGGGTTTATAGGGGAATAGGGTGGTAAGTAATTTAATTATAATATATTTTTTAATAATTATTTAGAATTAATTAATGATATGTTAATTAGTTTTTTCGTAATTTAATTCTGTAGCGGGTTGTGGGTTTATAGGGGAATAGGGTGGGAAGTAATTTAATTGACATTAATTAATTAATCATTTTATTAATTAATAATTTAATATGTAATCATTTATTTTGTTAATTAAGTTAATTAACTCATTATTAATTGATTGTAAATTGATTAATAACAATGAATAATTAATTGGTAATTATGTAAAAAAAATCTTATATTAATTAGTAATTAATTAGATATTAATAATTAATAATTAATTTGTAAATGTGTTAATTGTGTACTTTTTTTAGGAGTGGGTTGAGGGTTGATTGGGGATTAGGGTAGGAAGTACTTTAGTTTTAATGTAATTTTTATTATTTTTTATATTATATTTATTTAAAGTTATGTTATAATGTTAATTGTGTGAATTCATTTAGATTTGATGGCTATTAATTGTATTGTTAATTGTAATTAGTTAATTAATTAATTGTTAATTAATTATGCTAATTTATTAATATTTTACAATATTGTAGGTGACGTTTATAGGGGAAAATGGTGTGTGGTAAATTGATTTTGAAAAAATAAAAATACAAAGAAAGTGACACTAGAGTGTCTTTAGTCATATAGTTTGAGCATCCTCCTCATATTATAATGTTTTCCTTTTAGAGTATAGGATGTCTCTGACTTGTTTTTTTTAATATCAGCAGGTACTTATTGGGATTAGCAACAGGAGTTTCATCTCAATAAAGTTTGGTGGTGTAAAACAATGGGGCTAACATATAACATTGGGCATTACTCGTCCCCTAAAAAATACCCAGGCTAAGTATATAGGGTTTAATATTCTCATTAGGAGTCTCTCCCTGGTTTTTTAATTCCTGGAGTTTTTCAAATCTTTTTAATTCCTGGAATCGTTGCCGGGGACTACAATATGCCGTCAGTCAATAATACGGTTATTGCACTCTCAAACGATATACTTTTAGACAAATGCTACAATTCCAAGCATTTCTTTTTAAGATATGAAAGTACAATACGACGTCTGCTCCATGACACGCGTAAATGATTGCCTTACAAGAAATATGTTTCTTTTTGTTCCTCAAAAAGAATTAGACAAAAAAAAAACACAATTCCAAGCATTCCTCGCCAAGGTATGACACGGCGCAACAGCGTCTGAGCTTTGATGCGTGCGCATTATCATTATCATTCCCATTAGCTTGATTGCTCCGCATTCGCGCGCCCACAAGGGATATTTAAACACCCTTTACCGGGAGCTCAAAACAAATGCCCGGGGAACCCGCACCAAGTAGGTGAGAGAGCGGGGCAGGACCCTTGATGGTTTGAGTAACCTTGCCACTCATTGAAAAAGCAGGTGCGTGCGCACTAGCATCTATACGATCAATTTCAGCACTAAGATCAATTGCTCGCAGGCTCTGTTGCTTTTACATTTTGTTTTGGGTGCGTGACGGCTTGCACCACGCAGTGTTTGATTACAGGGCTACCCCTTATACTGCGAGGTGCCCGGAGAAGAGTTCCCTCGCCCATGACTGGGTAAGGGTATAAGTGTGAGTGTTATGTATGAGAGACAAACAACACGGCGATTGATAGCAGCCTAGTGCTGTACAGTGAGAGTGACACGGGTGGATGCACTTTCAGAGCACATGGACAAGAACGTGGATATTGGTAGGATGCGACAAAGGATCGCCACTAACCACATTTTGCCACTTACGTGAGCTTGGTAAAAATAAAAGTTTGTCATAACCGCATACCAATGTGGGTATAAGAGATGATGTGTTTTTGACACCATGTTAATTACACAAGTATACTGGCCAGCACATCAGAAGTGAGAAGCATTTTATTGTACTCTACGAGTAATACACGTTGTTTTCCTTGTTTGTCTTTGTTTGTTTTCACAGATGGAGCGATAACAGGATCAAGGAGATAAATTATCTTCTATTAAACTAAGCAGCAGCTATCTGCCCTCAGATAAACGGCAGTGTAGGGAATTTTCCTTATGCATTTTCCAAGGAGGTTGTGTTTTTGCCCTTAAGAAAGTACTGGACCTTTACGACCACAGTAGGACTGAAACATGTCGGCTTTAGGGTCATAGGACCATTAAAACTCCTATTCTGACCCGTATTTACACTTTTTAATAACCCTAACAAATCCAAGATTGAAGTGATACTGGGATTTGCTAGTGTTTTTTAATTTTTAATTTCCCCTGGTCATATTATCACTAAGAGCTCCCTGAAAAACGGTCGAGCCCACCCTGACTTTTAGGCGTCAGGGTGACCCGATGATGAAACATGACACCACTAGGGTGTGTGAGGGTAATTAAAACAAAAGGAATTGCTTCCTTCCCCACTCCTTAATGGGTACCTTCATCCTAGGCTTTCCCATCTGTACCTTACCAGGGTCTTTCATAGAAAAGACGTGGTAATCATCCACACAACAAAGGAGTACTTATTGTGATACAATAGTAATTTTTACCCACCCGCTATCCAACATTTTCCCTACTGTTGCACTTACTGGAGCGGGAATAGTATTTTTTATCCACCCGCTATTCAACACTTTCCCTACTTTACCGCTCGTTGGAGTGGAAATAGTAATTTTATCCCTTACGCTATGCAACGTTTCCAGTATTGTTATATTTAATGTAGTGTAAAATATTATTTTAAAGCAAAATATTTATTCTAATGTTTTAACTTAATATATATATAATTTATTTTTATATTTATATTATAGGTTTATTTAAATATATATATGTAATTATATTTGAAATTATGTTTTGAACATTTTAAAGTGAAAAATATCAATTATTTTTTAATAATATTAAGTTATATATAAAAAAAAATGCATGCTTTTTATTTTACATTACATTTATTATTTATTAATTTTAACACTTTAAAATTATTTTTAAGTATGTTTTACTTAATTATATTTATTGATAAATTACTTTTATATTACTTTTAAGACATTTAAAAAAAGTAGATATTTTAGCAAACTATATTATTAACAACGATATTTTGGGATTCGATAATTTTGTACTTACCTGTTTGTAGATTGGAAATCGATATTCAGTCACTTGATATTTTTACTTCGATATTATGGCAGCTCGATATTTTACTCCTCGTTATTCTGTCAGTGATCCTCCCCAGGCATCCCCCTGCAGGCGGGTACAGTCACTCACTGCACCCGCCTGCAAGAGGATCTCTCTCTCCCCTCTTGAAAGTGCAAGGGGGTTGCCGCCTGCACTATCAAGCAAAGAGCAGCTTTTAAACAGCTGCTCCGTATTTTACTTGAATGTACTGTCCTGGGGGCAGTGCAAGTTTGCGGCTGCCATGGGGACAGTGCATTCATTGTAATACGGCACACTGTCCCTGTTTGCTCCCGGTGCATCTTTTGAAAGGTGCACCATGGCCCAAACTGTGAAAGTGCGCCATATTCATAATGAAGCCTTTTGTCTATTACAGACCATCTTTGTTTTTGAAGGGCACTTAAGAAATGGCTCTGCCCTCAGGTTTTCTGAGCATTTTAAGACTGTGTTTCAGCTTTCTTCTGGTGTCAGGACACCTCGTTGAAATCATTGTTGAACCTTAGAAGTACGCGTCAATATAATTACAATTACCTTTACACTGAAAATCCTCAATAGATGCGACTTGTATCAACTATATAAAATATTGGACCCTCTACTATTGCACCATATGGGACATTTCAGTCACAATGAACGGTCATGTAATGTGTGACGTTACACATATATATATCTACCAGGTCCACCCACTATCCAGGTAAAAAGTATAAAAACATCAGGACACATTTTTTTCTAAGTATTTTATTGACTTTTTCAGACAATAACATTATAAATGTATAAACATTGTTTAATAGAACTAACAGGTGTAGCAAATGACTAGACACCCAATCAGACAATACTATATCAAAAAGTCTAAAAGACCGCATTAATTTATATTGTAAATCGTACAAATATAAATGTACTAAAGGGAAAAATGTTTCAATATATTAGCAATACATAAGCACAGAACTGGAAATCAGTCAGTACAGTTTCTAAGCACAGAACTTCATAACAAAATGCTCAGCCAACAAAAACTAAAAATACAAATCAAAATAAAAACAATAACAGAATCAGACATTAGTCATTTGTGAATGTGCAGATGCCATTCACGCTAGTATAAGTTAACACTGATAATTGTCTTGCCCCTTTTGTGTATGCCATAGAAATCCTCCCCATTGGTCTTGCGATAATTTACTAGTATTAGTAGAGTGTGGTAGAATGTGTGTTCTAAAAAGCTCAGAGAGTTGTGGCTTCTATAAGGGAAAGAAGCCCAAAACAATTAGAAAGTTGAGGTCATTAATGGGTGTTCTTTCTACTGAAACAAGCTCTACTTCCCCGAGCAACTCTAATCACTGACGATTTATGCACTCAGCCAAGCATAGAGCCAGTTCCACTATTGATTTTGCTTTGAATAGTGAGTCACTTTGGACAATTTAAAGCCTGTAAAGCACAGAATTAAGCAGAGCCATGTCAGCCACATTCACACAGTGCAGCAGGCATCGAGCCTTGACTGGGTATTGCCTCGCATACACAATGGCTCTGCTTCCCTTTTGACAATACCTGCCAATAAAGACACACATTTCAAAGTTCAGGCATAGTTTTTACGCTTTAAAATCTTTTTACTTTCCCATCCAGTTTACCTTAAGTAATGGAAACTCAATACTGTACAACAAGATGCAAATAACCTTGGAAGCCACTTCTGTATGAGAGCAAACCTAAAAATGTTATGAGCATAAAAAAGATCTGCTAAGCCTCTGTGTTACCTATATACAGATGTGGCATTAAAACACCTGCTTGATCAAAATAAAGCCTGCAGCAGTACTGAATCAAAATCCAGGATTATTGTAGTGCAAAAACACTGGAATAGCAAGGATACCCGGGACCTGATATAAGGAAGGAAAATGCCCCACTATTACCAATCTGTGTAGAAAAAAAACATATTATGTGGTGTGTGATGGGCTCCTCACACCACTGCCTACCGGTGCCACTGCACGTGTTGTATACTATTGTGTGGGTTACTTATTAACGCACAATGGCTTATGCATTTTCTCTGAGGACTGCTTACTGCACAGACAGCAAAGTGGGCATAGGTTTCGTTCACCGAAAACTGTTATTGAATGCTCACATAAGGGCCGACTGGGGGCCCAGAAGTAGCCCTGGCAAAAATGCTCAAACCAGCCACATCCCTTGTTTCCGCACTCAACCTCTCTCTTTCCATCCGTTCATCCATTCCCTCTCTCCTTCCCTCCTCTCTCTCGTCTCCCTCTCTTATCGCTTTTCTCTACCTTTACCCTCCCTCCCGTTCTTGTCCTCTCTCTTTAACACCCCCTGTCTCTGCTACAGTTAACCTCAGGGAGCTGGTGAAAATGACAGAGCCAAAAAAGGTGACCAGGGAATGCCTGTAGGAATTAAAGTTCTGCCTGTCCCTGGATCGCATCCAGACTCGGCTATTTATCCCCCATAACCCTGCAGAGTATGAGGCTACGGTTGTATCCCAGCTTAGTGCAGAGTTTACTTTGTTCTTAAGGGGGTGCCAGGCAGACGTAACACTCTTAAAATATTCAAAATAATTAATATGTACTGTTAAATATGTTTTGCTCCATTCACAACATTAGTGCTTTGATTATTGTTTTTGCCTGCAGTTTCAATATCATTCAGCGCTTGGACTGACTTTTAAGGATGGTGCTTGCTGACTGACCAATGACCATCCTGCTCCTACTGGTCTCCGTGGTTACTGATTTAATGCCCTGATCAGCCTCCAACATTGTGTGGCAGCAGCTGACAAGCTCTATGGCATGGGTCCAGCAATCGCGTACCAGCAATCACGTACGTCCTCTTGGCCACCTTAACTCCTCGTGATCTAAGAGGAAATGCAAATGGCTCATGCTCACTGTGGAGTTGCTGTTTCACAGTAAAGACAAGTAATGACTGCAGACACTGCAGGAGTACCCGGGTATGGATTGTCAGTACACTGATCTGGACCTCCAGCACTTAGCACCTCATTTCCCTCAGCACTGTGAGATCCATTTGGTCACTGGGAGTGGGTGTTAAAATGGCAGTTGCTGTTGAATTAGAGAATTCGCCATATTAAAATCAGCTCATACTGATACTACCAAAATTGAAGGGTTGGTAATCTGATCAGATGGGGTCTACCACGATTCTCTTCTTTTTATCTTTTAATGCAACAGCCATGTGGTAGGCAGTTGGTATGATGGGTTGACAGTATGCCTTTTGCTGCATAGCAAACTACCACATTTTAATATGCCCTCCATGCTCTCTCGCTGCCATGATTCTGCAAGCCACGTACACAGATTGCTTTATTTGTGGGTCTTACTTGTGTAAGTGATCTCTGGATGGGGAGAGGAACCCGAATTAGCAAAAAAACGTGCTCAGAGACCAGACCACACATTTGAGCATACTTTTTTTAAAACCAAGGCTGTCATACTAATTTATGGCACATATGAAAAAGGTTTGAAATATTGAGATTTTGAAAGATTGGAAGAAAGAATAGGTTCTGCTCTGGTAGGTATTTTTCACGATTTTATCTGTTTTTGTCCTCTCTATGCAATTTTTCCTATAATTTCTTAACCATATTTGTAGTCTTTATATTAAATCCATTTAGTGCCTGATTTAGAGTTCGGCAGAGAAGATATCCCATCCGCCACATGACAAGTGCATTATATCCTATAACATTTATACTAAGGTGGATGGGCTATCAGTCATGTTAAGATGGAGTAACCCAGCTTTCAAACTCTGAATCAAACCCTTAGTTTATTAAGCAAGCT
Organism: Triturus cristatus; assembly: GCF_964204655.1. Classification (NCBI taxonomy): domain Eukaryota; kingdom Metazoa; phylum Chordata; class Amphibia; order Caudata; family Salamandridae; genus Triturus; species Triturus cristatus. The sequence continues at coordinate 1,115,847,808 of NC_140581.1, read as the reverse complement.
CAAGTATCAGGCTCTTCTTCGTATAGAAACATCTTCAATCCCTTCTTATCAATATCACTTTTTCCCTTTGCTGCATACCTTTTTACACTCTGCCCTTCAATTTCAAATTAAGGTTATTAAATCTTATTAGCACTGATATCTGCAATTTATTAATACTGATGATTCCTATTTGTATTGCAGACATGCCCCAAAGATTGTAACGTTGTTCTGTTTGCTACAGTTGTTTCTATTTATGTAGAAACCTCAAGCATATATGGGTGGAACTTCAAGTCAAAGTAAGCTTTACTAAGCCATAGGCTATAAAAGCATAACATAGAAATAAAAACATTATACAAAGTTAGAAACGCACAATTTAATAAAAAGCATCCGAGATCCACAATATCTTCAAAGTACCTCACACATATAAAAGGGCACATAAAATGCATGAATCCACCTCAGCGAGGAATATATTATGTACTATTGGGCATATTAGCAAGGGCTGGCGATATAATTATCGCCGCTCTAGCGTCCGTTTTTGGGCGAAAAGCGGCGATAATTATATCGCAATATCATCAAGGACACGCTAGCGCGTGTTTCCTTGATGTAGAGCCCGTTTTTTCACAGCCTCGCATCGCTAATGAGATGCAAAGCAGGCGTGGCTGTGAAAACAACACATGTTAATATCGTGAAGGCAGCTTCGCGATATTAACAAGGAGGTGCAGCGATAAAGAAAATCGCGCTACTTCAGCCTTAACTCAGGAATTTAACATCTGTAAATTCCTGACTAAGGCATACTTTTAATGGGAGATGGATTATGCTGATAGGACCACAGGGTCATATCAGCAATGTTATCGCTGTTTTCAATGAAACATCGCTGGAAAACCAGCGATGTTCCATTGAAAACACTGCTATCGCTGAAATATTATCGCCATATCGCTATGGGTTGTAAATACAGTGTTATCATGGCGATAATATTCAGTGATAGCCGGCGATAATATTTCTATCGCTATGTATGGCCAGCAATAATTATCGCTGGCCGTTGATAATATGCCCCTATATCCTTTCCAGATATGAAAGGCACTTGTTATGATGTTTAATATGGAGTAACACAACTCCCACAAGCTTCAAGATTTCAAGCTTAATAACCCTTCTTTATGAAGTCTCAGATTGGATTCGCGTAGGAAAGGGACCAAAAAAGAACGTCATGATTGGTACTCTGTAACGAGAAACCGTTGCACCCGCAAGGTGGGAAGTCCCTAGTCCAAACCTCTGCTGGGTTGAAAAGTGAATTTGAAATGCAGAGTTTTCAACCTAAGAGTTGTTAACCAATGCTGGTGGATGGAATTTACAATCCACCCCAGGTATGGCTCCATCCTATATGTTGTGGAAATAACAGTGTACCTACCAATGGTAACTTTGGCCTATGCGGATTCTAGGGGAATATTTTGACAATGGTGCAAGTAACACTGTTTGATGCTTAATTTATGTTTGTGTCTAATCCTGGGAGGATTAATATACACATCTGCAAAGCCTAACATGTTGAATGTGTGCTTTTTATGTAGTATAACCAAAGGATCTGATTGGCTTTGTCTAATGACAGGCAGTCAGTTATGCATGTTGTAGTTACTGCAGACTCAGGAGTGCCCCAGATCTTTACCCAGAGCAGTAGCGATGCCAAGCCGATCAGATTGTTTCAATATGTCAACCCCAGTTGTTCATGACATATTAATGTGGCTGTATTTCCTGGAACTGCCAATAGTCTGTGAGTAAATCTACTTTCTGCGCTTTGAAGGGTCCCAGCTTTATTATATCCCCACACCCCGGCACCATAAATTCCTGCAGAAATGCACTTAGACTTATAACAGTTCAACATTTCAGGTAATTGCTTATGGTGCAATTTTCTAGCGAATCTGAATGAGGCTTCAGAGTTCCTGTAAAAGGACTGAAGTCTGGCTGTTAAGAGAGGTGCCCAACTATGGGCCTTATTATGATGTTGGGTAGAAAGCCACCCGACAGCTCGTTGGAGGCTTTCTGCCTAACATCATAGGTTTCCTTCCAGCCGCTGTATTATGATACTGGCGGTTGGAGGGAAACCCATGGGTGAATTCTGCTCCACTTTCGACGTTCTCATGGAGCCTGTCCGGGTGGCAGGCAGAATTGTAATCACAAAATGACAGCAGAGCCAGCCTCGGCTCTGCTGTCGGGATTACAATGTCACTTTCCGCCTGCCCTTTCATGGCGGTCCGCCCACCATGAAAAGGTAGGTGCGAAGTGACTTCGGGGGGCCCCAAGCAGGGCCCACCTTCCCCCGGCCCTCCGCTATAAGGCCTGGGGCGGTACCCCACATCCCTGCACCATGTGGTAGGCACTGCATGGTGCCTGTCACACGGTGCGGGGTTGTTTGAAAACATCCGTTTTTGTATTGCAGCTTGTGCTGCAGCCCTTTTCCGGCCGCGGCACAGCTGCAATAGAAAAATCTATGTTTCCGACCACCCATATGTCGGTCTCTTCCTAATACTGCGAGTGGAACCGCCGGCGAATAGTCAGTGGTTTCCATCCTGCTACAGTGTTGGTTCGATGCTCGTTCGACCGACATAGTCATAGGGCCCTAAGTGTTTGATTAAAAGGAATTCCTAAGTAGTTGAAATTCTTTACCTTTGTTAAAAAATTATTTTACATGCTAAAAGTCTTGGACTTTGCACTAGGTCGGCCACACGTCAGGATAAAGGAATTTGAAAAGTTGACTTGTAGTCCCAAATCATTCATGAAGACCAAAAATAAGTCTAGGACGGTATGCAACCCATTTTGCTGTGTGGATGACTAATACCGCATCATCCACGCACAGCAAGATGGGAACAGGCTTATTCCCCATTCGCGGCACATTCTTCCCATTCTCAATCATGAATTGGTTTATCCCATTTATGTACAACAGGAAAAGGAAGGAGGCTAAGATACATCCCAGCCTAAAACCCTTGGATGATTTAATGTGGGAGGAACAGTCCCCTGAGGGGCCATAGCTCCCTAACTGTCAAGTCTTGGTAGAGCCGACGTATGAATAATAAGAGTTCCGGTTCCATGCGCATCCTGCCCATTAGTTTCCACAGCTTTTCACAATTCACGAGGTCAAAAGCATTTGTTAAATCAATGAAGGTCGGATGGATTGATTCATTTTTTGCCTTCCTATATTTTCTCAGGATTAAATAAAGGTTCAGGCATTGATCTATTGTCCCTAAACCGGGTCTAAAACTAAATTGGGTGCTGGCTAAAACATTATTTTCAGAAGCCCATTCTTCTAGTCGGAACAGGAGGACTCACCTGAGAAATTTTACACCAGATTCGATAAGCGAGTTTGGGCAATTGCATGATGTTAGGGACTTGTCCCCTTTTTTTAAATATTGGGGCAAATAAGGGGAACTTCCAGGATTCGGGAATGGAACCTTGGATGACTGATCTAAATACAAATGTTAATAGAGGGGCCCATAGGGGGAAGGTAGATTTTAAAATGTCTGCAGGAACGCCATCTAGACCTGGCGCCTTTTTGAAAATGATTTAGAAATGGCACTAATGACTTCATCAACAGTGATAGAATTTTGGAAATCACTAGTGGTTAAGATAGACAAGTTGGGATTGGGCCATGTTTGGGTCGCTCTTCACCCGCCCAAAAAATATTGGTAAAATGTGTCACCCAGGTATCTACCCCAATCATGGAATCCATATTTGAGGCATCTGATTCTTGAAAAAAGGCCTATTGATCACCTCCCAAAATTTTTAACAAGCCTTCATTTCCCTGACTTTTTATTGATTGTCTCAAATGTTTGATCTCTCTTTTTCTTTCTTCGAGGACCTTTTTATAGACCACTCTGGCCTGCCTAACAGTGCATGCTACACAGGTTTAGTTCTTCGGTACAGTCATCAATTGCTTGTGTTCTGAGCCTGGCGCATTGAACCAACAACAGGATGGTGATTCTCTCAGACTGACTTTACATGTGAGGTTATAAGAGATAGACCTGCAGATGTTTTTGAAAACGGATGTGATTGAATAAAACCGGGTCAACTTTATTTAATTTTAATTTTAAGCCCTATGCCGTGTGATTTCCAAATTGTCAGTTTTTGGGGTTTTGATTTTCGAATGAGAGAATCCAATGTAATGCATAATGGATTGTGGTCACTTATACAGCACCCGAGAACTTCAAAGTCAGTCACGTAGGGCACTAATTTAGAGGATAACAAAATTAAATGTGGTCTATAGGGCTGCCTGCATGACTTGCTGTGAAAGTAGGTACTAAAGCAATGTCAGGGTTTCTGGCATCGCTTACAAAGACTAAGTCATACTTTATTATCACTTCATTAAGGGCTTCCCCATATACAGAGTGAGAAAAATGGGTTATTTTGCAGTTTGCTCACGGCACAAACCACACACCAGACAGTCTGACAAATTACAGATCCCAATGGTAAAGTCCCCAACCCAGATAACGTGTACAGTTCTTTTGGATTTTTGAAAAAAGTCCAAAAGTAAATCATCCATTTTGATGATGGGATCCCTGTTCACTTGATTAAATATAATATTGTAAAAATGTATGAATAAAATGCCAAAATCAACAGAGTGATAAACGGGAGACCAGATAATAGTGGGAAGACCATCCTTTCTGTGCTTTGAAGTCCGTTGCTTTCCTAGAGAAAAATCTGGCTAGGTCTCTGCGTACTCTGCCCGACTTTGATGGAATAGCAGGTTCACTAAGGCATAAAATCCATCAATATGGAAGTCAGTTAGGGACTAGGTTTCCTGACAACATATAATTTCATACTGCCTTATAAGTCTTAACCAGTCTGGGTTTGAGATGTTCATGCGTGCCCCTGCAATATTCCCAGAAACAATACTAAGTGAGTTTTCCGGGTGCGCTTGAGGGGGTAGCCCAGGGGCCGGCTTCAGACTGGGAAGGACCAGTGGCACGGTGGTCAGGGATGGAGTCAGGGTTACAGTCATTTGGTAGGTATTGTGACCAGCCGATTTCCCTAAAACGGGAGGAGATTGATCTGAAGGTGTGTATGGGTAATCCGTAATCTCAGCAGCAGCTAGCTTTTTTTGGTCGCATCACTCAATGTGCTCAAGTGTAGCTGGAGGTTCAAAGGCATTCCTAGTGGGTATGTTATACCTTCTGTATGTTGAGATGGAGCACATATTTGATTAACCCCCTGTTGTCCTGCTGGAAAATAGATGGCCTATAAAAGTAGTCCAAAGGTTCGACCTGAACGCAGCCCAGTGGCTTAAACTGATTTTGGAAGAAGAGCAGGAGTGACTTTACCACCCTTGGAGATCTAAAGTTTATTATCACACAGATCATCATTTATCAGAGCAGTCTTTATATAAAGTAGATCCATTGTCATATTTTTCCTCATTAAATCATTAAATGTTCTGTCTAATAACAATATTTAACAGTATTTAAAACCAGATAGATCCAGTGGTGGCTGCCATCTATGGCTGGGGAGGGGTGGGTGCGCACAAAATAAAATTCAAATTGATAAAACTTACATGAACGTGACACCCTCTTCTCTCTACAGGAACTGGATGCAGCAATACCCTTGACCAGTCCTGGCACTGGTCTCATGTTGTTAACCAGAGGCATGAGAGCAGTGCCCTGATTGGAGGGAGCGGCCTCACTCTGCACTCCACAGCATTCTAGAGGCCTGCACTTGCTCTAACCTAGCTGTCTTAAGACAGCTGGGTTAGAGGTGTTTAAAGTGTGCATGAGTGGCTGACCGTTGGAAGTTGGTTGGATAAAAAGGGGGAACAGCCATTACAACGCGGTTATTACCACGCTGTGCAGTTACATCGCATGCGTTACAACGCATGCGATGTTACAACGCTATGCCATTAGAACGCAAGTCTGTACATCGACTTGCGCTAGATGGCGTGCTAACATTACAAATAGTGTAGTTTACTATCCCAACACCTTCCCTACTGTTAAGTGGACTGGAGTTGGAATAGTAAATTACACTTTTTTAATGTCAGCACGCCATCTAGCGCAAGTCGATGTAAAGACTTGCGTTCTAATGGCATAGCGTTGTAACATCGCATGCGTTGTAACGCATGCGATGTAACTGCACGCGTGGTAAAAACCCGCGTTGTAATATCATACATCCGATAAAAAGACATGAACATTTTAAACAGTGCATAGACAGCCCACTCTCCTCCCTGCTGATGTCACTCAGCAGTGGTCTGCACCAGTCCTGATGCTCTGTTTGGGACGGGGGATGAAAAGAAATATGGTAATAAATTCCCATTTTATTTTTCAGGGTTTTAGGGGGATTGTAAGTGGGTTCACCATTCATGCTTTATAGAAGTTCTTTCCTGTCCATTTAATTGAATTCCATTCTATTCCATACAAATGTATTTCCTTGCAAAAAAGATGTTTCAGTAATTCCCATATGTATATGAAGCAGACACATCCCTAAGCAATTTATATTTCTACACTGACATTTTTTGTCATTTCTTAGAGAGTTCTTTAAGGCTGGCAAATGCAACACATTCACCCAAAATTGGTCATTGTCCTGTACACTTTAATAACACTATACATCCCATATACATTCTTAATGTCCCACTCACCCTATTTAGTCTACATACAGGCTATACTATAGTAGGTGTAATAGGGCATATGGAACATCTATCAATTTTGGCACATGTCCTGCATTTCCCAAATGTCAAATAATTACCTTAGTTTGTGTAATATTCAATACTGTAACTGCCCTGTGGATCTGCTGGGGAATCATTATTCCATTCACAAAGGGTTGGGGTTCATCACTTCTGCAACTCACAAATTAAGAGCCACTTGTCTATATTGTTGCAGGTAGATATTCTGACTTAATATTGTGGTAAGACAGAGAGCTAGGCAGGCAGGCAGGCATGCAGCTAGATAGATAGATAGATAGATAGATAGATAGATAGATAGATAGATAGATAGATAGATAGATAGATAGATAGATAGATAGATAGATAGATAGATAGATAGATAGATAGATAGATAGATAGATAGATAGATAGATAGATAGATAGATAGATAGATAGATAGATTTGCATGAACAGGCTTGGGAAATGGCAGAAGGTAAAAAAAATTGGCACCTGGGCAGGTTAGCAGTTGTACTAGTGGCTAGTGAGAGGACACATTGATGTCCAACCCTCAGATGCAAAACTGACTCAAAGTGTCAAAGGCCCCCTTCCTCACCTTCTCTGCAAGTTCTAGCTCCCAAACCTAACTGTAGCACAAGTTAGAACACAGTGGGATTAATGGACATCTGGGCCAATGAGAAGGGTGAATATAAATCCTGTAACATTCCCTTGTTAGGGTCACCCTTTCTCGAATTCTTAAAAATAATCCCTTTTTTGCACTCCCTTGGGGCTTCACCCCCACTGCACTTACTCAAAACTGTCAAGAGCCACAAGAAAATACCAATAGTCATCACCACTGCCCACGCTGCACACCCTTCCAGCTAGGGGCAAAGTCTCAGGAGAGTTTAAAATGGATACGGTCTCTGCTTTATGACCAACTCACATCAGAACCCACATCGGAATGCCGAACAAGGTGGTATTCTTTGCATTAGTTGAAAATAGTTTATCTGACCTAGTAATGGAAAAGGGCATAAAAGGATGGCCCTCCTCTCTTTGTTGACCTCAGTTTTTGGTGGGAATAGGGGAATCAACCACGTTCATCATGTTGTAGCGTTGCTCTGGGCCCATATATTTTTGCTCTAATTGTCAACTATCATTATTTCTATTTCACTAGATTTCCTTTTTAAACCCTTCTCTAGCTACCAAGTCAACCTTTTGTTCCTCTGATGGATCTTGCTTTGTGCTGAAATACTCAGAAGATGGGCAATTATCCAATGAGGACCAGGAATTGGATAATTGCTATTATCAAAGCCTCTACACCTTACAATCAGAAATACACAATAACAACCACAGTGATTCAAAATCAAGAGATTTACCCACAAGGATATGATGAGTCAGAATCACCAGAATGTAGTTTACATTTCAAAGTTTAGTTATTGAACCATAGGTAAAGAACATTAGGATAAAAACTCACAGTTCTAATATTAAACTTGGAATAGATTTTATGAAGTAATACTAATTCTGGGAGATTCAATGATGATAGGGGAAAAATCTTCCTCAGCCCAGACAGATTTAGACTTCTACAGCATATGGGTCGATAGGAAATTAGTTAAGCCTCATACAAACCCTTAGGAAAGTTCTGTAAGTTCCAAGTGGCCAGTTCCAGTTCGTTAAAGGCAGTAATCTCAACAGCAAATCACAGCAGCATGACGTGAACCCTTCAACCGAAATGGTTCAAACTAAAATTATTAATTTAATAAGTGAATGCATTATAAGGTAATAATAAAATTCTGCAAGTTTCAAGGTTCGCATATAGGATAAATACAGATACATCTCTTTACATTAATTCTATTCAAGGCAAACATATATAAAATGTACATTAGAAGAAAGTTTCATAAATATAGCTTTAAACAAAATCCTGTTGAGCAATTACTTTTGTTTAGTCATTTTCAGTGCATATTTTATAACATGAAATAATAATCCATATCTTTTTCATGTAAACTGATCTATTTCATATAGAATTTCTTTGTTTTCATTAATATCACATTTTCAAATCATAAATTCGAAATCAATAATAGTTGTTAATAATCACGTCTATTGAAGAAGAACATAAAATATAACATTTTCTATGCTACCATCTGCATGCTTTTATGATGCAGTATCTAAATCCAGGCTGCAAGTCTTTTTCCGAAAACGTGGAGCTTAACACACGTTTGTCATCATTTGTGTAAAGGTGGTCATATTTGTTTCTTTTTGTCACAAATTAGATAAGTGAAATATCTGCTCTGTCAATCAAATTGGTGAAGTCTCGTCGTCAGCCAGAGGGCATGAAATGATAAAGGCTGGCATCTACCTTAATCTTATTAAATTGTGCTAATATAGCACAGCATCTAACTCCCAACTGATATCTCAACCACAGAATGATATTCTACTTTTTAGTGATTATTTTAATTTTATCCATAATGCTCACTCGTAGTTTTCTCTGTTGGGAGTTTTAACATAACTAACATACATTTTTGTAGAACATTCTAGCATACCAATTAAATATGGATTAGCAATCATCCTAGATTAATAGCTTAAAGTCAATGTTTTAAACTTTGATATTTTGAATGTTGAGACTCGGGATAATAATGTATCTCAACCCACTTAGCAAACAAGTTTCCAACCTATCTGCGAGAAATAGTGAAGCAGGGTGGAAATAAAGACTTTGTCTAAGTAATACCTATATTAAACAATAAAAGCCAATGAACTTTATATTGCTCCATCTAGATAAATGATTTGATTAAGGAAGTACAATCTCGATTCATTTTACAACATTCAAAATAATTGAAAATACATAATGTGGGTAAATACACAAACTGATTTTTGAGTGATGTGCTATTCCTAAGCACAGTGGATCTTTGACCAAAAAATAAACTGTGTAATCTAAACTTTTATGCAGTGTACAGAATAAAATAACAACCAGGTGGAAGAGCACACACCTACACCTCTTACGAAATCAAAATCAAAACAAAAGTCAATGTACTCTGCCTGCAGCAGAACATATAGGGCCTGATTCACAAAGGTAAACTTCCACTTTTGTGTAAGGTTAACATTGTTTTGCTATTCAGAAACTCCGATTTAATAGTAAATTGACTGCGGAAAACTCGGCACATAAAAAAGATAGGCCTGTCCTTTTTGTGTGAGGGATAGGACAGGTCTATCTTTTTAAATGGCGAGTTCCCACCCTGATTGTCGAGTCTCCGCAGTTGGAAACTTACTATTAAATCTTAGTTTGTAAATAGCAAAAATATAGTAAACTTACACAAACATGCACAATAACCTTTGTGAATCAGACCCCCAGTCTTTTTCACCCACAGGTGACAGAACCCCTCCACTAAAAATATCAGCACAAGGGAACCATGGACTTTGGATGTCATCATCTAAGTTGGAATCTTTAAAGGAATAAATGTAATGGATCTATTTTGACTATATAAGCAAAAGGCACTCAACAGCAGTAAGGGAAAGGGCAATCAGTCAGCAACACTTTGACAGACAGTAGTAGCAATCCTATGTGTTCACAGAGCCCTGCCACTAAAGACATGAAAGACTTGTAACAGGCAAAACAGCAGCCAAACATATATATATATATATATATATATATATATATATATATATATATATATATATATATATATATATTACCTACTGGCGGTCGCCAGTAGGTAGTTATAGTTAGGACCCCTTTTCCATAGGAAATCCGCAACATTCTATTTTGAATAACTTTGGCGCCGGTCGATGAATCCTCGCGAATTTCTCAAAATAGGTGGGGCGCTACGCTTTGCTCCTACCCTGAAAGTCTCGGGGGGATTCGTCAAGCGGGGGCTGAGATAAAAGGGGGGTCCCAAAACGCGTTTTTCCCATGCATTTTTCCATAGGACCTTTAGAACGAGCTACAGCCCGAACGGCTGAACAGAATTACTAGAAATTTGGCAGAGAGGTAGTCCGTAGGTCAAGGAAGTGCCTTTTGTAGGTTTGGTGTAAATCTGTTCAGTAGATTCTGAGAAAATAGCCTTTAAATCAATATATATATCTGAGCCCGCTTACGGTACGCTTACGGTACGCTTACCGTACGCGTACGGTGGCGTGCGCGAGCGCGATTCTGATTGGCTGTTAGATCTTAGTAAACATTCGAATCGGCCGAAACCAGGAAGCGGCGGCCGCCATTTTGTGTGTTTCACTCAGAAAAAAAAGAGTGAAAACAAGAAAAGGGGGCAATGAGGAGAGTTACAGACCCCCTTACATTTGTGAGGGGGTCAAAGAAGGACTGTAAAGTACAAAAAAACCATTTATTGATTTTAAAAAAAATCACGGGGTACGCGTACGGTAAGCTTACGGTAAGCGTACGGAAGAAAAAATAAAATAAAAAAGAAATGAAATGCAGATTTAAGAGTTTAGATATTAGGGAGCTCTAAAAAGAGCTGTTGTGTTTATGAAGTCATTTTTTTAGTGGTACCTACAAGTAAGTACCGATGCAGAGTCTAAGGTTCAAGAGGAAGACTCTGTTCCCTTCATCATTGAAGTGCACACCATCTCCTCTATAAATGTCTTGCATGTCATAACGCAAGTTGTTGTGGTAAATGGCACCCATACCATAGTCACGGAGGAAAGCAGAAACAGATTTGTTGACGTGCTTTCTTGCTTTGTCAATCTGCGGACAGAAATGATTGGACCAGTTCCATTTTTGCCTTTGGCATATGTTGGAAAACACAAAGGCAGTTTTAGGGAAAAGTGAAAACAGTTGTGCAAAGGTGTCCTTCATAAGCATTTCCAGACCTACCCCAGTCAAAGTGCCTAGGTCATTGCCACCACAGTGCACTATTATGAGGTCAGGGTGTTGGATTTGCATGAAGGATTTCACCAATGGCATCAATTGGTGCCACTTTAACCCTCTCTGACCAATCCATTTAATGTCTACATTTGGCAAAGCAAGGTCTCTCACCATATCTGTTTTCTCTGCAAACTTTTCACTCCAGAAGACATAGCTGTGCCCTACAATCCACACTGTGAACATCTTCAAAGGAGAACTGGATGCACTCAGGAGGTGTCTTTCAGTAGAATGGCAATATGAAAAGAAAGACAGTTTGGAAATGGAGGCATACATATTTTTTTCAAAACAAAAAGAACTGATTGGCTGTTTCATACCATTCTAGAATAAAAACTAGGCTGTATGTGTAAATTAATAGAAGCATGTTTTGTATTGGTACAAAAAAATGTGTTACCAAAGAACAGTACTATGGATTTGCTGTTAGGTTTGAAAAGTCAAGCACTCTTGCTCTGTGGAATTGAAACATTGTGTGGCGAACTTCTGACCTAACTCCACACAGCAGTGTTCCATGAGCTGTTGCTATGGTAGCAGGCAGAAGTCAAGTTGGGGGAAGGGTAGTAGGCAGAAGTCAAGTTGGGGGCAGGGTACTTTTGGAAAAGGGTTGGTTTTCAACCAATAGAAATGTGTGATTACATTTGAAAAAAAGGGGGAAGCACTGAGATTTGAAACTTACATGTATATGTGTGGAAAAATAGAGGGAAAGTTTGCCATTATCTGGTTCTGCTGAGTGGAGAGAGGTGAACAGAACAGAGATCCTGGCTCTGATAATCTGCTGTTTGAGTGCCACATTTCTTTCACAACTAACTAATTTTAAAGGTGAGGTTAGAGTTTGAGAGGAGATGTATATGGTAAATTAAGAAATGAATAATAGAAATGGAAATTCTTTTTGTTGAAGTTGCGTTTATCATTTTCTGTTTTGGGAGAAATTTAAATGTGAGGAACATGTAAAATAATATGGACTATGTTTTCACGATAAATTAAGGTGTACTGGAAAAAAAAAGAATAGTTTAAGGGTTTGAGGTTGGACTCAGTAATGCAAATACATTCAGCATCACTAAGGCTGGTTGCCCTTGCTGGAATGTAGGCAGCCACCCAGGTTACACATGGTGGTGGTCTGAAAAAGCAGTTTGGACATGTGCATTTAAAAAAATCAAAAAAGTGGTTTCATAATGTGTCAGTCTGTAAAAGTGATTTTCACTTGCCAAAAAAAAAGAGCAGTAAGTGTGCATTCAAATTGGCAAAGAAATTTCGTTTTGGGACTAATGTGAAAACATGACTCTGTGTGGAAATAGGAATTACAGGCAGAGATTTATTGCGTTTTTTTCTGGTGATTTCACAGTTGCATTAGTAGGAAAAAGGGGGAGCGATTTTTTGGGGGAAGAAGCAGACTCTTAGCACACACCCATCTGCTTGCCATGTATAATCATGCACAGTATTTACAAGCGAGTGGGGTTTTCAGGTTTTAGTCTGTAATGCAAATACATTCAGCATCACTAAGGCTGGTTGCCCTTGCTGGAATGTAGGCAGCCACCCAGGTTACACATGGTGGTGGTCTGAAAAAGCAGTTTGGACATGTGCATTTAAAAAAATCAAAAAAGTGGTTTCATAATGTGTCAGTCTGTAAAAGTGATTTTCACTTGCCAAAAAAAAAGAGCAGTAAGTGTGCTTTCAAATTGGCAAAGAAATTTCGTTTTGGGACTAATGTGAAAACATGACTCTGTGTGGAAATAGGAATTACAGGCAGAGATTTATTGCGTTTTTTTCTGGTGATTTCACAGTTGCATTAGTAGGAAAAAGGGGGAGCGATTTTTTGGGGGAAGAAGCAGACTCTTAGCACACACCCATCTGCTTGCCATGTATAATCATGCACAGTATTTACAAGCGAGTGGGGTTTTCAGGTTTTAGTCTGTAATGCAAATACATTCAGCATCACTAAGGCTGGTTGCCCTTGCTGGAATGTAGGCAGCCACCCAGGTTACACATGGTGGTGGTCTGAAAAAGCAGTTTGGACATGTGCATTTAAAAAAATCAAAAAAGTGGCTTCATAATGTGTCAGTCTGTAAAAGTGATTTTCACTTGCCAAAAAAAAGAGCAGTAAGTGTGCATTAAAATTGGCAAAGAAATTTCGTTTTGGGACTAATGTGAAAACATGACTCTGTGTGGAAATAGGAATTACAGGCAGAGATTTATTGCGTTTTTTTCTGGTGATTTCACAGTTGCATTAGTAGGAAAAAGGGGGAGCGATTTTTTGGGGGAAGAAGCAGACTCTTAGCATACACCCATCTGCTTGCCATGTATAATCATGCACAGTATTTACAAGCGAGTGGGGTTTTCAGGTTTTAGTCTGTAATGCAAATACATTCAGCATCACTAAGGCTGGTTGCCCTTGCTGGAATGTAGGCAGCCACCCAGGTTACACATGGTGGTGGTCTGAAAAAGCAGTTTGGACATGTGCATTTAAAAAAATCAAAAAAGTGGTTTCATAATGTGTCAGTCTGTAAAAGTGATTTTCACTTGCCAAAAAAAAAGAGCAGTAAGTGTGCTTTCAAATTGGCAAAGAAATTTCGTTTTGGGACTAATGTGAAAACATGACTCTGTGTGGAAATAGGAATTACAGGCAGAGATTTATTGCGTTTTTTTCTGGTGATTTCACAGTTGCATTAGTAGGAAAAAGGGGGAGCGATTTTTTGGGGGAAGAAGCAGACTCTTAGCACACACCCATCTGCTTGCCATGTATACTCATGCACAGTATTTACAAGCGAGTGGGGTTTTCAGGTTTTAGTCTGTAATGCAAATACATTCAGCATCACTAAGGCTGGTTGCCCTTGCTGGAATGTAGGCAGCCACCCAGGTTACACATGGTGGTGGTCTGAAAAAGCAGTTTGGACATGTGCATTTAAAAAAATCAAAAAAGTGGTTTCATAATGTGTCAGTCTGTAAAAGTGATTTTCACTTGCCAAAAAAAAAGAGCAGTAAGTGTGCATTCAAATTGGCAAAGAAATTTCGTTTTGGGACTAATGTGAAAACATGACTCTGTGTGAAAATAGGAATTACAGGCAGAGATTTATTGCGTTTTTTTCTGGTGATTTCACAGTTGCATTAGTAGGAACAAGGGGGAGCGATTTTTTGGGGGAAGAAGCAGACTCTTAGCACACACCCATCTGCTTGCCATGTATAATCATGCACAGTATTTACAAGCGAGTGGGGTTTTCAGGTTTCAGTCTGTAATGCAAATACATTCAGCATCACTAAGGCTGGTTGCCCTTGCTGGAATGTAGGCAGCCACCCAGGTTACACATGGTGGTGGTCTGAAAAAGCAGTTTGGACATGTGCATTTAAAAAAATCAAAAAAGTGGTTTCATAATGTGTCAGTCTGTAAAAGTGATTTTCACTTGCCAAAAAAAAAGAGCAGTAAGTGTGCATTCAAATTGGCAAAGAAATTTCGTTTTGGGACTAATGTGAAAACATGACTCTGTGTGGAAATACGAATTACAGGCAGAGATTTATTGCGTTTTTTTCTGGTGATTTCACAGTTGCATTAGTAGGAAAAAGGGGGAGCGATTTTTTTGGGGAAGAAGCAGACTCTTAGCACACACCCATCTGCTTGCCATGTATAATCATGCACAGTATTTACAAGCGAGTGGGGTTTTCAGGTTTTAGTCTGTAATGCAAATACATTCAGCATCACTAAGGCTGGTTGCCCTTGCTGGAATGTAGGCAGCCACCCAGGTTACACATGGTGGTGGTCTGAAAAAGCAGTTTGGACATGTGCATTTAAAAAAATCAAAAAAGTGGTTTCATAATGTGTCAGTCTGTAAAAGTGATTTTCACTTGCCAAAAAAAAAGAGCAGTAAGTGTGCTTTCAAATTGGCAAAGAAATTTCGTTTTGGGACTAATGTGAAAACATGACTCTGTGTGGAAATAGGAATTACAGGCAGAGATTTATTGCGTTTTTTTCTGGTGATTTCACAGTTGCATTAGTAGGAAAAAGGGGGAGCGATTTTTTGGAGGAAGAAGCAGACTCTTAGCACACACCCATCTGCTTGCCATGTATAATCATGCACAGTATTTACAAGCGAGTGGGGTTTTCAGGTTTCAGTCTGTAATGCAAATACATTCCGCATCACTAAGGCTGGTTGCCCTTGCTGGAATGTAGGCAGCCACCCAGGTTACACATGGTGGTGGTCTGAAAAAGCAGTTTGGACATGTGCATTTAAAAAAATCAAAAAAGTGGTTTCATAATGTGTCAGTCTGTAAAAGTGATTTTCACTTGCCAAAAAAAAAGAGCAGTAAGTGTGCTTTCAAATTGGCAAAGAAATTTCGTTTTGGGACTAATGTGAAAACATGACTCTGTGTGGAAATAGGAATTACAGGTAGAGATTTATTGCGTTTTTTTCTGGTGATTTCACAGTTGCATTAGTAGGAAAAAGGGGGAGCGATTTTTTGGGGGAAGAAGCAGACTCTTAGCACACACCCTGCTCCTTTCTATGTATAATCATGCACAGTATTTACAAGCGAGTGGGGTTTTCAGGTTTCAGTCTGTAATGCAAATACATTCAGCATCACTAAGGCTGGTTGCCCTTGAAGGAGTGTAGGCAGTCACTGAGGATACACATGGTGGTTGTCTGAAAAAGCAGTCTGGTCATGGGCTTTTTTAAAAAACTGAAAAGTGGTTTCATAATGTGTCAGTCTGTAAAAGTGATTTTAACTTGCCAAAAAAAAAGAGCAGTAAGTGTGCATTCAAATTGGCAAAGAAATTTCGTTTTGGGACTAATGTGAAAACATGACTCTGTGTGGAAATAGGAATTACAGGCAGAGATTTATTGCGTTTTGCTCTGGTGATTTCACAGTTGCATTAGTAGGAAAAAGGGGGAGCGATTTTTTGGGGGAAGAAGCAGACTCTTAGCACACACCCAGCTTCTTTCCATGTATAATCATGCACAGTATTTAGAAGCGAGTGGGGTTTTGAGGTTTCAGTCTGTAATGCAAATACATTTAGCATCACTAAGACTGGTTGCCCTTGCTGGAGTGTAGCAGTCTGGACATGGGCTTTTTAAAAAATCTGAAAAGTGGTTTCATAATGTGTCAGTCTGTAAAAGTGATTTTCACTTGCCCAAAAAAAAGAGCAGTAAGTGTGCATTCAAATTGGCAAAGAAATTTCGTTTTGTGACTATTGTGAAAAGAAATGTAGTAATATATTTAAATAAAATAAAGGAAATTTTTTTTTAGTTTTTTTCACGTATTGCTGAAGAGCAGTGAACAAAATTTAAGATGCCTACAAAATCCAGAGTTCAAAAAACGCTAAAAAAAAAACTATATTTGAAGACAACTAGAGGATCAAAGTTAGTAGAAGATGCTGATGTTGGGAGGAAGAAAAAATCTTCTGGTAAGCAAAAAAAAGATTTTCTAAGGAACATATTCAAAAAAAGGAAAAATGTACAAAATGTCTGTACTGGAAAGAATGATTTCAATCGAAAAGGACAGGAAAAAATTGAGAATTTAGTTAATGCAAATATACCTTCTGCAACTAAAAAGATAAACTTAAACAGAAAAACAGCGTTTAAAGAGATACGTAGAAAAATGTTTCTGAGGAGAGTTATGTCCAATTTGATAAAGGATGTGAAGAAATATAAGCAAAAGGCAAAGTTTTATAAGAGAAAAAAAGAAATTGAAGCCATTGCAGCAAAGGCATTAGAATTAAAAAGGAAACTATTCATATTAATTTTGAATAGGATGCGTACATTAGACAAAATGGTTAATGTACTGAAATCACATAGCAAAAGGAAAAGAGTAGTGAACAGAACAAACTTTTGTAAAGTGTTTTTAGGAAAGTGGATGCATAGTTCAAGTAGTGAACCTTTTTTTAATGAAGAGAGCTATTTTCAAAGTAATAGTTTGCTGCATGCAGTTGACACCAGAGGTCGTTCATACGAAGTAAAAAATGGTTGCATAATGGAGAAGGAGATAATGGTTCCAAGAGATGAGGTACAAGTGATGGCAGATGAGGCAATGGGGAGACGTCCTAAAGCCCCAGTGTACACTTGGAATTGTAGTAGTATTTGCACTGTGCGTCAGGAATCTATTGACAAATTTCGAGAGTTTCTAAGAGAATATAGTAAAAAAAGTATAAAACAGAAGATTAAGGTGCTTCAAAGTCTGGATCCATGCAGAGTGAGAGAGAATACTGGTTTGCAGGGTCATTCTCTGGCTTGTCTATCTAGAAAAGTGTGCAATAGTGTTTTCCATCATTTTAGGATGCTGGCTGTTCATCATACTGAAATGAGAAAGTTTGTGAGACGGTTGTATTTTGCCAAAAGTCCAGCAATAAAGTTAAATGAATTGAATAGGGCTCTGTTCCGAGGAACGGTATCAGATGTAGAGAAGGTTGTTGATGAAATTCAGTTTTGTTACTTTGGTCCTGAACAAAACAGTGCAGAGAAGGACACAGTAAATGAGGAAGAAGTGGAAGAGAATGTAGAACCCTCTGTAAGTAACACATTTAATGATCACATAACAAAATTTGCAATAGTCTCTAATGAAAGACCAAATTTTACTTGTATTTGTTGCCGCAGAACTCATTATAGAAAACAAACTAGGAATGTTGATCTCTACAGAAAGAGTGAAAATGAAGATAATTATAAGTGGAAGGATTTTGCCACATATATATTTCTAGAAAATTGTTTTGATTTGGGTGAAGATCAGCGTATTTGTAAATACTGTTACAACAAGTTAGAGGAAAATAGAATGCCGACCAGAGCTGTACATAATAATTTAGAATTGGATGCTATTCCTGCTGAACTTTCTGAATTAAATACATATGAGTCTATACTCATTCAATGTGTTCATCCGTTCCAGACCATAGTACGTATGGAGCCCAAAACTGGTAAATTACCTCCTTCAGATTTACTGAGAGGTTTAAAAGGTAGAGTGGTGTATTTGCCCTTGGATTTGAAAAAAAATATGGAAACTATTGATGCGGATACTTTGGAAACTGAACCATTAATTATTCTGGTTAATGGTGTACCTACAAAGAATAAGAAGATTTGGCAGGAGCTGGTAGATGTACGGAAAGTACAAAAAGCAAATTTGTATTTGAAAAGGAATAACAAATGGTATGAATCAATTTATATAGAAGAAGAAGAAGAAGAAGATTTACAAGAAGACACAGAAACACCAACTGGACAAATTGAAAAAGTGGACAAGTCAAAGGAAGAAGAAATTTATGAACATTTTAGCATACATCCTCTTCATTCAAAAGAAGTTATGGGAGACAATATTGATCTCTTTCAGATGAAGAAAGCAAAAGGAACTCCCGTGAGTGTATGGGAGGAGAGCTTGGAAGCTCGATGTTTTCCCCAGCTGTTTCCTAAAGGAAAAGGAGGACGATACGATGAACGTCCAGAACAGATTCCAGCTTCTGAGTATCGGACTACAAGACTATATGCTGAAGATCCCAGATTTCGACAAAGTATTCCTTATTTGTTCCATCTTTTATTTGAAAGCGACTTGTCTGCACTGTCTTATGCAGTAAATCACATTTTAAAAAGTGGAGTACATTTACAAAATGTGTCTGCTAAGGATTTTATGGAGAAAGTGCAGCACCGAGATGATCATTTGGAAACACAACTGATCAATCTGATGGCTTGTCAGCGTGGGACAAATGAATATTGGTACCGACGCCATGGTGAATTAAAATGCATGTTACGGAATTTAGGAACACCAACATGGTTCCTTACCCTAAGCTGTGCCGAGTACGCTTGGGATGATTTACTGGATTTTCTACGAGAGGCAAATTCAAACATTAAAAACATCGAATACAAGACACCAGGAGAACTGTGCTCATTGGATCCGGTTAATGTTTGCAGATATTTCAATCATAGATTTGAGGCTATGATGTCCTTCATCTGCAATAAAAAAAATCCACCTCTTGGAGAAGTAGAGGATTTCTTTTGGAGAAAAGAGTACCAGGCAAGAGGTGCTCCTCATATTCATATGCTGTTGTGGATCAAGGATGCCCCAAAGTTTGGAACAGATACTGATGAAGCAGTGTTATCTTACATTGAAGAATATGCAACATGTGCTATACCAAAAAGCACAGAAGAGAAAAAGTTAAAGGAGCAAGTTTTACGTTTCCAAAGTCATCGGTGTGGAAAATACTGTCGACGGAAATACAAGAGCAAAGATAAATACTACACTAAATGTCGATTTGGATTTCCAAGACCTGTTCTTTCAAATGGAAGAGTCAACAGTTTTATGTCAGCTGTGAGACATACTATCACAAGAAAATCACCTAAGAATACCTACAACCTAAAAAGAAAAGAAGAATCAAAAAATATAAATGACTACAACCCAGTCATTTTATCCATGTGGAACGCTAACATGGATATACAGTATGTTGCTGACAATTCCATTGCTGTTGCTCGATATGTAACGTCTTACATTACAAAATCAGAAAAAACTGAATTGAAGGAAATGTGGGAAGAGATTTCTCACGAGAAGACTGTCAGTAAGAAGCTGTACAGTTTCAGTTTGAAGATGTTATCGCATCGAGAAATTGGATCCTACGAATGTTCAGATAGGTTATCTTCTGCAAGTCTCTACTCGAAGTCAAGAAGAATAATTTGGGCAAGTTTAGGCCTTGCAGCAATGAGAAATCGGGTACTGAAATCTGTAGGAGAAATTGAATATTTGGCCGAGAATGACCCAGAAAGTACAGATATTTTGAAATCAAACATGTTGGACACTTATTATCCCAAGAGAAGTCATCATCTGGAGAACATGTGTCTCTATGAAGTGCTGCAGAACTACATTTATTCACGGAAAGCCGCAGAAGACATCAACAATGGAAAATATAAAGTCGTTGGTGAAGAAGGATGTTTGGTGAAGCAAACAAAAGGAAGTTTGATAAATCACCGGAAGCTGAGTTGTGACACTACTGACAAGAAGGAATTTTACTACTTGGCTCTTTTACAGTTGTTTAAACCATGGCGTACAGAGGATGAACTACTGGGAGAATTTCAAAGCTATGAAGATTCTTTTAATGCTTGCAAAGACAGCATACAATGCAGTACATTCTCAACTTATCTGCAAATGTTAAATGAAGAAATTGAACAGGAAACTACAATTGCAGCAGAAATAGCTAGAGACAGTTCTCAGGACAGCCAAAGTTCAGGAACACTCAGTCAAGATCCCCTAGGACAACCAATCGTTGAAAATGAAGCATCAATAGCCATGAATGAAGTGGAAACGGCTATGAATCAAGCTCAAGAAGAATTTATAGACTTAGAAAATTTGGAAAGACAACTGAATCAAGAGCAGCAACAAATTTATGAAGAGATCAAAAACAAAATTGATCACGGATTTCTACATGAAAAAAAAGAGTGCTCATGCACATCATTTCATCCAATCAGGATGTATGTAAGCGGACAAGCTGGAACTGGAAAAAGTTTCCTAATAAAAGTCATCAGAAGCTACCTACAGCAAAAAACGGATTCTACTTTGTCTTGTGTGGTTACTGCTCCAACTGGGTTAGCAGCATATAACATAAAAGGAATCACTTTACATCGTTTGCTAATGTTACCAGTGGAGCATGAGAACAAAATACAATACAACAAGCTAACTGGAGAAGCATCCTTGGAAGTTTCAAGAGTATTGAAGAAGATGCAAGTTCTCATTATTGATGAGGTGAGCATGGTATCAAACTTAATGCTTGCCTTTGTGCATTTAAGAATGCAGCAAATTTTGAAGACAGACATTGACATGTTATTTGGTGGAAAACACGTCATAGTTTTTGGAGATCTTTTGCAACTTACTCCAGTTAAAGGACAACCAGTATTTAATACTGTCACACATGAAGACACGAAGAAGTCATTGGGAAGCATCGGAAATACAAATATTTGGTCCTTCTTTGAGTACAAGGAACTTACTACTAATATGAGGCAAGCAAGCGATGAAGAATATGGAAGTATTCTGAAAGATATCAGAATTGGACTACTCACAGAAGTTGGCAAAAAAGCATTACAGAGTCGGCTGCTACATAATTTATTTCCAAAGGAAGAAATAGTTGCAGAGAAAATATACAAGAATATTGCAGAAAACAAAAGTGTCATCTGCTTAATGCCAACTCTACGTGAATGCTCAATATTTAATGAGGAGCTTTTGAAATTGGAAAAGGAAGAGATCAGGAAATTGGAAGCAGTGGACAAAATTGAGGATGGAAGAATTACTGTCACAGTAACAGGCAAACTGAAAAATAAATTGGACTCACTAGAGAAGAACATCTCCAAAACAGCTGGATTAGAAAAAAATCTATATGTTTGCATGAACTGTAGAGTATTTTTAAGAAGAAATTTGGATGTTGAAAAAGGTTTAGTTAATGGAGCTATGGGAAGAGTTGTGGGTTTTATTAATTACCAGAAAAAAGAAGGAATTGAATGTTTAAAAATAAAATTTGATCAGATAGAAGAAGTTAAAGATATTTGTCGTTGTTCAGTTCGTTTCATGCTTGTAAAAGACTTATATGTACGTAGGAAGCAGTTTCCGTTTTCGCTAGCATATGCTGTAACTATTCACAAGTCTCAAGGATTGACTGTAGATTGTGCATTTGTGAACATTGGTTCAACTGTGTTCAAAGAAGGTATGGCATATGTTGCTTTGTCACGAGTGAAAACATTATCAGGTTTATTCATGATAGACTTTGATGATTCAAAAGTTAGTGCTGATACAAACTGTGTAAAGGAGTATAATAGATTAAGAAGAAGCTATGCTCCTCATTTAGGTCAGTATCCTGTGTTGGAGAAACGTGTAGTTTCTCGTAAAAGAAAAAATGAGAATATCTGTAATGAAGATGTAGAGAAGAGGAAAAAAAAGAGGAGTGATGTAATTGCAAGCAAAAAGAAAAAGGAAAATGAAGAACAGGTTGTAGGATGTCATTTTGAAAATAGCTCTGGTGTCAACTGCTACGCAAATGTAGTGCTGAATGTTGCATTTTATCTGGAAAGTTTGCAAGAGCAGATAATAGTAAATCAGGGAAAAAGATTCTGTTCAGAGCTGAGTCTCCTTTTTCAAAAGCTGAGTAAAGATAAAACTCAAATAGAAAGTGCTACTGAAATTAGAAAACTTTTAGATATATGTTCAGGACGAACACAGTTTTCTCAAAATGAACAGCAAGATGCACATGAATTTTTGATGTATTTTCTTCAGGTAGTGGAAGAAGAAGGAGTTCCCATTGAAATTTTTTTTTGGTCTCTCTTATAAATGGGAACATAGTTGTGAAAATTGTTATAATATATGTGGCTCTAATGTTGATAATGAAAGGTTTATTTATTTGACATTGCCAGAGAGTAAAACAGTCACTTTTGCAAAATTAGTTAAAGATGCTAATCATAGCATGAAATGTGGTGAGTGTAAATCTGACATGTTTTCAACATTAATTTTAAAGGAATACGGACAGTATGTAATTTTAATGATGCAACGATGTAGAGCTGATGGTTCAAAATTGGATACTTTAATAAAGAAGTTTACAGGACAGCAATTATCAATTTCAGGAAAAACTTTTGTAACTGTTGCAATAATTTTCCATGATGGACCTACTGTTACTTCTGGACATTACACAGTTTATCTTAAATGTGAAAAAGGTTGGACACTGTGTAATGATTCCCAATTGATTTTCAAACAACGTTTGCCTTTTGATTTAGCAAATTCCTATCTAATCTTCCTGAAACCTAAATTTTAGAGAGATTTGGCAAGATCTGGACAAAATAATTTTACCATTTTACTGGATTACCATTGCAATTTTGTAAAAAAAAGATTTTTTAAATTATCATTTGGCCTAATGGAAAGATAACCAATTGTAATGTGGACTTTTTTAATTTTTAATGAAACTTTCAAAAACCAATAATTTAGAGATAATCGTTAACATCTGCACAATTTAAATTTTGGAATGTTATTGGACTGCCATTGGAAATTTTTTCAAAAATGATTTAAAAAATTACTATTTGGCCATGCGGAAAAGTAACCAATTCTATTGTGGACTTAATAAATTATTCAAAAAATTTTCGTGAACCAAAATGTTACAGAGAATCGGTGAGATCTGGACAAATTAAACTTTAGAATTTTATTGGATTACCGTTGGAAATTTATTCCAAAAAAATTTTTAAAATTACTATTTGGCCTAAAGGAAATGGAATCAGATGTATTGTGGAGTTATTTGAGATATAATATTGTGATTATACTTCTGAAACAAACATATCAGACGGTATTTTAAAGAAATAAGTATTGGTATTAGATGATATTTTTTTAGAATATTATGCATTTCTATAATGTTAAGTTTAAGTAAAAAGAGATTCTGGGCTTTTTTAATACAATCTTTGTGATTGTTATTTTTTTTTGCCCGCTGTAAAATGATGAATGCAATTGCTTTCACAATTTATAGTGAAATGCAATATATTCTGAAAACAGCAAAAATAAGGCAAAAATATTTTTTGAAAAATATGTAAATATGTGTACTGTATTATAAAATGTTTTAAAAAATATTAATACTTTTTCTTTTTTTTCAGATTGATATAGAAAAATTTCGAAAACTAGAACCATTTTTAAAGCTATTTTTTTAAAAAACAAATGAATAAATATTTTTTTGAGTGGGTATGGTAAGTCAATAATAATAATTGTAGTCTCTCAAGGACCTTGTAATGTGATAATTGATTTTTAGTGTTTTTAAAAAAAAAAAAAAAAAAGTACGCGTACCGTACGCGTACGGTAAAAAAAAATAAAAAAAAAGTTTTTAAAAACATATGTAAAAAAAAGATGAAAGATAAGGTTGGCTCTTAAAAGAACCGTTGTGTTCATGCAGGGACAGAGGAAAGAAAGAATGGGAAAATTATTCAAAGCGACAAATGTGCTGATCTATTTTGTTGTTCACTAGGGAAACACTGGTCTCCCTATGGCAAATTAGATCTTGACAAAAGGCGCATCGAATATCAACCCTCCGAAATCGAGGGTTCATTTCCAGAGGGCCAGCAAAAGGAGATGCTCCCCCCACAGATGAAGGGCTCACCTGACCTGCAGAAGAAGGAGTCAGCTCTGCAGATGATGGTCCAGGCTGAGCTGCTGTGGATGTACTTGCTTGTCTTTCTGAAGAGTTACCTCCAAAAAGATGACCATGTGTCCTTCTGTGTACATCCTTGAGGTGTCTCTTCCTGGTATGATTCCCAAAGGAATACTTCCTGTCAGGATTACCTCTTGAAAGTACACGCTGACACAGCTTGCAAGTTACTAAGGGTGCATTCACCTTTTGCTGGCCTTCAGGAAAAGTAAAATAATCCCATACATAAGAGGGCTTTTGTTTCCTCGCTCTCTGCCTCAAAACAGTGCTGCTAGTGCTAGCCTCACTCTCAGAAGAGCTCTGCTGTTCTGCCATCGTATCACAAAGACAACCCAGCTCCTTCTCCTAAGGGATCACAAGCAGAAATGAGAGGAATGGGTGTGGTGTAGGAGAGTTCTAGAACTGAAAGTAGTTTCAACCAATCAAAAGTTGTGTTTCATGATCACATGACCTACCGTACGCTTACGGTACGCTTACGGTACGCTTACGGCAAAACTACGCATGCGCGTAAAAAAGACACGCTCACGCGCAAATGCGCATAACAGTCACTACCCGACACTTCCGCGCAACGTGCGCGTGTAGCGTACGCGCGCACGCGTCCCACGCGTAGTACGCACGGCTACGCAAATTGCGTAACTATACGCAAGCAGCGTAGGGAAATTACGGGCGTTGCGTAAACCGTACGCTTACCGTAAGCTTACGGTACGCGTACTAAAAAAAAAAAAAAAAAAATAGAAAAAAAGGAATGCAAATAAATTTTACATGTTTATTTTAAAAAATATATTAAAAAAAAACATATTAAAGAATTTTAAAAATTTAACCATAGTCTTTATAAAAGGTAAGAAAATTAAAATAAAAATATGTTAAAAAAAATAGAAGAAAAAAAAAAAATTAGCATTTAAAAAACCTTGCAAATTCACTGAAAAAACCATGGGTTTCACACACGTTATAGTTAGGAATTAGCATTTAAAAAACCTTAGAAATTCAGTGAAAAAACCATAGGTTTCACACACGTTATAGTTAGGAATTAGCATTTAAAAAACCTTAGAAATTCAGTGAAAAAACCATAGGTTTCACACATGTTATAGTTAGCTGGACATTTTACTCGTAAAAAACCAATGAAATTCCCCCGTTATAGTTAGTTCAGCTAACTATAACTCGCGCGCCCGCAATGCACTGCTGATGACGTCACATATTACATCACTCATGACATGGTCAGTGACATCACTCATGACATCACTGATGACATCTCAAATGACATCACTGATGACATCACTGATGACATCATCCTTGTGATAGAGTGGCAGACCTCCTCTTCCCCTAATATAACCTTTGATACACACATTCAAAAATAGAGACTAAAATTTACAAAACAATGGACATACCAATAACAGTTACAACAACCTCTTCAGTAATTCTAAGATCCACATACACATCCACTCATTCACCAACAGTCCAATACAGTCACTCATACATGTACTCACTTATCATATGTACTCATACACCTATACATCCTGTTACACAATGCCACTCATCCATAGAGCTACTCACACACATAGTCACTCATGCTAATAAAGAATCAAACATACATTTACTTGCATATACAGTTATACACACACCACCACACTTACTTCTACGGAAACTTACACATACTTAGTCTTTTAAACAATTACTTATAGAAATACATACTTATTCATACAGGAATTCTTTCAATCTCTCACTCTCACATATACTCACATATATAAACCAATAGTCACATATACTAGTTTTAAACATATGTAGTTACTCATAAAGACACTATTGAGACAGTCATTCACTCACTAACACACCCATACACACACTCATCCACCCATGCAGTCCTGCACACATGCTCTGTTCAACACATACAAACAGTGAGTCACTCATTCATGCACCTATGCACTACGTCATACCCCCCACCGAACCATGCAGACACTCATACTGATACTCAAAAAACCAACTAATAACCTATATAGACACCCATGTAGCTACTCACCAACCCATGCAGCCACTTATACACAAAGTGAGAGACTGATACAGATATTTATATATTTAAACATTACTCACTAAGCCATGTATTCACTATGATACACTTAATCAGTCAGTTACACAATCAATTTTTCAAAAAGAAATCATCCATTTAGACAGTAATATACCCATTTATTCTTCCATCGACCTTGAGATATACATATATAAAACATATTTAATTTTCAGAAAAACACACATTCACTGGATGATGTCATCAGTGATGTCATCAGTGATGTCATTTGAGATGTCATCAGTGATGTCATGAGTGATGTCACTGACCATGTCATGAGTGATGTAATATGTGACGTCATCAGCAGTGCATTGCGGGCACGCGAGTTATAGTTAGCTGAACTAACTATAACGGGGGAATTTCATTGGTTTTTTACGAGTAAAATGTCCAGCTAACTATAACATGTGTGAAACCTATGGTTTTTTCACTGAATTTCTAAGGTTTTTTAAATGCTAATTCCTAACTATAACGTGTGTGAAACCTATGGTTTTTTCACTGAATTTCTAAGGTTTTTTAAATGCTAATTCCTAACTATAACGTGTGTGAAACCCATGGTTTTTTCAGTGAATATATATATATATATATATATATATATATATATATATATATATATATATATATATATATATATGTATTTCGAAACACATCCTCAGAAACTCCCGGGACACTTACACCGTGGTGCCATCACAGGGTCCAAGGCTCCCTGTATTGAATAGTGATCCACAATGCATCAAAGCATTCGATGCACTCCATCCCAAAGAGAGAGTCCAAACAAAGTCACGGGCTTGAAATTGATTTATTCGGCAAAAACGAGCCACATACCCAACGCGTTTCGGCGTGGCCGCCTTGATCACGGGTAAATTGTCACTCGCTAACAAACAAATATTTAAACTATAACTGAACGTAACATAAGAAACATGGAAACAGGACAAATTCATGTAAGTCCAAACATATCGTTCCCAAAACGTCAGCCATCTTGGAATGGTGCAATTATACAGATCATACATATAAGAACAGTAAGTTCCGAAGTATCCCACATTAATTCAAGAATATTGTGTATAAGCACATTCACTTACAATGATTGACTGATTAAAATTTGTAATTTATAAACCAAATTTTTTTAAACCAAATTCTTTTACCCAAAATTTCTTGGTGCCATTAGACATATAGTATCTCCATCGAAGTATGTGTTAGAGCACTAGTCGAGCGTCAAACATTATTTGCACTCTGATGATTCTCAGACACATTGTCAATACTATCCGTCTAAGAATATTCAAATGTATGACAAAACTTTATTAACAACGGTCTACGTACAAGAGACATTAATCTTGGGGAAATGTCTATATCTGACTAAATATCCAGATAACGATAATAATGGTAGTAGACCCGACAGATAGTAGAATTGTAGTAACTTTATAATAACAGAAAGCGTCACCGTGTTAAACATTGCTCAGTGATATTGCGGTGAACACTAAGTCGTATTCTCTTATTTATATCCCTAATGTGTGATCTAGATAAAACCACCAATATGGATATTATGGAATCACAAATTCAAACCCAAGTGGGTATTCACTCATTACTTGCGCATATATTTCTTTGAGACAGAAAATTGCATTATAAGACCCCAGTGGGTATAAACATATCTCATGAACACAATGCCTGTTCAAGTAGAAAGACAGACATTATTGTTGTCATCACTGTCTTGAAACCATAATTACTCCCAAGTGGGTATTAATTTGACGTGTGCACAAATTGATGCTCGTTGCAAAGATTACGATTAAGTTGAGTATACACTTATCTCATCAACAAATTATCCAATCAAAATAGAGAATGTGAACGACAGAACACTAATTATTACTAATCTCTGAGAATCAGCAAGTTTTCACTTGTCAGCACCATCTGAAAAGGTAAACAAATATGATTGGGTTACAAATATGTCATCAACAAATAAGGAAAAGGGGAAAGGAGAAATCTGTTAGAAATATATACAGTACAAATAACCTTCACTGTTAAAAACATAGGACACACAGCAGAAAATTCTGAGACAAACTTCACATGCTAATCCATCATGAATAACCAGATCAAGAGGAAATTATTCCCCCAGAAACCAAGAAAGTTCTTCTTCAGAGTTTAAACCCCATGGAATCTTGGTATTCAGTTCCAAAATGTAATGCGATTCAAGTTGTCGTAATTTACGAATTCGGTCTCCCCCCCTAATGGTTGCAGGAATTCGGTCTATTACAAAGAATTTCAGCAGATTGCGATTACTTTTGTGGTACTCCTCGTAATGTCGTGCTATAGGGGAGAGTTTATCCTTGTTCTGAATCGCCCTCATGTGCTCCAAGATTCGTTTCTTGGCAGCAAACATAGTACTGCCCACGTATCTTTTTACACAGGGGCAGCTCAACACATAAACGCAATAATCAGATAGACAAGTAAGGTGTTTCTCAATGTATCTATCCTCGTCCCTGATTGAATAATGGACTTTCTTAACATTGGAACTGAATTTACAAGCTTTGCATGTCATGCAAGTGTAAAAACCCTGAACATCTATAGTAGATGATTTGACAGTACTGACTTCATTCTTGCATAATTTATTGTGTAGAGAACTGGCCTTCCTGTATGTTACATTGGGAACATCCTTCACAACTTCATCCAACGTTGCTTCAGTTTTGAGGATACCCCAATGTCTTTTTAGACATTTTTTCACATCAAAGGAACCTGAATTGTAAGTTGTTATATATCTAATGACTTCCTTGTTGTCATCATCTGGCTTTTCTTTGGTGTCAATAATTCATCATGTTTAAAATTAGTGGCTTTCACGCACGCTTCTCTGATCACATTCATTTTGTATCCCCTATCCAAAAATCTTTCATACATAACTTTGCATTCCTGTACATAGTCTGAATCAGAGCTACAGTTCCTCCGGGCCCGGAGGAATTCTCCAAACGGAATGCTGTTGATAAGGGACCTAGGATGTCCACTCTCCGCATGTAGCAGCGTGTTCCCTGATGTTTTTTTGCGATACAGTTTAGATGTTAATGAATCTTCAACAACCTCAATCTGTAAGTCCAAGAATTCTATACAGGACCTACTGATGGTGCCCTCAAATTTCAAATTCACCTCATTGTTATTAAGAACATCAATGAAATCATAGGCAAGTTCTTCACTGCCTTCCCAGATGATAAACAAATCATCTATATAACGCAACCATGTTTTTACATGATTGCGATATAGATTACATGTCTCGGGCACCTGCTGCTCCCAGTGCCCCATAAAAAGGTTGGCATAACTGGGAGCAAAGCAGGTGCCCATAGCAGTTCCCTGTGTTTGTCTGTAAAAGACATCATTAAAGACAAAAAAGTTGTTCTCCAAACAGAATCTGATCATCTGTAACAGCATATCTGTATGTTGCAAGAATGAGATGGAACGTGAAGTCAGAAATTGTTTGCAAGCCTGTATACCATCGGTGTGCCTAATGCTCGTATAGAGGCTGCAAACATCTAAGGTAATCAGCAGATAATCCTTTTGCCACTTCACTTGTTTGATTTTATTGAGAAAATCCCTACTATCTTTTAGATAGGAAGGTAAACCTTCTACATACATACGTAGGAAGTAGTCAATGTATTTGGAAGTTCTCTCCAACAGGGAGCCTATAGATGAAACAATAGGTCTCCCTGGAGGATTGACCATATCTTTATGCAATTTGGGCAATAGGTATAATAAGGCCACTTTAGGTGTACGATTTAATAAGAAGGAATATTCATTCCATTCTAAAATTCCTTGTGTGTGCCAAGACTTCAACATGTTATGGTATTGAGTATTAGATTCATCAATAACATTCCTCTCTACAACCTCATAACATTCTTTGTCGCCCAGTTGACGTAACCCTTCCTGCAGATAATCATGTGTGTTGAGGATAACGACGTTACCCCCTTTATCCGATTGTCGGATCACTATGTTTTTGTCTGCTTGTAAGGATTTGATTGCTAATCTCTGCGATTTGTTTAGATTGTCATTTTGCCATATCTTCTTTTTAGCTAAAGATTTTAAATCGGTGATAACCAGAGTTTCAAAAATATCAATACCACTAGGTGGCATAGTGGGATTAAAATTAGATTTCGGTGCGAAGTCATTGGGACAACTAAGATCTGTATTGAAACCCAATGATTGGGCTGTGATGGGGTCACCAATATCATCACTTTCAAGTTCTTTCAGAGCAATTAAAGTATTGACTTCATTGATAGTATCTTCCACGGGACTGATCTTATTTAAATGGTTAAAAGGTTGGGTGTTTTTAACCTTTAGTTTATGCCATTTGTGCAGGCGTAATTTCCTAGTGAAATGATACAAATCAACTCTTTCCTTAGAGTACGAGAATGGTGCAGTAGGACAGAAAGATAAACCATATTGTAGCACATCATATTCAATACAATTCAAAGGATGGTTAGACAAATTTACTACATTCTGACAGTTCATCTTCTGTTTTTTTGACCCCTTGTTTCCATTCCCATGGGAGTTGCTGTGGTTCTTGCTCCATCCACCATGCCTGATTTGTTTGTAGACGGCGATTGTCCTGTTGCGTTTCTTCCTCTGCCTCTGCCTCGCCCTCTGTAGCCCCTTCCTCTTCCTCAACCACGATCCTTCTGCCAGTTCTGTTGATTTTGTGTTTGATTCATTAGGCGGAATTCCTCCCAAAAATTTACTGGTCTAGGTTGGGTTTTCTCAGTTGTTGTTCCATCGTCCGAAATGTCACTTTCACTCACATCACTCTTGTCACTCTCTTCTCTTTCATTGGCTGCAGTCTTTTCTCCAGTAGTAAAGACATCTTTCTTGCTAATGTTGTCAAATCTGCGGCCAAAAGTGAAAATCCTGCCTGATTGATAGTCAATCTTGTCCCTTAGGAATTTCCGTTCTTTTTTGGCTATGATCTCTTCCTCATATTTCTCAATCCTTTTATTGATCTCATCAAATCTCGTTGTGAATTGCTCCAAGCTTTCTTCTTTAAGTATTTCCTCCTTGAGGTCAGAGATTGATTTCAATAAAGTTGAACGTTCTTTCCAGGCAAACTTTCAATATTGATAAAATTGAGTGAAAGTGACATTTCGGACGATGGAACAACAACTGAGAAAACCCAACCTAGACCAGTAAATTTTTGGGAGGAATTCCGCCTAATGAATCAAACACAAAATCAACAGAACTGGCAGAAGGATCGTGGTCGAGGAAGAGGAAGGGGCTACAGAGGGCGAGGCAGAGGAAGAAACGCAACAGGACAATCGCCGTCTACAAACAAATCAGGCATGGTGGATGGAGCAAGAACCACAGCAACTCCCATGGGAATGGAAACAAGGGGTCAAAAAAACAGAAGATGAACTGTCAGAATGTGGTAAATTTGTCTAACCATCCTTTGAATTGTATTGAATATGATGTGCTACAATATGGTTTATCTTTCTGTCCTACTGCACCATTCTCGTACTCTAAGGAAAGAGTTGATTTGTATCATTTCACTAGGAAATTACGCCTGCACAAATGGCATAAACTAAAGGTTAAAAACACCCAACCTTTTAACCATTTAAATAAGATCAGTCCCGTGGAAGATACTATCAATGAAGTCAATTCTTTAATTGCTCTGAAAGAACTTGAAAGTGATGATATTGGTGACCCCATCACAGCCCAATCATTGGGTTTCAAGACAGATCTTAGTTGTCCCAATGACTTCGCACCGAAATCTAATTTTAATCCCACTATGCCACCTAGTGGTATTGATATTTTTGAAACTCTGGTTATCACCGATTTAAAATCTTTAGCTAAAAAGAAGATATGGCAAAATGACAATCTAAACAAATCGCAGAGATTAGCAATCAAATCCTTACAAGCAGACAAAAACATAGTGATCCGACAATCGGATAAAGGGGGTAACGTCGTTATCCTCAACACACATGATTATCTGCAGGAAGGGTTACGTCAACTGGGCGACAAAGAATGTTATGAGGTTGTAGAGAGGAATGTTATTGATGAATCTAATACTCAATACCATAACATGTTGAAGTCTTGGCACACACAAGGAATTTTAGAATGGAATGAATATTCCTTCTTATTAAATCGTACACCTAAAGTGGCCTTATTATACCTATTGCCCAAATTGCATAAAGATATGGTCAATCCTCCAGGGAGACCTATTGTTTCATCTATAGGCTCCCTGTTGGAGAGAACTTCCAAATACATTGACTACTTCCTACGTATGTATGTAGAAGGTTTACCTTCCTATCTAAAAGATAGTAGGGATTTTCTCAATAAAATCAAACAAGTGAAGTGGCAAAAGGATTATCTGCTGATTACCTTACATGTTTGCAGCCTCTATACGAGCATTAAGCACACCGATGGTATACAGGCTTGCAAACAATTTCTGACTTCACGTTCCATCTCATTCTTGCAACATACAGATATTCTGTTACAGATGATCAGATTCTGTTTGGAGAACAACTTTTTTGTCTTTAATGATGTCTTTTACAGACAAACACAGGGAACTGCTATGGGCACCTGCTTTGCTCCCAGTTATGCCAACCTTTTTATGGGGCACTGGGAGCAGCAGGTGCCCGAGACATGTAATCTATATCGCAATCATGTAAAACATGGTTGCGTTATATAGATGATTTGTTTATCATCTGGGAAGGCAGTGAAGAACTTGCCTATGATTTCATTGATGTTCTTAATAACAACGAGGTGAATTTGAAATTTGAGGGCACCATCAGTAGGTCCTGTATAGAATTCTTGGACTTACAGATTGAGGTTGTTGAAGATTCATTAACATCTAAACTGTATCGCAAAAAAACATCAGGGAACACGCTGCTACATGCGGAGAGTGGACATCCTAGGTCCCTTATCAACAGCATTCCGTTTGGAGAATTCCTCCGGGCCCGGAGGAACTGTAGCTCTGATTCAAACTATGTACAGGAATGCAAAGTTATGTATGAAAGATTTTTGGATAGGGGATACAAAATGAATGTGATCAGAGAAGCGTGCGTGAAAGCCACTAATTTTAAACATGATGAATTATTGACCCCCAAAGAAAAGCCAGATGATGACAACAAGGAAGTCATTAGATATATAACAACTTACAATTCAGGTTCCTTTGATGTGAAAAAATGTCTAAAAAGACATTGGGGTATCCTCAAAACTGAAGCAACGTTGGATGAATTTGTGAAGGATGTTCCCAATGTAACATACAGGAAGGCCAGTTCTCTACACAATAAATTGTGCAAGAATGAAGTCAGTACTGTCACATCATCTACTATAGATGTTCAGGGTTTTTACACTTGCATGACATGCAAAGCTTGTAAATTCAGTTCCAATGTTAAGAAAGTCCATTATTCAATCAGGGACGAGGATAGATACATTGAGAAACACCTTACTTGTCTATCTGATTATTGCGTTTATGTGTTGAGCTGCCCCTGTGTAAAAAGATACGTGGGCAGTACTATGTTTGCTGCCAAGAAACGAATCTTGGAGCACATGAGGGCGATTCAGAACAAGGATAAACTCTCCCCTATAGCACGACATTACGAGGAGTACCACAAAAGTAATCGCAATCTGCTGAAATTCTTTGTAATAGACCGAATTCCTGCAACCATTAGGGGGGGAGACCGAATTCGTAAATTACGACAACTTGAATCGCATTACATTTTGGAACTGAATACCAAGATTCCATGGGGTTTAAACTCTGAAGAAGAACTTTCTTGGTTACTGGGGGAATAATTTCCTCTTGATCTGGTTATTCATGATGGATTAGCATGTGAAGTTTGTCTCAGAATTTTCTGCTGTGTGTCCTATGTTTTTAACAGTGAAGGTTATTTGTACTGTATATATTTCTAACAGATTTCTCCTTTCCCCTTTTCCTTATTTGTTGATGACATATTTGTAACCCAATCATATTTGTTTACCTTTTCAGATGGTGCTGACAAGTGAAAACTTGCTGATTCTCAGAGATTAGTAATAATTAGTGTTCTGTCGTTCACATTCTCTATTTTGATTGGATAATTTGTTGATGAGATAAGTGTATACTCAACTTAATCGTAATCTTTGCAACGAGCATCAATTTGTGCACACGTCAAATTAATACCCACTTGGGAGTAATTATGGTTTCAAGACAGTGATGACAATAATAATGTCTGTCTTTCTACTTGAACAGGCATTGTGTTCATGAGATATGTTTATAACCACTGGGGTCTTATAATGCAATTTTCTGTCTCAAAGAAATATATGCGCAAGTAATGAGTGAATACCCACTTGGGTTTGAATTTGTGATTCCATAATATCCATATTGGTGGTTTTATCTAGATCACACATTAGGGATATAAATAAGAGAATACGACTTAGTGTTCACCGCAATTTCACTGAGCAATGTTTAACACGGTGACGCTTTCTGTTATTATAAAGTTACTACAATTCTACTATCTGTCGGGTCTACTACCATTATTATCGTTATCTGGATATTTAGTCAGATA
Source organism: Triturus cristatus (assembly GCF_964204655.1). Taxonomy (NCBI): domain Eukaryota; kingdom Metazoa; phylum Chordata; class Amphibia; order Caudata; family Salamandridae; genus Triturus; species Triturus cristatus. The sequence continues at coordinate 1,115,812,696 of NC_140581.1, read as the reverse complement.
TAGACATTTCCCCAAGATTAATGTCTCTTGTACGTAGACCGTTGTTAATAAAGTTTTGTCATACATTTGAATATTCTTAGACGGATAGTATTGACAATGTGTCTGAGAATCATCAGAGTGCAAATAATGTTTGACGCTCGACTAGTGCTGTAACACATACTTCGATGGAGATACTATATGTCTAATGGCACCAAGAAATTTTGGGTAAAAGAAATTGGTTTAAAAAAATTTGGTTTATAAATTACAAATTTTAATCAGTCAATCATTGTAAGTGAATGTGCTTATACACAATATTCTTGAATTAATGTGGGATACTTCGGAACTTACTGTTCTTATATGTATGATCTGTATAATTGCACCATTCCAAGATGGCTGACGTTTTGGGAAAGATATGTTTGGACTTACATGAATTTGTCCTGTTTCCATGTTTCTTATGTTACGTTCAGTTATAGTTTAAATATTTGTTTGTTAGCGAGTGACAATTTACCCGTGATCAAGGCGGTCATGCCGAAACGCGTTGGGTATGTGGCTCGTTTTTGCCGAATAAATCAATTTCAAGCCTGTGACTTTGTTTGGACTCTCTCTTTGGGATGGAGTGCATCGAATGCTTTGATGCATTGTGGATCACTATATATATATGTATGTATATATATATTACCTACTGGCGGTCGCCAGTAGGTAGTTATAGTTAGGACCCTGTTTCCATAGGAAAACCGCAACATTCTATTTGGAATAACTTTGGCGCTGGTCGACGAATCCTCGCGAAATTTTCAAAACTAATGGGGCGCTACGCTCCGCTCCTACCCTGAAAGTCTCGAGGGGATTCGTCAAGCGGGGGCTGAGATAAAAGGGGGGTCCCAAAACGTGTTTTTCCCATGCATTTTTCCATAGGACCTCTAGACACAGCTACAGCCCGAACGGCTGAACAGAGTTCCTTGAAATTTGGCAGAGAGGTAGTCTACAGGTCAAGGAAGTGCCTTTTGTAGGTTTGGTGTAAATCTGTTCAGTAGATTCTGAGAAAATAGCCTTTAAATCAATATATATATCTGAGCCAGCTTACGGTGCGCTTACCGTACGCGCACGCCGCCGTGCGCGAGCGCGATTCTGATTGGCTGTTAGATCTTAGTAAACATTCGAATCGGTCGAAACCAGGAAGCGGCGTCCACCATTTTCTCTCTCGCAGTCTGAGAGGGGGTTAAAAAACAAAGGCCAAAAACATGTAAAGGGGCTGTTTAGACAGCTCCTAAGCACCCAGCCATGTTGAGGGAGTCCTCAAAGACCCCCCAAGGCCAAAAACTGAATTTTAATTTTTTCGATAATTTCGCCAATTACGCTTACCGTACGCGTACGGTAAAAATTAATTAAAAAAAAAAAATTATCCATACTCTCCCCACCCCATGTGCAAATGGTGCCCGATGTGAAAAATTAAAATATTACCTTTCACAACGAAGCGCATCATATGTCCTCCATGTGCGCACGGTGCGCGAAGCGCATCGTGCGTACATGGCCCATCGAGCGTAACGTGGCCACGCGGTGCGCGTAACCATAGGTTTCACACAGGTTTCAAACCATAGGTTTCACACATGTTATAGTTAGCTGGAAATTTTACTGATGAAAAACCAATGAAATTCCCCCGTTATAGTTAGTGCAGGCAACTATAACTCACGCGACCGCAATCTTCTGCTGATGCTAATACTGTATTTAGACACTTATTTGCAGGATAAGCTAGAATGTGAACTGCAGTATTATACACAATGGTCTGCTCACGCATAGGCAATTTGATAAAGCTTTACTTGTTGAGGCTTAAACACGAAACTTCACGAAACGGCACAACACTTTTCAGCATATGGTTAATGATTAATTATCCATCTGTCACTGTCTTTTTCTGTATGAAATATCTGTCATCTGAATTGCATTGAGATTTGTTGAGTATACGTTGCAGTATTTCTACTATGTTGATAGCACGTGACCGGCACTTGCACTTTAATAATACGAGACAAACACAGTCTGTTGCCCGTGATAAAGGAGTGCCAGTAAACTCCGAAACGCATCGGACCTAGTGTTTAAATAAACACACTTTTTGGATTGAGGCCACGACTCCAGTGCTTGTTCTTTCGTCCTTATCTGTGGAAAGTGAGACGCAGTGGATTTATTGGTATATATATATATATATATATATATATATATGTATATACAGCTATCATCTAGAAAAAGAGCAATCAAGGAATGCCTTCAAGCAATGTCCAAACTAAGGGCTAAGCAAGTATAATTAGTCTCTTAAGGCACCAACAGCTGAGCAACTCCAGAGTACCTTCCTTGCACCCAAAAAAACAATAATATTGACCTTGTTTCGAAAGTATGGGATGGCAATTAATCACTTCACCTAGGGGGCAACAATTCTTGCTTTTTCTTAGCTGACAGCTGCACACGTGGAAGTATTCTATACCTCTCCTACAGATGCACAAGGCCAATGAATTTAAGTTAGACACTTAAATTACTTGAAAATGTGTTATTGGGCGACCATAAAATGTTGAAGCAATCAAGTAACTTTCAACAAAAGATGATCAAAAGAAGATGCTCTTTTAAGATACCAAAATAAATAGGTCACCTTCAGAATTGGGTGCACGTTCTAGCACATAGTAAACACAGCTAAATGTCCATGAGAAAGACAGACATGAGATAAGCAGGAAACTTTGGAATAAAACCAAAGTATCAATAAGTTGGGGAAAAGGAAGATGGCAGTCGGAAGCCACACGCACGAGGACACTCTCCCTACCTACTCTGTCAGTGCCTCGGTGATCCTCCACTGATGGTTTAGCTGCCTCCGGATAGCTTTCTTGCCTGCCTGCCTGCTGAGCTGAGCTGAGAAACGTCTTCCCCCCGTGGAGCTGAGGTTCTGCTTTGGCTTCGACCTCGCTGATCCGTGGCTTTGTATCGGCGCATCTCAACCCGCCCCCTGCATTACCAATCAGCCGCTGTGTGGAGAAACGGTGTTATGTGGGCTGTGGTTCTGCTCCGGCTCTGTCCCGGCTTTGTTCTGGCTCCTTCCTTGTTGGGCTGAGGCCCAGCTCCGGCGTATTTCTATCTGACGCCTGTCTTCTGCATTGCAACCCAATAGATGTGCCGCATTTCAACAGCAAGCTGAAGGGTCTTTGAAGGCCGCCTTGCACGGTGGTTTTCTCGGTCGGACCCGCTCCAGTTCTTTCAGACGCCGCAACTTCCCCCAACCTTACTTGCAACTTTTTTTGACGGGACCCAGCCCGTTGCTTTCAACGCTGCCATGTTTTTGGAGAAAGCATCAGATTGGGAAATATGCCCGACACACAACGCAAAAGCTTGGCGCAACTAAATCTCCATGCTGGCAAATGCAAGCGACACACTCCGCACTGTGGATAAAGATAAGGAGAAGGCTTCTGGGGATACTGGTAATAATTGGGCAAGCAGCACCACCACTTTCTCATCAGGTGAGCCACATTTAACTGTACACACCTTAAGGACTGCTGGCGATAGTACTAGTGGGTGTAAAATGGAGGACAGGCCTGGGGATGGATCTGGGTCACAACTTGGGAAACCTATCTTGAATCTGCTGCAATCTGGGCAGGCGACTGAGATTCTTTGCACATGCGGTTCCGAAAAGTCCATCCCCGATTTTGTAATGACTGAGGTGCTAAATGCTGCAGTGCAGGGGGGCAGGAGTATTATAACGGTTACATCTACTTCTGACAGTACTAGTAACACACCTAGCAACGCATCTGCTACAAATGTTCTATCTTCTGTCGCAATTGATGTTTCAAACTCCCTTTCAGCTGGTCAGACATATGGAATAGAAGCGATTGGTCTGGATAATGGTACTAAATGGGGAGATCTGGCTGAGAATGACTGTGTCAAAAACACAATAGCTACTACAGTAATAGCTACAGGGCACATTGGCTTTGTCAGCTCTGACGCAGAGGATCTAATCAATCACCCAGAGGCCACTAGTAAACCAATCGGCAATATCCCTGTTACAGCCCCAAATCCAATGGCCCAGAACCCAACGGTGTTAGACATAGAGCAACATGACTCGGTATGTGGCTCCGTGAACAATGTAAACAACGTGAACAATGTATGCAATACCCCTAATGGGGCGAAGGCTCTGAAAAATTAAAATCCTAATACTGTTAAAAACCTAAAGGTGGCAAAGGGCACTGACAGGGAGCAAAGCAACAAGTGACTGAGGTAATGGGGCGACTAAAGGAAGCATCTGCTAATGCTACCAAGGCTGGGACCAGGATCAGCCCGCTATGTAAGTGGGTGTCATCTAAAGGGGAGATGAAAACTATTATCTCAAAGCTTTCAAATATTAACTACTCTGCTGCCTCCCTGACCGAAATATCAGAAGGAGATCGAGTAGATGCCTGGAGCGAAGGGGGTAGTGGGAGGCAAGCATCAGTGGTTCTCCCGGAGAAGTCTGTTTCTCCGCCTATCAGTACGTCATCAACATCTTCAGTTTTCTCCCCTGCTCTTAGCCCTGTGGTGTCACCGCCAAGCCGGTCAGAAGCGAGTATTAGGAGCCAGGACCTAATGGGAGAAGATGCTCCATTCTCTAGCATCTTGTCGGCACTGAGTACTCAGAGAGCAGAAGCCCAAGAATATTTCCAACGGGCTAAAATTGATAGCTCCGAAATCAAGTAAGCTTTGGCGGAGGTCACATCCAAAGTAGGCAAACTTTCCACCGAAGTCATTGACTTAGAAGAGCGAGTGGTGGCTGTGGAAGAAGCTAACACGTTCACAGTTAATCGTGTCAAAACACAGGACTCTCCACTGTTGTTAATGCAATCCAGTATTAAAGATCTGGAGAATCACCAGAGATGCCAGAATTTGCGTATTTTTGGTGTTCCAGAGGACAGGGTAGGCAGTGACCCGTGTGCTTTCATCGTCAGTCTTTTCCAAACATTCCCGACCTCTCAGACTGGGACATGGATACCCAAGTTCAAAGAGCACACAGATTACCATTGTCACTTCCAGCCTTTCTGGGTAATCAATCTAAAACTAACTTTGCCCGACCAATTCTCGTGTTCCTGGGTAATTTTCTATTATGTCAAGCAATATACTTTAAGGCGCGTCCTGCAGCTCTAGTTAAGGTCTATTTTCGTGCGCTCTGATTTATGCAAAGTAACTATGGAAAAGCGGTGGAAGCTTCGCCAACTTATGGACCCCTTCAAAACTGTTTGTGCACAGGTGTTTTTAAAAGAGCAGGGACGCTTAAAAGTCATAAAGGATAGTAGACAACATTTTTTCTTTAACAAACAGGATGCTAAACTAGCTTTGTCAAAATGGCAGTCAGTTGGCAAACAATGATCTACAGCTCTAATCTTAAGGCAGCAACTATAAGAGTAATTATAGGAGAGGATGTTTCTGCGAAAAGAAATTCCCATGTTTGACACTATAATGGACACTTCTAAGGGACTTCCTGTCTTTATTTTGTTTCTTTGATAACCACGTTTTTTTTTTACAGGCACAAAAGATATGTGGAGTGATTAGTGTATGGTGTCGGAAATAGAGGAGGTCACTGAGGATGAGGGGGATATTGAGAGGGCGTCTTCGTCATGCTGTCATCATGAGACAGCAGGGAAAGGGGCGATTGCTTTTTCAAGTAATTGGGAGGGGGGTGGGAGAAGGGTCTGGTAGGGATGGTTGCTGTGGGAAGGGGGGGAAAGCCACAATTTAGACAGTTTATTTAAACACTTTCATCTGTGCAGAGCAGCAGTTGGAGAAGTATGTTATTTTAGGCACTGATAACTCGATCCCGTTTTTAAATATTATTTAATGTCGGAACTCAAGTGTATGTGTTGGAATGTAGCAGGACTTAATCAGACTGGGACACGACGGTTAGTTATGGAAGAGCTACGTGTCTTTAAGCCTCATATATTAGGGCTTGCAGAGACGTATATCACTTATAAAGACAGAGCATTATTAAAGCACTTGGGGTATGATCTTATGGTGTGTACGTCACAAACTGTTTCTATCCGTGGGGTGGCTCTGCTAAAATTCAGGCTGTGCCAGGCTACTGTCCTTCGCACACTTGCTGACTCTAAGGGGAGGTGGGCAGTTTCTCAAATTCTGATCTACGGGTAGAAGGTCACAATATGCATGGTTTATGGCCCAAATACTGACTGCCCAGATGTTATTCATCACTTGAGCTCCGAATTGTTGGAGTGGTCTGGCGAAATGATAGTGATGGGCGATTTTAATTTCATACTTGATAGGAAAATTGATACCACCAACAGTTCCGCCCGTGCCAGAATGTGCAAAACTAGAACTGCTATTTGCGAGCCTCTTCCCTTGCATCAATTGGAAGACTCCTGGAGGAGGTCATTTCCAAATGTCTCAGGTTACACTTTTTTCTCTTCACCTCATAAACACTATTCCAGAATTGATATGATATTTGCTAAATATTCCATTTTGGAAAATGCTCTTGTAGTAGTATGTCCATAAATTACCTCCGATCATAACCCGGTCATGTTAATAGCGCAGATACAGTCAAATACACAGGAACCAATTAGGGACTTTACTATTCCCAGACATATTTTTAGTAATTTGGAATATGGGGATTTGATGCGCAAGGCACTCGGGGAGTATATTGATTCTAATCTGGGCTCAGCGTCAATAACAACTGTTTGGGACTGTCTAAAGGCCTATGTCAGAGGAGTAACCTTACAATATATCATCAAGCAAAATCGGCAGGGCCTTCGTCAGTGGGAGCAGGAGCAAAAACTCTGCATTGATATGGAACGTCAGAACGCTATGGCTATTGCTACAAAGGACACGGCTGAACATTTGATATATAAAGAGGTCGTAGAAGCACGGGCCAAGTTAAAAAGACGGCTCTGGGATAAATTCGATTATAACTACCATAAGTATCGAACTAAACAATACGAATACGGCGAAAGAGTTGGCCGGTTATTGGCTAATCAAATAGCAGGTCAAAGGGCCAAAACCCATGTAAAAATGATCAAAGGGGTGGACGGCTTGATAAACACCAGGTCTGCTGACATAGTCGAACAATTCAGGCTATTCTATGCTAATTTATATAGTAGTCCAGGCAGTCCTGACCAGAAGACTATTTTAGATTATTTGCAGGAATGTCAGATGCTAATTTTGAGCCCGATGTTATCTGAGTCACTGGAAGAAGACATCGAAGTAAGCGAAGTGGAGGAAGCTATAAATGCCTTGCCAGCTAGTAAAGCAGTTGGCGAGGATAAGATCCCATTGGAATTTTTTTTAACCTTTAAAGGTATACTGATCCCTATCCTTCTTAAGCTGTGTAATTCTATCATGCAAGGAGAAGAAGTTCCTTCTTTTTGGAATGCGTCAAACATCGTTGTTTTCCCCAAAAAGGGGAAGCCCATTGATGACATGAGCTCGTATCGACCAATAGCGCTGATTAACACTGACGCTAAGCTTTTTTCTAAAATTCTTGCGGTACGACTGGCCCCGGTAATTCATACAGTAGTCTCAGAGCAGCAACACAGCTTTGTCCCCGGAAGAGACACCGCCACCTACATTAACACGGCAATTGCCGCATTTGTTATTTCTGGTCAAATAGGCCAGCAAATGGGGATGCTGATGTTAGACGCCGAGAAAGCCTTTGACCGGGTGACGTGGGAGCATTATGGGTGTCTATGTCTCAAATGGGCTTTGGTCAAAGGCTTTTCTCGGCAGTACAGAAACTGTATAACCATCCAACATCCGCAATCAAACTTAATGGGCTTTCTTCTTTTTCTTTATCAGTTCAAAAGGGGACCCGGCAGGGTTGTCCTTTATCATCCCTATTGTTCGCTATCTATATCGAGCCCTTTATTAAGCATGTAATGCTCAATGGGGATATTGTCCCAGTTATTTTAAATGGGACGAACTTAAAATTAACCGCATATGCAGATGACATTGCTATCTTCTTGGTTAATCCAGTTAAAGCCATGGCTGCGATAATGTATGAAGCACAGCGATTCGACTCCTTCTCCGGCTATAAAGTAAATGTGCTGAAAACACAGACGATATTAAACTTTCAACTAGACACTTCCCCAGTAACTCTTGGGGTCACAAGTATGGCTATCTATCTGGGAGTATGTCTCAGCAGCCAAGTCAATGACATTATTTCATTAAACTACGAATTATTGCTGAAGAAAGTGGAGGCCAAGCTGCGAAGTTGGCCACCGGCTACCTCTCAGTATATTTGGGAGATGCAATGTGGTGAAAATGAATGTCTTACCAAAGTTCCTATATTTGTTCCGTACAATTCCATTAAAAGTGCCATCATCCTTTTTTAAACGTTTAGACAGTGTCCTGGGCAGTTTTATTTGGGGATACCAATGGGCTGAAAGATCTATTCGATATCTAAAATTATCATACATTTAGGGCAGATTTAAGCTCCCAGATTTTAAGCTCTACTTTTGGGCAGCATTCATCGGGCGGATACAGAGTCTACTTGGGTGAACTGATACAAATTCCAGCTGGCTTTTATATCAGTTGGCCTGTGGACCAAGTACCAGGTTTCTACTATATGAAACATCTGACCCCAATTATTTTAAGCGGGTCCGCTTTAAGGTAGTCAGGGACATTACCAATATATGGCGTGAAATCTGCAAGATATATGCAATACCCGACTTACATTGCTACCCTGTATTCTGGGGGAACACCCTATTTCCTAATATATTCCATGACCAGATCGGGAAGGAATGGCAGTTCAAGGGTGTGGTGCGGGTAGGTCAGTTATATGACGAACTGGGTATCGAACTTTTTTATCTTTAAAAGAAGAATTTGATCTTCCACAAACTCATTTTTTTAAGTACTTACAAGTTAGGGACTATTTTATCCGTGGTGGGGGACTATTAGAGCTGTCTAATCCTTCCGAGATCTTGTCTACACTTGTCTGTACTAGAGGGCGGGGAACTATAGGCAAAATATATTGTTGTTGTTGTAGTTACTTTATTCGATATATTAAAAATATCATAAAAATGTGGTACAGTAAGTATAAAAACAGTTTAAAACCCACTACAACTATATACTTCGATCCTTATACAATTAAAAGCAATAAAAATGACAATAAATATATACGTACAGCGTAAACAAGGACCCCCATTTGTCGGTACCTTTGACAATGATATTCTTTGTGGGCAGCAGGGGTAAATTTATATCTTAAAATTGGTGCACCTTAAGGAGCTTACGTCTAATCCTCCAGGCCCAGCCCAAGTATTTGGCAGTCCCACAGATGACGCTAGGGACTGATGTATCATAGATCAAGATGCGCAATGCCACCCTGGCAGACCTGGTCCCCAGATTTTTGCAAACCGGTATCAGCCATCTCGCTCTTGGTTGCCGGTATGCTTTACATGCAAACAGAAAGTGACCGATAGACTCCAAGGGCGAGGCACAACCGGGGCAACCTTTCGGACTTGCGGGTGCCGTGCTCCATCTAGATTGAAACTCGAAGAGTGGGAGAGTGCCATATCTCATCTTGAGATAAAGGGACCTATCTTCAGGAGATTCAATAATGTCGAGAAAGAGTTCCATACTAGGTGCAGGTTTCACATCCAGGAAATTCCAAGTTAGCTCACCTCCCTGATTTCTTAGGGTATTAGTCATGACCCATTCCCAATAAGCCTTTTTTATCATAGATTTGGGTGGGTGGAGCTGGGTTTCCCAGGCCTCTTCCAGACCTATCTTCTGGAGGTCCTTTTTCAAATTTGATACCCAGGGAATCTTGCGCTCAGCTCCAAGTTTTATTAGCTCGTCGAGGGCGGATGCATAGTGGTGGAGTTCAGGGGTTCTTCGGAGCCTTGCCCAGTATAGTAAAGGGCGCAGCCTGGCCACATTGCTAATGTTTTGTCTACCGAGATCATAACGGAGAGGAACTAGTGGGGTAGACAGAGGGAGCGAGAGTAAGTCTCTGAAGAACTTATTCTCAGATCTGAGCCTCTCTGTTAGGTTTTCGAACCCCCACAGTTCCGCCCCGTATAGGGCCGCTGGTATTGCCTTCCCCTCGTAGACCTTGACTGCCGCAGCAATGGGCCTGCTGTAAGAGAGTCTCTGGTGTTTCGCTATTGCCCCTGAGGCTCTCTTATGGGCAAGAAGCATTTTCGATAGGTGGGGAGCCCATTTTAGCTTATTGTTTACCCTGACTCCAAGATAATCAAAAGCCTCAACTAGCTCAAGAATAGTGTCGTTGAGCTTAATATTATTCCTAAAATTTCTAGAGGGTGATAGTGCCATTAGCTTGGTTTTTGAAGTGTCTATTTTCAAGCCCCCGATGACACAAAAATGGGAGAAACGGGAGAGCAATCTTTGTAGGCCCATAGGGCTTTTAGATATCAACAGAGTGTCGTCAGCAAAGAGCAGGGTGGGTGTTTTTTCCCCGCACAGGGTTGGTGCATCGACCGTGTCCTCTCTCAAGTGGTCTGCCACCCCATTTATAAAGAGAGAGAACAGGGTCGGAGCTAAGACACAGCCCTGGCGTACTCCTTTCTCGACGATAATCCTCTCTGTGAGCTGTCCCTGGTGCCCCCATCGGACTTTGGCAAAATTCCCTTCATGAAGGTGTTTGAGGAGGTCCAAGATTAGGGTTGGGATGCCCAAGTCATACAGGACCTGCCACAGCTGTAATCGTGGGACCAGGTCAAAGGCCGTTTTTAAATCAATAAAAGCCAAATACAGGCTGCCTTTTTCAATAGCTACAGATTTCCAATGTATGGTACAGAATCTGAAGACCTGGTCAATGGTGCCAACCCCCTCCCTGAAACCGGCTTGAAAATGGCTCAGGATACCCTCCTCATCTATCCAGGCCTTGATTCTAGTAAGGAGGACTCTGCCGACCACTTTTTGTAAGACATCGATTAGACTAATCGGTCTGTAGTTGGCAGGGTCCCCCCTATCCCCTTTCTTATAAATGGCCACCACCTCCGCCCCCTTCCAAGAATCCGGGACCGGGCATCCCAAAGCTAAATTATTTAAAATGCGGAGAATAAATTCTGCCCATAGATCTTTATCGTGTAGCAAGAGATCGCCAGGGAGACCATCAGGTCCTGCTGCTTTTCCCGGGGCAATCATATTAATTGCAGAGAGGACCTCAGATAGTCCAAACGCGGCCTCTATCTCCAGGGGTACCAAGTTCTCAATTACCGGGGTCAGGTTCTCTGGAGCCATTTTTTCCCCAGATGAATAAAGATCAGAGAAGTGCTGGTGCCATTGACTCCCTGTTATATGATTGGGGATTGGGTCAGCCCCTCCCTTGGAGCTGACATTAATGAGACCCCAAAAGGGAGTTGAGTCTTTTTGTAAAGCTGCGGCCTTTAAATCCTGCCAGTGGCTTTCCTCCCACAGTCTCTTCGCCTTCCTGATGGTTTCGTAATAAGTTTTTCGGGCTTTAACAATGGCTGGTTGAACCTTGTGTTTAATGGCTTCAGATAGAATCTGTCTTTTTTCCCTGCAGTCCTGTGAGAACCAAAGGTTTTCTGATTTGGGGGGAGGGCACTTATGGTCCCCCTTTTCCTGCATCACAAAAAAGTTCCCCACCCTAGTCACTGTTTGATGATAAACCTCTAAAAAGTGTTGGGGAGAAGGAGCCTGTGGGAGACAGCCCCTGGGCGTATCCAGGGCTATAGAGCCTTCTTCCACTATCCTTTTAATTTTTTCCAGGTCCAACTCGCGCTTTACCACCCTTGGCCACTTAAGACGCCTATTACAATTGGTCGGGACAACCTCTCTTGCCCCAGGCCTCTGTTTGTTGGAGTGCTCGATGGAGGTAGTAACCAACTCACGCTTGAGCTTCATGGACAGGGGGCTGTGATCGCTCTCACACCTGTTGATGACTTCCATGTCGATAAGATCTGGCCAAAGCTCGATGCCCAACAGAATGTAATCAATGCACGAGGGAGCTCTAGTCCTCAAAATATATAAAAAATGTATTGGGTTGGTGAGCGATGATGGCGTACAAATCGAGGCAAAGTTAAGTCGGATCTTTTGCTGTGACATAACAAAGGAGGAAATACAAGAATCTCTCCAAACTATCGATCTAGCTGTAACATCTGTCAATCTAAAACTACAACAACATAGAATTAATTTCATGCTTTATTATACCCCTGAGCGAATTTCTAAATGGGCCAATAACCTAACTACTGCTAAAACATATTGCCCGAAATGCCAAGAATATGCTGCTGACCTACACCATATGTTTTTTACATGTCCAAGGCTGAAGGACTTTTGGTCTAATATTACTCTCACTCTTGCAACCTGGGTTGGCTACGACAACCCGTTTTCGGGGAAAGAGTTGTTGTTGGGACGATTTTCAGAGCACGGGGGTCTTACAAAATCTCTGGCCTCTATTATCGCGGCCTGTGCCCGCTTATGTATTGCCCGATCTTGGATTCATACCATGTCTCCTAGTATTAATGAATTCTGGTCTTTGTTGAGGGAGATCTTCGAAATGGAAACTGCATTAGCCAAAGCTGGGTATGGTCCTGTCTTCAATGGGATTAAGTATTGAATGCAGTTTTGTATTTTATTTTTTATCTAACTAATTGCTTTCCTTTGATCTGCCTTTGCCATTGTATGTAAGCAGCTATACTATTATGTGGTCTTTCATGTTTCGATTGATTTTTCTGTTCCTCTTTTTTACAATGCTCCTCTGTGCTCTGCAAATGATTATTATTGATTTATGATTATCGGAAAATTTTGATGTAATTATTTTTTCTTTTTGTGGCAATAAAATAAAAAAATAAGCAAAAAATAAACAAACTAAGTATCAACCTTCCAATTAGACAAGAGAACAACAATACTGAACGTAATCAATGTGCACTACCTAATTGGATGACATCTTAATATGGTAGGATTTGCTGTTAATGCTGAAGGAGAAAGTGTTGGTAATAATTAAGGTTGTTTACTGAATCCCTCAAAAATAGTTGAAGGTTTGCACTGAAGTAGCATTAAAAATCTGCAACTTATTTGTTGCCATATTTAGCCTTGAAACCACTCAATTACAAAGCTTCTTTAAGGGGGCCATCAAGAGAATTATATCGAAATGCATCTCAACCCTAATTGTCATAACCCAACAAAGCAACATGCTCTAGAAGGCTTATAAATGGTGATGGTTAAAGATGCAGGATTGGGTAAAGAAGACTGGTTTTTTTCTATATTGGTTGGCATCTTTAACCCCTTGAGTGCCCATGACGAGATGGTCTCGTCATGGGCCGCAGTTGCGCTGTGCCCATGACGAGACTATCTCGTCATGAGCCCCGCCCGCTAATGAAACGCCCGGCACAGGGCGTGGAAAGGGCGGGGCACTCAAGGGGTTAAGGCACACAAACCAAGACCAGTAAATTCCTAAAATGGATGCACCAATACCGTTGTAATACTTAATGAACAAGATGAGACCTTACCTGGCCTACTTAATAACCATGATACAAAAAAGAGACAGAACTAAGTATTATGGACGGAAGACTAGAGGTCCTTCTGATAATACCACATAGACAGTATCAGAAAATAAGAGGAAACTACCTTGGGCACAATATTGAGGAAACTCAAGCTCTAGACCATATTTCACATCACATAATGCCTCTTGCAGACAAGCTATCATGTATCAACAGTCCTAAAGATAAATATTCCTGAAAATACTGCATTTGAGAATAACAAAGTAAAAGCAGGATGGAGGAGGAATTAATATATAATGTCAATCGCTAAACCCTCTAAAGCAGTATAGGTCATTGTATTGTATGGGAATGCTACAGATCAGGGTATCAGAAATATGCCCACTACCACAGATAGAGTAATTTTACAGTTACACGCACATACATTCATCATACGCTAGGGCCCATTTCACTAACATACACTCCAATACTCTACCAGCAGCAAACCTGTGGGAAGAAAACTCCTAAAGCACCCTGCATCTGTATCTAGGCGATAGGACCAGTTTAGTGGTTGCCTAACATAATATAAACAATCTATAAACAATAATCAAACATAATTCAATAAATGACAAGTAAAGAAACAACCAACACCATATTTAAAAGTTATATTGCTTTATCTAAAATTAGTCAGAGTAAATCAGAATAAATCATGTCTCATAGTTACCTATTCTAACTAGTGTCAGAACGGGTCAGGACCAGTCTCTCAAAAGTCTTTTCAGGATAAGGTCCTCAGCATCAGTCCTCAGCAACGCAAGTTCACGCAGCAAGGCGACGAAAGAAAGTGTGGGGAGAGCCCTCCCTAAGCTAACATATTTTATAATGCAAAATACAATGGAAACCCACATGAATTTGACAAGTAAAATTGTAGCACTGAGCAGAACGAGAAGGAAGGGATGTAACTTTGCAACATCTTGAAATCTCCGCTCAGGAAAAGTCATAATACGCAAACTTCGGAACAGGAACCAAAGATTTGAAACTATTAAAGTTAATTTCCCTCGGCAAACCGGCTTTAACACAGAGTTCTTTCTGAGGCTCTTTGTTTACCAAGGACAAATCATTTCTTTTGGAGATCCTCCAAACTTGCTGATGTCCTCCCGGAAATTTCCATATAAGGACTACGGTCAGTTGTCTGTAACCGAATTCCAGCAGGGGTCTCCCTTGTCACATCACAGATTTCGCCTGTACCAGAGCTCAGCCAGGCTTCAAATTATTCTCAGTTATTTTCATGAAGGCCTCCATAGGCCACAATAGACCATCTTTAATTAAAGAGACAAAATAAAGATTACTACATCATAATGATTAAACAGTGTTAACCCCACTAACACCCTTATGTGTATGCATTTATCTAGCTTTGCGACATATAGAGCATTAATTCAGACAGCGTTTTGTGCTCAAAATAAATAGCACACAGCAACATTTAAACATGAAAACTTGCACGTTATTGTGAATACATAAACAGCACACGCATGCTGACCCTCGTGTAACCTTCTCTTGTGTTAGGACAAACAGGTTGATTAATAGAACGCACTTGCACAAGACAAATAATTAGTTGTTAATTATTAATAAATTAATAAAACGCATAGACACGCCAGAGCTTCAAAAAGCCCCAGAATTTTCTAACAGAAAACTCTGCTCCAGCAATCCCCCCTTTGGTGATTTTATCACCAAATAAACCCAAAAAAAAATTAGTGAAAATGTAGTCCCATTTTAGGAGAAATCAGAAATGTCTTTTCCCCTTACACAACATTAAACACCAGTCACTCTTTCATCATCTCTCTTAGTCTCTAAATAAACACTCTCCCTCAATTCTTCTAATTCAATCTCTTCTGGTTCTCTTTTCGAATTTTTCGAATTCTTACTTTTCTTTTCATTTTTCAATTTCTCTTTCCCTCTCCTGTTTTTACAACACACACACATTAATCTCAGTATCAACAAAGCAACAATTATACAAGACAAAGGAAACAATATTCTACCTATAATAGTACTACCTATTTTTGCAATAAAATCCTTAACAGCTATCATTTTATTAGCTAGTTTAGTCCATAAACTCCCAGTTTCAAGTGGTACTAAATCTTCATCCAAATCAGTAATATTTTTGATATAGACCTTCAGGTCTTTACTTTCATCAGGAATGTAAGTGCAACAATGTTGAACTTTCAAAATTCCACAAACTCCACCCTCCTTAGCCAAAAGAATATCAAGGGCAAGTCGATTTTGCATAGACATGGCACGTACGGCACTTAACTCCGTATTTACCAAAAGAAATCCTCCTGCGGTATTTGTCGATAAACGATCAACCACTGTGGACAATTTCCGAATTCCATAAGCATTTAAAGAAATTCCCACTGCTGGAATCAAAACCCCAAAAATATCACCCACTATTTCAGACCAAGTCTCTCTTTTAAAACGTTTTAATAGGTTAATATCTTCTACATCACTTATTTTATCTGTATGAAAAATCTTAGGAAAAACCAAACCCACATAACATGTGCCATACCAATGGTCAGGCAACTTGTAATAAGCCTTGTTCCCACACACATAGTACACTCCTGGAAAAATTGTATCTTCTCCACCTCTGAAACCCCAACCAGTCGCAACGAAGTATGTATCATGGCACTCACTAGTCCCCACAAAATATGTATCATATTGGGATTTCCTTCTGGTAATGCATAGTTTACCCTTCTGCGGTGCATCTAGAGCCAAAGTTGGACTAGCCCCATTTCTCAACTCTTTTCCCATTTCAATGTCCCAAATTGTCTCACTCACTTCATATTTCCCTGCTTTCTCATGCATGTTCACTCTCCTTTCCTCTACCATATCCAGGAAAGCTTTCTCCTCTTCTTTCAAACTGCAAGTTAAATTATTCTTAAAAATGTAATCTAATGTTAGTCCTTTTTCTTCAATAAAAATTTCACCAAAAGTGTTAGCTTCTTTAGCTGGATTCAGTTCTTTGTTCATTGGCAAATGCCCAAAAATACTATCTCTTTTAGACATCTTATAATCTATTTTCCCTAACAAATAAAAAACACTACTTAAAATACTACAAGAAATACCATATGTAGCTGGTAAATGGTGATAAGTAACACCCTTTGAAACGGATGCAGGTAACTGCATGCAGACATAGCAATCCCTCACTTCCATTGTCTTCACATATTCATATAACAGTCTAGAAAAAACATTACTAGAAAAATTGTTAATTGACCTATCTTTATGTATGTAACTATTTCTAATTGGAACTTCTTTTTGTGAATTCTTCTCTATATTAGTCATATTTTCTGTGTCCATCCCAAATTCAACCTTAAAAGTAACTAATAAAACTAAAACACCCCATAGAAGCATTAATATTCCAGTACAACAGCAGCACATCTTGCACCACCTTTTTAAGAAGGCACATCTATTTTGATTATTCTCTATGTTAGCCATTCTGCTTTAACTTCTACTACTCCACTACTGAAATTAGAACTCTTCAAATCTCCAACGTTTATTCCAAACTCTTCAGCTTCTTCAAAGATCTTTCTATTCACTCAGTCCAAGTGAATCCTTCTTTTACTCAGTTTGGATACTCATCATTTTTCACTCCAATTTCTTCAACATCAAATTGTATCAGATCTCCAACATTCAAATCCTCAGTATCTGACTCTTCTCCAATGTCAGTCAAGAGTTCTTTCAGGATTTCACCAGTATCTTCCTCAACCACTTCTCTCAAGACCACTTCCGGATTATCTTGAGTCACTGTTTCTTCTTTTCCTTCTTCAGACAGTGTCACATAAAACCATTCCGGTGATCTGTACTTTTGGTTGGGTCTTTTAACTCTTTTTATCTCTACTGGTTCTTTTGTTTTCTTTGATTCTTCTTCTTCAGCTTTTGAACTCTGACTAGATACTTCATTCACTTGTTCAGCTTCTGATGTATTTGCTTTTATTATCCTGTATCTTAGTCTTTTCACTCTGTTGTTAGGCCTACGATCTCCTTTCACAACCTTCTTCGGCTTCACTTCTTTAACACTCCTTTCTCCAATCGAAGTTCTCTTTCTCAGAACTCGACCTTCTGTTTGTTCATTCTCATTATCCGATTCTGTTTCAATTGCCTTTTGCTTTCGTTTCTTAGCAGTTTTCTTTTCTTTCACAGATTCTTTCACCACTATTTGAGACTTCCCTACTTCTGTCCCTCCTCGGGTCTCCGACACGCAATCTTCTTGCTGTCTATTTGTCCCTTTACCTAGCTCCTCATCAATGTTCCCTACACCTCCTCGGGGGTCTTCCGCAATCTGTCCCTCTCTATCTTCTTCTGACCCTGTTTCTTCAAGAATAATCTCAAGCGGCTCTTCAATCTCCTCCTCTTCTGATTCAGGAGTAGTCTCAATGTGTTTTCTCTTTTCTTTTCTTTTTCCTCCACTGCTACTCGAAACTTCAGGCTCTTTCATAGAATCAGAATCTGATCTTCCTTCTGATACTCGCAGTGAATCTCTTGAAGCTCTCTCTGCTTCTTTTCTCACTGATTCTGTATCTTCAGGATCTTCACCATCACTAGAATCTGACTCTTCATAATACTCTTCACCAGTTCCCTCTCTCGGACTTGGAATTCTCAGAGTATGACTTGCATGTACCCAGTGTCTCACTCCAGCACACTTTACTGCAGTCGTTGTAGTCAGAATAACTTGTCTCGGCCTTCCCCACCTTGGAATCAAGCAATTTCTTCGTCTGTGCACCTTAATCCTCACCCAGTCTCCTGGACTCAGATCATGGGCTTGCTTCTTCTCAAGTGTGGTAGCTTCTTCTCCAACCTGGTGAAACACAGAATGAACTGCGTCAGCCAGGCCTTTACAGTAATCCAAAATCATGTCATCAGTTATTGTCATCAACTTATTCACAGGCACGAATGCATGGCGCATTGCACGTCCCATAATGATTTCATGCGGACTCAATCCTGTAGTTCTGTCTGGAGTAGATCTCATAGTCATCAAGACTAGAGGCAGAACATCTGGCCATTTCATGCCAGTGGCTAAGCACATTTTTCCAATTCTGTTTTTGATTGTGCCATTAATCTGCTCAACCACACCAGAAGCCTCTGGTCGGTATGCACAATGTAGCTTCTGCTGTATTTTTAATGCTTCACAAATCAAACCAATGAGTTCATTTTGAAAATGTCTACCTCTGTCAGACTCAACTGTAACTGGAAACCCAAACCTAGGAATCAACTCCCTCAACAGTAATTTTGCCACTGTTAATCCATCATTCCTCCTTGTCGGGTAAGCTTCCACCCACCTTGAAAACAAACAGACTACCACTAGGACATACCTCAGTCTATTCACCTGGGGCATTTCAATGAAATCAATTTGCATCCTTGTGAAAGGACCTCCTTCTCTGCCAATTGTCCCTAAACTCACCACTGTCTTTTTCCCAGTGTTAAACTGCTGACAAATTAAACACCTTTGACAGATGCTTTCCGCAATTGTTCTAAACTTTGCATTGTACCAGGTCTGTTTAAAGGACCTAATCATCGCGTCTCTTCCCAGATGTCCCTGGCCATGATACATCCTTGCCATTGACGACAAAATTGAGTTTGGCATCACTGGTCTGCCATCTCTGTAGACCCAAACATGGTCTGTTTCTCTTGGAGCACATCCTGCCTTAACCCAATCTCGTTTCTCTTCTTCTCCTGCCTCATCTTGTAACTGTTTTACTTCATCCCATGTTTCTAGAACATTAGTAAACATCACAGAAGGGAAAGACATTTCCTTTTTTTCTCTTTCCCTATTAATTGATTGGTTTAGTTTCGCACAATACTGTGCCACATCGTTAGCATATCTATTGCCAACAGTGATAAAATCCTCTCCTGAAACATGTGCTGCACATTTTACAACTGCTAACTCTTCAGGCAGCTGTATCGCCTCAAGCAATTTTCCAATCAGCTCAGCATTCTTTATCGGAGTTCCACCCGATGTCAAGAAACCTCTTTGTAGCCACAGTTGGCCAAAATCATGCACCACTCCAAATCCATACTGACTATCAGTCAACACAGTTGTTCTCAAATCTTTCCCAATCTCACAAGCTCTTGTCAATGCCACTAATTCAGCAACTTGCGCAGATTTTACTCCTTTCAATGGTGATGCTTCCATAACCTCTGAAACTTTGCACACTGCATATGCTGCACAAAGCACACCATTATCATTTCTCAGGCATGATCCATCCACAAACAACACATGATCATTCTCAGGCAAGGGAACATCCTTGATATCTGGTCTTGGTTTCGTACAGTACTCAAGCACATCCAAATAATCATGATCATTTTCCATCTTTATACCCACATTCTCAATATCCGGCAAAAGTGTCGCTGGATTCACATTCGTACATCTTTCAAGAGTCACATTTGATGCTCCCAAAATCACTTTCTCATACTTAGTCAACCGACTATTTGACATATGCTGAGTTCTGCTTCTTGTCAAAAGAATTGCCACATTGTGAGGTACGAATACCCTTACAGGATACCCCATTATGATTCCCTCACTCTGTTCCAGGCTTCTGCATGTTGCAGCCACAGATTTTAGACAACCTGGTAAACCCACAGCTACAGGGTCAAGTGTCGATGAGAAGTACGCAATAGGCCTTCTCAATTGTCCATGTTTCTGGATTAACACTGAAAGTGCACATCCATTTCTCTCACTACAGTACAGTTCAAATTCTTTTTCATAGTCTGGCATACCCAGAGCTGAAGCTTCACACATTTTTGTTTTAAGCTCTTCAAATGCTGCCAATTGTTCTGCATCCAGATCCAATGGATCTGTCATGTCACTTTTTGTCAATTTAATCAATGGCTTTGCTATCAGGGAAAAATTAATTATCCACTGACGACAATATCCCACCATACCCAGGAACATTCTCACTTCTCTTTGGGTTTTTGGAGCTTTCATTTCTCTGATTATTTTGATCCTGTCAGTAGTCACTTTTCTCAGACCCTTCTCAATATTATGTCCAAGATAATGCACCTCTTTCTTGCAAAACTGTAATTTGGCTGGGGATACCTTTAACCCTCCATCTGCCAGATGATTCAGTAAAGCTATGGTATCCACTTCACAAGCTTCACGTGTTTTTGATGCCACAAGTAGGTCATCAATGTATTGCACTAGCACTGAGCTTTCAGGCATGATCAGACTTTCCAACGATTTTTTCAATAACTGATTGAATATCGAAGGACTCTCCGTATACCCCTGTGGGATACGACACCATGCTAAAATACGCTGGCCAAACCTAAATGCAAAAATTGGCTGGCTGTCATGATGCAATGGAATTGAAAAGAATGCATGACACAAATCAATCACTGTATACCACTCAGCGTCATGTGGAATTTGATACAGAATCACCGATGGATTTGGCACGATGGGACAACATGCCACCACAATCTGATTAACTTTTCTCAGGTCCTGCACGATCCTGAACTTGCCATTAGGCTTTTTCAGTCCCATTATCGGTGAATTACACGGACTACTCAGTAGTTCTCTTAGGACTCCTTGCTGAATCATTTTCTCAATAATAGGAGTTATCCCTTCAATTATCTCTGGTGTCATTTTGTACTGAGGAATGTTAGGATATGCAATTCCTTCTTTTACTGCAATTTTCACTGGATCTACATTATTCATCAATCCCACATCCTCTCCTGTAAAATCCCAAACTGCTCCTTTCACTGTGTCTCTCAGCACCTGAGGCAAATCCTCCGGATTGAACACTGGAAATGCACCAATTAATTCATTTTCTCTATTTTCTAGAGTCATGCGGTAGAAAACATCATCATCTGGTGTCTCAAAAGCTATTCCATCTGGTGTACAGAAAATCGTGCAGTTCATCTTACATAATAAGTCCCTACCTAACAAGTTCACTGGACTCGTGTCACAGACAATAAATCTGTGCATGTCTGAAAATTTCCCTATCTGTACTTTCACTGGTTCAGTAAGACGTGTTCTGATTTGTGTATTGGCTACACCAACTACTTGGATTGCTTCATCCGAGAGAGGAAGATTTCTAACATCTGTTGACCTGACAGTTGATCTTGTCGCACCTGTGTCTACTAAAAAAGTAACACCTTCTTCATTTATTTTCCCATCCACAAATGGTCCTGCCTGGTCTATTTCTAGAGTTGCACCAAGTATGCACTCCTCTTCCTCTCCTCGGCACCGTCAATAATCACCTTCAGACTCACTCCCTTCACTCTTTAACAAGTACTGTTGTACCTTGTTAGTACGTCTTGGTTTGTTTACCTGCTCATCATTGAAGAATCCCGAATCCTGACTGTACTTTTGTACCCCTCTATTCTGCGGTAAAGGTGGTTTTGGCTCTTGACTCTGCAGCTGTCTCACAACTTTCTGCTGTTGTTGCTGTTGCTGCTGGTTATTCCCTTCATTCTGCACCTGTTGATTTAAGGATTTACCCTCATTTAATGGTGGATTAGGACATTCCGACCTCCAATGTCCCAGTTGGCCACAGTTGTGACACGGGAACTTTTTCTTTGCTTCCTCAAGACTTCCTCTTCCTTTACCTGCAAATCTTGGTCTATTTCCTGTATTATTTCCTGGATTATTTGCCTGCTCCACCAACTGTGCTTCCTGTCTTTCTGCAACTTTCACCTGTGCCCACATTGCTTTTTCCTTCAGCTTTCTTTGTTTTGCTTCAATTTCATCACTGAAATATTTTGCATGTCTCAGAATCTCATCTACTTTCTTACTCTGCCAATCCACTGTGTGTTCACGAATTCTCTCACTAATTTCAGGTCTAAGACCATATACAAATCTGTATACAAAATGACTCAAATCTTTGTCACCCAGATGTTCATCTCCACTGAATTGTTTAAAAGCCAGTATCAGCCTTTCGTAAAAAGCATGAACTGATTCTTTTGCTTCCTGTTGTGTTCGATCTATTTTAACCCAGTCTGTCTCTTTTGGAGGAACTTTACTCTTCAGGTATACCATCACCTGATCGTACTTCCTCATCACTTCTGGATCTGGTGCCCCTGTTCTTGGATCTCTTGGATATTCCTCACTAGGCCAACTCACAACTATTTTACACTCTGTCCACAAGTCTGCTGGAACAATTATATCAAACAGACTATTCAGGTCAACCCACAGCACTTTTGACAATTTCACAAACCTGTCTACCTGCCTATACCACTCGACGGGCTTTTCTCTCAATCGAGGGAAATCATTCGTAAATGATAAAATATCCTGTCTGGTCCATGGAACATGTACATATCCTCCTCCAGGTATTTCTCTCATGGGAAACTGCTCTACTGGTTTCTCTTTTTCTCTCACTGGAAATGCTGAGTAAGTTGTTCTATCTTCACATTCATCCCTTTTCTTATACCACCTATCCTTCCACTTTTCCACATCACCCCATCTACGCAATAATGCCACCATTTCTTTAATTTGTCCTGTTCTACCAGAATTATTCAAATTCTCTATGTCCTTCTCTGTGAAATCCATCCTGTACGTTTTCTGTAAAGCCTTTACTTTATCAATGTCAACTCCTTGCTCATTTGCTATCGCTCTCAGTCTATCATGTGTATTTCTTGCCCTCCATGTTATGCTCTTGCACATGAACAATAATTCACCATCATGATGACTTTTCAGGATTTCTGTCGGAACTGTTCCTGTCACAAGCTCTTCTAATTCTATACGTAATTTAACCACATCAACAACTTGTGAATCTTTATCCTTTTTCTGAAGAACCTTCATCCAGTCATTTAGGTCGTCAACTGTTATTTCCGCAGTTTTTCTCGCTGAAACTATTTTTTTCTGCGGTTCTAAAATTGGCATCCCTAAACTACTAGAATCACTAATATCCATGAATTCACTACCTGTGTCATGTCTTGTTTGTCTCAGGTCATTTCTCCCTGTTCTTTTACCTGAATCTCCTGAAGGACCAGCTGAATTATTTGCAATATATGGAACTACCAGCCCATTTTCACCTGCTCTCTGTCCGTCAAGTATAGGAATTACCGGACCTATAGTAACAGGCACTGTAACAGCTTCCATATTCATCGTTAACTCTCTAATTTTCTCAGTCAGTTCTGTTGTCGTCTTTGCTAATTGTCTGGCATTTCTGGCATTTTCCTCTCTGAAAGAACTATTATTTCTTGATTCAGGTGTCATTTTTTCTTTCTCAACTGTATCTCTTATCGGAGAAACAACTGGTGTACTTTCTTCCGATTCTGATCTATACGGAGGTGGTCTCTTGTACATCATATCATTCAAGACCTCATCCTCATACTCTCCATATCTTCTCCTATCTGTCTCAGAAACCCTTTCTTCTGAAGGAGCCGAAGCTTCAACTGTTCTCATAGGATATAATCCATCTGACATGGTAGCATCTCGCCATCTTTTCATTCGATCCTGATGTGTCTCACGATCATGTCTCCTCCCAAACATATACCTGTAGTACCCTCCAGACCTTTGCTTTTCTCGGTCATGAACTTCCTCTTCCCATTCCACTAAAGCCTCAAACTGTGTAGGTCTCGGCTTCGGATCTAAGCATAACATCTTTTCCCGTAAATTTCTCAACACGGCCAGATTAAATGAACCATGTTCTGGGAATGCTAAAACACCATCTTCTTTAGTATACCTGACCCAATTCTGCAACCATATACAGGTATGTAATCCATATTTCGCAACCATGAAGGATGCAGGTGTTTTCGCTGGAGGTAGCAACTCACCCTCTCTTGTCTTAACCTCTTTATCCTTGCTAAACCACTTCTTAACCTTTCCAAAGAAGGTTTTCTTCTTTTTCTCTTCTTGGTAATACATTTTAACGCTTACCAAACTCTCTACTCTTTCCGTATGGAGCGTCTACGTCACTAAACAGTTCTTCCAATCCCTGCGCGACTCACACTAACACACCAATCTTAGCGCGAACCCTATTCTGAGTCACTATCCAATCAGTGCGCGAACCTTCTGATGTCAGTAACCGCTGCAGTCTCTGTCTCCTGTCTTTGTCACTCGTCTACCCCTCCTTTACAAAAACTCTCAGTAGACTTCGTGTGTCAAAATTTCTACAAAATCTATTAGTTACAACATGAAAACATCTCCATTGTCTGCTTCGCTAACCACAGAATAGTAAAAAAAAGTCTATTTCTCAAGAGTCAACAATTTTACATACATCTCATAACTGTTTCCTCTAGGACGTATCCAAAAGAGTCTTACAATCAATAAATGTATATGCATTCACGCACATTCATACGAGAAAAATATAGTACATACACACAAAATCCTGCTTCTTGAGAACAGCGCACAATCTGCCTCTGTACAGAATTATAACTCACAACAACTAAGCAGCTTACCTCCGCCCAGTTCTGCAAACAAGCTCAGAGAATACCTATTACTCCTCCCGCAATAAGCTTTAACGGCAATCCTTACGGATCCCTGGGACTTAAGACCAGAGTTTCACAGATAACCTTTACTATGATTCACACTCCTTATATACTAGAAATGTCTAATAGTAACATACAACAATGTTACCGATTCCGAACCCAGACAATGTGAACGCGCAACTTCTATTGTTACACGTAATTCCTTACAATCCCGTCTTTCCCGAGAGCAGCATATACACCTTCCTCTGCCCTACTACGGAACTGCTTCCAGCTTCCAAGTTCCAGAAGCACTACATATAACTCAACATTACGACTCCAACATTTAGTATTAGTACATATACCAAAAACATCAAAATAGATCAATAATCAATAAGCTAATTTACAAGCAATCTTATCTTATCAGATCAAGACAACCATCTAAACCATCCTCTGCTACCAGAGAAATTGCTACAGATCAGGGTATCAGAAATATGCCCACTACCACAGATAGAGTAATTTTACAGTTACACGCACATACATTCATCATACGCTAGGGCCCATTTCACTAACATACACTCCAATACTCTACCAGCAGCAAACCTGTGGGAAGAAAACTCCTAAAGCACCCTGCATCTGTATCTAGGCGATAGGACCAGTTTAGTGGTTGCCTAACATAATATAAACAATCTATAAACAATAATCAAACATAATTCAATAAATGACAAGTAAAGAAACAACCAACACCATATTTAAAAGTTATATTGCTTTATCTAAAATTAGTCAGAGTAAATCAGAATAAATCATGTCTCATAGTTACCTATTCTAACTAGTGTCAGAACGGGTCAGGACCAGTCTCTCAAAAGTCTTTTCAGGATAAGGTCCTCAGCATCAGTCCTCAGCAACGCAAGTTCACGCAGCAAGGCGACGAAAGAAAGTGTGGGGAGAGCCCTCCCTAAGCTAACATATTTTATAATGCAAAATACAATGGAAACCCACATGAATTTGACAAGTAAAATTGTAGCACTGAGCAGAACGAGAAGGAAGGGATGTAACTTTGCAACATCTTGAAATCTCCGCTCAGGAAAAGTCATAATACTCAAACTTCGGAACAGGAACCAAAGATTTGAAACTATTAAAGTTCATTTCCCTCGGCAAACCGGCTTTAACACAGAGTTCTTTCTGAGGCTCTTTGTTTACCAAGGACAAATCATTTCTTTTGGAGATCCTCCAAACTTGCTGATGTCCTCCCGGAAATTTCCATATAAGGACTACGGTCAGTTGTCTGTAACCGAATTCCAGCAGGGGTCTCCCTTGTCACATCACAGATTTCGCCTGTACCAGAGCTCAGCCAGGCTTCAAATTATTCTCAGTTATTTTCATGAAGGCCTCCATAGGCCACAATAGACCATCTTTAATTAAAGAGACAAAATAAAGATTACTACATCATAATGATTAAACAGTGTTAACCCCACTAACACCCTTATGTGTATGCATTTATCTAGCTTTGCGACATAGAGAGCATTAATTCAGATAGCGTTTTGTGCTCAAAATAAATAGCACACAGCAACATTTAAACATGAAAACTTGCACGTTATTGTGAATACATAAACAGCACACGCATGCTGACCCTCGTGTAACCTTCTCTTGTGTTAGGACAAACAGGTTGATTAATAGAACGCACTTGCACAAGACAAATAATTAGTTGTTAATTATTAATAAATTAATAAAACGCATAGACACGCCAGAGCTTCAAAAAGCCCCAGAATTTTCTAACAGAAAACTCTGCTCCAGCAGGAACATATTCTGACTGGGTTGTAGACTGGAAAGCAAAGACTGGAAGGATGTAATAAAATCAGGTTTGCCAAAAATCATAAATATTATTGGATCAGAGCTATGCCCCCTTCAAGAATCATAGAAGTAGTACATCCTCCCGGAAGAATGACAACTTGGATGAATGGTGGTTGAAGACCATGATAATTGATCCTAGTTCAGAAAATAATTCAATTCTAAAATGTTTAGATAAAATATGAGAGGTTAAGAATCCTATAGCTATATAATATTGTATTATAATGGAACTACAACGGTGATATGTTAAATCTAGTGAGAACATATTTTTTTATGTAGCTAAATGCTAGGATGGCAAACAGGATTGGATTACCACAGTTCTGATGATGGACGACTTCAGTGCATGGAAATGAATAGCAGTCATAAAAGCAGATAAAAGCACCTTGAAGACGATGCTGGATTAATCTCAGAGTTCAATAAATACAAATGTTTGCCAAATCAAAAAATTATTTGACTTAAAAGCAAAAAAGCCATCAGGGTTGGCCGGATACACATGCAAGGGTTTAAAGGACTTGAGAGCTCTGTAACCTCTGTGTCTGCTCACCTATGTGTTCCCCTCACCTGCTCTCATCAGGTAGCCGGACAGATTTGTACTTATTTTCACTTGATGGTACACGATCCATCAATGGGTCACCTAATCTATATTTGGTCTCTCAAATTAAAGAGACCTTAAGATATGTTCAGATGAAACTGCCAAGCATTGTTCTTGGCAGTGAAATGAGCGGTGGCTCTTCCGCTGTGGCGAAGAAGCGTCACCCCCCTTCCTTCTAGAAGCCCAAAGTAAATAAAAATAAAACAAAAATAAACTGCAGTTTATTACAGTTTATTTTGTGTCACTGTCTCGGAGTCCTGTGGGCGGGGTCAGGGGCATTACAGGCACCCACGGGAGTGGTATGAACTGTTATCAGTGCACGTGACAGTTTGGCTGGCGGTCTCAGACCGGCCAAACCGTCTGCACACTTTGCATGTTCTCCGCGCAGGCTGCATTACAGCCTGCGTGGAGAACATGCTCAGGCTCCCAGTACCTGGCTGAGCGCTGAACCAGAGCTCTCAGACCAATCACACAGCTGCACTGCAGCATTATAATTGGCTCAGGAGAGCCTGGGTGCTTCCTGCTTCCGGCTGGAGCAGAGTGAAGAAAGGAGGGACAGCGAGAAGAGACGCAACTAGAAGGAGGTAAGTTTCAGTAATTTGTTTTACTACCCCCACCCCTCTCCGCTCCCAACCCTGATCCGTGCCAGCCGCCACTGAGTAAAACAGTTGTGATTTGTGTGAGAACATGACCCCTCTTTTAATAATGAGCTAGATCTAGCCCTTATTAAATGTTTTACGCTTTGTTCTGTGATGTCTTCAAATACATTGATCTTAGTTCATCTGAATTTCGTTTAGAAACCACACTGGGTTTTCACTGTTAACAGGCTTAAATCCTGCCTATGGAGGGCAGAGAAGTCTGTTATGCTTGAAGCTGCTGAAAAGGATGATGGAGAGCTGTTAGACCTGACATCTTTGGCATGGTTTCCCCTGTCTTTTTGCTTCTACCTCCTGTATTTTTTACTGTATGCTTGGCCTTGTTTTTGCTGGCTTTTGAACTCTGGGCACTCTACCACTGCTGATCACTGCTAAAGTGCAAGTGTGCCCTTTGTAAATTATGATTGTGAGTTGTTTTCCATTATTGGCATATTTGATTTACTAGTAAGAACCTAGTAGAGTGCACTGGGTGTGCCAGGGCTTGCAATTCATCATCATCATCATAATAACTTTATTTCACCGATAAAATAATGACATAAAAGTATGCTACAATAAAAACATTAGAGATACAAAGTCATCTATTAGCACTCAAAGTTATTATAAAATATAAAAATAGTTAAAAGTCATAATAAATACAATGAATTAATCAATTAAACAAAAAGAGAAATAAAACATAAGTTAGTCATATTGAGCCTTCTCTCAGTTGTGAAATTTGATCTTAAGGAATACGTCTTCTTATCTCTAGTGCGGATAAAAAGAAGGAGGCCAGAGAGAAGCATACCCAGGGATCCAGTAATTGCTGTAAGTAATAAAGAGCTGTGCGGCATTGTCTAATACCTAGCTTGCGTATGAGCGTAAGTATAAATCTGTTCCTTTCATTCGTGTAAAATTTACAAAAGAAAACAATGTGTAAATAATCCTGTACTGAATGATTATCGCATGGACATAAAGAAATGGCATTGAAGGAATACGTTCTGGGAGGAAAACCCAATATGAGTGGAAAATATTGTAATCGAAATCTTAATAGTATGTATCTGTGATGGGATTCATTACAAATGTCAGATTTGAAGTTGAAATATTGATCATGATCGGAGCCTGCAATTCAAATGTTACTAGTGGACCTGCAGCACTGATTGTTGCACCCACATGAGCTGCACTGCAAACCTGTCTCAGGCCTTCCACTGCAGTGTCTGTGACTGCAGTTTAAACTGCCATGTCGACCTGGCAAGTGCACCCACTTACCAAACTCAAACCTTCCCTTTTATTACATGTAAGGCACTCCTAAGGTTGGCCCCAGTAGCCCCATGGGCAGGGTACAGTGTACGTAAAAGAAAGGACACGTACTAGTGTACTTTACATGGCCTGGTATTGAAATACTGATTATTTTGTTTTTTTCACTATTGCAAGGATTCAGAATTGTCTTTTAGAAAGTAGGCATTTTCTTGCTTTATCGTCCAGTACCTCTGCCAGCCTGTAGAATTGTATTGTATTGTATTGTAGGCGGTTTTATATAGCGCGCAGTTACCCTCGGGCATCCCAGCGCTTGATCAGTCATACCCTAACCAGGAACAAGAGGCACATCAAAGAGGGAACAGATAGGTTTTCAGCAGTTTCCGGAAGCGCAGGGTGCCAGTTTCTGAACGCAACTCGAGCGGGAGCGCATTCCAGAGAGTAGCGATATGCACGGCGAATCTTCTGCCACCAGTGCGGGCCTTACACACCCTGGGGACCTTGAGAAGGGATTTCTGGTCCGAACGCAGGGGTCTAGAAGCTTTATAGGGTATCACTAATTTAGATAGAATAGGGGGGCCTTTGCCCTGCAGGATTTTATGGGCAATACAGAGGGACTTAAACTTAACTCTCTCTCGTACTGGGAGCCAATGCAAAATCTTCAAGGCTGGTCTGGCTGACTGCCTCCTAGGAGCATTGGTTAGTACCCTAGCCGCGGCATTTTGCACTTGTTGGAGCTTGTTCAGCGTGGCTTCAGGGGCACCAAGGAAGATCGCATTACAGTAATCTAACCTAGATGTAATCAGGCCCTGAATAAGTAGCTTCCTGGAAGTAGGGGGGAGAAGGGGCAGGACCTTACGGGCAGAGCGAAGAAGCCCAAAACAGATCCCTGCCGTCTTCTTTGCCTGCGTCTTGAAGGTAAGGTCCTGCTCCAACCAGACTCCCAAGCTCTTGATCTCCTGTTTGGAGCCGGGGAGCTCTCCCAGGCAGCTAGGCCAGCTGGACAGAGGGAGAGGGGGAGCCTTGTGCCCCAGAAGCATAATCTCAGTTTTAGATCCGTTGAGTTTCAACGCTGAGTCACACATCCAGGTGTATACATGAGACAGGCATTGATGCAAAACCTCCGGATTCTTCATCAATTGGGAGAGAGCCACCACCAATTGCGTGTCATCAGCATAGCTGACGATTTTTATCCCGAAAGGTGCAACCACATCCTCCAGGGGAGACATATACACATTGAATAAAGTGGGACTCAAGGAGGAGCCCTGTGGGACCCCACACTGGAGGGGGATAGGAGAATCCACGTCTGGTTTAGACTGACAGTTGGGCTGTTTCTGCACTCACTCTAGACAGTCACCCAAAGGGAGCTGAGGTGTGCCCTGCATATCCTGATTACCCATCACCAGGCTGATGGGCCTTCCTGAGCTAAAGTGGTGGGAGGAGTTGTCACTGACACCTGAATACAGCTACTTGTCAAGGCTCTCCAAGAGCTTGTGTGTGCTTGCTCCCTGTTGGAAATCTCAGGGCCATCAAATACTTCATCTGAGGCACCTCTGAACTCCTAGGCTGGGGGTTCTAACCTGCCAAGTCATGCCAATCCCAGTACTGGACCATTGGAGGTGGTTTTGCTGCTTCAAGTACTGAAAATCCAGGCATGGCCCTTCAGCGCCTGTTTTTCCCATTGCAGCAACGACGAGCGGTTGAAAAAGCAACGCTTCGTTGCAGTGCGGCCAAAGAATCGCCGCAGCATCTGTCGTGCGGCTGCATCGATCCAGCACGCCTAGATTTTCAACAAAGCAAACACAAGGATATGATGGATGGAGTGCTGAAACTTTTCAGACACTCACCCCCAGTCACAGATCTGGGCTGAATCCATCATTGTTCTTTAGCTAACTTTGCCATCCCAGTTCAGACCCAGCCATATCCAAATCAGTCTTTAACCTGTTCCTTTTGGGAACAGTTCAGCCAAACTGCCAAGCCAGGTCTTCCGTGGACCATAAACAAGCATCCTGGGACCGGTTTTGGGTAACACCCCTCATCAGCCAGGCTATCTTGAGTCCCATGCCAAAGTGAGCAAGGGACCCACGTCTGGGCATTCCCTGCCAACTTAGAGCGAACAAAGCAAACACAAGGCTATGATGGACGGAGCACTGAAACTTTCCAGACACTCACCCCCAGTCACAGATCTGGGTTGAATCCATCATTGTACTTCTGCTAACTTTTCCACCCCAGTTCAGACCCAGCCATATGCAAATCAGTCTTGACCCTGACCCTTATGGGAACAGTCCAGCCCTAGTCTCCCGCGATGTAGTCCCACAGTAAGGAGCCGAGGCTGCATGTCCAGAATTTGAAGCATCAAGGAATCAACGCAACACTTCTCCTGCTGTGCAGAAGAACTTATGCCTCTATTCTCTGGGACTCACAAATCAATGGATTGCTTGTGTCTTCTGATGCCTCCCTCTTCTATGGCTGTTTTCATCCCAGATTTTGTCGCATTAGATGCTTTTTGCTAAAATCAATACATCTATAGAGTTCTATGGACTAAACTTGCTAAACCTTTAAAAAGTGATATCTTTGCTTATGTATGTTGGATATTTGTCATTTTGGTAATTTATGGTTTAGATAAAGATTGTTTTTTTTCTAAATTGATGTGGTATCTACTTGTAGTGTTTTTAATTTTTTAATTTGCTACTGTGTGTTTTATGAACAAATACCTTACACATTGCCTCAGAGATAAGCCTGGCCGTTTGTGTCAAGCTACCAAGGCAGTGGTTATCTTGGGCGTGTAACTCCCTTACCCTGACTAGAATAAGGGTCCCTACTTGGACAGGGTGCCAACCACTGCCAACTAGAGACCCACATTTCTAACAAGAACAATGACCTCCTTCATGACTTACTGCATGGAGATCAGAAGAATGAACCAGAGGATGGACTGTTACTCACTCCAGGTCTTTATAGAAGGAATATATAGATAGTGTTGAGGCAATTCTGTGGTTTGTTCTCTCTGACCCTCGGATTGATGTCAGTGTGTAGGCACATGACTGACAACTTGACACTCTCCTCTTGAGGGGGCACGATTTACAGGGTGTTGGAGATGGTAAAGGACTGCATCAAGGTAGGAGTGGATAAGACACTAGTCTAGAAATAAAAGTAATATTCCCACCATCCATGGTTGAGTCCTATCATATGTGTTACTAACCATGAGGCAATAGCCATGAAATATTATCATCTTGATGATGTCATGTCAAAAACTATACATCCTATCTTTAGGTTGGATGAACGTTTGGACCAAAACGTAGCTGCTAAGTTCCTTAACATGTTTGATTCAACCAATTAGTACTAAATGATTGCCCTTAACCATGGGTTGACATCAGTACGAGGTCGGACCACTTTTGTTGGTGAACAACTCCATCGTTTTCTAAAGGCCCATTAAAGAAGTTCTGGCCGCAATGCATATTTTCTTTGTTTAGAACTTAAACATAATGCTCCTTAGTTCCAGTTGGACAGATCATCTCCTCCAACAAAAGAGAATGTTCCAGGCCCAGAGAAAGTCAAGCATACATTCATGTCAACTAAGTGTAAGACTGGGCAATAGGTGTAAGTGGGACTCTCCAGCCTTCTGAGGAAAAGGCCTTGGCTGTTCTGGGCTGGGTGACTCCCATAACACACACTTAATTCAGATTGTTTTCATTCCTCATTCTTCATTTGCAGAACGATGTACAGACTTATAGAACCATACATGCAGCGTAACTGCCCTGACCTCTAAGATGCAGCCCAAGCAAGTATATTGGACTGCAGAGTATGAGGATGCAAGGGCCCTGGACTCACTTCGTACTGCATACATATGCCTCTGAGAGGAGGTGCCATGTTATCAAAAATCATTTTTCCCAGGAAAAGAGCATCCACTGTTTTTATAAGTTATTGTTTCAGACTCAAAGTATAAAATTGGATCACGGTTGATATAGTGTTTTGCAACTTTCTGAGCAGTGAAGATGTTCTATCGTTCTTGATTTGGGGGCCACCATTGATTACGGAACCAGCATCTTAGAGAATGGTTCTAATAGAACCACGGCAATGTTGGGGTCACATTAGGAAGGTCATACAAAAACGTATTAGCTAAGGAATTCAACTGGGTGATTGTTCATTCATAGTGTATCTTCAAGGAACAACTTTCATCAAGTAAGCATCAATGAATGAAATTCTTTTTTGCATCGTATTTCCTTGTCTAGAAGACCAAAGCCCTCATTCTGAGTGGCCACTGAATTCCGATGGGGCTGGTTATGGGAGTGCCTGTCCCATCCAAATTTGTTTACTTTCACTCAGAGTTTCAGCTTCTTTGAGAAGCTGAAATCATCCGGAAAAAGTCCAGTGCAAGAAAATAAGGGCCATATTATCAGGGCCTTATCTCCGCTTTTTTGGCTTGAAAAGCCCAAAAAGTGGAGATCAAATTTTCACCCTATTTACAAGGCGGTGCTATCATGCATTAGCGCATGTTAGCAGCCGTTTTTCCGACGCCTCACTTCACATCTCTAATGGGATACAAAGTAGGCGTTTCCTCCCAAAACAACACGGAAATCATCGCCAACTGCACTTCTCCCAATTATCAAGCTGGCCCAGGATACCAATACCGACATGAAAATCTGCGCTAACCGCGGATATCGCCATAAGCTAACGTCTGCAAAAATCCAGACTTAGCTATACATATAATGGGAGGTGGATTCTATGGCTGAATCCACATCTCCCTATCATCAAGGTTTTCCCTATCGCTGCAGGAATATAATTGGATTTTCAGCGATATTCCTGCATTTCACCGCTACTGCTGGAATATTTATCGCCTGGAGAAACACGTTGTTAATAACGCGCTATCCGGGCGATAAATTCCAGCAATAGACGGCGATAAATGTAATAGCACTAAGGGCGCTTTGCGATGTTTATCGCCGTTTGTAGTTAATATGCCCCTAAATTACTTGGGAAACTTGACCTGGATTTTCTGATACCCCAGGTCATTTCTCAGGGTTTCTGCTAAAATATTTGCTGACTGTGCCTCCTGGAGTTACCAGTATGCTAAGTAATGGTAAATCAGAAGGAGGGACTTAATTGCCCACATTCGGGGAATTCCTAAAGAGGCCCTATAAAAGATAATTGTTATATCTGTGCGAAAGAAGATCACTGTGAAACGATAAGGTACCCCAGTGGATGAATTATACACATAAACTGCCCAGAAGGTGCTGATACTATTGTTGAATATTGACGTCAACTTTAGGAAAAATATGAAAGATTCTGAGGTCCAATACCGGGAATCTAATACTGGTGTGACGTCAACAACAGCAACTGATAGAACACATGCCCTGGAGACAAAGACCTGAAAACTATACATGGTCATGGTGCTTTGTAGGAGCAGCACCATAGCTCCTCGTCAAATATATATGGTCCAGGTGATGCTACTTTGCACCATAGTAATTTTCAGCACTGTGTCACATACTGTAAGCATTTTTGTATGTCGTTAATTTTCGCATAGCAATCAGTCAATACAGCAGAAAATCACATGTAATATTTTGCCTGAATAGATAAAATGCTAACAATACATTTTGCTACCATAAAACAGCGCTGACAACCGCAAAAATAAATGTAGCAAAAAAGCACCTCCGCGCAGTAAATATTATGGTAAACAGATTATGTGGTCTGGCCCAAGAGATTCCAGATAAGCACATTTTGAACATCAGCAGGCCCATGTTTATGAGGATTTCTTGTGGGTAGCCTCTGATTAACCCAACATTTGCCACATAATCAGTCTTAATTTTAACTCTGAGTGGTACAAGATAAAAGTGTTGTATGAACTACGTACATCTTTTTAGAGATAAATGAGTGGAGAGAATCGAAAGGGAGTAAGGCAGACTTTGCTAGAGCGAAATTCATCTTTCTCTCTTCCACTCTGAAATAAACATTTCCGCAAAGAATCATTTATTAGGCTTTCCAGCTCATATGTCACCAGGAAGACCTAAAAAAGAGAAATGTACTTGAAATGCTGCCAGCTCATTGTGGGAATCAGAGGCACAGGCTTCCCCAAATGTATTTAAACAGAAAGTGATGAAGAGAAAACATTACATCATGATGGAATTAACAGAAGTCTAGACACACAAATCAAAGAGGCAGGGCCCTTGCAAAGTACTGCAAGGATCTTTAAATATGTAAACATACTTAGCTTGCTGACATATATCTATGCTGTAAACGGCCACAGATGGAGTGCAACAGCCAAATATAGATGGAGGAAATCCAGATCATTAAATCTGGAGCCTTACATGCTGTGCCACTCACTTGAGGAACTACTTCTGTATTCTCCAGTATCCTTTGTTGCACTCGTTTGCTCTGAAGGCTTTGCACTGGAAATGGGATCTAGTAGTTTAGATGCTTGCTGTGGAGCAAGTGTGCTCATGGACTAATCCAGGTCTCACCACTTTGCCAAACCATATGCTCCTGGACAAATTTCTTTATTGCTATGTCATTCTGGCCCCAAGCTAATGAAATATAGAGTGCAGAGAAACACAACAATCCCCAATATTACGAGTGATATAAAAACTATTTATCTTTATTTTTAGAGAACAGTAAGCTTCTATTCCCATTTGCTTACCTCTGGCTTTTTATTATGTGAATAGATAGAAGTTCCTGATATTTGGAAAGTATAGACGTCTTTGGACCGCAGTGTCATCCGCATCTTGCCTGGTGTATGAAACCAATTGTGGTCTTGGAAATTAAAATATTCTATTATTATTGTGTGTGTAAGAAATTTGGTTTTTGGTTGACTGGGGTATTAGCTCTGGTCAAGCAGCAGTAACAATCCTTGTCAGGGTAAGGCACAACCAAACCTCAAATCAACCTATGCACTCCTCCTTGATAGCTTGGCACAAAGCAGTCAGGCTTAAATTAGAGACAGTGTCTAAAGTATTTGGGCAACACTTCACTAAAACAGTAAAAACACACCACAAAAGGAGACCACAACACATTTAGAAAAATAGAGTAG
Organism: Triturus cristatus; assembly: GCF_964204655.1. Classification (NCBI taxonomy): domain Eukaryota; kingdom Metazoa; phylum Chordata; class Amphibia; order Caudata; family Salamandridae; genus Triturus; species Triturus cristatus. The sequence continues at coordinate 1,115,776,585 of NC_140581.1, read as the reverse complement.
TTTTAATAAATAAATCAAGACCAAAACAACTTAAATCCAACAAGTAGAACTGGAGATATTGAATTTGAAAGTTTGCAGTGAAAATAGCACCAAAAAGCACATAGTTCTCCTGGGGATATCTGGTCATGCTGGACCAGGACAAAGGCACATACCTTATACTGTTAGCGGAGCGTTGTGTAGATCTGAGTTGAAGATACGCTGCACAGCTGAAGCAATGCATCGGTTTTCAGAAGCAACAAGCCTGTGTGCGAGGTACTGTTGCAACATCGTCGATAGGGCTTGCGCTGCAAAGCCCGGTGTCGGCAATGAGGCACTCAGCTAGCTTGCGCCAGTTCCGAGGAGCTGAGAGGCTATGATGCAGATTCTGACATCGACATCGAGGCTGCCGTTGATGAGAGATGAAAGGACCTGGAGTGTGTATGCGCTGTGCTGTTGGGGTGATGCATCGGTTTTGAGAATTTGCAAGGCTATGATGTGGGTCTCAATTCACTCAACAGATGCAATTCTGCAGTTCTTCTCAATATGCACCACTCAGCCGAGGAGATGTGGCAGTTCTGCTCGGGGATGCGTCCCTCAGCAGAGAAGATGCATTGGTTCCACTGGTAAGCACCTTAGGCCCACTCAAAAGAGGCCAGGACTGAGGTGGCACCACTTGGCAGGGTAGACTCACAGATGGCAGGTCCAGGTGCAGGAGGTTGGAAGCCTGTTATGTCCCTGAAGCTTCAGATCAAGAGGTCAGTCAACTATCCCTTGGAGTCACTCTGGGTTCAAGAGATGCAAGTCCAGCCCTTCTCACCCAGGCAAGAGGACAGGAGATCAGCACAGCAAAGCAGGAGTCCAACAGAGTGCAGGGCAGCATAGTGGCAGTCCTTCAGCAGCACAGCTGTCCTTCGTCCTGGCAGAGTATCCACAGGTACAGAAGGATATTGAAGCGGTAGTGTCTGAGATCCTTCTTTTATACACAGTTCTGCCTTTGAAGTGGGGAGATGCTTGTCCAGGCATGCATTTGAAGTGCAGAGATGCCTTGCCTTCCCTTCCCTGGCTCCAGATTAACTACAGGGGGATGCAGCCCTTTGTGTGTGGACAGCACACAGCCTATGCAGGTGTATGTGAGGCTGGGCCAAGCTCCTCCCTCCCATCATGTCAGTGATGGCCCACTCAGTCAAACCTAAGCTCCCATTGTATGTGGCGGTCTAGGAGGAATACAGAAAGCCCAGCTTTCAACTACACCTAGTCATGTGAGTAGAGACAGGTTGCAGGCACAAAATGAACCTGAGCTCGACTGTGTAGGAATGCTGGGTAGTGAAAGTTGTTGCGAGTTTCTGCTCTCCAGTCTTGATTGGGCCTTTTGGACAATTATTCTCTTTAAGAAATGTGTTTTGGTATTTACACTTGTCAGAAAAAATCATTGTTTGAAATGAATTGTTGAGACTTAGAATTTAGATAAATGTTTTAAATCATAACTGTGAACCACTGATGAGCAATTTCTATTTGTAAGATTTGGTTGCATTTTAAAGATATAAGATTCCTTCTGATATATGTTTTATTTTTTTTATGGAGGTAAACACTACATAATCGTTTAGAGGGATACAAATGTTTGTTGCTGTCATGAAGAAGGTGGTTCTATTCTGTCAACCCACTGAAACGCGTCAACACTCTTTTCTGTTAAATTTGAGGAAAAATAAGCCACATGCCTAAAAATGCTCAGATAACATAACTTTTCTTTTGATTCTACTCAAATTAACAAATTTTTAATGACAAATGTGTATGTCTTATGTGTCTCTCTTGATATAGTGTATTTGTGATATTTTGTGTGATATTTCTCTATTATTGAATTTTTAAACTGTTTCCAAATACATGAATTTTATATAAATTGTTTAAACTGTTTTATTTGGAGTGATATATTAAATACCAATTGTTAAAAATAATCTTTTGGGTCACTTTGAAGATGGGTGTAGAGGAATGTATGAGCATGAAAGAAGCGTAGTGTGGAATGTTTGAATGGAATGAATTGATTTCCCCAAGGGATTTTTACTGTTGACAAGTAAGTTGTACATGGAACGCTGTCTCTTGGAGTAGCGGGCCCCTCTCTTTTATATTGAGATACATTGCACAACCTTCTGGTTGGAGAAATTGTTTTGACCGATCCAGGTTACGGTAGTTTTACTGTCCTGTGAGAGGTCTTTTGAGACACAGTTGATATTATGGACCCATTTAAAACATTTGGGTTTAGTGAAGATCAGTATAACAAGATCATTAACATGAACACCCAAAGTGGAAATAAACTTACAATGATTTCTGACAACCATGATATATGAGGTAAAATCTTGAACTTAAAGAAGAAGTTAATCAGAACGGAACTCCATGCTGACTTCTTGACAGAGAATGTTAAATCAGGAGTTATTCCGGTAGGCTTGAAAGTAAAAAATGAACCGGGCTATTTATAGAAAATAGAAAATTCTTAGAAACATGTACCCAGATAGCCAACAGATGCAGCAGAGATTGGATCCTGTTCGTTATAGAACCTGCTCAAGAAATAATTGTGTTAGAAAAACAAGCAATTGAGCAGTTAGAAACATATATGAGAAATAACACAGTCCTTGAAGAAGCAAAGAGACAAATGGAGGAACTTAATCAAGAAGTCAATGGATATAAAGACTATCTGGTTAATAAGAAAAAAATACAATTAAGGAAGGATATTAACAAGTTTAGTGTGGAGCTAATGTATCCTTACTTGAATAAAGACTATTACCAACAGAAAAAAGAACAAGGGGTAGAGAAACCATATTATCAGAGACCGATTTATTCAAGAGGGGGAGAAAACAAGTCACGTTTTCAGAAACATCAGGATCCAGTAGTGAAGATGAGGGATCCTCTAGATCAGAACAAAGTGGACACCCCCATAACCAAGATTATGGATCTTTTTTAGACCAGCGCCCAAGAAGGGGTCAAAGAGCCAATCGAGGTCAGGGCAGGGGTCACTACACGAGGAATCACCCCAAGGTAGTATTCCTAAAAATGAGGAATCAAAAATATTGGCGTTAAACACAATTCCCATTATCAATATATCTAGCAGGGGCTTGAATAAATGGGAAAGGGAAGTTATAGAAAAAGGATTTAGCTTTGCTCCAACCTCAAATGTTAATAAGTTTACTCTAGAAAAAGACAATAAAGCCTTCTTTAGAAAAATTAGATTCAAAAGATTTTTCGAAAATAGAGATTATGTGAGTAAAGAAGATATTTCAGGCTTTAAACCGAAATCCACGTTTACCCCTCTGATCAATCAGGTGAGCAAGAATATAGACACTTTTGAGAAGGTAGTGGAACTTAAGGTTTGACATTTAGCTGAGGAAGCCATTCCTGATACAAATAACATGCATAGGGAACATAGGGATGCAATCTTCTCCTTGAAAAATTACTGGAATATCACCATCAAATTTGCCGATAAGGGGGGTGGGTAGTGATTTTTGACACCAAAGATTATGAGTAGGCCTGGGCGGTAAATTCCGTTCCACTCTGGGAATTTGCAGAATTTGGGTAATTTCGAGTTCCGCGGAGAACGCGGAATTGCCCAAAATTCAGCATTGCGCGGCTTCGCGGAATGTTTTGCTTGTTCGCGTTCTCAAAATGCGTGTTCACGAGATATTTCCCCCCGAGCACACAAACAGGGTTCGCGAAGAGGAAAAAAGCATCGCGAACAAGCAATTCCACGTGTTTGCAGAATTTCTGCATGCTCGCGGAGATTTTTTACCATTTCGCGGAGCTTTGCTTTGTGCGCCTATGCAAATTCCGCCCACTCCTATGAGAACAGGATCATGAGTTTACTAGGAATAGAGGAACATTATACAAAAACATTAATGAGAAAAATGGACTCCCTAAATGTAAAGATAACTGAACTCCTTGAGAAGGCTAAAGCAAATGAATGGATAACAGAGGAAGAGTTTAGGTTTTTAAACAATGACAAGGCCATCCTTCCAGCAATGTATGGGCTTCCAAAAATCCATAAAAATGAAAGTGATACCCATTGACACCTATTGGTAGTCCTTATTAGAACCGCAGAGCAAATATGTAGATCGTTTTTTAAAACCATTAGTCTTCAGACAAAAATCTTATATCGAAGACTCAGCACACATGATATCTGTTATCAAGGGTACTAGTTTCAATGAGAGCTCACAAATGCTAGTGACCCTCGATATAAAAGCCCTATACACAAATATACCTCAGGACAACACCATCAATGTCCTTAGAAAAATCTTAAGGGAAGAGGAAACGAGAGGAGCAAGTAAAGAGTTTATCATTGAGTGTGTGACCTTAGTTTTGAAAAAGAATATGTTCCTTTTCAAAGAAGACCTATACCTTCAGTGTAAAGGGACCAGCATGGGGGCCACCTGTGCACCAAGTCTGGCGTGTCTCTATGTAGGAGACTTCGAGAAAAAACATATTTTAATGATGTAGCACTGTTTTTTGATGTTATTTCCAATTGGTATCGATTTATAGATGACATTGTTTTCATTTGAACTAATCCATGTGAACAACTGGAAGAATTTTTAGGATGGTTAAATTTAGGTGACCCCAATTTGAGATTTACTGAACAGCACAGCAATCAGAATGCCACTTTTTGGACCTTTTGATTAAAAATGTCCAAGGGATATTAGAATTGGAACTTTTAAAAAGCATACAAGGGGTATTAGAAGTGGAACTTTTTATTAGAACAACTGATAAAAAGACCCTTCTTCACTACACGATTTACCACCCCAAGGTCCAAAAAGATAATATTCCTTTCGGACAGTTCCTTCGTCTTTGAAGGAACTGTTCACCATTAGAAGATTTTTATAAACATTCAGATAATCTGAAAATTAAAGCTTAAAAACAGGGGATATCCCAAGAAACTGATTAATCATGCATTTAAAAGAACTCGGTTCTATGTCTGAGAAAGCATGCTGACGGACACTGGCAAGAAGAAAGAGAACAAAAAAAACAGTGAGAAAAATGTATTTGTCAGTCAATTCTCTGCGATCAGCAACAGGATTAAAAACATTGTCAACTCTAATTGAAACATCTTAAATGACAATGAGGAGAAAAAGTTAGCGAACCAACTCTTTGCTTTTAAATGGAACAATAACTTGCCTAACACATTAGTCCACACATATAGGGAAGTAAAACCTTTACAACAAAGTATAATGTTAGGGACGAGACCAGGAAATTATAAATGCAGTGGGAACGCAATTTGCGCACAATGCATGGTAGAGAAAACTATTACATACAATGGACGCACATTAACAGCAAAAGATCTGTATAATTGCAGAAGTATCAATATTGTTTATTTGATATGTCCATGTGGTTTAGGATATGTGGTCGAGACAGCCCAGGACCTGAGGGTTCGATTGTCCGAGCATAAATCAGCATTGAAGAACAATAAAGAAAATGCCCCCTTGGTTGATCATTTTAGGAAGGCAGGACACACTTTCACAGAGTTCAGGTGGTTTTATTATTGAAAGGATAACAAACAGTAGAAGAGGAGGTAATCTGGAATTAAAACGAAAAAATAGGGAGCAATTTCTATCTTATATACCGTGAGATGGGGACTGAACTCCAAAGAAGATTGGATGAAATTAATCAAGTGATCTCTAGATGTAACTAGTAAGATCTATAAGTCTGCAATACATGAGTCAATTGTATTACCCCAGATCTATAAGTCTGCCATATATGAGTCTATTTTATTAAATTAGAGTTAGTGAAATTTGAGTATCATTTAGATGACCCTGACCGTATTATATTATATTATATTATATATAGACTGGTTGCTACTATGTGATATAATAAATAATCCATGGGAACGCTATAGGACCCAGACCATTTTTTATATATTGTCTGTTATCTTTGATATAAATATATAAACAGACAATCAATGTGAAATCTATAGGACCCATAGCACCTCTATTACATCCTTCGGGTACTTTGGTTGGCATTTAGATGAAGGTCTGGTAGTTTATGGATCAGTGGCTTTGTTTCCACAAGAAATATTGGTGGGTTAGTATTGCTCTTAAAGTGGATATCATTTGACTTGACGGGAGACTCCACTCCATTATAAGATGGCAACTGTTTTTTCCAGGATAAAGGCTGGTTTCCAGGTATGCTGTAGAAGCACCTGAATGTAATCATGTGACTGCGCTAAACACTGACGGCGGCCGTGTGATCAGCATTGGCATAGACATCGTCTCCGCTAATTTACAAAGGGAATGAGGTTTTCCCATTTTCTTTTTGGCTGAAACAGGACAGGACGTGGAACGAGCCATCAAAAACTACGGCAGTAAGTTTGGCCGGGCGGTGACATAAATAAGGATGAGGGGGGTGTTTTCTGGATTAGTCGTAGTGGGACCTAGCATGTGTGTGAGCCATAAGGCCGCCCTTAATAGCGGCTGTAATAGAATTGTAAAGGAGTAGTGGGCTTGGAGTTGAACTAAGCAAGTTCAATTTTGAACATGTATCTGATTTGGCATTTGGCCTTTACCAGAGGCTATATAGTTGGCATATGAGGAGGCAGTATTATTTAGCTGTGTTACCATTCTTAATGAGATATTATATAAGGGACCTACCACCTTGGGATATAAAGCAAAAAATATGAGGGTCAATTTATTGACTGGCCAAGAGACATATCCGAGAGAAGTAGCCTTTTTTTAATAAACTGTTGGTTTCTACAAGAACATGAAAAATCTTGCGGTTCCACAAGATGAAACACATGTGGTATAAAATTAAGTACTACAGGGACAGGCTCCCTGTAGTAAAAAGAAAACGGGATAGGTAAATGAGGGTATGGACCTACTTGTGTTAATCACGTACCTCACTGATGTGTATACACCTACTGACTATTTCATACCTTATATATCTGGCTTGTTAGAAATATCGACATCAACAGATATGTTGTAGGAGACATTGGCGGTAACCTGAGGGATCTTGAGGGCTGCTCAGCCTCAGTGACCATGTCCTGGAACTTGAATTTTGAGGCTAATATATAGGTATGTTGTATTTTACATTAAAGTCTAGATAAGCTGAGGAAGCTGTCTCTAAATAGATGTGTATATATATATATATATATATATATTGGTTCCAAACTTGCTTCTGCAACCCACCACCTCCTGAACGCAAGGCGCGTCGGCGCTAACGGACCTCCGAAGCCCGGTCCAACAATATAATTCGATTTCCAGAAAAACGGAATGTCGACGCCGTGTCGTTTGGAAAGTTGTTTTAATGTCATCTGAACAGAGTCAGACGCGTTTCGCCTGCCCAGCAGGCTTGTTCACCAACAACTCCAATAAAGTAAACTGGATGGTCATTGGATTCTGTGACACGAGCGTAGTGATTGATCTCACTAGAGACATTAATTACTGTAAACAATGATTAACGTCAAAGCAATGAATTAGGCAATTTTGAATGTTACAATGGTGTCTATTAGTTATATCTAACTATATAATAATGTCTGAACCTCATATGAAATAGCGCAAATGAGATTGGCATATGCTATAATCAAAGAACTACGAGTATGTCTTCACTTTTCATGTGACACGGAATGTATGCACAAGCTTAAATGGTGGTAAAAAATTTATTGGAGTTGTTGGTGAACAAGCCTGCTGGGCAGGCGAAACGCGTCTGACTCTGTTCAGCTGACATTAAAACAACTTTCCAAACGACACGGCGTCGACATTCCGTTTTTTCTGGAAATCGAATTATATTGTTGGACCGGGCTTCGGAGGTCCGTTAGCGCCGACTCGCCTTGCGTTCAGGAGGTGGTGGGTTGCAGAAGCAAGTTTGGAACCAATTTGAATACCACCGCCCACCCCCACCGTGGATACAGGGAAGCGGCATCCGTGACCTGAGAACGGGAATATGAAATCTGCCGAAATCTCTGACTGTGTACATCGGCGAGTCGGAGGACTCGAAGAGGTAACGGACGGGACGAAGGTAAGCGCTTATTGAATACGGTGTTGGGGAGCAAGGAAAGCCAGTGTAACTGTTGTGTCCTGCCGCTATTTCTGAGGCACGATACCTGGCGGTTCATTTGAAGTGCAATAACTTTCTAGCATCAGGATTGCATGAGAACACAATGTCAGCTGCTGAATTAAAGGATCGAGAGGAAGCAGCACTTGCTGTGTTCAGTGACAATGTTGCAGACAGCAGCAAAAAAACTATGGCAATGAATTCAAGCACGAAATCTACCAATGTGCAAACTCGTCTGAAGAGATTGGAGAAACTTAAACGGACAGAACTTTCAAAATGGTGGGAGGCGAAATCTTTGAACAGGTATTTGGAGGTCAAAAGAATCCCTCGTGGACTGAGAATATTAGTAGCCCCTACGTATGAGGATCCTAATCCTAACATGCTCAGAGAATGGGTGGGTGACATTCAGGAGTCATCGAGCAGGATGTTAACAATCCTGAACAAATATGCAGAAATAGACCGGGTAAAGATTATGGAAGAGATAGAACAAATTATGAATATGCTCAGTAAGGAAGCTGATCAAGGACCAATTACGCAACATATGACTGAAATGAAGGAGCGTCTAATCAAATTGGAAGTTACTATCAAAGAAAGGAAAGCCCAGAAATTCCTTCGAGATAAAATCGATTATGACAGAGGTCAAATCTATACCTTTGCCAGAAAATTCGATAACATGAGACGGCAAAGGATGAATGCGAGTGGCCCGAAGATACCAGCACAACAATCAGATTTGAGCAGTATACCGAGTTCAGAGCTTGACACAGACCTGGAAGAGGGAACATCCAATGATAGAACAACATTAGTCCCTTCAGTAATTGATGAGTTTGATTTTTTAAGGGAGGAGAGACGTTTCAATTCAAGACCAAGACCTCAAATAGATCTCAAACCATCAAGAGGAAGAGGCAGAGGAGGAAGAGGCGCAAAGGCGCAAAATTATGTGCCAAGAAACGAGAAATCAAAGATGACAAACAACTAATGAATGATGACAGTAATACAACAATTATCAATCTTACCTCCACCAAACACACAGATGATGAAAGTAAAATCCTGAAATTAGGCCTATCGTTTTGTCCAAAAATGAACATGGATTATACAGCTACTAGAGTGGACCTGTTTAAATTTGCTAGGTCGTTAAAATTGAAAAAGTTCTTTGCAATGGCGCCCACCAAATCAGCTAAATCAGACAACATTCAGGACCCCAGCAGTGGGGAGGGTTTGGTGGTGAGTGATATCAACCTGATGGTCGAAATGCGAGAACTACAAACTGAAGATGCTGTTTTAAATAATGAGATGGCCTTGCGTGAGCCGCCCAGTACACTGAACAAAGCAATAGAGTTGGCCCAGGAAGAACAACTTGAAATTGGGGAAAGTGAGACAACCAACTTCAAACTACCTTCGAAGTTTATGCCAATAACAGCAAGGGACTCTGTAGACATTATCAGTGAATTAGTGGTGAATGAGGTGAAAGAACTGTATACTCGAATCAATTCTAAGAGACAACCCTCCACCCAACAAACGAAAGAATACTACGCATTAGTAGCGAAACTCACAAATGATAAAGAGTGCATTGTCTGTAATGGGGACAAAGGTGGGAATGTGGTGCTATGGGGCAAAGATAAATATCTGATTGAGGCCAACAAACAATTGAGCAATAAAAGCAACTATGTTAAAACGCAGAATGCCTTAATGCAGAACAGTTTTGATACTTATAATATCCAGTTACTTGAGTGGCAAAGACAAGGCCTGATTAATAAGGATGAGTATGCTTATCTGAGAATATCTAATCCCACTACACCGGTATTTTATCTGATCCCCAAGGTACATAAAGATCTAACAAACCCCCCAGGCCGACCTATTATTTCAGCCATCAATAGTGCTTTTGAACATACATCCAAATTTGTTGATTCTTTTCTTAATCCATTAGTCACCAGGCTCCCTTCCTATATCCAAGACACGGGTGATTTTTTGCGTAAAATATATGATGTACCATGGGAACCTGACTTCCTTCTAATGACAATAGATGTGACGACTTTATATACTAGCATACGTCACAAGGACGGGTTGAATGCAGTTAGATATTTCTTAGGAGAGAGATCTGCAAAACTCTGGCATCATACACAGATGCTGCTATCCATGACTACCACATGTTTACAAAATAACTTTTTTCTTTTTGGTGAAGATCTTTATCACCAAAAGTGTGGCACAGCGATGGGCACCTGCTTCGCCCCCAGCTATGCTAATTTGCATATGGGCTGGTGTGGAGGAGCAGGTGGTCCAATCGCAGTTTGCTCAAGAATTGCAAGACAATGTGATTCAGTGGAGTCGTTACATCGATGATTTGTTTGTTATATGGAAGGGAGATATTATCAGTGCCCAAGAATTTGTAAGGAAATTACAAACGAATCAATTGAATTTAAAATTCACCAGTGTCATCAGCAGTGTAGAAGTGAACTTCTTAGATCTGACAGTTTACATTCATCAAGAAAAACTACACACCAAAATATTTCGGAATCCTACTGATGGTAACACGTTGCTGCATGCAACGAGTTTTCACCCAGCCAATTTGGTGAGAAGCATTCCCTATGGGGAGTGTCTTCGAGCCATAAGGAATTGTAGTATCAAGGAAGATCTGGAGGCGGAAATTGAATGTCTCAAGAACAGATTTTCTGCCAGAGGATACTCAGAGGAATGCATTGCAACATCTGTGTATAGAGAGACAAAGCAGTCAAGAGAAGAATTACTCTTCAATTCGAGTAAAAAGGAGGGTAAGAATAGAATGGGGAACTCCCAGTGTAGAATGATTACCACGTTCAATAACCAGCATAAATACTTACGTCTCATTCTACAAAAACATTGGCACATCATTTGGAGTGATCCAATTCTAAAAAAGTGTGTTCAAAGAAAACCCCTCATCACTTTTAGAAGGGCACGTTCGTTAAAACAAGCATTAGTAAGCAATATGCTACCAACTGACAGAATACCTAAGGTTAAGAGTACATGGTTAACCAGGAAAGATGGGTTTATCAGATGCACGAAGTGTAAGGCCTGTACTTTTGGGAAAAATACCAACAGCTATGTATCTGGCTTTACAAAGAAGGAACAAAAAATCAAGGGACAGTTTTCATGCAAAACGGAGTTTGTTGTCTATGTGCTTCAGTGCCCTTGTGGCCTGAGATACGTAGGCAGCACAATCCTACAAGTGCATAAGCGGGTGTTGCAACACCTGCGAGCTATAAAGAATGCGGACCAATCATATTCGGTTGCCCGTCATTTCAACCAAATCCACAACAAAGGTGTGAGTGGCTTGTCATATTTTGTCATAGATGCTGTACCAGTCAACATTAGAGGGGGTGATCGGCAGAAAACCCTACGGAGACTGGAATCAAGCTATATTATCAGGCTTAATACGAAGACCCCTATGGGGTTAAATATGGAAGAAGACCTGTATACGTATTTATGAACCATCCTCATGATCCAAGAATACCCTTTTTTAATCATTTTAATTTTTTCTGTGTTTTGTTATTCACTTCTCATGTACATTTAAAAAAGTGAAGAAAACCCGATATGATGCAACATGACACATAACAGCATAACCAGCTCAATGAAAAGACAATGAGAGATCTTTTGCGCACAGGCGCGGTAATATATATGATATAATAAGAATAGGTATGAATTTGGATAAAATGAAATGAAAGCCCACTGGGGCGTCTAATGTTAAAAAATATTGCTGCATTTGGACCGAGATAAAATATTGATTTGGACTCTGTGACACAAGCGCAGTGATTAGTCTCACTAGAGATATTAATGATTGTAAACAATGACTATCGTTATGGCAATGAAATAAGCCAGTTTTTAAATGTCATCAAAAGTGTCCATTGTTGTTAATAATTTGACATCCAACTATTCAATATTATCTGATCCTCATATGTAAAAGCGTAAACTGGATGGTCAAAGAACTACGAGTATGTCTTCACTTTTCATTGTTGTAGTTTATCATGTGACACGGAATGTATGCACAAGCTTAAATGGTGGTTAAAACTTTATTGGAGTTGTTACTGAACAAGCCTGCTGGGCAGGCGAAACGCGTCTGACTCTGTTCAGCTGACATTAAAACAACTTTCCAAACGACACGGCGTCGACATTCCGTTTTTCTGGAAATCGAATTATATATATATATATATATTATCTACTGGCGGTCGCCAGTAGATAGTTATAGGTAGGACCGTGTTTCCATAGGAAATCTCAAAATTCTATTTTGAATAACTTTGGCGTCGGTTGACGAATCCTCGCGAAATTTTCAAAACTAATGGGGCGCTTCGTTCAGCTCCAACCCTAAAAGTCTCGGGGTGATTCGTCAAGCGGGGGCGGTGTAAATCTGTTCAGTATTTCCTGAGAAAATAGCATTTAAAAGCATATCAATATCTATACGCGCAGGGTGCAAGCCCTGTGCGCGCACCCTGCCGTGCGCGAGCGTAATTCTGATTGGTTGCTAGATGTCAGTAAACATTCGAATCGGTCGAAATCAGGAAGTGTCGCCCGCCATTTTGTCTGTCGCACTGAAAAGGAAAGGTGGAGAACGTGAATAGGGGGCAGAGTAGGGAGTTCTTGACCCCCAAGCCATTGTCAGGGGGTCATAGTAGGACCATGAAGGGCAAAACAAATGATCTTAATTTTTTTTAAAAACATCGCAAGGTGCGCGCACTCTGCGCACACCCGAAAAAAAAACATTAAAAAAAATAGAAATAAAAATCAAGTTTAAGTGTTTAGATATTAGGTGGCTCTAAAAACAGCCCTTGTGTTCATTGAGTGTTTTTCGGTACCTACAAGTAAGTACCGATGCAGAGTCTAAAGTTCAAGAGGAAGACTCTGTTCCCTTCATCATTGAAATGTACACCGTCTCCTCTATAAATGTCTTGCATGTTGTAACGCAAGTTGTTGTGGTATATAGAACCCATACCATAGTCTCTGAGGAAAGCAGAAACAGACTTATTGACGTTAGGGGTGGGCGGAATTTGCGCAATCGCGTTACGCAAATCTCCGCGAAACGGTAAAAAATCTCCGCGAACACGCAGAAATTCCGCGAACACGCGGAATTGCTTGTTCGCGATACTTTTTTCCTGTTCGCGATCGCTGTTTGCGTGCTCGGGGTGAAATATCTCGCGAACACGCATATTGAGAACGTGAACAAGCAAAAAATTTCGCGAAGTCGCGGAACGCAGATTTTTGGGCAATTTCGTGTTCTCCGCGAACGCGAAATTACCCAAATTCCGCAAATTCCGCGAACGGAACGGAGTTTACCGCCCAGGCCGAATTGACGTGCTTTCATGCTTTGTCAATTTGCGGACAAAATTGGTTGGACCAGTTCCACTTTTGCCTTTGGCATATATTAGAATATACAAAGGCAGTTTTTGGAAAAAGTGACATCAATTGCAGAAAGGTGTCCTTAATAAGCATTTCCAGACCTACCCCAGTTAAAGTGCCTAGGTCATTTCCACCACAGTGCACAATAATAAGGTTAGGCTGTGGGAGATGTAGAAAGGTTTTCACCAAAGGCATTAATTGGTGCCACTTTAACCCTCTCTGACCAATCCATTTAATTTCTACATTTGGCAAAGCAAGGTCTTTGAAAATACCTCTTTTTTCTGCATACTTTTCACTCCAGAAGACATAGCTATGACCTACAATCCACACTGTGAACATCTTCCAAGGAGAACAGGATGCACTCAGGCGGTGTCTTTCAGTAGAATGGCAATATGAAAAGAAAGACAGTTGAAAAATTGAGGCATACATACTTTTTTTTAATAAAAAGAACTCATTGGCTGATTCAAACCATTTTACAGTTAAAACTAGGCTGTATGTTTAAATTTTTAAAAGCATGTTTTGGATTGGTACAGAAAAATGTGTACCCACAGAACATTACTTTGGATTTGCTGTTAGGTTTGAAAAGTCAAGCACTCTTGCTCTAAGGATTTGAAACATTGTGTGCTGAACTTCTGACCTCTCTGCTCACACCAGTGTTCCATGACCTGTTGCTAAGGTAGCAGGTAGAAGTCATGTTGGGGGAAGGGATGATTTGGAAAGGGGTTGAAAGTTGCAACCAATAGAAATGTGTGATTCCATTTGAAAAAATGTGGGAAGGACTGTGATTTTACATTAACATGTATATGTGTGATAAAAGAGAGGGAAACATTGCCATTTACTGGTTGTGGTGAGAGGAGAGAGGTGTACAGCTCTGGGATTCTGGCTCTGATAATCTGCTGTTTGAGTGCCACATTTCTTTCTCAGTTAACTAATTTTAAAGGTGAGTTATGAGTTTGAGAGGGGATGTATGTGGTGATTTTTGATATAAATATTAGAATTGTCATTCTTCTTTTAAAGTTGTGTTTTACATTTTGTGTTTTAGGAGATATTTAACTATCTTGAACTTGTAAGATATTATCGAGTATGTCTTCACTCTGAGTTAAGGTGTAATGGTATCACTGAGGAATACTGTTTTGTGCCTAGAATCACATCATGAGTCTGTCTGCACACAGGATTTGTTGTCAGAGATTTAATTTGTGTTGCTCTTGTTCTGTTAGCCTTGCACTCACAGAAAAGGGGCAGTTTGTTTTCTTAAAGTGTGATGGTTAGCATTCAGCAGAAATCAGTTACTCACAAATGAGAGGCAAATGCTAACACATTTGAAAATAGCATGGTACATTTTCCTACCACTTTAAAAGTTGTGTTTTACATTTTATGTTAAGGAAGATATTTAAGTGCCTTGAACATTTTAGATATTATAGAGTATGTCTTCACTATAAGTTAAGGTGTACTGGTATCACCCAGGAATACTGTTTCCTGCCTAGAATCACACCATGAGACAGTGTGCACACAGGAATTGTTATCAGAGATTTAATTTGTGTTGGTCTTGCTCTATTACCCTTGCACTCGCAGGAAAGGGGCAGCTTGTTTTTTGTAATACATGGTCATGGTGTCAAGGAGCTGTTAGAACATGTGCTCTTTTCTGCTTGTCTAAAATATAAGAAAAAAGTGTCAGGCTGTCACAGTAATTATCACTTACTCCACCACAGTACTAAATGTGCTTTCAAATTGCCAAACAAAATATCGCTTTGTGGTTAGAATCACACCATGAGTCTGTGTGCACACAAGAATTGTTGTCAGAGATTTAATTTGTGTTGCTGTTGTTTTGTAAAACTTGCACTTTTAAGAAAGGGCAGTTTCTTTTTTTCAACTGTGTTGGTTAGCACTCAGCAGAAATCACTATCTCAAAAATGAGAGGCAAATGCAAACACAATTGAAAATAGCATGGTACATTTTCCTACCAATTTAAAAGTTGTGTTTTACATTTTATGTTAAGGAAGATATTTAAGTGCCTTGAACTTGAAAGATATTATGGAGTATGTCTTTACCATAAGTTAAGGTGTACTGGTATGACCCAGGAATACTGTTTTCTGTGTAGAATCACACCATGAGACAACATGCACACAGGAATTGTTGTAAGAGATTTAATTTGTGTTCCTGTTGTTCTGTAAAACTTGCACTTTCAGGAAAGGGCCTGGTATCACCCAGGAATACTGTTTTGTGCCTAGAATCACACCATGAGACAGTGTGCACACAGGAATTGTTGTCAGAGATTTAATTTGTGTTGCTGTTGTTCTGTAAAACTTGCACTTGCAGGAAAAGGGCAGCTTGTTTTCTTCAACTGTGATGGTTAGCACTCAGCAGAAATCACGATCTCACAAATGAGAGGCAAATGCTAACACATTTGAAAACCACAGGGTAGATTTTCCTTCCACTCCTGTAATGGGTAAGGTAGTTCCTACATGTTCAAAACTCCAATTAACCTTTACCAAACATTTACTCTTACACACACATATCTGCAGTCTTCATGCAGTTGAAAAAGTTTCCATGCAGATCTCTCTTTCAACTGACAATACACAATCTCCAGAAACACACTCTTTGCACACATGCAGCAGCTTCTCCTACACTCCCATGCATAATACTCAGCTCTGTGTTGTGTTTCAGATAGCAGTGTATAATGCAAACACATTTAACGTCACCAAGGCTCATTTCCTTTGCTCTACTCTAATCACTCACCCTGTAAGACATGCTGATGGTCTCAAGTAGCTGTTGGGACATGTGCTCTTTTTTGCCTCTCTAAAATATAAGGGAAATGTGTGAGGCTGTCTCAGTAATTATCACTTGCTCCATCCACAGTACTAAATGTGCTTTCAAATTGCCAAAGGAAATATCGTTTTCTGCCTAGAATCACACCATGAGTCTGTGTGGACAGAGGAATTGTTGTCAGAGATTTTATTTGTGTTGCTGTTGTTCTGTAAAATTTGCACTTTCAGGAAAGGGCCAGCTTGTTTTGTTCAAATGTGTTGGTTAGTACTCAGCAGAAATCACTATCAAAAAAATGAGAGGCAAATGGTAACACATTTCAAATCAATAGGGTAGATTTTCCTTTCAATCTTGTAATGGGTGAGGTAGTTCCTACATGTACAAAACTCCAATTAACCTTTACCAAACATGTACTCTTACACACATATCTGCAGTCTTCATGCACTTGTAAAAGTCTCCATGCAGATATCTCTTGCAACTGACAATACACAGTCTCCAGAAACACACTCTTTGCACACATGCAACAGCTTCTCCTACACTCCCATGCATAATACTCAGCTCTGTGTTGTGTTTCAGATAGCAGTGTGTAATGCAAACACATTCAACGTTATCAAGGCACATTTCCTTTGCTGTAGTCTAATCAGTCACCCTGAAACACATGGTCATGATCTCAAGAAGCTGTTAGGACATGTGCTCTTTTTGGCTTGTCTAAAATATAAGGGAAATGTGTCAGGCTGTCACAGTAATTATCACTTGCTCCATCCACAGTAATAAATGTGCTTTCAAATGTGCTTTCAAATTGCCAAAGGAAATATCGTTTTCTGCCTAGAATCACACCATGAGTCTGTGTGCACACAGGAATTGTTGTCAGAGATTTAATTTGTGTTGCTCTTGTTCTGTAAGACTTGCACTCGTAGGAAAGGGGCAGCTTGTTTTCTTCAACTGTGATGGTTAGCACTCAGCAGAAATCACTATCTCACAAACGAGAGGCAAATGCTAACACATTTGAAAACCACAGGGTAAATTTACCATCAAATCTTGCAATGGCGGAGGTAGTTCCTACATGTTCAAAACTCAAATTAACCCTTACCACACATCTACTCTTATACGCATGTCTGCACTCTTCATGCAGTTGTGCAAGTTTCCATGCAGATCTCTCTTGCAACTGACAATACACAGTCTCCAGAAACACACTTTTTGCACACACGCAGCAGCTTCTCCTACACTCCCGTGCGTACTACTCAGCTGTATGTGGTGTTTCAGATAGCAGTGTGTAATGCAAACAGATTCAATGTCACTAAGGCTCATTTCCTTTGCTCTAGTCTAATCACTCACCCTGTAACACATGGTCATGGTTTCAAATAGGTGTAAGGACATGTGCTCTTTTCTGCTTCTCTAAAATATAAGAAAAATGTGTCAGGCTGTTACAGTAATTATCATTTGCTCCTCAACAGTAGTAAATGTGCTTTCAAATTGCCAATCAAATCTCGTTTTCTGCCTAGAATCACACCATGAGTCTGTGTGCACACAGGAACTGTTGTCAGAGATTTAATTCATGTTTCTCTTGTTTTGTAAGACTTGGACTCGTAGGAAAGGATCAGCTCATGTGATAGGATTTGAAAAGTTGAAAAAAAAAATTGTAATGAATTAAAATTACATAAAGGTATTTTTTTTAGTTTTTTGCAGGTATTGCTGAGCAACAGTGAAAAAATATAAAGATGCCTATAAAGTCAAGAAAGAGAAAAGAAAAGAAACAACAACTATATTTGAAGACAACTGGTAAAATAGGAGGAGAAGAAAAAGTCTTCTGGTAAGCAAACTAAAGAATTTTTAAAAAATATCCTCCAAAAAAAAAAAATGATCGAAAGATAAATTCAAACAGTGTTTCAAGTACAAAACAACAACATAGTCGACAGCAAAAACAAAATGCTAATGTAGACTCAGAAGTAAGAAAGAGTGACTTAACACGGAAAATAGATTTTAAAAACATTCGTCGAAAAATGTTTCAGAGAAGAGTGATGTTAAATTTGCTAAAGGATGTGAAAAAATATAAGAAGAAAACCAAATTAATTGAAAGTATTGTTACCAAGGCATTAGAAATAAAAATATTCATTTTAATTTTGAACTAGGATGCGTTTATTAGATAAATTAGTCAATGCAATGAAGTCACAAAGCAAAAGGAAAAGAGAAGTAAAAAAAAATAACTTTTGTAAAGTGTTCTTAGGAGAATAGAAGCATAGTTCAAGTACTGAACCATTTTTTAATGAAGAGAGTTATCTTCAAAGTAATAGTTCGTTGCATGCAGTTGACACCCATGGTAGAGCATATGAAGTTAAGGATGGTTGTGTAATGGAAAAAGAGAAAATGGTTCCAAGAAATGAGGAAGAAGTGATGGCCGATGAGGTTATGGGGAGACGTCCTAAAGCCCCAGTGTACACTTGGAATTGTAGTAGTATTTGTACTGTGCGTCAGGAATTGATATTGATAAATTACATGACTTTCTAAGAGAATATAGTAAAAAGAGCGTTAAACAGAAAATTAAGGTGCTTCAAAGACTAGATCCATGCAGAGTGAGAGAGAATACTGGTTTGCAAGGACATTCTCTGGCTTGTCTATCTAGGAAAGTGTGTCAAAGTGTTTTTCATCATTTTAGGATGCTGGCTGTTCATCATACTGAAATGAGAAAGTTTGTGAGAACATTGTATTTTGCTAAAAGTCCAGCACTAAAGTTAAATGAGTTCAATTATGCTCTGTTCCGTGGATCTGTATCAGATGTAGTGAAGGTTACTGATGAGATTCAGTTTTGTTACTTTGGTCCAGAACAAGAAAGTGCAGAAAATGACACAGTTATTGATGAAAATGTGGAAGAGAATGTAGAACTTACTGTTAGTTAACATTTTGAAGATGAAATGACAAAATTTACTATCATCTCTAATGAAAGACCAAATATTACTTGTATTTGTTGCCGGAGAAGCCATTATAAAATTAAAACAAGGAATGTTGATCTGTATAAAAAAGTGAAAATGAAGATAATTATAAGTGGAAAGATTTTGCAACATATATATTTCTGGAAAATTGTTTTGAATTGGGTGAAGATCAGCGTATTTGTAATTACTGTTATAACAAGTTAGAAGAAAATAGAATGCCAGCAAGAGCTGTACATAATAAATTAGAATTGGTTGATATTCCTCCAGAACTTTCTGATTTAAATACGTATGAGTCTATACTCATTCAATGTGTCCATCCGTTTCAGACCATAGTGCGTATGGAGCCAAAAACAGGTAAATTACCTCATTGGATTTACAAAGAGGTTTAAAAGGAAGAGTTGTCTATTTGCCATTGGATTTGAAAAAAAATATGGAAACAATTGAGGCAGAAACTTTGGAAACTGAACCATTAGTCATTCTGGTTAATGGTGTACCTACAAAGAATAAGAAAATTTGGCAGGAGCTGGTGGATGTACGAAAAGTACAAAGAGCAAATTTGTATTTGAAAAAAAATAATAAATGGTATGAAGCCATTTATATGGATGAAGATGAAGAAGAAATACTAGAAGACACAGGAATACCAACTGGGCAAATTGAAAAAGTGGATAAGTCAAAAGAAGAAGAAATTTATGAACATTTCAGCATACATCCTCTTCATTCTAAAGAAGTTATGGGAAACGCTATTGATCTGATCAGATGAAGAAAGCAAAAGGAACTCCTGTGAGTGTATGGGAGGAGAGCTTGGAAGCTCGTTGTTTTCCCCAACTGTTTCCTACAGGAGAAGGTGAACGATATGATGAACGTCCAGTACAGATTCCTGCTTCGGAGTATCGGACTACAAGATTATATGCAGAAGATCCCAGATTTCGTCAAAGTATTCCTTATTTGTTCCATCTTTTATTTGAAAGTGACTTGTCTGCACTATCTTATGCAGTAAATCACATTTTGAAAACTGGAGTACATCTACATAATGTGTCTCAATTGATCAATTTGATGGCTTGTCAGCGTGGAACTAATGAATATTGGTACCGACGCCATGGAGAATTGAAGTGTATGTTACTGAATTTAGGAACTCCTACATGGTTCCTTACCCTGAGCTGTGCTGAGTACGCTTGGGATGATTTACTGGATTTTCTGCGAGAGGCAAATTCAAACATTAAAAACATACAATACAAGACAGCAGGAGAATTGTGCTCATTGGATCCGGTTAATGTTTGCAGATATTTTAATCATAGATTTGAGGCTATGATGTCCATCATCTGCAATAAAAAAAATCCACCTCTTGGAGAAGTTGTGGATTTCTTTTGGAGAAAAGAGTACCAAGCAAGAGGTGCTCCTCATATTCATATGCTGTTGTGGATCATTTGGAACAGATGCTGATGAAGCAGTTTTATCTTTCATTGAAGGATATGCAACATGTGCTATACCTAAAAGCACAGAAGAGAAAAACTTAAAAGAGAAAGTTTTACGTTTCCAAAGTCATCGATGTGGAAAATACTGTCGACGAAAGTACAAGAGTAAAGATAAATTCTACACAAAATGTCGATTTGGATTTCCACGACCTGTTCTTTCAAAAGGAAGAGTAAACAGTTTTATGTCAGCTGTGCGGCATACTATTACAAGAAAATCGCCTAAGAATACCTACAACCTAAGAAGAAAAGAAGTCAAAATATATAAATGACTACAATCCAGTCATTTTATCCATGTGGAATGCTAACATGGATATACAGTATGTGGCTGACAATTCTATTGCTGTTGCTCGGTATGTCACATCTTACATCACTAAATCTGAGAAAACGGAATTGAAGGAAATGTGGGAAGAGATTTCTCACGAGAAGACTGTCAGTAAGAAGTTATACAGTTTCAGTTTAAAGATGTTATCGCATCGAGAAATTGGATCCTATGAATGCTCAGATAGATTATCATCTGCAAGTCTGTACTCCAAATCCAGAAGAATAATTTGGGTAAGTTTAGGCCTTGCAGGAATGCGAAATCGGGTACAGAAATCTATTCGAGAAATTGAATATTTAGCAGAGTTCGAACCAGAAAGTACAGACATTTTAAGAACAAACATGTTGGACACATATTACCCACAAAGAAGTCATCACCTTGAGAACTTGTGTCTCTATGAAGTGCTGCAGAACTTCATTTTTAAACGGAATGCCACAGAAGATATCAACAATGGAAAATATAAAGTCAGTGGTGAGGAGGGATGTTTGGTGAAGCAAACAAAAGGAAGTTTGATAAATCACCGGAAGCGGAGCTGCGACACTCCTGACAAAAAGGAATTTTACTACTTGGCACTTTTACAGCTGTTTAAACCATGCCGTTCAGAGAACAAACTACTTGGAGAATTCCAGAGTTATGAAGATTCCTTCAATGCTAGCAAAGACAGCATAGAAGGCAGTACTTTCACAACTTATGTTCAAATGTTAAATGAAGAAATTGAACAAGAAGCAACAATTGCAGCTGAAGTAGCTAGAGACAGTTCTCAAGACAGTCAAAGTTCTGGGACATTCAGTCAAGATCCTCTAGGACAACCAATTGTAGAAAATGAAGCAGCAATAGCCATGAATGAAGTGAAAACAGCTATGAATCAAGCTCAGGAAGATTTAGTAGACTTAACATATTTGGAGCAGCAACTGAATGAAGAACAAAAACAAATTTATGAAGAAGTCAGGAAAAAAATTGATCACGGATTACTACATGAAAAGAAAGAGTGCTCATGCACATCTTTTGAACCAATGAGAATGTATGTAAGTGGACAAGCAGGAACTGGAAATAGTTTCTTAATTAATGTAATTAGAAGCTACCTACAGAAGGAAATGGATTCCATTTTGTCTTGTGTTGTTACTGCTCCAACTGGGTTAGCAGCGTATAACACAAAAGGAGTTACCTTACATCGTTTGCTAATGTTACCAGTAGAGCATGAGAACAAAATACAGTACCACAAACTAGCAGGAGAAGCATGCTTGGAAGTTTCAAGAGTATTGAAGAAATTGAAAGTACTCATTATTGATGAGGTAAGCATGGTATCAAACTTAATGCTTGCCTTTGTGCATTTAAGAATGCAGCAAATTCTGAAGACAGAGTATGACGTGTTATTTGGAGGAAAACACGTCAGTTTTTGGGGATCTTTTGCAACTTACTCCAGTTAAAGGACAACCGGTATTCCATACACTTACACATGAAGACACGAAAAAGTCGTTGGGAAGTATAGGCAATGTAAATATTTGGACATATTTTGAGTATAAGGAACTCATTACCAATATGAGGCAAGCCAATGATGAGGACTATGAAAGTATTCTGAAAGATGTAAGAATTGGACTACTCACAGAACATGGCAGAAAAGTATTACAGAGTCGATTGCTGAGTAATTTGTTTACAACAGAAGAAATAGTTCCAGAGAAAATATACAAGAAAATTGCTGAAAAAAATACTGTAATCTGCTTAATGCCAACACTACATGAATGCTCTGTATTCAATCAAGAACTTTTGAAATTGGAAAATGAAGAGATCATAAAACTGGAAGCTGTGGATAAAATTCAACATGAACGAATAACTATTATATTGACAGGCAAATTGGCTACTAAATTGGATTCTCTGGAGAAAACATTTCAAAAACAGCTGGTTTGGAAAAGAATCTTTATGTGTGTATGAACTATAGAGTAATTTTAAGACGTAATTTGGATGTAGAAAAAGGTTTAGTGAATGGAGCTATGGGTAAAGTTGTGGGTTTTGTAAAGTACCAGAAAAAAGATGGAATTGAATTCTTAAAAATAAAATTTGATCAGATTGAAGAGGTTAAAGTCATTAGTCGTTGTTCAGTTCGTTTTTTGCTAGTGAAAGACTTATATCATATGTACGTAGGAAGCAGTTTCCGATTTCTCTAGCATATGCTGTAACTATTCACAAGTCTCAAGGATTAACTGTTGATAGTGCTTTTGTAAACATTGGGTCTACTGTGTTCAAAGAAGGTATGGCATATGTTGCTTTGTCACCCGTGAAAAAATTATCTGGTTTATTCATGATAGACTTTGATGACTCAAAAGTAAGTGCTGATGCAAACTGTGTAAAGGAGTATAATAGATTAAGAAGAAGCTATGCTCCTCATTTAGGTCAGTATCCTGTGTTTGAAAAACGTGTTGTTTGTCGGAAAAGGAGATTTGAGAATATCTGTAATGAGGATGTACAGAAGAGAAAACAAAAAGATAGTGATGTGACTGCAAGCAAAAAGAAAAAGGACAGTGTGGAAGAGGTTGGTGGGTGTCATTTTGAAAATAGCTCTGGTGTCAACTGCTACGCAAATGTAGTATTGAATGTTGTATTTTATCTTGAAACTTTGCAAGAGCAGATAATACTAAATCATGAAAAAAGATTCTGTTCTTTGCTGAGTCTCCTTTATGAGAACCTGAGTAATGATAAAAATAAAATAGAAAGTGCTTCTGATGTTAGAAATCTTTGAGATGTATGTTCTGGATGTACACAGTTTACACAAAATGTCCAGCAAGATGCACAGGAATTCTTGATGTATATCCTGATGGTACTGGAAGATGAAGGAGTAGAAGTTGAAAATTTATTTGGTGTCTCTTATAAATGGGAACATTGTTGTGATAACTGTATGAACACAAGCAGTAGTAATGTTGATTCTGAAAGGTTCATATATTTACCATTACCAGAAAGTAAAACAGTGACTTTTAGTAAATTAGTTAAAGATGCTAATCACAACATGGAATGTTCTAAATGTAAATCTGAAATGTTGTCAACGTTATTTTTAAGGAAATATGGACAGTATGTAATTTTAATGGTACAACGTTGTAGAGCTGATGGAACAAAATTGGAAACTTTACTAAAGAAGTTTGTTGGTAATCAATTATCTATATCTGGAAAAACTTTTGTAGCAGTTGCAATAATTTTTCATGACGGTCCTTCTATAACTTCTGGTCATTACACAGTTTATCTTAAATGTGAAAAAGGATGGACACTGTGTAATGATTCTCAATTGATTTTCAAGCAACGTTTGCCTTATGATTCACCCAATTGTTACTTAATTTTTCTGAAACCCAAATTTTAAATACTAAATTCAGCATCTGAAGAAAGCATTATTTAAATTTTAAAGGATTAAAATTGGATATTTCACTCAAAAAGGATTTTAAACTTACCATTTGGCCTCAAGGAAAGGTAAAACAAACAATTGTGGACTTCTTTGACAGATATTATTTTGGAAAATGTTCTTTTGCAACAAGGTTTACAGACGTTATT
Source organism: Triturus cristatus (assembly GCF_964204655.1). Classification (NCBI taxonomy): domain Eukaryota; kingdom Metazoa; phylum Chordata; class Amphibia; order Caudata; family Salamandridae; genus Triturus; species Triturus cristatus. The sequence continues at coordinate 1,115,752,217 of NC_140581.1, read as the reverse complement.
TCTTGTAAATTGTTATTAAGGTATTTTTGACATTTCTATTAAGGTATGTTTTAGTGAGGATACATTTGGGACTTTTTTAAACAATCTTTCAGATTGGTTTTTTATTTTGCCCGCTGTTAAATGATGAATACAATTGATTTCACTATTTTCAGTTTAATAAAATGTATTGTTGAATATTAATACTTTTTTCCTTTTTTTCAGAACTAGAAAGAAAATTTAGAAAATGTAATTCAGTTTCCTTGCAATTAAATAAAAACATTTATTTCTAAATAAGTTACTTTGATGGTCAGGTAAGTTTAAAATATCTATATGTGTCACTGCTTTCGTTTCATGCTTCCTTTTCTTCACCTCTCCTTACTCTGCTTTTCTCATTTCTCTTCTCACTCACTCTTCCTGCTTTACCACTCTTTTGTAACTCCCTCACTCCGTCTCTACTTCTCCCCTACCTTTACTACCTCCATCACTAATTTTTCATCCATGTTTCTTTCTCTGTATCCCTATATCTTAGTCTTTTTAACTGCCTTACTCCTTCTCAGTTGTTTACTCTCTGTCTCTGTATCTGTCACTCTCTGTTTGTCTGTTTTACCCTTAATTTCCTTAACATCTCTGGGGCAGATTTATAAGCCACCTGCGCCACCACTACGTCACTTTTCTTGACGTACTAGTGGCGCAGGGAGCTTTTCTATATTTACAAGGAGAGGATAAGCAACTCTGTGTGTCTTTTCCTCTCCTTGTAAATACAGCCAATTCAAATGCAGCACTAAATGAGCTATTATCTTTTTTGATAGGTTTAGGGTACCTATAGGTAAGTACTGATGCAGAGTTTAAAGTTTAATAGGAAGACTCTCTTCCCTTCATCTGTGAAATGTACACCATCTCTTTTTTAATTACTTTGCCACTCCCCTCTCTTTGTCAGGGAGTCCCTGAAGGTTTACTAAAGGTGAGAAAAAATATATTTTTTTTTAAAAACGTCATTGGGTGCGCGCAGGGTACACGCACCCCAAAAAAAAAATGGCAAATAGATTCAAAAAACAAGTTTTTGTGTTTTGATTTTAGGTGGCTCTAAAAAGAGCCCTTGAGTTAATGTAGGGACAGAGGAAGAGAAAAACGAAAAAAACAAAAACAAAACTATGGCCTAGTGCAAGGGTGCTCCTCAAATTTCCTCTTAATGAGATCAATACTGCTCTCACCCATAGTAATAAGAGTAGCACAATCCATGCACCGTGTACTCATCCTCCCAAAACAAGTACGAATATCCAGAGGTGTGTTAGAAGGTGAAGGCACCATTGCAGAAGAAGTGCTCGGCTGAGGTGCCGAAGATGTGCTCGGCTGAGCTGCTGCAGATGTCGTCGGCTGAGCAGGTGGAGGGTTTGCTCCAGAAGCTTGACGAAAAGTCACAGGATGCATTGCCTCAACGTGCCTCATCATAGTGTGAATACTAAAAGAGTACTTCTTAATAGCATTCCCACGTGACAAGGTGCGGTGACACAGTGTGCAGGTGACCTTTGGTGCATTCACCTTCTTTTGTCCCTCAGGAAAAGTGAAAAACTGCCATATAAAGGAGTCTTTCTGCTTCCTCTGCCTCTGTCTCTCAAGAGTGTCCTGCTCACTCTGAGAAGGTGGCTGGTGCTCTGCCATTGTCTCACAAAAACAGAGTAGCTCCTTCTCCAAGGGAATCAGAACTAACAATGCGGGGAGTGGGTGTAGTTTTGGAAGAATCTGGAACTGAAAGTACTTTGAACCAATGAAAAGTGATGTTTCTTGATCACATGACTTGCCATGAGGGGATTGGGTGTGGTGTTGAAACAATCTGAAACTGAAAGTAATGAAAACCAATGAAAAGTGTTGTATTATTATTAATCACATAACCCGAGGTGCGCGCACGGAGCAAGCTCAGAGCGCGCACCGTGCAATTACTCATGCGTGAACGTGTACGCGCGCATGCGCATAAGTATTATGCGCGTACGTAACGCGCATACGCGAGTGTAACGCGTGGAGCACGTACGACGCACCCATGCATACGTACGCATGCGTGCTGGGAGTGCGCTGCGAGCGCGTACTAAAATGTACGTATGTGTACGTATATAACGTACGCATGCGTACACAAAAAACGTACGCATGCGTACTAGGTGCGCGCTGCGAGCGCGCACTAAAACGTATGTATGCGTACATAGATAACGTACGCCTGCATACATGAAAAACGTACGCAAACGTACTAGGTTCGCACTCAGTGCGCGCACCCTAAAAATGTATAGAAAAAAAAAAAGAAATAAAGTGGACATAAGTTAATAGAAGATTTAACTATGCTGTTCAACTTTATCCAAATTCAAAGTAAAAAAAAAATGACCCACACAAAATTAAAGGATACAGATAATTTATAAATGTATACATAGGGAAATTTTTGTAAAAGAAATATATAAAAAATTTATTTAAAAAATCCAAAATTAGCATTTAAAAAACCTTTGAAATTCACTGAAAAAACCATAGGTTTCACACACGTTATAGTTAGGAATTAGCATTTAAAAAATGGACTGAGTATTAAGATCTAGTGGGGATTAAGGGCAATTCCATCCCCAACTTTTAAAATACTTATACCGGGTTGTCTGTTCTCTCCTGACTGTAGGGCTTTATTGAAGGGAAGATTGCCCATTGAAAAGCAACATGAAGCCAATCGGTATTTACATTCACGGCCATATGATCCAAATAGATATGGGAGCAATAAATAATAAAGGTATGTGTATAGAACAACTTCTGGCTGTACACTATTGGAGATTTTAGTATAGTTCCTAGTCGGGTTAACATTGTACCCACATTTTGTAACCCTAAATTTGCATTAGCCCTTAAAGCTCAAGTGGGCTAGACAAGCTTTGTTGTGTCTCACCTAAGAAAACAGTTGGTGAGTGAAATTCTTTTGAACCTGAGCATGACTTTGTAGGAATGCTGGGTAGTGAAAGTTGTTGTGAGTTTCTGCACTCCAGTCTTGATTAGGCCTTTTGGACAATTATTCTCTATAATAAATGTTTTTTGGTATTTACACTTGTCAGAAAAAAAGCATGATTTGAAATTAATTGTTGACACTTCATTTAGATGAATGTTTTAAATCATAACTGTGAACCAATAATGAGCAATTTCTATTTGTAAGATTTGGTTGTATTTTATAGATATAAGATTCCTTATGATATATGGGGGTTTTTTATGCTGGTAAACACTGCATAATCATTTAGAGGGATACAAATAGTTGTTGTTGTCCTGAAGAAGGTGGTTCCATTATGTCAACCCATCAAAACACGTTGACGCTCTTTTATCTGTTAAATTTGAGTAACAATGAGCCACATGCCAAAAAATGCTCAGATAACATAACTTTTCTATTGATTCTACTCAAATTAACAAACTTTTGTTTGAGTTTAGAAAGCTTTATTGAAACTGATACACATAGTAAAACATCATTACAAAAACATGAAATTTTAAAATGAAAAGTGTAATGATATTTAAAGTAACATAAATGCAATTCAGTCCCAAAAATAGGAGGTGAAACTTTACAAAAGAAAAGAAGTCTTTTACATTTTTAAAGAGCATGGGTGAAAGGAAAAGGAAGAAAAGAGGAAGGAGAGGAGGAGAAAAAGGGAGCTATGAAGTGCATCTTAATAACAATTACTTCTGTAAATAGTTAGAGAAGAAATAATGATAAATATAACATTGAGTACTTTGAGAAGGAAAAGAGTTAGTTCAGGGAGCATGTCTGGAAAGAAAAGCGGTTTAAGGTGACCATAACAAGTCTTTTTTGATTAATAAAGGAACTGAGGTGGCAAAGGCAGGATCAAGCCAATGGCGATGACAAAGCAAGTTCCACCAGGCGTGATACGAAATTTTTGAAGTGTATTTCCAGTTGGTTGTGATGATCTGAAAAGAAATGGCATAGTATAAATCTGTAAATTTACGCACATTACATTGTCCATTCAATAAAGGTGAGGAGCCTCCTAAAAATATATGTACAATCTCAAAAGGGAAATCTGTAGACAAAATTTCATTTAGTTTAGACCAAATACTAGTCCATATGGATTTAATGAACGGGCAATGAAAAAATATATGAAGCAAATCGCTATCCTCACATGAGCAGGACCAAGATTTCTTGGACTCTAATAATTTGAATTTGTGCAACTCTGAAGGAGTGAAAAAGAGTCTATTGTAAAAAAAAATATAAGGTCTGTGTGGTACTGGCAGAGCGGGACGAGGTATGTATTTTAGACCATAAGGAATCCCAAGTTTGAAGTGAAAATTCCTGAACTAAGTCTTCCTCCCATACAAGTTCTAATTTAGACTTCGATCTGACATTAGTAAGATGGGAAAGTAATTTAGAAATGGCAGCAGCTTTGAGAGGGATAGAAAAATCTATTGAGGAGGGGGTCTGAACAGAAGTGACAGGAGGGCAACCCTGAGAGAGGAATTGAACCAGGGAGTCTTTCAGTAAGGGGTATTGAAGAGAATGTATGTTGGAAATGCCAAATGAGTCACAAATATCTAAGAAGTTCCTCGGGGAATTATCCTTTAGTAGATGGGCAAAAGTAGCGATACCTTTATCAATCCATTCCTTCCAAAAGAGTGCTCTATTGTTGATCTTTAAGAATTTGTTATACCAGATTGGAGTCTGGGAGAAAAAATCATCAGAAGTGAGATGGGAACGATACAGAGAAAGAGCAAGGGCTTTGGAGTGATTAAATATGGGGTGGAAAGACGCTTCGGGGGCTGAGTCAAGCGAGTAGCTGCAAGAAATGAGAAAGGTAAAAGTTGTGCGAGTTCGATTGAACTCCAAGCAGTTAAGGGAGGATAGGAAGAGTCAATTAAAAAATGCCAAATTTGTTTTAACGTGAAGGCAGAGAGATATCGGTAGAGGTTAGGAAAGTTAACTCCACACATTGCGATTATTCCATAAGAATTTTGTAAGGGAACGATTTATGGTATTAAAGAAGGAAAGAGGGCGAGAAACAGGGAGCATTGATAAATAAAAATTCATAATAGGGAGGAGCATCATTTTAATAGTGGCAAACCTTCCCCACTAGGATAAGAAAAGAGGGGACCAACCCTCAGTGAGTACGAAGAATTTTTTAAGTATATCCGCTTGGTTGATTGCAATAGTATCCCTAATAGTATTTGCGTAAAGGACACCTAAACATTTAATACTCCTGGGATTCCATTCAAAGCCAGAACCATGAAACATATGTGAAAGACAGAATTTGTTTAAAGGTAAAACTTCAGATTTATCAATATTTAGTTTGTATCCAGAAACCGAGGAGTATTCTTGTAATAAAGAAAAAAGAGAAGGTAAAGACGTAGATGGGTTAGAAATGTAAAGTAAAATATCATCAGCGTAAGCAGTAAACTTAATATCAATATTCTGGAACTGGAAACCTGTATAGAGTGGTGAACACCTAATTTTCTCCAGAAAGGGCTCTAAAGCAAGAATAAAGAGAAGAGGGGAAAGGGGACAACCTTGCCTGGTACCTCTACGGAGAGAGAAGTATTTGGATTGACAGCCGTTCACCCAAATAGAGGTAGAGGGGGCTGAATATAACAGTTGGATATATTGAATAATAGGCAGAGTAAAACCATGCCATCTCAATGCTCCAAACATAAAGTCCCAGCTTACCCTATCAAAAGCTTTCACAGCATCTAATGTGATGGCAGCGACCGGGGAGTCCATTTTAGAGGCAAGGTGAATGATGTTGAGGAGAGTTCTCAAATTGTCAGTGATTGATCTACCTTTAACAAACCCGGATTGATAAATATATTGATGAGGTCAGGAATGACTTTGTTGCTACGGATAGCAAGTATTTTAGCAAAAAGTTTGCAATCAGTGTTTATTAAAGAAATGGGCCTATAGTTTTTACAGAGGGAGGGATCTTTGTCCTTTTTAGGGATTAAGCACAGCATTAACTGGGTAAAGGATTCATTTGACTATCTCTTGGTAAGAAAGTGATCGATTAGAGAAAATAAATGAGGCATTAAAAATGTTTTAAAATGGAGGAAGAAACGAACAGTGAAACCGTCCGGACCGGGTGTTTTGTCTTTGGGTAGAACATTAATAGTATTAATTATTTCTCTTTTTGAGATAGGGAGATCTAGGGAGGCAAAGTCTGTGAAATCGTCAGGAGATATAGGGATAGATTGAAAGAAGGATTAAATTTGTGTCGAAGAGGGAGTAGACTCTGGAGTGTAGAGAGAAGTATAATATTGGACAAAACAATCAAGAATTTTATCATCAGTGGTGTGACAAACTCCAGAGTTGTCAGTGAGAGCTATGATTTTGGATTTCTGCTTTTTGATTCTAAGATAGTTGGCAAGAGATTTGCGTGCTTTATTCTGACCACCTTACATTTTTGAATTAAATTTGAGGAGATTGTTACATGCGGAATCCCATGAATGTTTGTTATATTGCATTTTTGCTTTGATAAGAGAAGATAGGGTGTCAGTGGAGTTAGTGGTGAAATCTTGATGTTCGAGAGCTTTAATTTGTTTAAGGATGAGAGAAGAATCTAGAAGAGCTTTTTCTTCTTCCGAGATACAAAATCAATAATGAAGCCTCTGGCAGCAGCCTTAAAGGCATCCCAAATAAAGTGAAATTGAGAAGTAGAGGAAAGATTATTATGAAAGAATTCTTCCATAAAAAGCGTAAATTGCTCAATAAATTGGTAATCTAAGAGAGGAGAATTATTAAAGCGCCAACTACGTGATATAGGAAAAGGTGAGGGAAAATTCATATCTAAAATGACGGGGCATGATCTGAAATGAGAATAGAACCAATTTCTGAGTTAGTCATGAATTGTAGGGCATGTTGAGTGAGAAAAATATAATCAGTACGGGAATGGGATCTATGAAGGGGGGGAAAAAAGGAAAATTCCAGCGTGTCAGGGTGAGAGGTTCTCCATGTGTCTATTAGACCTCTACAGGAAATAGCTTTGTGAAAGGTTTTCTGCATCTTATTGGGAACATATTTGGTTTGTGATTTGCGGTCCAGAAAGGGGTCCATGAGTTGGTTACAGTCTCCACCTACAATTAAATCATCTACTGCATGCGAGGAAAAAAGGGTAGAAAAATCATTCCAAAAATTTAAATCAATGCCATTAGGGCCATAAAGACTACAAAAAGAAAGTTGAGTATTATTAACACTAGCATTTAAAAACAACCATCTACCATTATTATCATGAATTTTCATTTTGTAAAGGAACATTTAGAGACTTATGAAACAAAATAACAATGCAATTTTTGTTATTCACTGCCGGGGAGCAGAAAACTTCTCCTACCCATTGTTTACACAGTGAAGACAAATCTTGAAATTTGAGGTGTGTTTCTTGCAACAATGCAACCTGGCATTTCAGTCTCGCTAGATGAGATATAACACGTTGCTTTTTAACAGGATTGCGTATACCTTTGACAAACCATTCATCAATGAGGTTTGAATAATGGTAGGCTTGAAAGTAAAGACAAGTCAGAAAAAGGGAGAGGAAGAGGATAGAAAAACAAGGTAAGGATGAGTAAGAGGTAGCATAGGACGTCAAAAAGAGAAAAAATTGTGCGATATGGCCACACAAGGACAAGAATGAGTGAACAATAAAGTACCATAAGCTCAAATTGAAAAGATGTAGATATATAGAGGAGTAGAATGGGAGGATAGTGTGGGAAGAGGAGGAAAGGTGGAGGAGGGAGGAGAAAGAGCAAAAGAAGAGGAGAACACAGTCTCCCGGAGAGAGGTAGAAAAGAAGAGATGACAGAAAGCCAGAAGGCTTTAGCCATTTAGATTAAAAAAACAAAGAACAATAATGAGGGAGGGGGGACGGCAAAAAACAAGACGGCCACCACACAGGGAGAAACACCGAGAGAAAATAAATCCATCTAGCCATAACAATAGAAAGGGGATGGAGAAATTACTCCAAGGAAATAATAATAGATGGATGTGACGAGAAGGATGGAAACTTACCAGACATTGGGTAACAAAGCAATGGGATAAGTCAAACATTATAAACAAATGGGTGGTGTAGACAGGAATCTTCAACAACAGCTTGGGGGAGACCTGAAAGATGTGAGTAAGAAACCGACAAGAGAACAATTAACGTTAACATAGAACATAAACAAATCTTATAAAATAAGAAAGAAAACATGGCAATCAATGTTTGCCAAGTTCCAGAAGTTTGCCCCAGGGAGTATGAATGAGCTTTCGAAGGTCAGCTGGGTCATCAAAAGAAAATGTTCTGTCCTTATAAGTCACTTTGAAAAAACAGGGGTGTATGAGGCCATAACGAGCGTTCATGGATTTCAAGGCTGGTCTGAGATCGAGGAATTCCTTGCTTCTGCTAGCCGTTGGTTTAGATACATCTTGGCTGAAGAAGACTTTATGACCGGACCATAGCATCTGCTTGTGCTGCTTGGCGGCGTTAAGGATTGCCATGAGGTCGGAATACAGCAAAAAATAAGCAGTGATACCTTTCAGTTTAGTGGAGGAGGATGCGTTCTGAGGCCCTAATCTATGCGCTCTTTGGATATTAAAATCCATTGATTTTGGAAGGCCAACAATCTGCAAGACTTGAGATTTCAAGAAGGAGATCATGTCTGAACCTTTGGAACCTTCTGGAATTCCATAAATGCATAGGTTATTACGCCGGTTATGATTTTCTAAGTCCTCTGTAGTCTTCTTAAGTTGAGTGACTTCCTTGGTGAGGTTATCAACTTTGGCAATAACATCCTGAGCATCACTTATCTTCTGTTCAAAATCAGAAAGTCTCAAATCCAGATCGGACCATTTCTCCTCAATTCTTTAAAGAGTAGCGGAGGTGTCCGACATAAAGGGGCAAAGGAGGAGTAGTTCATCCATGATGTCCTCTAATGTGAGGGGAAGAGGTGATTTAGATGGAGAAGAAGGGTCCTTCTTAAGTAGTTTACTGGTGGTGGATGCTGAGTCTTTACAACCTCCTGAAGAAGCCCCTGCGACCCCATGAGGTTTGGTAGACTGCATATGATCCATGGTAGAAAGGTGAGTGAGACGGATTCAGAAGTGCAGCTTATGAAAGCCAGAGGAAGGCCACTGAAACACAGTAAATAAAGTCAGTGTAAGTCAAACACCAAAGAGCACAAAGCCAGCAGCTCCAACAAATGCTGTAGAAAGAGGACCTCTATTAGAAATAATCACCACCGTGTGACAAGTGCTAAAGGATGATGCAACCAACAAACAAACAGACACTCTAAAACACCATTAAGATGAAGATGGTAGTTGCAGTCGATATTTAGCTAGGCAGGACTATATGCGTTGATAATGCTCAGCAAATAGCAAAAGGAACATATCCAATAGCAAAAGGCCTTGCTGCAGCAGATATAAAAATAGTCCAACAGCTGACATGACTGAGTACATACAACTTTTTAGCGCAGTCAGTATATCAAGGGAGAAAATTCCAGGTAGCGAAGAGAAGCACAAATGCTGAATATAATTGTAAGCTGATCCTTGTCTGAAACCAATGAGTGTTGGGGATAAAGCAGCATGAAAAACGCTCAGCGCGTACACGATAAAGAAAGCTGCTTGATGGTTATTTATGCACCGTTGTGGAAGCGTACAAAATGGCGGTCACTGTGAATGGAAGCACTGAGGCGGTAGATTGCAAAAGAAAAAAGAGGTCTAACCAGACATGAATTCGTTCGGAAGCTTGCCTCCGCAATCCTGGCAGTTTCCGACGCTCTCGCACCCCTTTTCGAGTGGTCACTTTGCGAAGAAAGGGTCCCTTCAAAGGAAAACGTAGCTTGGCCCTACGGAGCTCCTCAGGCTGCGGCCATCTTGTCGCCACCGCCGCGCGCACCTCCAAATTAACAAACTTTTACTGACAAATGTGTGTCTTATGTGTTGTCTCTCTTGATATAGTGTATTCGTGATACTTTGCGCAATATTGTTTTAGTATTGGATTTTAAACTGTTTCTAAATACGTGAATTTTATATAAATTGTTTTATTTGGAGTGATATATTAAATATCAATTGTTAAAAGTTGTCTTTTAGGTCCCTTTGAATATGGGTGTGGAGGGATGTATGAGCCCGAAAGAAGCGTAGTGTGGAATGTTTGAATGGAATTAATTGATTTCTTCAAGGGACTTTTACTGTTGACAATTAAGTTGTACATGAAACCCTGACTCTTGGAGTAGCGGGCCCCTCGATTTTATATTGAGGTAAGACAAGAAAATACCAAAAGTGACATTTTCAGAATTGTAATTTAAAATCAGACTGCACCATAAATTAGGATTTTAAATTAGGATTCCAGAGACACCAAACTTGAATCAATCATATCTTCCCATTTAAAAATTACACTTATAAAATGTAATAAGGCAATCCTAATGTTATCCTTTGGGAAACATAAGCCTTGCAGTAGTGAAAAATGAATTTAAAGAGTGTTTCACTGCCAGTACACATAAGACTTAAAAGTACAAGTCCGCTTTTTAAATCAAGAGCACCCTGACCACTGAGCTGTCCAGGGCCAACCCTATGGGTGACTTATTTGTATTAAAAAGGAAGGTTTGGACCTGGCAAAAGGTTTATTTTGCCAGGTCGAAATGGCAGATTAAAACTGAACACACAGGCTCTGCAATGGCAGGCCTGAGCCATGTGTAAAGGGATACTTAAGCGAGTGGCACAATCAGGGCTGCAAGCCCACTAGTAGCATCTGTTTTCAGGCCCTGGGAACATGTAGTGCAGTTTACTAAGGACTTATAAATGAGCTAAATACACCAATCCGCTATGAGCAAATATTACCAACTTTAAAGGAAACAGCACATACACTTTAGCACTGATTAGCAGTTGTTAGGTGCTCAGAGTCCTAAGGCCAGCATAAAAGATGTCAGAATAAATGGAGGGGGAAGTCAAATTGGAGCAATTTTACCATAGAGATAATGTTATGTTCAAGAGTTGAATAAAGCAAGTAAGAAACATTTTCTTACTTTACAAACTCATCAGAAAAATCAGACTTAGAACATTTTGGGATGTTGACTCTGAATGGCTAGCGACAGATTATACTGGCCTCAGGCCCCCATTCACATTCAACGCTTATTTAGTTTTTATTCCCACAGAAATCACTACTTCTGAAAAAATGATTCCCAAAGACATCTCTAATGTCCAACACAAACATTTTACACCATACAATATCACTAAAGAGGAGAGAATAGACCTCATAAGATTAAAGGGAAGGACTGCCATTGTAATTAAACCATCTAATAAAGGTGGTGGGATTGTTAGTCAAGATTAAGTCAAACACTAAGCAATTAAACAGAAATCATTAAAACAGGTATACAACACTGAACATTACAGGAGACTTAATGACAACTCATAGAAAAAAATACAAATTAACATGTTTGTGCTGACCACAAGCTAAAGATGAATGGGTTCTCAGTAAAAATTGATTCCTTTTTCAAAATAGTAACCATTCCAGTATTCTGGTGCTGTACACACTTCTGAAAATTTGCAAAGCCATTCAAGTCATTCGCTAAGGCTATGGTTCTGTGTTAGAACCAAAGCTTTGATAGCACCAAGTGAGCGAAGCACGTGACACGATCCTCTCCAGAAGATCTTCCTTGTCTCTTCTACCCCAACATCTATCCATTCATCCTTTCACCTTTCAATCTACACACTGAGATCCATCATTTCATTTTTATATTCTGTGATTGATTCGTTCTTTCATCCAACATTCAGTCCTTCGCTATTCCATCCATCCATCTATCCATAAATCCATCCATCCATCCTGTCATCTATCCTTTCACCAATCCATCCTTTCAACCACCCACTCATCTTTTCACCCATCCACCCTTTACTCACCTGTGTATTCTTTCACCCATTTACCCACCCATACATTTTTTATCCACTGATGGATCCTCTCACCCATTAACCCTTTCACCCACCCACATATTCTTTCACCCACTCACTCATCCTTTCACCCATCTTTTCACCCACTCATTCATCCACTCACCCACCCTTTCACCCACCCATGCTTCCTTTCACTCATTCATCTGTTCACCCACCTATGCATTCTTTCACCCATTCACCCTTTTGACCACCCATGCATCCTCTCATCACTGACAGATCCTTTCACCCCTCCATACATCCTTTCACCCATCCACCTTTTCACCCATCCTTTCACCCACCCATGCATTATTTCACTCATCCACCCTCTCACCCATCTGTCACCCACCCACCCATGCATCTTTTCACCCATGCATCCTTTCACCCATCCACCCTGTCATCCATCCCTTCAACCACCCATGCATCCTTTCACCCATTCATCCTTTGACCTATCCTTTATTTTAATATTACATCCTTCTTTCCTGTTCTGTTGACTTGTCTTTCTTTAACTTTAAATGTGAGCTTTTGACTGCCGAGTTGCAGATAGAAGAGACCATAAATAACTCAACCCCGCGGTAGCTGGCAAAGGAGGGGGCTTACAACACCCCTGGTTAGAACTATTAGGCTATTATTTTTTCATCAAAGACTCCGTACCACTAACAACTACGTATATCCGTGACAGAGTGCAGTTTATTAATACAATTGAAGATAAAGCTTTGAACTCCTCCTAGGAAAGTAGAATATTACGTGGCATGTCTGTGTAACCTTACCATGTAATATTATCACAACATCCCACAGATGTTCCTGGGATTCACACTAATAAATCCTTAGCTCAGGCCTGGTAGAGTGGCAAAGAGCAGTCAGACTTTACTAGAGAAAAATTTGTTAGGTATTTCAGAGTACCAACATGGACGATAAGTAATTAACACGACTCCAGCGAAATGCGATAACAATTTACAAAAAGTGTGTAATTTTATCTTAATTTAAACACCAAAGCATACAGAATAGCATACATATATCCAGAGTTCTAGATTTATAGTAGCATTATTAAATCAGTTCAGTAAAATACATAGAGAAAATAACATTGCGATCAATGGCAAAATTCACTAGTGACAATCGGTCACTTGCAGATTGAGTTACTTGGAACCTTTATAGGGATAAGGTCATGTGGGCCCCAGGACCAGGCCACAGAAGTTACCTATCCCGAGGCGTCAGGATACAGAGTTGTTCTGGCTGTCCTTGGTGATGAACAGGAGCTGCAGGTGGTGCTGATTTTAACACTTACTCAGTGAGTGCAATAAACATAATGCAAACAAAAAACAGGTACAGAGCTGCTGACATCAGATGGTGATTGCAAAGTGTTCTCTGTAGGTGCAGCGTCGAGTGTGGTCAGTTACTGGAGTTCTGAGCAACAAGCCTTGGCAGCGGTAATTGCAACGAAAAGCTCTAGGAACTTCACTGTGTATGGGGAGAAATGTTGCGGCCAGAAGCTTTGGAGCAGGCAAGACTACAACTCCTACAATGTACTGGACCACCTGGATTTGGGCAATCCCTAGGAGGGCCTGATGGCCGGGGACTAGTGCCACTAGTCCAGGGGAGACTGAGGGTGCTTCCAGCACCCACAAGGGTCCCTCTCTTCCAGAGTGTCTAGTTTTGGCCAAGGACGAGGGTCATTCACTCAGTTTCAAGTCTGATGCCTCAGGGGCAAAGTATCGTTTGCTTTGTGTAGTTGGGCAAAGTCCTGTTGTCGGCGACACAGGTCTCCTCTTGGTCCTTCTTTGAAGTAAGTCATTCAGATTTAAGGTTCTGCTGTCAGGGGGTCCCCTAAATCTTAGATTTAGGGGATTTAGGGGTGTGAGAGCTAGTAGCCAATGGACAACTAGTCCCTGCAGCTAGCTCGTCCCTAGCTCGTCCCTGAGGTGACCACATCCGGTGGTATAGGCCACCTTTTCTACCCAGACCCCACTATTTCTTTTCTGCCCTCCTGAAAATGGCATAATTGAATTTTAGTAGTACAGATCCGGCTGCCCAGTCTAGGGGTGTGGCCAGACTTACTGGGGATGTACACCTCCTACATAGCTCATTTCCCACCTTGTCCGGGTAAAAGCACACCTAGGACGAGGAGGGCTGCTTCCTCCTCAGGAGGACAGCCCAGATGCATATTAGAGGCAGTGTAGCCTTTCAAGCTCACCTCTCTGATGTGCCAATTCATCAGGGGAGTAGACGAGTATGACCACTTTCCTGCCTAACCTTTGTCTCTGATTCCTAGGAGTGATCACAATGACTGGCAGGAGGTCAGAATCCTGTCTTGGCGGCAGGTGTCTTCTGGGTACATGCAATGTCACCCAGGGCACTAGAATCATGTCGGGGGGTAGAAGCCACGTTTCTTGATACCAAACATGACTTATTTTAGTGGTACCATAATGGATATGCCTGGGCGGTAAATTCCGTTCCGCTCGCGGAATATGGGTAATTTTGCGTTCCGCGGAGAACGCGGAATTGCCCAAAATGCTGTATTCCGCGACTTCGTGGAATTGTTTGCTTGTTCACGTTCTCAAAATGCATGTTCACTGAGCATGCAAACAGCGAACAGGAAAAAAGCATTGCAAACAATCAATTCCGTGTGTTCATGGAATTTCTGCGTGTTCGCAGAGATTTTTTACCATTTCGAGCACCCCTAATAATGGAACGGCCAATCTTGTCGGGGCCTGGTTCGCTGCTCATGTTATCCAATGGACCGATAACACAAATAGTGGTTTCGAACTGGGAACATCACTGTAGGGATATATAGATTTCTACATCTTTGCCTCCTGGACTGATGAGGCCTTCCTTAGGTGTGCCTTACATACATTAAAGGCAAATTAAGTGACTGTGCCACACATGGGAAGGGCACATTTGAGTTTGAGCAGATTGCACTGCTCCTGCAGTCTGCAATGGTGAGCCTGCTGTCAGTAGGTTGCATGGGTTGCCCAGGGTGGCACAAACTCATGTTGCATCCCTGGGGATCCCTTTACCAACAATGCCTTTAATACCCCTGGTACCATACACTATATACTTACTAAGGGTTAAAACATTTGCCAATTTGGGATTACCAAGTCGAACATAACAGTTTTTGAAGCGAGCACAGGCACTGCGGTTTGGGCAGAAAATGTTATTGCATCAGAGTCATAACCATCAGCATTTGGTGCAAAAAGTGTAGGGTGACCATACAAAAACTGGCACTTTCCTACACTACTCGTCTTTGATAATAGAGGGTATTTGGGTGATTGAAACGATATTGAATTACAGACTGAGCCCTGTGTGGGTTCCTTCCAATTTTATTATCCTAATTTTACATATTGCTTGGTCCAAAAACTATTTTGAGTTTAAGTAAAAGTATAAAGTATTTTCTTCAAATCAATGGGACATCCATGGCCATGGTTTCTGCTTACAACGTTTTGCAAATGATCTAGAACTACTAGCAAATTATCTCCAATTAATCCATGTAGAATATTGATCATCCTTCGGAAATTATATATTGACGATATTCTTACTATCTGGTGGGTCTCAAAAGCCCCCTTAACTGACTTCCCTGACAATCTTAATTCATATTAGAAAGGATCATGCTTTCCATCCAATCAAAGTAAAGCTATTATCACCTTCCTATATTTAACCATTTAGGTTAAGAAAAGGCAACTATGTATTTTGCAGATCTTTACAATTCCCTTCCTTTCAGAAAGTTCCTTAGAATCAGATGTAACTGTAAACTCAATAAATAATATTTTGTGAAGCAAATCAATGAGTGGAAAGAGATGATAAAACCATTACCTGGTGAAATGTTCACTGAAAAGAGATTGGTACTGTGTGAGAGACTATCTACTATATCCTCACCCTAAGAAAAAGTTTGATAAAATTGTCTGTTTTATGACCTTTTCTCGAATTTCCAAATTGATTAAAAAATTCATTAAAAAACATTGGTGTATACTTAGAACTTATACCATGAGTCTTAAACTGCCTATGTTCACATTAGGAAAGGGCCACAATCTTAAAAATCATTTGGGTACTGAAACCCTTCCATCCACTGCATTACAAAAGTGTCTTTGTGAGATGTGGAGTTTACCACCCCTCATAGGTCACTAAAAATGTGGACACTGCAGTATATGCCATGGTGCTATTGGAACCAAAGTATTTAGACACGCTATAGTTCACAGCTTGTTGATACAGTTTTCAAGCTGCAATATACAAAATGCAATCTACATCATTCTGTGTCCTTGTGACTTATTGTACATCAGACAAAGTAGTAAGAAAATTAAACAAAGCATTTGTGAACATAGAAGCAGAAGCAAATGCAAGGATCCCAATGCTTCTCTTGTATCTGAATGGGAAGTGCTCCTTAAAGAAACAGATCCTTGAGGGGTCCAAAATGTGGATAATGTGAAGTCCTGTGCAATGAAACTGTGGCAGCAAAACCATATTTCAAACTTTGGACACCCCAAATTTACCTCAATTGGTACTCCTACAATTTACTGGATCTGTGTTAAACTTCAATGTCATGTGGCAATGTGGCCCCCTTTTTAAGGCACCTCCCCAACATCAATTAGCAGAGTTTAAACAGTTCGTTACATAATGAGGTCAATAATTAAGTTGATGAATTGGAAGTTAAAGGGTTTTATTACAAAAATTCAAAACAAGGGGGACTGAGTCAATGCCATAAAGGCTTTCAGATGCAAAGTTAAACAGAGTATGTAAAATCTGAAATTATTCTAAGTCTCAATGGACAGCAAAATCATAGCTACTGAATGGGTGTATTCAGGGTGGGAAAATGGCACACATGGGGTAGTCTTCCAATTTAGGAAGTGGTTCCCTCACACACCCACGAGGGTGTCATGCTTCATCATCTGGCTTAGCTCCTCATGGTGTCAGCACTGCAATACCCCACGGGCCCCACGGGAAGGCTCTTTGGCAGAGATCATTTAATCAAGTGGCCGTGATGATGAGTGCAAGTGTGTGGGATAAATGAAAGGATGAGTTAAAAATACCTAAGGGGTACCAAAAATCTATTTAATCCTGGGTCCCCTTGGAAGAGGTTAAAAAAATGTGTCAATTGTTTGCTTCAAGTTACTAAATAAAACAATTAAGCAACGTGTGCAGATTGTGTGGGTCGTATAGGTCGACATGTTTCACTCCTCATGGTCCAGGAAGGATCCATGGCATTTCATCAGAACCAAATGAGTGAAAATAGGCAACCTTACCCTTGTTCAGGGTTAGGAGGGTATGTACGGGTATCAAATGATTACCAACATGTGCTTATATGGAATTGTAAGTCAAATATGTACCTAATGGGCGTAAACCAACTGAGGTTTTCTTAAGAGAAAAAGTGTGTGATATTTTAATATTAAACATACCCTGGGTTGCCCTCAGGGAGTATACAATGACGTTAAAATATCATGTGTCAATAAAAACATGCTAGGAGTGCAATGCAATGATCCTCTCATGCTTTGTGTCACACATCCCAAAAATATTTAGGTGAGTGACTTTGTAAATATAATTCGTAGAACTATAAGACAGACATACAGATACACACAAAACATGTAGTGACTCATCCCTTGTCAAGGTTAGGGGCTTATATTTACCCTACAAATGTGAATTGCATGCCCCTTAGGTCATAAGCAGATGCCCACGTCAATGCTGTGATGAAAACTTCTGAAGGGGCACGTCGCGAAAGTGGCAAAAAAGAATGTGGCGGGCTTTCAGGAGCAGTGGAACGTCCCACTCTGTATATCTTGTACTTACATCGTCAGTGGATGAGAAGCATAGTCACCTACCCCGTCATCTGCCAGCCTGGAGATGTTTAAGCAACGCTCAATACTTGGTTAAATGCATCTTCCGGGTCACAGCTGAATGGTGTACACCCCTCCTCTCCATGACCGTCAGCATGCAGCGGAGATCACGCAAGGGGGGGTTTATGGTAGGTGAGGGAAAAGCCAGGTGACTGTGGCGGCCATCTTGATATGTACAAAGTGGTCAGTATGCAACAAGGGACATAGTCATGTGATATTTTTGGAGGCATGGTGGATGAAGCGACACTTCAAAAAACAAAGGCTTGGTCATTGTGGCTAATATGCTGACTGAGGGTCTAAAATACTCTGAGAACAAAAAAGTTGTTTAAGCGGAGTTCAGCGTATATTGGCCATATCTTAATGGTGACATGTATATGTCATTGTGGGTATAAATTTCATTATATCAAATTAACTCAGTATTGCATCACGCCCCATGTCTGTAAGGCTGACTCTACATTATTTCATAGTGCAGATTATGTCCATCAGGTGTTGTAAAAATGCCTTGAGTTCCAGAAAAGCAGGTAATCTCCAGCAGTGGAAAAATTATTATCTGGTACATTCGGTCCTCGGTATATCAGCATTGAGGCCATGGGTGTGGGCATCACTTCCTAAATAGGAAGACCCCCTCATTTGTACCATTTTTCCACACTGAGATACTCTATTCAGGAACAGTTACCCTGCTAGCATTCTCCTACTTGTTCTTGGGAACAAGGGTTCTGGACCTTTTCTTAGCTCTCTGTCGCCCCTATCTGTGTAATTGATAATATAGTACGACGGCCGAGCTGTGGGACATTCTAGAATTTTCTTCCTTTTTCTTCATCAGGTTTCTGACATGCTTAATCCTCTTCCACACAGACATCCTATACACATATACAGCCCTAAGAGTCTGACTATGACAGATAACTTATAGCCCAGTTTTGATGATGATATCACGGCTGGAATACTAAAAACACCATCACTTCTGGGAGATGATGGCTCCACAGCCTTGAGCAGCCACACAGAGGACTGGAGCTTGATAGCAGCTCTAAAGAAACAACAGATAAAAATTGCTTTATATGGGTCAATTATGACCGAGTACCTGAATGCTAATATTACTCCAAATGGCCTTTTAGTGAACCTTACTCAACGTATCATTTTAGATCACATTGTCTTTCGAAGTGAATAGTCTAAAATAGCACGGTAATGCTCCAGCAACTGGCTGGTCCTGATTATTAACACAACTAAGCGCCTCTCCGAGGCACTTCTGATCAGGATCACCATCGCAGAGGATGCACTAAAGCAGGTATTAGCATATCAGCTTTCAAGACCTGTCTTGCAGAGATCAATGAGGAGATGAACAAACATAAAGATTACCTCACACAGCAGAAAATTACCAAACTCAAGAAGGATGTAAAAAGATTTGAGAGGGAAAATAACTATCCCTACACTAGAGACCATTTCCAGGCAACAATGGGTGAAAGATCATCTGATGAAGGATCTTCCACTTCTCATAGAAAGACAGTCTCTTTCAGTAGCACTTCAAGCAATGACAGCTGTGGTAGTCAAAATAACACAAGAGGTGGCCAACCACCTCTTCTTCATGATTATCTTATGTCTCCTTTTCCGAACACCAACATTACAAGGCCCTTATCTAGGACCACCACCAATGTGGCACCCAATGTACCAAAGACCTGAGCAGCAACATTTTCCAAAGTATAAACAACAATTCCCTCAACCCCATTTTTTCAACAGAGGGTGAGCAGAGGCAAAAGAAGAGGCAACAACAAGAGAGTACAGTGGCACGCACCAGAACCCCAGATTTGATTCAGGAGCCACACGACGATGACAAAATACTTGTAGTCAATTTATAATCCTGCGTCCTCACCAATGATGAAAAAAGGGTTCAAGAGAAAGACCTGGGCTTTGTGCCTATTCCGAAGGAAGACAATTTCTGATTGAACACAGAACTTCAACAGTTTTTTTCGCAAGATCAGGCTTGAAGCGTTTTTTCAAGACAAACCCCCAATAGATTCAGGGCTTGATTTGAGCTTGCCTTCTGACCGAAGTCCTAGATGAGAACCCATACAGGACCAATATCATCATATGGTAGAGATATATTGAAGGCATACTGATTCTATGGCATGATGATATGGATACTTGTGTTGAGTTTTGCATATGGATTAACACTCTAAACCCGTTTTTGAATTGTACCAGCACTGTGTTGGAACATTCGGTACCATTCTTGGATCTTCTAATTTCCAGAGAAGCAGGCAAACTGTCTATCATGAACTACAAGAAACCTACAGACCAGAATAGTCTCCTGCTTTATGACAGCCACCACCCTGGGACACTCCCTGGAGTAGCCGCTCGCTCAACAAATAACCCCATAACATAACATAACACCCAAAAGCCCTTCGAGATAACCATTCCTGTGGAACAATTTCCCCTCCCACGTCATAACTGTGACACCCTCAAGAAATATGACACACAAGCTAAGGAACTGAGCACCAGCTTGACCACAAATCACTATCCATCCAGGATCATTATTCAAGCTTACAAAAGTGCAAGGAATAATCGCAGTGATTCCCTCCTGGAAACAAAAATGAAGGAACCCACAAAAACATTTACCTGTGTCACTACCTTCACCCCCTCTTCCAACCAAATTAAAAAAAATCATTAAAAGCATTGGCCCGTTCTCAAAACAGGCACCTTGAATGTTGCTGACCCATTATTTGCGTACAAATGCACGAGCAACCACAGAGATCTCCTAGTACATACACGCCCAACACCTCACAAAGATCCCCAGTAGACTGTGTGAGGACTACCATCAGCCATGGGGCATGACTGTGGCGGGACTTGTTCTGTATGCACTCTCACATAAGTAATCAAGGAGCTTGACCTGGGGGAAACCCGCCCTTTGAAACAGAAAAGCCATACAAATTGCAATACAAAAAATGGTATAAATTTAATCACTTGCCCCTGCACACTCCGAAATGTGGGGATTACCACCCGGATGATTAAAACCAGAATTATAGAACACTGCAGCAACATCCACTGGAAAAGGGCCACCACTGAGATGTCCTTGCACTTTCTAGATCTTAATCACACATCAGACAGCATTAAGTGGACAATCTTTGAGGCTAATAACAGATGTAGTGATGAATCTTTGTTCTGAAGAGAGCAACAGTGGGTCTTCCGTCTCATGACACACACCCATGGTCTCAATGATGAAATATACTCGACCGAATGTACCAGGTAATCATTTTTCCACTGCTGGAGATAACCTGCATCTCCGCAACTCAAGGCATTTTTACAACACCTGATGGACGTAATCTGCAATATGGAATTACGGCCAAACAGCCTTACAGACACGGTGCGTGATGCAATGCTGAGTTAATTTGATATAAAGTAATTTTTTACCTACAATGACATATACATGTCACTATTAGACCTGGTACCATTAGCGCGTGAGTCTCCCTTCCATTTTGTCGGATTGCCTCCTCTGTTTTTGATATGTTTTGATGGTTTAGATGCTTCGGGCACTGTGCTACTGCTATTCAGTGCCAGAGTGCAAGTGCTCCCTATGTTAAATTGATGTATTGATTAGTGACTCCATGATTGCGTTATTTGATTTACTTGTCAGGCCCTAGTATAGTGCACCATGTGTGCCCAGGGCTTGTAAATCAAATGCTGTTGGTGGGCTTGCAGCACTGGTTGTGCCACCCACAGAAGCAGCTTGTAAAATGTGTCTCAGGCCTGCCATTGCAGAACCTGTGTGCAGTCTCTGACTGCCATATCGACTTCCCTTATCTTCATATCAGACACCCCTAAGGTAGGCCCAATGGCAGGGTGCATTGTAAGTATAAGGTAGGACATGCCCTGGTGTGTGTGGCATGTCCTAATAGTGAATTGCAGCCTTTTTCGTTTTTCAATATTGCAAGGCTATCTGTTCCCCATAGGCCAGAATGGGCAGTTTGATTATAACATCCTATAATCCTACCTGACCCAGGGACATGGTAGAAATTTGAGTTTAGTATGCCTGAACTCATAATGATAAAATACATCTTTTAGTGAAGATGCCACATCAACGCCAGCGAACAACATCGTAAACCTGCCATAGCCATGAGCACTGCTCCGACTTGGGACGACAGGCCCGACGCCTGCTGCTGTGCCACATAGACTCTGAAGCCGACATCATCGCAGAGACGATCGTCGACGTAGGTGGTCAAGAATCCATCGACATCGTGACATCGTATGGAACCATGGTTTCGGCGCCACCATGACGTGACCTCCTCTCCGGTCAGGAACCGACGCCTCCCCTGCCTGCACAAGCATCCAGGTCCCAACACATCATCTCCCCCGAAGTAAGGAACCGATGCCGCAACGTGCCAACGACGCCGCATCTTGCTGATGCCATGAGCTGCCTTTGTTTTTGCTTTTCCAAGGTACTGTTCCTTGTGGGTCTGTTTTGACTCCTGGCCTGACGACGCGCACCTCGCGGTCGGCGCCGTACTTTGGGATTTCTTTGTCCTTGATGTCGTGATAACTCCAGTTGGAGTTATCTGTTGCTAAAGACTGCTTTTAAGTGAATGACCTATTTTTTAACTATTTCTACCATCTTGAAGAATTATTATTGATTACAGTATTGTGGATTTTTGTCGTTTATGATCTTGTGATGTCTACATAAAGAATACTTATTTTTATAAAACTTGTTTAGTGTCCATCTGTAGTGTTTTCACTGTATTACTGTATGTGTTCACAAATGCTTAACACACCACCTCTGAGAGAAGCCTGTCTGCTCATGCCAAGCTACCAAGGGGGTGAGCAGGGGTTATCCAGTTTTGTAATCCCCTTTCCCTGAGTTAGAAGCAAGGGTCTCTATTTGGTCAAAGGTACCTACCTCTGCCAACTAGAGCCCCCCGGTCCTAACAGTCACCATTACAATATGCCCAATATACGCTGAACTCCACTTAAACTCCATTTTTGTTCTCTGACAGGTTGTAGAACCTCAGTCAGCATGTTAGCCACTTTGGCCAAGGCTTTGGTGTTTGAGGTGTAGCTACCTCCACCAATCCTCCACAACTATCACATGAGTATGTCCCTTGTGGCATACCTACCACTTTGTACATTTCAAGACAGCCACCACAGTTACCTGGCTTTTCCCTCACCTACAGTAAACCCCCCATTGTGTGACCTCCGCTACTTACTGACGGTCACATATAGAAGGGGTGGACACCATTCAGCTGTGACCCGGAAGGTGCTTAAACATCTCCGGGCTGGCAGATGACTGGGTAGGTAACTATGCTTCTCACTGCACTGATGATGTAAGTACAAGATATACCGAGCGGGACGTTCCACTGCTCCTGAACATCCTCCCGCATTCTTATTTGACACTTTCTCAAACTTGCCCCTCCAGATCATTTCACTGCTGCATTGATGCAGGCATCTGCTCATGATCTAAGGGGCATGCAATTCACATTTGTAGGTCAAGAATATGTCCCTACCCATGACAAGGGATAAGTCACTATATGTTGTGTGTGTATCTGTATGTCTGTCTTATACTTCTACGATTTATATTTACAAAGTCACTCACCTAATTATTTTTGGGATTTGTGACACACATATGAGAGGAGCTTTGCATTGCGCTCCTAGCATGTTTTTATTGGCACATGATATTTTAACGTCATTGTATACTCCCTGAGGGCAACCCAGGGTATGTTTATTATTAAAATATCACACACCTTTTCTCTCTCTTCGACTGGAACATAAGAAAACCTCAATTGATTCACGCCCTATTAGGTACATATTTGACTTACAACTCAATGTAAGCACATTTTGGTAGCTTTTTATACCAGTACGTACCCTCCTAACCCTGACCAACGGTAGGAATACTTATGTTCACTCATTTGGTCCTGACAAAACACCATGGATCCCTCCTGTACCACTGAGGTGTGAAACATTTCAACCTACACGAACTACACAATCTGTACACGTTGCTGAAATATTTTTCTTCGTAACTAGGCACAAGTAATTGACACATTACTTTTATCATTCATTCATTAAGTCTTTAATTCGATTTAAAATCACGAAAGACAAATCCATAAGAAATACAAAACTATCAATATAAGCAAGTTATTTGACATAAAAACATAGTGGTAAATTTCATAAACATCAATGGGAGCAAGTTTATACATTAAAAAAGATGATATACAAGAGGATAACAGATCCACAATGAAAAGATAAATAAATATATAATAAATAATTAAAATTACTAAAAATCTCTAAGAAGACTCCCACCATGGTACATATAATCATCATCATTACATTATAATCAAAGCTGCACGATACATAATATTATTCGCCCCCGGCAGCATACAAGGAGACAATTGTCATTGCCTCCTCTCCTTTGCATGTATAACCCACATCCAGCTTAAGAACTTGGCAATGGCAATCACAATGGATTCATTAGTAGCTGTTTTTAGGATCCTTAGTGCTTTGCTGCTTAACCTAGTACCCAGGTTTAAATAGATAGGTTTTAACCATCTGTGCCTAGGAGTTTTATAAGCTGGACAGGCAAATAAAAAGTGTGCCAACGATTCATTCTGCGTTGGACAAAATGAACATTTGCTGTGGTTCAGAGTGTGCCATTTACTGACAAATAAATTAGTGGGAAGTGATCCCACCCTAAATTGGTGGTAAAGTTTCCTATCTCTAGTAGAAGTGATAAGGTCCCAATAATTTTCATACTCTACCTCATGCTTATGTTTAAAGTAATCCCTGGATAATGATGATCTTGTTAAGGCTGAAAAACGCTTCATTTTAATCATATTCCAATATGCTGCCTTATATTCATTTTTTTCAGGAAAGGGGTTTTCGACGGGATTTACCCACAATCTACTCATCCCCATCTCACAGAGAGTGCTTTTTACCCATCTCAGCCATTACATTTTATGCAAGCTGTCAGCCTCCCTAACTTCCAAGAGTGCTTGTGCGTACCTAGACAGCTCTGGGGTAACCCAGAGCCTTCTCCAGTACGCCACCGGTCTAAATTGTGTCATATCTTCAATAGAATAACCGCCAAGATCTAAAAATAGGGGCAATAAAGGAGTTGACTGGGGAAGACCGGCCAATGCCCTAAAAAAATTATTTTGGGCTGTTACTAAGGGGGCTAGATTGTCGAAGCCCCACAATTCGGCCCCATACATGACCGAGGCACTAATTTTAGTATTATATATTTTAAGGGCTGGAGCAACAGGTTTAGTGTAAGAAAGACGCTGCTTCTTCAGCAGGGCACCTTACAGTTGGGCATGCCTAAGAGTCAATAATCTAATCTGAGGCTTCCAACTAAGTTTACTACCAATAGCTACCGCCAAGTAAGTAAAGTTCTGAGTCTGTTCCATGATACCTTCCTTCATTTCAACTCTACCATTAATAACCTTGTGTTTATGTAGAACCATAAATTTCGTTTTCTCTACATTGACTAGGAGATCATGATCCTGACAGAACTCCTCAAATCTCACCAGGGCAGACTGTAAACCCTTCTGTGTCTTGGAGAGTATCAGAGTATCATCTGCGAACATAAGCAACGGGATCTTTAAACCTGCTAAGGTTGGAGCATCAGTGGGATAGTTCTGAAAATACTGGACTACCTTGTTGATATACAATGAAAAGAGGGTTGGGGCCAGAACACACCCCTGGCGAACCCCCTTTTCTAAAGGGAATCTTTGTGTGACACTCCCCTGCATATCCCAACGTACCTGCGCATAATTAGCATCATGCAGGATAACCAAAAAAGCCAATATTTCAAGTGGCATACCTAGTTCCAAAAAGGTTCTCCACATTTTGGCGCGAGGGACGAGGTCAAAGGCCGACTTAAGGTTGACAAAAGCAGCATAAAGAGTGCCCCCGCCTAAAATTACCACACGCCAATAAACTAAAATAAACCTAAAAACCTGGTCAATAGTACTAGTACAAGAACGGAAGCCTGCCTGAAGTGGTGTCAAAATATCAAATTCGTCCATCCAGGCCTGGATTCGGCTCTACCAAGGGGACCCCGGATTAAATATATTTTTGCTACCCCATAGGTATTTTTAACTCACCCTTTCATTTCTCCCCAAACACGCACTCATCATCATGGCTAATAGATTAAAAGATCTCTGCCAAAGAGCCTTCCTGCGGGGACTGTAGGGTATTGCAGTGCCGATCCCAGGAGGAGCTAAGCCCGATGATGAAGCTTGACACCCTCACAGGTGTGTGAGGGCACCATTTCCTAAATAGTAAGACCCCCTCATTTGTGCCATTGTTTCACTTTGAGATACACCCCTTCAGAAACAGTTACCCTACCAGCATTCTCGTACTTATTCTTTGTAGCAAGGGTTCTGGACACTATATTAGCTTCCTGACCCCCCTCTCCGTGTAATTGATACAACAAAATCATAAGACAATCAGGGAGCATCTCTAGTATGATAGAAAAGTCTTCCAAAATCTGGTTCACCCCCAGAATTAAGGTTTTCTCATACACAATCCTTGCATAGTGAATTGGAACTACAGAATGATTGTGGTGTGAGCACAATTATCATTTATTTAGCAAGTCAAAACACAGGTATAATAAACATCATCGCCTTAATACATAAGCACCATCCCAATACTTAAAATCAATTCAGCACCCTCTATGCTAATGTCGTTCAGAGATGTTCAAACACGAATGAAACTGATATTTGTTGCAATCTTACATCCTCACCATAACAAATTAAACTCAAGCAAGGCGGCTAATTGAGTGGAAATAAACAATTGTCACCAGCTTAACAGTGCTCTCTGAAGCCCCTGGAGAGAGGGTGTGTGCAGGTTGGGAAACAAGAGTGAGTGACAGAGATGGCATTCATCTTGTTCAAAATGGAGTTTTATAAAGCACATTCATACCTTCGCTTGAATACATCATATGAAATCTCTTTCAATTGCAATAATATTAATTCAGTTTATATATGTAGGATCATGTGTACAATTGCATATTATATGTTAATATCAGTACACAAAAATATAAACCATAAACTATTCCTCAATATTCCTTATATTCATTACTCCAACACTACGAGCCCTGTGTTCAATGTTAATTAATCTGGTAGCTGGATTTTTTTTGTATGTCTACCATGTTTAGGTGGCTGCCTATTTTTTCATTTATTTAGTTACATATGCTTGCATTAAAAACAAAATTGCAACAGCAAAGGCCAGACCTATCAGCTTTGCTAATTTGTTTGTGTCATGGATTTAGGTATAGCAGTCTGGAGTCTGCCTACATGTGCAATGGCCTGGGACCTTCGTCCCGAATCTAACCAATGGCGTAACGAACTTTGAGGGGGCCCCCCTGCAAGGTACGTGGAGGGGCCCCCTCGGGGCTCAATCAGGAGCTGGAGCTCGGGGGCCCCCCACACCATGGGGGCTGTGGGGGCCTGTGTTATGCCCCTGAATCTAACAAATAAGTGTCTTTGGTGCTCACAGGCATCCACCGGCACTAATTAAGCACTGTTATGTAATTTATTATTTGAACTGTCTGTAATAGCTATTGCTAAACTGCCCAATGGAAGCCTATGGATTTTCTGCAGTGCGGGCGATCCACTTACGTGGGATCACGACAACCCAGTGTGCAGTAGAGAAACTATGAATTTGGTAGTTTACCCAGGCAAAGGCCAGGAGGTTTGTAAATCTTGTAAAAAACACAAATGCCCGCAAGCCAAGAGTGTATGTCCATACCTCTCAGGCTATCCCGCCTTCTAAAGAACTAGGCCCATAATACCTTGTTTTCCTAATAACACAGGCTAATTGCGCACAAACTTTTAATGTGATGAGCAAGAAGATGTGTACTGATATTCAAAATTCTGCCATAAGTTACCAGATGCCTGAAGCAAAAAGTTATCCAATGGTAATGTTCAATTTCAAGAGACACATTTTCTTTTGAATTAACAAACTGTCAGGCGATGCATACAACTATATATTGTTTTGAAGGTTTCTATGACTGTCCTTCGTGTAATGCAGTACATGAAATAAAAACATGGTTTGAAGTCGTGCAAATACAGAAACCTGTTATATCCTTGGCATTGATTGATCAGGCCTAGTTCCAAAGCAAACACTCATGGCACCATCGAGGGTGAGGAGGTCAGAACAAAAATTGATCAACCTGTGTCCGTATGTTGCAGTGATATATATTTCATGTTCTCTTTGCGCGGATGCTGTCTAGTTCGACAATGAAGACTTTTCGGTTTGTTGCTTTCAGCTTGTATTGATTTGCAGCACTCCTGTGGATACACTGGTTTCATGTTTCCATCTTCAAACAAAATTGACCAGAGAGTGTAATCAATTCAAACCACCATTTGCTCCTTTACAATGCTATGCAAGGTTCAATGCAGACGTAATAATATAAATAGCACACAAATACAGATCAGGGAAGATGTATATGCACTGCTTGATTTGAAAAAAAGTACTGTGTCCCAAATGATTTGAGGAAGCCACTGGAACTGCAGAATGCTGGAGATGCCCATTACCAAGGCTGCCTAGTGCTGATTCCACCTTATGCCCCTCTGTAAAGTTGTGGGCCCTAGGCCACATGCTACTAAAATGATTGACACATTGGATATGCTGGTTAACTGGCCACGAGCATGTGAACTCGGGCCTTTTTATTATCAGGCTCGCCTCACTCGTGCCTCCTGTGTTGAATGGGTGTGTGGTGTAAATGTGGCCAGACCTCGGGGCAGTGGCTGGTTAAACAAGTGCCTGCTGAGACACTAAACATGTCAAGCAGGACACTACACCTTCGTCCACCATCCTAAACTTTCTGTCTCTTTATGCCAGACTCGCAGGTTCTTTTGCATCCCTTCTTTCTCCCTTTGTCTCTGTTTTCCTATTTTTCTTTCCCTTTCTCTTTTTTCTGCCTTTTCTCTCTTGCTCTTGATCAAAGTCTGATGATGGAAAATAAGACTCAGTTACCAAGTATGAGAGCTAGTGCCAACCATCTGCCACCACCTGAACAAATTAAGCACAATTCTACACGAGTCAGTGTTATTCACGGTTTCTATTTGTGTTTATTGGCAGATGGATAGGTTAGTGGGTTTCAAAATTGCTTAGGTATCCAATGTTAAATCCCATTGATCCTCGTTAGCAGGTATGACTTAAGTTTGGGGAAGATCCTATCACTTGGAAAGTGAATGCAACCGCATGAAATTGATATAAGTACATTTTTGTTGCATTATTCTGTAATGGATTTCTATTCCTTTCTATGACCCAAAACACATTTGCTTCCAAACTTCCCTTTTGGAGGTTAAGGACTTGAGTAATTAACTTATTCTGTTCATCAAAGCAGAACAGCAGCATAGGGCAGGTCTATATGATCAATGTGCATTAAATCTATGTGATTGGGCAGGACCACCCATCTCACATTGCACAAAGCATAACCATTGTTTTGCGAACTGTGTGTAGTCTCCCAGGTTTGCAATGGCAGTGTAAAGTTGTAAACATGCATTGAATTTCACTTGGGAGGGAGAACACTAAGTTGCAGTGGCTTTAAAGAAATCCAGCGGCCTGGAGGGCATCCATCAGAGGTCAAAGCTGCATGCATAGGATGTGAAAGATAAGCTGCAATGAGCGAGGTAAATCCTGTGGTTAGGCTCACAAAAGACAGGAGATCTCATGACTCATAACCAGGGTTTTCTTCCCATTCAATTCTTTGGGCACCTTACAATTGTCAATTTTTGGGGGAGAACAAACGTTCACATACCATATTGGGCACATTTGTAGGAGAATTGCAACAAATCATAGTTTATTTTTATCTAACCCAGTTGTACTGACCCTTAGGACATTTAGCATAACATCTAATCAAGGAGCATTACTAATCTACTGGTGAAAGTACATTAGATACTAGCAGTAGATAGGGCACATGTGTCAAACTTTCATGCAGCGCATCGCAGCAAACCACCGTGCTGCACTGCATGAAAGGGCAAAAATGTGCCGTATTTACCATTATACTGCGCATTCCTACCCTTTCCTTATGCTCCCGCTCAATGTGTTGCCTAGTGCCAACTCATGCACACTTGCACAATAGTGAAAGGATGCCTGCTCTGAAAGCAGGATTGTTTTTGTGGAGGAAGGGACACCTTCCTGCACAAAGGGGAGAGGAAGTGGCCTAACAAATCTGGGGAACTGGGTTTGTGTCTCGACAACGACGCTTAACATTATGGGCAAATCACTTAATATGCCCATGCCTAACAAAAATGAATGTGTCCTTATGTAAAGCAACTGGAGCTCATGTAAAGCACTCTGATTCCTGATACCCTTGGGACAAGTTCGCGCTATATAAAACTCAGTCCTCGGAGGCATTTTCCAGAATGCAGTACACACAGGAAGAGGAAAAACAAGTAGAAATAATTATATTTCTCCTTGTTATGCCTCACCCGGGGCGGGGTAGCATTTTGACACATTCCCAGGTCTACCACTAATGATAAATCTTTGTAATGCACCAGCATTCATGAAGTGATGCGTGGGAACACCCACGCTCCAGCCATAGAATGCCTCCTGGGGAAAAGTAACGCAACACAACAATTTTCGCTGCAATACACTACTGAAGATTTATCAAGCCATGCAAGGTGGCCTTCTGTGGTTTGACAAATCTGACTTTATTGTTTTCTCACCCTAGCGAGGCACAGGGGTGAAGGAACAGCAATGATAAATATGCCCCTAATTGTCTGCACCTCATGCCATAATAATTGGTTCTTGGACTTTTAACAGCTATTCCAGGGTGGCCCATCACTCATATACACATTTCCTACATGCTTGCAATGTGCAGTGTACACTGAAACTTGTTACAATCACATGATAACATTCCACTGCTCTATTCACAGTACCACAGTGGTCTCCAGAGTTTTACTAACAGCACAAAGTAACGTTCGGTTACACTCTTAGCATGCTTCATTCATCAGTTCATCATATCAGTTCAACAAAAGATCTGTGCTTAAAAAGATCCACTACCAATGGCCTGAAACTATTGTTTATCATAGCTCAAAAATTCTTTAATTTCTGTGATGCAATCCTGCCAGCTTCCAGGCCAAGACACACTAAACAACAAAGGAAGAAATCTAATTGCACCAATGGTGAGTCAAGCCCCAGGTCCAAATGGATAAACAGGTCCATGTCGCCAAGGACAGTGGCCTCTGAAAGTGGCATACGAGCAGGAGGCGTACAGCCACATCCTAAAGACTTTTCAAAACACAACATAACGCCACTGCATAGAACAAGTTCCCCTATATTGGCCTTCTATCCCTCCCACATGAATGCGTTAACAGGGTCTGCGGTGGCAAGACTTCTGATATCATACTGCTAGTCAACTGCAAATCAAGAGGGGTCACACAAGATTAGACCTCCTGGCATTTAAAACATCTAGAGGTAAGGCAATAAGTTTACTGAGGCAATAAGGATGCTGTGAAGTACAGGACATAGCAAACCAAGAAGGCAGAACACAGAGATATAGATTTCAAAGTGGGTAAAAAAGAGCAAAAAGAGGTTAGTGTTTTCCTTAAGCAGGTACCACTTGGGAAGGAAGTATTTTGACTTGGCTAGAGCAAGTGTCACAAGGATTAAGGAGCAAACTGTTATATTTACAATAAGTTTGCATTACTATCAGGGAAGTGGTATGAAAAGATTTCATCTCGATCTGGTGGCTCCTAGTTGGGCAAGTAAAAAAACCTCCTAAGATCCTAGAACACATTAGCTTAAGCATTTGTAAACACAAATCTGAGCTGTCTTTAATACTCCAGCCCCTCAAAGAGAAGAAAGTATATTTTACTCATGGGCTACAAAAAATGGGGTACAGGACCACATTTAAATAATATCGTGCAGATAAAAAGTACACCATTTCTGAGTTTTTGATGATAAACTCAACTAGGCATAGGTGCAACTTCCTCCGCACATGATTCAGGAGTGTGAGGACTCACACAAATATTGTCTATTTCAAAGCACCATCTTATCCAAACTGTTCGCCCATGATAAGTCTGATAAGAAAACAAATGAGAGTGAAGGAAAGGATAGAACAAACCAAATATCCCTTAGAAATTGTAGCAGGTCTATTGAGAGCAGGGCACTGATGGATGAGATGAGTTCATTGGAGCGGCATACTGGCAACTTGGAAAAGGGCAACAGCAATTTTCTTCTTAATTGGTTCCAGAAGGCCATGGGATCCCATAAAAAAGGTCTCTTAATTTTATGTATCACAAATCCCGGAGGTGGAGAACAAATAACTGGGGAGGGCAGCTGAACTGCGTGAGGAATTGCCTTCAAAAGTGCAGTTTCCCCACAAGGTTTGGTACCTAAGAAACTGAGTGGATTCCTGATGATCCATCACTTGTTTTGTCTTTGAGAAAATTCCATTAGTTAACATTTTGGCCAAGCAGATTCAATAGTGGCCTCTACGTCATTTGAAGGGTCTATGAGAATGCAAGGAAGGCAAGGGAGCAATTTTCTTCAAATACTCCTAGTTACCTCACTTGGTTACCATCAGCTGGGGCTTGACCCTGTGTTTATATATATATAATGAAAAAAACAAAAATTACAGGGACGTTATAGTTAGGCTCAGATTTCACTTGTGGCATCTCAAATGACATCATGAATGCCATCATCAAGTGCTTGTGAGTGTTTTCCAAATGTTTCTGAGTGTTAAACATGTATACTTACCTACTGCAAAAGTTAAATTAGTTTTCTAGGTGCACTAATACTGAGTGATTTTACTTATATTATGTGAATACTTCCCTGTAACATTTGTTTTTTTCAGTGAATTACTAAGCTTCTTTAAATTCTATTTCCTAACTATAACATCCCTGTAACCTTTGATTTTTCAGTGAATGTCTAAGGTTTTTCAAATTCTATTTCCTAACTATAACGTTCCTGTAACCTTTCGTTTTTTAAGTGAATTTCTATGGTTTTTTAACTGGTAGTCACGTTCGCAAAGTGGTGGATAAAGAGGGTGGGGCCATGACCAGCTCTCAGGAAAGCTGCTGTAAGGGACTTACTGGAGGCAATAGGAGGGTTTCTTGGCCCCCAAGGTCCCTAAGCATTCGAGATGACTGCATCCCCCAACCAGTAGTGCGCCAGCAGGCGTGTTTACAGAGTGGTGGAGAGAGGTTGTGTGGCCTCCGAGGACCTCTCAGCAATCCTGCTGTGTGGGACTTACTAGAGATAGCAGGAGTGGCAGTTGGCCACCAAGGACCCTCAAGAGCCAAGGGGGCCTCATCCCCCAACTAGGCCTATTTTCAGACTGGTGGAGAAAGGGGACATGGCCTCCAACAACCTCTCAGCAATCCCACTGTGTAGGACATACTGGAGGTAACAGCAAGGGTAGTTGGCCCCCTCTAGAGTCAAAGGGTGTTCATCCCCCAACTAGTAGTGCTCCAGAAGGCATGTTTGCTGAGTAGTGGCAAAAGGAGGCAGGGCTTCGTGGCCCCCTTCCCTGGGCCGATGTGGGTCCCGGGGACCCCATTCCCCAAGGCCAGGCATTTTTTGAAAGGGGAAGGGGGCTGCATGGCCCCCCTCTCCTTGGCCGATTTCAGTTCCGGTGACCCCGTTCCCCTAGGACCAAGCATTTCTTCTATTGCTCTTATTTTTGTTGGAGACCACAGGGGGAGTCTCATGGCCTCCAGGATCCCTGCAGGCTTCCCGCCTCCTGTGGGAGTCGGCATTGCTTTTACAGAGAAGGAGCTGTGTAAAGCAAGTGAAAGCATTTATGATTTTCTCGCTTGCTAAAAGCAGAGTACAGTGTGCTGTGGCTTGGTGGGAGTGTTAAGCTCCCGCGAAGCCATAGCAAACAGCTATGTCATAGGGTAGGCAAACCAGGACATAGGAGGAGTCGGCCTCTGGGGGTGGCAGTCCCCAGGGCCATCTATAGCTTCAAGAGGGGGCTGTGTGGCTCCCCCTCCTTTCTTCCATTTTGCCCCAGGAGGTGGTGATTCCCGCAACTGTGGGGGCCATATGTCCCCATGCATTCAATTTAACAAAAGCCTCAGGAAGGTGGCAGTCCCCAGGGTTGCGGGGGGTGTCTCTACAGCCCCCGCATTATTTAAAGGTTAAGCCCCGGGTAGGTGGCGATCCCCAAGACTGGGGGGTCCAAGAGGCCCTCCGTTTATAAATAAATAAGCCCTGGGGAAGTGGTGGTCCCCGGGCAGCAGAGGAGGTCGTACGGGCTTTCTCCACATTCATTTTTTTAAAAGCCTTGGGAGGTGGTGGTCCCTAGGACATTAGTAAGCCCAAGGAGGGGGGTCCTCGGTGCCCCCACCACACTATGCAAATGCTCCTGGGACCTGGCCCACCTGGGGGTTGATTGATAATGGATTTATTTTTGACAGAAGCTGTGGATCCAGTGTGACTCATTCTGATTTATTTAAAAAAAAATCATTTTTGGCCCTGCTAGGTCTTCTGGGACCCCTCCAAGAGGCCTATGGGGTCCGTTTGTTTCTACCCTGCCCCCTTTTCTTTTTTTTATATTTTTTCTATGACTCGGTTTAAACCGAGTCAAAGTTGGCCAATCTTCCTGGTTTGAAGTGTTGGCAGCCAATTATATCTTAGCAAGAGAACCGCAGTGGTTGCAGATCCTAGATATACAACTGGAAATTTATTTAAATAGCTACCCAACTGTTGATTGGATTTACACCACATCACAAAAAGGCACTTCCCTTGCCCTACATCTACCTTCCTGCCGAATTTGGTGTAATTCCAGTCAAAAGTTCAGGCTGTGTCTAAAGTCCCGGGGACCCCATTCCCCAAGGCCAGGCATTTTTTGAAAGGGGAAGGGGGCTGCATGGCCCCCCTCTCCTTGGCCGATTTCAGTACCGGTGACCCCGTTCCCCTAGGACCAAGCATTTCTTCTATTGGTCTTATTTTTGTTGGAGACCACAGGGGGAGTCTCATGGCCTCCAGGATCCCTGCAGGCTTCCCGCCTCCTGTGGGAGTCGGCATTGCTTTTACAGAGAAGGAGCTGTGTAAAGCAAGTGAAAGCATTTATGATTTTCTCGCTTGCTAAAAGCAGAGTACAGTGTGCTGTGGCTTGGTGGGAGTGTTAAGCTCCCGCGAAGCCATAGCAAACAGCTATGTCATAGGGTAGGCAAACCAGGACATAGGAGGAGTCGGCCTCTGGGGGTGGCAGTCCCCAGGGCCATCTATAGCTTCAAGAGGGGGCTGTGTGGCTCCCCCTCCTTTCTTCCATTTTGCCCCAGGAGGTGGTGATTCCCGCAACTGTGGGGGCCATATGTCCCTATGCATTCAATTTAACAAAAGCCTCAGGAAGGTGGCAGTCCCCAGGGTTGCGGGGGGGTGTCTCTACAGCCCCCGCATTATTTAAAGGTTAAGCCCCGGGTAGGTGGCGATCCCCAAGACTGGGGGGTCCAAGAGGCCCTCCGTTTATAAATAAATAAGCCCTGGGGAAGTGGTGGTCCCCGGGCAGCAGAGGAGGTCGTACGGGCTTTCTCCACATTCATTTTTTTAAAAGCCTTGGGAGGTGGTGGTCCCTAGGACATTAGTAAGCCCAAGGAGGGGGGTCCGAGGTGCCCCCACCACACTATGCAAATGCTCCTGGGACCTGGCCCACCTGGGGGTTGATTGATAATGGATTTATTTTTGACAGAAGCTGTGGATCCAGTGTGACTCATTCTGATTTATTTAAAAAAAATCATTTTTGGCCCTGCTAGGTCCTCTGGGACCCCTCCAAGAGGCCTAGGGGGTCCGTTTGTTTCTACCCTGCCCCCTTTTCTTTTTTTTATATTTTTTCTATGACTCGGTTTAAACCGAGTCAAAGTTGGCCAATCTTCCTGGTTTGAAGTGTTGGCAGCCAATTATATCTTAGCAAGAGAACCGCAGTGGTTGCAGATCCTAGATATACAACTGGAAATTTATTTAAATAGCTACCCAACTGTTGATTGGATTTACACCACATCACAAAAAGGCACTTCCCTTGCCCTACATCTACCTTCCTGCCGAATTTGGTGTAATTCCAGTCAAATGTTCAGGCTGTGTCTAAAGTTCCTATGGAAATTAACATGGGGAAACGTGTTTTGTGACCCCACCTTTTCTTGGCCCGGGCTTTACAGATCACCCTAAAACAATCAAGACAGCAGCTGAATTGAGTGTCAAACTAGTTTTAAAAATTGTGCGAGGATTTGCCAAAGGTATGGTAACTACATTCTAATTATAACTACCTACTGGCAATATATTACCTTAACTAATGTTCGCACTTCTTGTGCTGTTTCCATTCTTTGAGGGGTTTATGATAAATAACGGGGATTGCAGGGAGTAACACAGAACCTAGATGTGTTTCTGTTTGTAGACACAAAGGGAACGGATAAATGTCCGAAGATTATGGAGACTTTTCAAGCCATGGCACATAGGACAGGGAGTAATTTGGACTCCAAAAAGTATCAAAGCCTTACAAAGGGGTCGTGGCTTATGGACCAAAGATGGTGCACGCGTGAGCCTGTTGCACCATGCCGGCCACCATTGATCCAGCTATAGCAGGCAAATGGCGAGACTCACACTCAACCCAAAGTCCATCTCTGAGTGCTGGTGCCCCCATTCCCAGGGCGGGGGGTCGGAAGCTGCCATTGATGAAAGCAGGACCGATGCTGGTGGTCACCTGCCATGACATGCCCCCTCGTGGCTGTAGGAGTGGAAACCCGAGATGTGGGGCCTGGCAGATGTGCGTGCCTGACCTGGAGACTGAGGGGGCACCTCGTGGGCCAAAAGACATGGAGCAGAGCCCCCTCCTCCCCTGCCTGTTGTCGCCACTGGGACCTCCGCGGCTGGAGACATGTTGCGTACTCATCTCCTCGAGTCAGCGCAGGCCGGAATAGAGGAGGCTCTTCTGCAGAGGCTGTCGGTACCCTAGATGCCTCCAGAGGCCATCAGTCGGGACAAATGGAGAAGCGGAGAACTGAGAGGAGTGCATATCATGCAGAGCCCAACGGGCCCTGAGGTGAGGTGAGTGTGGTGACGTGGGAGGTCTAGCATAGGTCGGGCACTGGAACTGGAGCCCTTGACCCTTTGCAACAACCTGCCAGTGTAATGCTGGAGGTCAGGCCTGGGTCCGGCCCTGGGAGCCAAGAACACCTTCTCTACCCAAGGGCCACCTACCCTGGGGCTGCCTGAGGACACACAGGCCCGAGGTAAGACTGAGGCAGGCACGCCATCCGTGGTCTTGAGGCCTACAAGGGGCGAAGGTAGTCTTGACCCGAATCACTGGGAATCGTCCACCGGACTGGGCCCTAATTGGGAGATAGGTCTGCAGGGACGGAGCAGACACTTACCTTAGAGGGCCACCCTTCCATTAGGAACATATACTGAGCACCACAATTGCCCTAGGCAGCAGCTAGGAAATCCTGGGGGCCACTAGGGGACACTGAATGAAAGTCCTGAACCCTACGGCTTGAAATGATGCTACTAACCTGTGGGGATTAACAGATGGTGAAAACTCCTGATTGCCTGGATTCCCTGGGTGCAGACAGGGCTCCCCAGCTGTAACACTAAGCCGAAAGTCAGGGGTTGCATTACCCCACCTCAGATGCTTTAAAGGCCCGGTTTCAATCCACTGGGGGTGATTGTCTAATAGCCTGGAGGCCTGTGACTTTTTACAACTCTCAGAACAGACAAACAGACATGGGGAAATGCAGGACTAAGCAGGAGTCCACGCAGCCTCAGATGAGCGAGTCATTGCTCCTACCCCCTGAGTACATTGACAATGCAGACATATCATTCACTCGCACCAGGATAAAGTGTTGGTAGCTATAGCTGAGAACAAAACTACTCTATAGCAAGACATAGGAGCAGTATCAGTGGGTCTTGGCCTCCTACAGTTGGAACACCATAAACTTGTGGACAGGGTCTAAGAAGTGAAACACTCGGTGAACACAGTGGTGCTCGTGTAGCAGGAGATGTCATGAAGAGTGGATGAACTTGATAACAGGGTTACTATCCTAGAATGCCGCAAAGAAGATGTGAAATGCCAGAACCGCTACAATAAAATCAGGGTGGTGGGCTTGCCTGAGGGAATTGAGAAAACAGACTAGGACTCCTTCTTGGAGGACTGGTGGCACCTTAGGATCTTACTCTATTCTTTCCTCTGGAAAGAGTGCATAGAGTCCCGGGAAGGCCCAGTGGTGGCCAGACGGCTACACTATAGGGACTGAGACTTTATCCTTCAAAGGGCACAAACACATGGTCCATATGCCTTAACCAACAGTAAGGTGCTGATATTCCCTGATTTTTCCGCTAAGGTACAAGCACAACAGGCGTATTTTATGGAGGCCAAGAAGACCCTCCGAAATGAGGGACTGCAATACTCCTTGATGTTTCCAGCCACATTGCATGTATATTAGATGGCACCACCCAATTTAGTGACACACCGGGGAGATGTGAGCATGACTGGAGGCCTATAGAGGGGTGCACCTCTTCCAAAGTTCTGAAAGGGCAGACCCGCATGACCTCCATCGTGTGGCCCCTCCTCCCAAACAGAAAGGGAACGGGCAACGTCACTACTGGCAGTAGCAGAGATTACCTCAATGCAGAAGACAGAGACAGATACAGAGCAGTCTTTCGATCACAAGTCCTTGATTTCAGACTCTGGAGGCTCTACGGCGAGCAGAATGGGTATGCCGGTGGTAACCCCGCAGATTGTTGGCGAATTGATCTGATGGGCCCCAGTGACAAATGGCGATCATTCGGGTCCTCCGGCTGGGGTGGGGCTCTGCAATGTTACCCCGAAGATATGTATAGAACTTTGTTACTGGGGAGGACGATTGCAACATAATGCTGAGCATTGACACAGTGATGTCATCAGATGAGGGGTGGGTGGATGAACCGTGGCCCAGAATGGATGGAGGTTGGTGGCTAATGCAATATATGGGCTGCTGTGACACTAGTGGAGTCACTCTCCCTTGCCTGACGCCTGGTGGATTTGCCACCTAAGTGACTGGAGGTGCTTGGCCTATGCTGACCATGTTCTTTTACAGGTTTGGACAGTCAGCAGTTGCTGAACTGCCCTGGGGTGTGGGAGCTCATAGTTGGGGGTTTATTTACACGTCTTGGGGATAGCACATGAAGCTGATGATGGATGGAGGGGTGAAATTGGTATGGGTGCATGGGGGTGATTTGTCTCTACTCCTGGAATAGGAGAGACACAAAATCTGAAATTGATATCTTGGAATGCTAGGTGGATGGGCTTGGCCTTGAAGCTCCATAATATCCATAGGTATTTACAGCGTAACAGAGCGCACATAGTTATGCTGCAAGAAATGCACCTCACAGCGGATGGAGCAGCACACCTTCATCGCAGATGGCAAGGGCAGCTCTGTGCACCCTCCTAATCGGCCTTCTCCAGGGGGATACTGCTATGGATACGGCAGGAAAACATTTTGAGCTATTGCACTCCATTATAGAAAGTGAAGGGCGATATGTCCTGGTTAAGGGTAGACTGATAGGTAGAGAGGTGACACTAGGAAGTATATGTGCCCCAAATATGGTTCACATACACTTTCTTAGAACACTCGCTGTCACAATGTCCACTATGATTGCTGATGATCTTATCATGGGGAAGACTTGAACAGTGTGGCTGATGTCACCATCGAGAGGTCCACCCGCCCCTACTGGAGATGCCATCATCAAGGACTTTGGAGAGCTTCCAAAACTGGCTGGGTCATTGGGAACTGACTGAGATTTGGAGAGTGCATCATGGGCTCAAGTACGACTACTATCATAACTCCCATCTTTACAAATTACAAACGAGACTCGATATGTTCGTATGCTCGACTGCCCTTTGCACTTCAATGATCCACATTGAGTATTTAGGGCACACGTTTTCAGACTTTAACCCTATACTCCTGACTTACCAACCAGTGGTGGAGCACCTGGCGACATCTACCTTGCACCTCAACCCCTTGCTGTAGAGGACGCTTATTTTAGGGAAACCTTGTGAACGGCGATCTCTGAGTATTTTGAGCATAATATGGGATTTGCCTCCAGTGCCCTAGTCGAATGGAAAGCCCTAAAGGTGGTTTTGCGGGGGCACTGTATAGGGCACTCTGTGGGGGCACTGAGGGAAATGAACTCAGAACTCACCTCTCTGGAACAACGGCTACTTGAGCTGGGTAGACAACTGGGCACAAACAACACGATACCAGACCAAATCACGAAAGTTAGACTCCAATATAACACCACTCTGGACAGTCTCTGATGCTATGACTATAAAAGCGACCTCGCTAGAATGCACAAATGGGGTGGGGGGGTCAGGTAGGATTTTGGCATGGCTGGCTTACCCAGAGCCAAGGGGAACACCCATTACACAACTGTCATCGGCTGAAGATACTCCACTCTACTCTCCGGAAGCCAATAATGCAACTTTCAGAGATTACTATGAAACACTCTAGTAATGCCCAGGGGTCCTATAACCATAGGCTGTAACAAAGTGTCTAGCCCCTCTGCCCCTGGCCACACTTGACCCTACACACAGGGAGGATCTGGGAGGCTGTTCTGCTTGGGTTTTCGGATCAGATAGAACCCACTCATCAGGGCCTCACTAACCCAGCCAGAACGTTACCCCCCTCCCTAGAACCTATTTACAATCCTACAACCACATATATCTATCACCTAAGGACAGGGGATTCCTACTATGTATACCAAGATCTCACAATCGGCGGCCTCGCGATC
Source organism: Triturus cristatus (assembly GCF_964204655.1). NCBI lineage: Eukaryota > Metazoa > Chordata > Amphibia > Caudata > Salamandridae > Triturus > Triturus cristatus. The sequence continues at coordinate 1,115,711,846 of NC_140581.1, read as the reverse complement.
CCCTACGAATCCAGACCTCTCTGCCCATACGACAGTATCACAAGTGGCGGCCTCGCGGTCCCATACGAACCCAGACCTCTCTGCCCAGACGACAGTATCACAAGTGGCGGCCTCGCGGTCCCATACGAGCCCAGACGACAGTATCAGCAAAATCGGCGGCCTCGCGGTCCCATACGAACCCAGACCTCTCTGCCCAGACGACAGTATCAGCACAATCGGCGGCCTCGCGATCCCCTACGAATCCAGACCTCTCTGCCCATACGACAGTATCACAAGTGGCGGCCTCGCGGTCCCATACGAACCCAGACCTCTCTGCCCAGACGACAGTATCAGCACAATCGGCGGCCTCGCGATCCCCTACGAATCCAGACCTCTCTGCCCATACGACAGTATCACAAGTGGCGGCCTCGCGGTCCCATACGAACCCAGACCTCTCTGCCCAGACGACAGTATCAGCACAATCGGCGGCCTCGCGATCCCCTATGAATCCAGACCTCTCTGCCCATACGACAGTATCACAAGTGGCGGCCTCGCGGTCCCATACGAACCCAGACCTCTCTGCCCAGACGACAGTATCAGCACAATCGGCGGCCTCGCGATCCCCTACGAATCCAGACCTCTCTGCCCATACGACAGTATCACAAGTGGCGGCCTCGCGGTCCCATACGAACCCAGACCTCTCTGCCCAGACGACAGTATCACAAGTGGCGGCCTCGCGGTCCCATACGAACCCAGACCTCTCTACCCAGATGGCAGTCTCATACGACAGTTCATCCTATGGTCACCATAACATACAAAAAGGGCTCACTATTCATCAGATCACACAAGGATTGCCAGTTTGAGTATAGCCTGTTCTCAGGTTCGAGGGGCTCCTCTTTCCCTTATTCAGTTACCACTTACCTGATCAGGGTTAACATCTGTTCATGTAGCCGCAGCTGACTAGAAGAATAGGCTACCCTCTTATACAAGAACACGCAGCACATGTTGGTTCACTACAAACTGGATACTTTTTACTCATTACATACATAATCACATAACATTACGATATAACACATAACCTGCAAAGAAAAGTGAAAGATTAAGTTGTACACTCTAATAAGAAAGGGTCGACATCACCTTAGTAGTATGTAGCCTGCACTCAGTGGTCATCTAGGTTCCCTTCTCGTCTGTATCTCGGCTCGCCTGGAATCACCCTTCTTCGAGTCACTGGGACCTCTTCCTTATCGGCTACTCTCTCCTCTCTGGCTATTCTGCTAGGAAAGCATCTGTCTCTCGGTTCTTCTCCGCCTTCAAGATGGCGTCTGTCTTCCCTGGAATAAGTAGTAGCTTTACTGCTAACGGCCAGATGCCGCCTACGGACTGAACTTGTAACTGCCTCAGACTTTCACTAATATAGAGGTGCATTTCCTCATGGAAAATTCCGGCCCGTAACCTGCCGCCCACCAAATTCTTGTACCTCCCAGTACCAAGGACACGTTCCCAGCCGGCCGGCCTGATGTAGTGTCTTCGGCATGAAGAAAAATACAATCCTTCGATAAGGGCCGGCCTGAACCGGTTCTCTCCAAGCGAATAACACCTCATAACTAAAACATAACTCTTGGCCTAGAAGCATCCCAAGCTGCCGAAGCAGAAAGAAAGATGGAGTCTCTCCCGTTTGAGGCCTACCAGGCCTGAATTCAGCACAGCTCCATGAAATACCCTCACTGCAGGACAGGTTATCCCTAATACTAACGAATCTATCCCCTAGGCTATGTGTGCAAGCCCTGATCTATGGGGAAGAGCACAGAATCATGTCAAAGTGCCTAGTAAATAGGCTCCATTCACTACTCTAACCCTTAGGCTTGAATGGTAAGAGACTGAAGTCACATTCAATCACTTGTTAACACAAGAAGGCCAGGAAAATCGAGCAGAACATTTCACCCTTGACTTCAGTCTATTATACATTCATTAAATGGAACTAACGTCTGTGGAAGAATAATATGAAACAAAACTAACTGATCTATGTCTAGTACCAGGTGTGCAGAATTGAAGTAGTGAAGGAATACACTGAATAAAGCAACAGATGGAAATCAAAATGGCGATAGTAATCAGAATACCTCCTAATATTTGACGTAACAAATGCAAATCAGGTAACCAATTAAAGAGCCAGTCAAACCAGCCCTGATCAATGTGTTTTCTCACTTCTTCTGTCAAGTCATGTAGCTTGTTAATGTGAGCTCGAATGGATTGTGTATGATCAGACAAGTTAAAACAACAAAGACCCTCAAAATCAGAACAATTGTGTCCATGTTTAAGCAAAAGATAATCAATGGCCGCTCAATTTTGCAAGATAGCCCTTCGTTCACCCTGGGCGTCTAATAGCATGTCCGACAGGACTGTGGAAGTATTATTAATGGATTTCACCATCCAGCAGGCCATTTTCTCAATAGATTTGGCATTATAAACTGCCAAAGCAGGAACACCAATAATTGAAATAGCCAGGCTAAGATATTCGGACTTAGAATATAAATGCAAAGATGAGTCACAATCCTCCTGTAATCTCACTGTATCTCGAATCACACGAGAGTTGGCATTCGGATGTGAGGAAAACATTAACAAACTCAATCTAGTAATGGCACAAGGGCCTCCAGAAATATTTGCGGGGACATATGGCCAGGAAGTATTACCACAGGAGAAAAGCCATCCGGCAGGTAGTAACATCGTGCGATAATGACTGGGGGCAACTACCATACTCTTGCAAGTCATGTTATTCTGAACAGAAGTACATATTTTCGGCGTCCTTTGAAGGCACAAAGTTCGTTCATGAGCGGTGAATGAGGTGGCCCCTTTCAATTTTAAACGCATACATTCCGAAATTGCACTAGGATTACACGTAAGGAAAAAACACAAATCACCTTGTGTGATATTATAGGTAACTATTTGGGACTGGATGGGGGGTATCGGGTCTGACAGTTCAGTACACAAGGGGCAATACTGATGGGTAGCGAAATCGCCCAGAAGAACATTGGGGCGAGCGGTTGATATATTGAAAATATGAGTCAAAGTTTCCAACGAGGCAGGAACAGCAACCAAACAAGTTGACAAAATGTCATTCACTGATCTCATCGGTGTCAGGCAGAAATGAGGGGCGCTAGTCACCCGTTTCGCTAGTGAAATCCAAAAGTTCGATGACGAATCCCACGCAGCGAAGGAACGCGACACTCGGGTTCTCAACTCATCCCGGGTTGATGGGATCCCTCCTCTCTCGTCGCACCAGCCCAAAAACAGTCCGATGCCGACACATCCCGCAGCAACAGTCCAAAGAATGATCTGAAAGAGAATCAAATACAGGCATTATTCATTCTCGTAAGTAACATTTGTCAGCCGGGACTGCTTCCCAGCTATCTTTCCCTGGTCTCATAACTAAAATGGTATTATCTTGACCGGTTGCAATGACCTCTGCTTGTTCAGGGGGATTCTTAGGCGACTGCACCCAAACTCTGGCCCCAGGATTGTCTGTAGAGCCAAAACCTTTCTGACCTCGTACAGTTAGCAACGTTGGGGCAGTGCCTTTTACCATCTCACCACTGAAGACAGGCATTATTAGCAATTGAGCCACTCGGTCAGTTTTATGTATTAGTAAGTCAACCTTACTGCCATTCAGCAGGAGCACCTTAATCTCTCCCTGATAATCACTATCAATGATTCCTCCAAGCACCTGAATGCCTTTTACAGCCAGCCCCGATCTAGGGGCAATTAATCCGAAATTTCCAGGTGGTATCTGAACACCAACACCTGTCTCAATGATGACTCGATCTTTACTTTTTATAATGGTGTCATCCATGGCATGCAAGTCTAAACCTGCCGACCCTGGGGTCGCTCTGCATGGAGCCAAAGCTCCGGGAGTAATCTCCCAGTACATCACAGTCTCTCTGATCTCATTGGGTTTAGCAACAACATTCGGAGGAAACAGACGCATAAGTGGGGATTCAGCATTTAGAAAAGGACGGTTATTCAAAATCAATAGCGCTTGAGGCAAAAAATCTCGCCAATTCTTATACTTGTCATCTGTTAATTTGCGCAGTTGGTCTTTTAGCAGGCCATTCAACCTCTCCACAAGACCCGAGGCCTGTGGATAATAGGGTATATGAAACATCCATTCAATATTGTTTTCCACACAGAATTCCTGTACCAATCTTCCACGAAAATTAGATGCATTATCAGATTGAATTTGGAATGGCACACCATAATACATCATAATCAATTCCAATGTTTTAATAGTATTCAGTTGGGTAGCTTGCTTACAGGGAAGGGCCACCAACAGGCCACTGTATGTATCAACAATGGTGCAAACATATTGACAATTCCTACTCATAGGGAGTGGACCAATGTAATCAATCTGCCAAATTTGAGCGGGCACTTTCCCGCGATGTAAATGACCTTTAACAATTTGGGGCACTTTGCGCTGCCTGATATGCTGACAAATGGGACAATGTAGAATAACATTTTTAATTAAATCTAGGGGAATATAAATTCCTCGATCAGCAGCCCACCCGCTAGTGGCTTTCTCTCCAAAGTGTCCTGCTTTCTGGTGTGCCCATTTCGCCAATCCCGCAATATCAGAATCTTGCGTGTCCACCACTGCCTCAGCAATTTTAGATTTCTCATCTGCAATATTATGAAAGAATTTGTCAAGAGAGTCTATCGGGGTATGAGCATCCACATGGAAGATTGTAACAGTACTCTGTGGGAGCATTTCCCAAATCTCCTGCCATAATTCTTTTCCCCACAATTCCTTGGAATGGATTTTCCAACTATGGGAATGCCAAGTCGGTAACCAAACTGCCAGTCCATTGGCAGTAGACCAAGAATCGGTAAAAATATGACATATGCCAGGTAACTCTTGTTTCAGAACTTGATAAACAGCATAGAGTTCAGCAAATTGACTGCTCTTACCCTCACCAGTTGTACTCAGCAATTTTTGTGTGATCGGATTATAGGACACTGCCTTCCAATGCCGTTTCGTCCCTATGAACCTTGCTGAACCATCCGTAAACCAGACATGGTTTCTGTCCTCTGCGGACAAATCATCAAAAGGTTTACCCCACTTAACAGGAGATTCCTGTACTAAAGGTACGAAACATTCACTCTCAGTTTCAGTTGATGGCGCCCGTGCCACCTGCTCATGCAAAGATGCAACTCCTTTTTGTCCCACACGTGCCCTATCTTGTATATACCATTTCCATTTAATCACACTCGCCTCTTGAGCGTGTCCAATTCGGTGAGTTTTCGGCGAACTCATAACCCACTGCATGATAGGAATTTCAGGTCGCAAAACTATATCATGTCCCAAAGTCAACTGCTCGGTATCCACCAGAGCCCAATAACATGCAAGTAGCTGTTTCTCAAAAGGTGTATAACGCTCACCAGCATCAGGTAACTTTTTGGTCCAGAAACCTAACGGTACTCTACTCTTGCCTTGTTTCTGCCACAAACTCCAATTCGCATAAAGGCCTTGTACAGACACATTCAAATCCACATCACCATCACATACAGGCCATAAATCCAGAGCATGCTGAATTGCTTCTTTTGCCAGACTGAACGCATCTTGCTGTGGTTTATCCCATTCAAATGCATTCTTTTTACGAGTGACACGGTACAAAGGGGCCAATATTTGACTCAAATGAGGAATATGCTGGTGCCAAAATCCAAACAAACCAATGAAGCTTTGGGCTTCTTTCCTATTTCTCGGAACTGCAAAATCAAGAATTTTCTGTTTAACCTGAGGGATCACTTCTCGGTGCCCTTCATGCCAATTAATACCCAAAAATTTTACAGCTTGGGACGGACCTTGTAATTTATCCGGGTTGATTTCCCAACCTTTCTCACGCAGGCACTCAATGACTCTATCCAATTGGGTGTGAACTTCCTCTCGTGATTCGCCTTGGATCAAAATATCATCAATATAGTGACATATCTGAATTTGTGGATGAACCGATACCTCAGCCAGATGCTCTGCCACCAGCCGGTGACATATCGTAGGACTATGCACATAGCCCTGAGGAAGACTTCTAAACGTCAACTGACGCCCGTTCCACGTAAAACTGAATTGTTCCTGACACTCAGGGGCAATCGGAATCGAAAAGAAAGCATTAGCAATATCAATGGACGCATACCATGTACCTGGATGTTTTTGGATTCTTTCAATTAGGGTAATAACATCCGGTACTGCAACAGTCAAAGGGGGTGTGTGTCTATTCAATTCTCGATAATCAACAGTCATGCGCCAAGAATTATCACTCTTACGTACAGGCCAAACAGGATTATTCCAAGCAGAAGTAACTGGAGTTATAACTCCTGCATCCACCAACTCCTGAATAGTGGTACTAATCTCTTCATGACCACCTGGAATACGATACTGCTTCTGACGAACCACTTTTGTCGCCTGGGGAACTTTTATGGGGGGCATTCTTAAACGACCAACCCGTACAGGCCTGGACGATATATAATGTTTAGTTCCAAATTGGTAACATCCATCATCTAAGTGCAAAGTCATTCCTTTCAAGATATCAATTCCAATTATGAATTCTAAGAGTGGCACCACTAATACAGAGTATTCTTTTCTAGGAATTCTACCTATTCTCATTTCAAGTAAGGTTTGAACTGCGGGAGTTTCCTTTCCACCTAATCCGGTAATTGTAAAAGGCTGACCTTTAAACTTCTTTGATTTTCCATGAATAAGAATGGCCTCCGCTCCTGTATCTACCAATGCTCGGGCCCTTTGGATATTACGATGTCTCCAATAAATATCAATATCTACATAGGGTCTATTATCTCTGTGAGCCCATCTGTGTACTGGAGCTTGACCTATTTCCTAGTCATCTTTACTGCGTTCTGTGTACCAGGATAAATCAGGGTAAAGACTCTCACGTTTCCTAGGTATCGATACCTCCTGTTCATATCCATCTCCATTACGAAATGGATTACTGTTCCCTGCATTGTACTGCGGGTTTCGATCGGCCAATATGTGTCGATCCTCTCTCCTTCTCAACTCAGGGGATTGATCCCTATCATCTCTACGTCTGCTGTTAACATAATCATCTCTCCCCCTCTCTCTTTCCCCCTCTCTCTCCCTGTCTCTCTCACGACGGGGGGACAAATCACGTGCATAACGTCGATCATCACGACGATCAGAGCGCCCACGGCGGTCGTCATCACCGCTACTGTCAGAAAAACCACGATCACACTCAGTTGTCCGAACACGCCGGGCACCCTCCTTTCGATCCAAACCACGTTTGCGAAACATTTCCCACAAACGAAAAGTAGTCTCACCATCAATGTCCTCCTTTCGCACACCATCAGCCAGAAGAGCAAGAAACATATCACGTCTAGTAAGTTTATTGTCACCAGGAATACGAGTGTCAGGCCGGGATTGCCGTTCAGGTTTAAACCACTCACCCAACTCACCGAGTTGGCGTACCGATTCCAGCACCACAGATAACATGTTACCAGTCTGATTAATCAATAAAGTCATCATAACCTGCTTATAAGCAACAGGGGAAGAACGAATAATACGATTCCGCACAGAAGATGTCAAGAAACCATCAAGCAACCTGTCAGCAGTATTCAGAAAAATTGCCGTTTTCATCACCTCCTCTTTGAGACGTTGCGTAGCATCGCGCAAAGTATACCACGGTTTGTCATTCACAGGCCGATCAGATTCAGTAGGATATTTTTGATTACAACCCTCAGTCGCCAATTGAAGCAAAGAAATTTGACCACCAACATTAAAGTTACGAAAATGATCCTGTACAGTAGAATCCGAACTCAAGGAACAAAACTTCAAACAATCGCCAGCATCCAACATAATGCCAGCAGCGCCCAGTTCATAAAGGCGCACCATCCATGTGAGTAAGGACTCACCAGCTCGCTGCCGAAATCTTTGTAAAATATCACTAATTTCTTGTTGAGTAAAATCCTCCAAAGAGTCTAAAGCAATACCATTCGGAGCACCGGGAGCCTGCTGCAATTTCCGCCGAAAAACCGGATGCACCGAGACCGCGGGACGAGCAGCACAAGGAGCTCGACCAGTACACGTAGAGGAACAATCAGTGTAAGAAGCATCGACCCCACTCGAAGGACGAACGCAATCATGGAGTGCACCATCAGAGGCGCAAGAAGCAGACTTACAATCACGGCCGGAGCGAGAGGACTCGCGCTTGGCAGACTCCTCACCCGAGGAAGGAGAATCACTCGAGTTCCAGATATTACCATCCCATTCATCAGGATTCCAATCCAGTCCGGCTTTCGCCACGACCAGACGCACCTTTCGCTTCGAAACCCGACCACGCCGATTTTTGTATTTATAACGAGCAATTCGCACAGCCGCCCTCTCGGCAATAGTTTGGTACGTCTCAAGTTTGTCAGCAAGTAACTTATTTTGACACCGTAACAAAGTATGAGCATTCTGAATCTCAACAAAATTCGCTTCCACATCCTTATGCACATTCTGTAACTTCAACAACCTCTCATGCAGGATCCTGTACGCAGACAGAACAATCCAACCTCTGCGCCCCAAAACGGGAAGTTCATCACCCTTAGATACCGGCGCCTTCTGTAAACAAGTAATCACATCAGCCGGCTCCGCCAGCTCCAAAAAAGAATTCCAATTCTCACTCAAACCAGTAGAATCAGCCCACTCACGGGCTAAGGCTTCATAAGGCGTCGAATCCCAGCCGGGAATATCAACGGGTAACTTAAAAGTAGATTTCGACTTTCTAGAAAACATGTTTGAAAATAAAGAAAAAGAGAAAAAGAAAAAGAAGAAAGAGAAAAGAAAACTACACTCACAGTTATGTAAAAATAATATACAAACGAAACCACGCACGCACCAGAAGCAAACACGATACAACCACAACGCACACAGGTTTCGTAAACGGTTCGTGACGCCAAATGTTCTGCTTGGGTTTTCGGATCAGATAGAACCCACTCATCAGGGCCTCACTAACCCAGCCAGAACGTTACCCCCCCCCTCCCTAGAACCTATTTACAATCCTACAACCACATATATCTATCACCTAAGGACAGGGGATTCCTCCTATGTATACCAAGATCTCACAATCGGCGGCCTCGCGATCCCCTACGAATCCAGACCTCTCTGCCCATACGACAGTATCACAAGTGGCGGCCTCGCGGTCCCATACGAACCCAGACCTCTCTGCCCAGACGACAGTATCACAAGTGGCGGCCTCGCGGTCCCATACGAACCCAGACCTCTCTGCCCAGACGACAGTATCAGCAAAATCGGCGGCCTCGCGGTCCCATACGAACCCAGACCTCTCTGCCCAGACGACAGTATCAGCACAATCGGCGGCCTCGCGATCCCCTACGAATCCAGACCTCTCTGCCCATACGACAGTATCACAAGTGGCGGCCTCGCGGTCCCATACGAACCCAGACCTCTCTGCCCAGACGACAGTATCAGCACAATCGGCGGCCTCGCGATCCCCTACGAATCCAGACCTCTCTGCCCATACAACAGTATCACAAGTGGCGGCCTCGCGGTCCCATACGAACCCAGACCTCTCTGCCCAGACGACAGTATCAGCACAATCGGCGGCCTCGCGATCCCCTACGAATCCAGACCTCTCTGCCCATACGACAGTATCACAAGTGGCGGCCTCGCGGTCCCATACGAACCCAGACCTCTCTGCCCAGACGACAGTATCAGCACAATCGGCGGCCTCGCGATCCCCTACGAATCCAGACCTCTCTGCCCATACGACAGTATCACAAGTGGCGGCCTCGCGGTCCCATACGAACCCAGACCTCTCTGCCCAGACGACAGTATCACAAGTGGCGGCCTCGCGGTCCCATACGAACCCAGACCTCTCTACCCAGATGGCAGTCTCATACGACAGTTCATCCTATGGTCACCATAACATACAAAAAGGGCTCACTATTCATCAGATCACACAAGGATTGCCAGTTTGAGTATAGCCTGTTCTCAGGTTCGAGGGGCTCCTCTTTCCCTTATTCAGTTACCACTTACCTGATCAGGGTTAACATCTGTTCATGTAGCCGCAGCTGACTAGAAGAATAGGCTACCCTCTTATACAAGAACACGCAGCACATGTTGGTTCACTACAAACTGGATACTTTATTACTCATTACATACATAATCACATAACATTACGATATAACACATAACCTGCAAAGAAAAGTGAAAGATTAAGTTGTACACTCTAATAAGAAAGGGTCGACATCACCTTAGTAGTATGTAGCCTGCACTCAGTGGTCATCTAGGTTCCCTTCTCGTCTGTATCTCGTTCGCCTGGAATCACCCTTCTTCGAGTCACTGGGACCTCTTCCTTATCGGCTACTCTCTCCTCTCTGGCTATTCTGCTAGGAAAGCATCTGTCTCTCGGTTCTTCTCCGCCTTCAAGATGGCGTCTGTCTTCCCTGGAATAAGTAGTAGCTTTACTGCTAACGGCCAGATGCCGCCTACGGACTGAACTTGTAACTGCCTCAGAATTTCACTAATATAGAGGTGCATTTCCTCATGGAAAATTCCGGCCCGTAACCTGCCGCCCACCAAATTCTTGTACCTCCCCGTACCAAGGACACGTTCCCAGCCGGCCGGCCTGATGTAGTGTCTTCGGCATGAAGAAAAATACAATCCTTCGATAAGGGCCGGCCTGAACCGGTTCTCTCCAAGCGAATAACACCTCATAACTAAAACATAACTCTTGGCCTAGAAGCATCCCAAGCTGCCGAAGCAGAAAGAAAGATGGAGTCTCTCCCGTTTGAGGCCTACCAGGCCTGAATTCAGCACAGCTCCATGAAATACCCTCACTACAGGACAGGTTATCCCTAATACTAACGAATCTATCCCCTAGGCTATGTCTGCAAGCCCTGATCTATGGGGAAGAGCACAGAATCATGTCAAAGTGCCTAGTAAATAGGCTCTATTCACTACTCTAACCCTTAGGCTTGAATGGTAAGAGACTGAAGTCACATTCAATCACTTGTTAACACAAGAAGGCCAGGAAAATCGAGCAGAACAGAGGCCCTGTGACAATACAGGAGATAAAAGCAGCGATCAAGGGCATGGCTCCTGGGAAGACTCCCGGCCCAGATGGCCACCCTGCAGATTTTGAACGCTGTCTTCATAGCTGACCTGGCCCCCAGACTGGAGGCTTTGTATTCTGAATCACTGAGGCTGGGCAAATTGCCAGTATCTGCCAGTGATGCCCTGCTGATACTGCTCTCGAAAATGAAACAGAGGTGCACACGTGTCTGCATCCTGTCCTCTGTCTATGTTGAACATGGACTTTATTATTCTTGGTAAGGTGTTGTCATTGAGGTTATTACCTTATATGCATATGTGGGGTCTTATTCACAAGGACCAAAATGGCTTCATAGCAGAAAGGTTACATCCGTAAATCTTCAATGACTATATCATATCCTATACCACCCGAGTATCGCTTCAATCCCGAATGCTCTCGTCATGTCAGTTGACCTTGCAAAAGTCTTTGACTCAGTCAGATGGGACTTCCTACAGGCAGTCATGCTAAAGATGGGGTTGGGTGAGAGATGGTCCAGATGTGTCTGGTTATTGTACACTACTCCGATGGCTAGGGTTAGAACAGGAGGCATTGTCTCCGCCACATTTGAAATTTATCAGGGGACTAGATAGGGGTGTCCTCTTTCTCCTGTCCTGTTTGCTCTGGCCTTGAGCTGTTGGCAGAACTTTTCTGCCAGAGAGGATCAGGCCATGGGATAGTGGTGGACGGAAGGGAGCATATTATTTCCTTATATGCAGATGACCTTGCGCCACAAATGGAATCTGGGACCAGTACTTTGCTCACTTAGATCGTGTGTACAGTTTTGGCGGACCCTGAAATTTCTAATAATGGCAAGAATTTCCTTGTCTAAAATGATTATGTTAGCCAGACTATTATATTTGTTTTGTTAACCTTCCGGTCAAGATAACACACTCCTGATTCAGGTTCAATCAACTCGACTCGCTGTTATGAGACCTGATATGCGATGGAGGCCTTAATAGGGTCTCCTTGGCAAATTTTTAAAGACCTCCAAATGGCGTGGACCTAGGGGCCACAGACTTTGATTTGTATTATCTATCTGCTCAGCTTCAGTGAACTGCTCAGTGGCTAGACGGTGAGCACACCACAGAACTGGGGTCCATCACACTGGCGAGCAACCAAGAACTGTTGCTGGAAAGACTCCTGGATCTGAGGATGGTGATCCCTGAACTGGGAATATTGTTGAAGGTAGCCTTGCAGTGTTGGCAGAGGTGCCTGAAAAGGACAGCCTGGACCCCCTTTATGCCCCAGACTTGCCACTTGGTGGGACTGCCACATGGTAACACCCTCTACATTTACAGGATGACAGCTGACCGACTGGACTAGCGTGGGACTGATCACAGTGGGGGAATACTATCAACATGATTAACGATGTACTGGCCCATACGCTCCCTTGTACAGCAGAGGTGTGCCTTTTGGGCCTATTTCCCAGAATAAGAGCGCGAACTGCTGGTACCAGATTTGCATACCTGGATTTGGTGCTAGCTGGCACAAAATTAGCAGTGAGATGGACAGCTAGGATAGGTACCACAACTTGTGGGTACAGGACGTGGAACGGTGGGCTAGAGCAGAGGAACAATTCAAAAAAGGAGGTTTGCCCTAATACTCCACCCACATCTGGGCGAAGAAACACTGAAAAATAGAATAAGTGATGTGGCGGAATGGATCTGGGAATCTTTTATATTGGAAGGACACTTAGATGAATCCTTCACCTAGAATATATATCCCGAAGGTTTCTTAATATATTAAAAAAACACCCATCAGCATATGATCCACAGTTGTGTATATTTATATCAATACGTTTTTTTTTAGAAGGATCAAGATACAACAAATGAAAAATCAACACATATATATACACTAAATTCAATATACATAAACAATCACAAACATATCTGTACACAAATATATACAATTCCTGTTTACCCTAACTATAACCCATCTATATAAGCACAAAAAGAGAGTATATTCATAAACCCTCTTCAATCATTAGGCTGTGCTAAACAATTCCTTTTTGCACTTAATTCAAATTTTTTGGGGCTTCTCCAAAATGTGGTGTCAACACGTTTCAGCCCGATTAGTTAGGGCCTCATCAGGACTGGGGTAAAAGGAAACCTACAATAAACAGAATGTATTCCTTATATTTACAAATATACACTTAGACATTTTGATGCATGGGCATTTGCGATTACCATATTACGATTGCTTAAAAATCGCTATGTGGTAATCGTCAATTGTAACTTTGATGCATGTGCCCCATAGGGACTTATTTATTCTTTGGCAAGATGTATGTACTCCATTCTGCCAGGTCAGTGGAGGGATGCACTTTGCTGCCATGGAAGAGTGAAGTTTATCATATTTAGAGATCTCGACCAGGCAGGCAGAGATTTATGGGGCTTCAACAAAGTTGCTGTTATGGGAGACTACTGGGCCCTATTACGATGTCGGCGGTCCTCCAGCAGCGCTGCCACTGTGCTGTCCTCTGGAGGACCGCCAAAGCTGTGGTGCACCCACAAGCTGGATTTGTAGTTTAATCCTGGTCTGGCAGGTAGTGCTGCGGCGGTCTCACAGTCGTGGGCAACATGCAGCCCACCGCCTTGACGGCACCTGCAGCACGTTGCTGCAAAGTGTGGCATGCATGCCACGCCCTGCAGGCACATGGGTGCAATTTCAGGGAGGCACAACATTTGCCCCCCTATATACACCCCCAGACCTAGGAGCAGCACTGGGGCCCAGTTAGGGCCCCCATTGTTGCCTTTCATCCACCCTTTTCATTGCAGGCTCACCGCCATTATTATTGTATAAATTGGATAATTGAGACCAAATCTCAGCAAAATTTCAAGCATTGCTCCTCCATAACAATTTCCCCCATCAAAGTCTTCTGTTGGCCAGATACCATGGATTAATGATATTAGGTAACCTCAAACGTTTGTGGGTATTAAGTAATGCTCATTAAAAGTGTATGCATGCACGCACAATACTGTGTTACATATTACACTAAGAGCATCTGTGTTTTAATTCGACTTTAAAAAAACCTGTTTGTATTATATGGTTTGTTCTAAGTATTTATATAGCACTTATCAACCCAGACAAGGCGCTAAAGCCACTCCCTCGATGTGGGAGCCCACTATGAGGGATTTAGTCATGTATAAGGGTTATCTTCATTACGCCTACTTTTGGTAATGTGCAACTCACTGACATTTATTGTGGAATTCCTTACACATGGAGGTTGATGTCTTGAGTTTTGAGTAATATGGGATGCATCACACCATTAGGAACTTCGACATTATATTGGATTGGATTGATACGTAAGTAGAGCTTTCTACTCCTGACAAGTTGCTGAAGTGCTTTACGGATGAGTACCACTGCTCTATAATATTGGAGACATTAGTCATGCAAAATGAGTTAAATGTATCATGGTTTGTTCAAACATTGTCATACATGCAGTTTATACCTCTGAAAAATAGGCAGCGGTTGGGGAAAATAAGGAATTGCGACTTACAGTATTTGACTCCGTCTTCAGAGGTTCCAAAGTTACTTTTTTATTGTGTTAAAAAAACTCAGGAAACACGAGAAAGTCGGACAGGATAAACTAAACTTCTGAGACAATTTTCATTCAGACATTGAACTCTATTTTAATATCTCCTCTGTTTTAATGTTGAATCTGTGTGATTTATATACTATCTGATTTTAGGCACATTTTTGTTAACCAAATATACTTCAATGGGTTAACGCATCTGCATGTTTTGTTTTTATCACATCTGGGCGTTGTTTTAACCACATCTGTTCAATATATTTTTTATCACTCTGCATGCTTTATTTTTTGCCATTCAATGGACCTCACTTTGTAGACTAGCACTGGGAGGAAGACCTTTGAGAGCAAGAAAACATTTAAGCTGCTTTTAATTTCATGCGCTGGTCTATTAAAGTGTCGGCGATATTCATACCTAAAAATATGCTGTAAATTCGTTGAGGCTGAAAATACTTCACTATAGCTGGCTACCATATTTTAGCACTTGCATATCAAAGAGTCCCGCATTCCACGCCTGCCCCAGAAAGAACCCTGGTGCATCGCATGGAAGAATGTATCTGAAAATGTAATTATTGGACTGGAGTACAAGGTCCAACTGATTCTTGCTGAAAAGCAGACAAATCACAGCGGGAGAAAATACTGCCAAACACTAGGCTATTGTAACCTAGGACTTCTGAAAAAACGATCAGGGCGAATTTGCAGGATTCAAAATGCTCCATCAAGCTCAGCAGCTCCAGTTTCGCACTGCCAACACATATCCGCCATTGTGCGCCTCCTACAGTGCAGCTATAGGTAGCCTGAGTGAAAAGCGCCAACTACTATACACAATAGGCCTTATTTAGAATTTGGTGGACAGGATACGTGCTCAAAATGTGGCAGATGTCGCACCCGCCATATTACTAGTGTCATAGGCCATAATGCACTTGTAATACAGACACATTTGTAATGGAATATCTCATCCTCCAAGCTCTAAATAAGGTACATTTGTTTAAAATTGTACTCATGATACTAATGTTTTACAGTTTGCTGTTGAAGTATATATTGAATGGATAACTTACTTGCTTTTAGAAGGAAAGCATACAATGTAAGCTGTGCGTTGTTAATTTAGCCTAACAGTAGGCCTGGAATGTATTCTCACTGTATTTTTCAGCTAACGGTTGAATTCACTTTTTGCTTGCATTGTGGAATGTTTTATGTATTTTGTGTTCCCACTGCAGGTAGACAAGGATTCCTTTGTTGAGAGAAAGAGTTATTGTTCCTAGTAGATAGAGAGGCCTGAGAAGAAGAAATGCGATAGCAGATGAGGGATGCGTTCTCATGGGAGAGGAGAAGGCAGCAAGGACGAACAAAAATATCTCAACACGTGAACATTTGAGCGTAGAATGTAACCGGGACAATGCTAGAATAATGGAAAATCACTAGTAACGCTGTGGGATGTGCCTTAATTCAGAGATTGCTTATGGTGTAACGTAATTAGGGATAGCTGACACTCTTTCTCTAGGATGCCTTGAGGTACAGACCTCATCTTTGGCTTTGTGGCTTCATGCTACATGACTCTGGTTGGAGTTCTTCTTAGGAGGGCTCTAACATCTGACACCTTTTCCCATCTTTGCTGAAGATTACTTTAGGTTAGGATTTTCACTTTAAGGTAGTGTAAGGACAGTTAGGGAATTGTAGGGGCTCATGCATGAAATTTTGATGCAATCCAATGCACTTTTTGTCTCCTGATAACGTATGTTGTGTTGATAAAAATATATATATATTTTTTTATATAGGATAAATCGGTTCCTGAGATTTTGCTCCATCCAATTTACTTTGTTCTTTTACATCCTCATGCTGAGACTGGTGCACATTAATCTGTTTCAGAATTTGAAATAAACAACCAACCTGAATGTAGCTGTTGACCTTAGTTCTCCCTAAGTAGTTTGATTAATTTGAAATTTAGGTATTGTGAAAGGAGTTTTTTCTTTAGATCACATGCTGCACATCAAGAACCATCGACCAGATCATTGAGGAGTATGGGTTCCGGCTTTTCCTATGTCACTAACTGTGCAGATATATGATGGGAAATCCAGCAATGTTAATTCCTGTGCAGACTTCTCTAAATCACATAATTTATCATAAATATTCCTTTAAACTCCTCAACCTCTACCTCTGCTCGCCTTCTTTTTCTCAAATTCAATTTTCTCAGCTACTTTCCTCCATTACATTGAGACCCACTCTTTGCAGTTAATAGTTTGGTTAACCATATGAAAAGAAATAGGCGTCACAGAAATGACAATGATTAGTAAATGAGTTAGTATGCTTCCCAACAATCCACTGCCAATGCCACTAAGCCATCTACCAAATGCAGAAGAATCCTTTCCCTATTACTTCCCAGGCACCAATCTCTTCCAGATCCTTCATATCTTTAGAAACCACAGAAATATTAGTAACACACCTATTCATTTCAATATTCTTGCTAGGCACATATGTGAAGCACTGCCGAACACATAATATGCGGCCCACTCCATCCTCCTTAATGAGTAAGATACCTAAAGCAGGTCTGTTCTGCAAAACCTTTTATCTAATTGATACAAGCTCAGAGTTCATAGCAGTTAAAGCTCCATCTGTATTAGTAGTGAGATGGTCAACCAAAGTAGGCATCTTTCTAATCTTCAGGTCATTCAAAACTACTTCTGCAGAAGAAATCATAGTGCTAAAGATGTTATCCACTACTTGAGAAGCACTACACCTGGCTCTGTTCCATTATCATCTATTTCATCTACATAGTACACCTTAGGAAACATCAAAGCTAAAAAGCAACTACCAATCCAATTTGCAGGAAGCTGAAAATAGGTGTTCTTCCCTCACAGATAATACATTCCAGAAACAACAGGATCCTTCCCAGCAAATACCTGCTCACTGATAACCACAAATCTCTATTCACATTCACTTCTGACCTCCATCCGAGGACTCTTAACCTGGTCCTTTCTTTTCATAAAGTAGAGTTTTCACTCTCTTTGCCAGTTCACATGTACCTTTGGGTGTATTCCAGCAGCTCACAACTTTTCCTCTTCCTTTTGCCAGCCCCCTTTAAATCCTCTTCTTGCCTTTCTCTGAATGTCTTCCCTTCTTACCTCCAGTTTTTCAATAAAATACTTCTTAGGTCTAGACAACTTACTCATCATTCTTTCTTCATGAAATCTGGGCACATCAATTTCTGCGATAGAGGTAAAATACTATTTCACCTTTTCTATAGATTTTGTGCCAGTTTTCAAATTCATATTTTTTACATAGGCACGTAACTTAAAAGCAGATTGTAATATGAGAAGTAATATTTGCAACAACCTCTTTGATAAAAGCTAGTGAGAATTACAGTACAATTGTGTGAATAGGTAAGATGCAAGTGATGATATGTAACTCCGTCTGCTGTAGATGCAGGCAATTAGGTGCATTTGTAACAGTAATGTTCATGCAAGATGCATGACTATTCATTGAGGGGACTGAAAAAGACATTCATTGTGAAATTTCCCTCAGACCCATCCCTGTCTAAAATCTTCAGGTTAAATCTATGCTTCTCTTCTAAATAAGGGCCAGATCTACGACCCTAAATTGCATGTGCAAATGGGTTTGCAACCCGTTTGCACATGCAAAATGTATCAGGGCCATGTACAATTCCTAATTAGCGAGTCGCAATTTATTTGCGACTCGCTAATTAGGAATTGCGAGCCGCCATTAGGAAGGGGGTGTACCAAGGGCGTCCCTTCCTAATAGCGAGTCTCTATCCTATGTAGGAATGTTTTGCGACCACAATTGCGGTCGCAAAACACTCGCAAATTACCGTCCTCTTCAAGAGGGTGGCAATGGAGTCCCAAGTTGGATGGGGTCCCCTGGGGACCCCTTCCCCTTTGTGACTGGCTCCAAAAATATTTTTTAAGGGCAAGCAGTGGTCCCAGGGACCACTACCTGCCCTTAAAAAATGAAACGAAAACGTTTCATTTTTTCTTTTGTAAATACAACCCGTTTTCCTTTAAGGAAAACGGGCTGCATTTAAAAAAAACAAAAAACGCTTTATTGAAAAGAAGTCCCAGATATTGAGGTCTGCTGAGCCCAGCAGGCCACCATCCCTGGGAGGGCCAGCCATTCCCAAAAGGGTTGTAAATTGCGAGTGGTTCATTAATATTCATGAGCCTCGCATTTTGCGACCCAATCGGGAATCCCTAACAGTGTCTCTGACACTGTTGTACAGTTGTTTTTGCGACTCATAATTTTTCACTATTTATGAGTCGCAAAAGCAAATGGTCGTACATCTGGCTCAAAGTCCACTAATAGACCTCTCACCAAAATACCTAAGCCAATTGCCAATATTATTATCATGGTACAATTGTTTGGTGAATTAGACATCATATTTTCTCTCAAGTCAGATAAAAAAACACAAAAATCAAAAGCAGAATTCTTCTTGAGGTTTTTTCAGTAAAAATTTGCAAAACCTCAGTTCTTTAGAAGTGAGTATATTAGTTAATTTATTCTTGGAAGTTGATCCCAACCCTACAACAGGTCTCTCTAATAATGACAACCCTGCTCTTCAACTGGACCATGAGAATTCTCACAAGATATACAGCAAAAATGTGCATCTGGATGTGTCACTTAAATTCAGTCAGTCCACAATCAAAACAAAATCAATCAATATTCAGGGTAGCACTATTAATGGAGATTTCTTAAAAGCTTTCTGCTGATCTTTAATCTCATGTGCTCTCTTGTCATGCCTGCTTTCAGCAAAGTAAGTCCAGGTCAGGAGCTGAGTACCTTCAACTAGGCACCCGTTGTCTTTTTGATCTTTTCGATCATCTTACTACTGGCTGTTAACTATCATTACCAATTTGCTCACTTGTCTCTTTGTTGATAGTGTCTGGGATGCATTCCTCTGACACAAGAGTAGTCGCCTGCTCAGCATTTCTCCACAATCTTTCTCTTCTATGCTTCCCTCTCGCCAAACTGCTTGCAAATTTCTTAGGCTCAGGGCGCACAATTACAGTTTCTGTGGCTTGGTTCACTGAGGTGACTTTTGGCTCATTCACCATAGGCTCTGCGCTAGTTTCCAGTTGACAGTGAGATGCTTGTGCACAATCTTCTCCCTCGGAGACTTCAATCTGCACTGGAGTTTGACTCTGCAAATCAGTGATTGTTGCCACCACTTCTTCACAAGTTTGTCTCACTCTTTTGGTGTGGGAGGCATTTCGGGAGGCCCCCATACTGTACACCACTATTTGTCACAAGGATGACCTGGAAAGGACCACACAAGCCTTGCTCCAGACATGATGTCCTGATGTGTTTCTTCACCAGAATCTAGACCCCCTTAATGAGATCACGGCACTGTTCTTACCTTGGAATTGGAGTTGCCAACTTAACCTGGTGAGAGACAAAAGGCACCACATCAGCCAGTCCTTTTCAGTACTCAAGAATCATATCATCTGTAATATTCACAAGCACAGCTTCAGGCACTACGGGAAGTCTCATGGCCCGCCACATCAGGATTTTGTGGGGTGAGTCCGGTCCTCTGATCAGGGGTGCTTTTGATGATAATCAGAACCAGGGGAAAGGGGTTAGGCCACTTGAGGGAAATAGGCACACACACTTTGGCAAGTCGAAACTCCGGCATCCCATTAATTTTCTCCATAATCCTGAATACCTTTAGCCTGTAAATACAGAAAAACCTCTGTTTTACCTGAAGGGCTACAAACAACATCTTCAGAATCTCATTTTTAAAATGAGTCTTATGATTTGGCGGAACTGGACGAACCCAATGGTGTTGGTACGATCACTGACAAGCAGTGCTTGGGAACCCACTAGGTGAGTAAAAGGCCCCTCACACACCAACCTAGTTGGTGTCATGCTTCATCATAGGGGCCCCAACCGGGTGGCCGAGCGCCTCCCGGTTGTGCTGCAACGCCTGACTACAGCGGAGCTGGTGTGGTGTAATAGTGTGATGTGGTGAAAGTTTAAAAATACCTCTGAGAATCCTTGCCTCGGGAAATTTATTAGTGGCGGCTCAGGATATATGAAAATTAAGATTATGTGATGCAACTACGAAAGAATTTAGTTTCTAATAGTTGACTATGTGGTTGGTCTACATGTTTCAGCCCACCTCAGGGTGTGCGGGCCTTTCTTTAGGACCAGGAAGTGCAGTGAGTGGCAAAGTAGAGCCACGTGAATAGTGAAAAAATTAAAAAGGTAATTTACCTACACACTCTCTAAGGTGTGTGGAAACGGTATCGGCTCAGTGGCAGATACCGCAGCGGAAAAAGACACTATGGCTGATTTTGATCGCTGATCAGGAAAGGGAGGAGTGCGCTCCTCGGAACACAGATTTTGGTCAGGAAGCAGCACCCGCTTGGCACCTACTGTGGTCTCCCGGAGATCCGTTTCCACACACCTTAGAGAGTGTGTAGGTAAATTACCTTTTTAATTTTTTCACTATTCACGTGGCTCTACTTTGCCACTCACTGCACTTCCTGGTCCTAAAGAAAGCCCCGCACACCCTGAGGTGGGCTGAAACATGTAGACCAACCACATAGTCAACTATTAGAAACTAAATTCTTTCGTAGTTGCATCACATAATCTTAATTTTCATATATCCTGAGCCGCCACTAATAAATTTCCCTCGGCAAGGATTCTCAGAGGTATTTTTAAACTTTCACCACATCACACTATTACACCACACCAGCTCCGCTGTAGTCAAGCGTTGCAGCACAACCGGGAGGCGCTCGGCCACCCGGTTGGGGCCCCTATGATGAAGCATGACACCAACTAGGTTGGTGTGTGAGGGGCCTTTTACTCACCTAGTGGGTTCCCAAGCACTGCTTGTCAGTGATCGTACCAACACCATTGGGTTCGTCCAGTTTTGATAAAACTTATATATACTACAGGGGATATGGACGCACCCCTGCCTCCCTAGCTCTCTCATTGTTCTCTCCTCTTATGATTTGGCACCAGAGAAACTGGGCAGAAACTGGGAATCAATTACCTCAAAAACAGCTTGGTGACAGCAGGGCTGCCATTATTTCTAGTCGGGTATACTTCCATCCAACTGGATAAGGTGCAGACTACTGCCAAGATATAGCAGAGTCAGTGCATGTGGGTATTTCAACAAAACAAAGCTACATTCAATTAACGGGACCACCTCTCTTTCTTATGTGACTCACAGCCATGACAGACTTCTTGCCTGCATCTAACTGCTGGCAAGTAATACATCTGTGACATAGGTTCTCTGCAATGACGCGGAAATGGGGGTTAAACCAGTAAGTCTTGAAGAGAAGAACCAGAGTGCCTTTCGCTATATGAGTGGTATCCTGGAAATGCCTAGCTATGGGAGACAACATCGCATCTGGTGGATGGATCTCCCATCTGTCGAAACCCAGGTCTCATATGTATTTTTCGCACATCCTTCTCTGACCCACTTCTGCTGTTCACTTTCTGTGGCTTTCTCTTGTTAGTTCTTAATCTCCTAAGTATCAGCAATAGTCAACAACATGTTTGAAGCAACATCATTGTCTGAGTTTCATAAGTGATCTCCATCAAATATGCAACACTCTAAAGTGCAGTACCATTCCATCTCATCCACATGGTGGCTTCCAGCAGTTACAAAATCCCATCCACACCAAACCCGTACTGACTATCAGTATGGATAGTAACTCTCAAATTGTTAGAGGCACAGCACGCTCTAGTATGAGTAATCAGTTCAGCCACTGTGCAAAAGTTACATTGCCCAAATAAGGGGCTTCTACAACAACCTACAATGTGCACACATAAGCTGCTCTCAGAATTCCAAGTTAAATTTGAGCACTTCCAGAGGAACATCTTGAATATCGGGTCTTGGATTGGCGCACAGCTCTGTCACTTCAAGACAGACATGGTCATTCCCATTATCATCGTCATCAGATATAGGCAAAGACAAAAGTGTAAGACGGTTCAAGATATGACACTTCATAGTTTTGGTTGACAGACTTGCTCATATCTTGTGAGTCTGCTATTTGTCAGGTGTTGTGTTTAATTATGAGTTAACAAAATGTCGACTGAGCGACGGGCCATTGCAGTAAGCAACTATCCCATCACTGCGCCTTCACATTGCTGAATGCTGACACCAACTTTTGGTATTCAGGCATCTCTGCAGCTACAGGATCAAGCGTGGTAGAAAAGTTGGCGACCAGTCACTATATTTCTCCGTGGGTCTGTGTCAACAAAGACAGTGCACACCCTTCACACTGATAATAATAAATGACAAACTCTTTTTTGTAATCAGGCATCCTTGGACCTAGGGCCTGATAGAGACTTTAACTCAGCTAAAGGAAGGCACTCTTGTATTTGGTGCCCCAGGGCAGCAGATCAGACACATCTTTGTGTGTCAGTCTCTGTAGAGGCTTTGCCACAAGGGGAAAGTTGAGGATCCACTGCCAGTAGTAGCCCACCATTCCTCCAATCATCTTGACTTCTCTCTGCATTGTGGGGGGAGGAGGTGTTCTCAAAATTGTAGAGGATCTCTCTTGGCAAACTTTCTTTGCACCCATCTCAACAGGGACCGAGATACAGAACCTCCCTCTGATAGTACTGCAATTTGCTAGTGAACACCTTTTGACCGTTCTCAGCTAAATGGTTCAACAATGCAATGGTGTCTTGTCTGCATGTATCTTGGGTTGTTGACACCTCACAAGCAGGCTGTCAATGTACTGGACCCCATCTGAGTTCCATGGGAACTGTAAGGTCTCCAGATTTTTCTTCAGGATCGGAACGGCAAAGTACAATACAGTACTTGGTCTATGTCTTCTTGCTTAGTACTGGCCATTGCTTGACCCACACTTCAATTTTCTTTACTGCATTGCTCGATATCTTTTTGGGTCATCCTGATGGCAAGTGGGTAAGAACCGCCCCTGACCTCGCTCCTTTGTGACACAGGTCTTACATACCACACTACTATTTACTACAGAGTTGGCCACTGCACTATCCATCTAAAGTGCCTATAGTGCCTATATCTCAGTTTACAATTGGTAAGGAGGAAGAAATACAGAAATATTTTTAACACGGATACCTTTAATTATCCTGTCATCTGCGTATATATTCGCATTTTCTTATTTAGCCATTTAGTCGTTGAGCATATACAAGGAACATATATTTACAAATAACACCTCTAAAACAAAAACCACCTAAGGCTACTGTCCATCAGGAAATATTTCTTATTGTGGAGCCATCTTTAAATAGTATGGACTACCCAGAAGGTTCATACATTGCGTATAGGAACATCACTTTCCAAATCATTCAAAAGAGGCAATGTGAGACTGTTACATCCACAAATAGTTCAATAAATTTGTAGTCCTTCTGTTAAACAACTGTCCAGTGGAGTGGGATCAATAACCCACTGATTATATACAAGGCTTCCATCCTAGTGGAGGTTAGCTCTATTAGTCGGTGTAGGGAAATGTTTAATACGCAAATAATTAGTGAGAAATAATAATGTGCAAAGGTGAAATTTAATAAAAGCAACAATGCTTCAAAGTAACAGCGGTCTTAACTCAAACGAAAAATGGTTAATTCATAAAGTTGCTAGTTCGTAAAGGCAAGCATACTCAAATTGAAAAGAGTATACTCTAAATCGAGCCAATTAATTATAAATAATGAAACTAGGAATAAATCCTACCGGCGGGCCACCACCATTACACCCTATATGTGTAAAGAACAGATTTAGAGAACTTGTAGACATCGCGGCTCACATTCTAAAATAAAACATATAATTATAAACAGTTTGCACAATTACCTATTTACATAATGACTGCACATATATTGGCTGACTAAATCGAATAGCCCTGCCAGGTCTTGTATGGAAATCTTCAACTCTACCGGTATTATTGTATCAGGGCCCATATTTCGTCTCTATCGTTTAGGCCATCACTAGCTGTGTGATACTTCTCAATCAACCGTGCTTCGAGGCGATTGAGGGTGTTCTGTAACAAAACTTTATTCATGGGTCGCATGACCGTTAGAACGGTCCACCTCAATTCATCTTCTTGGTGTCCCAGTTCCAGAAAGTGCTGGACCAGTGGGGCACCAAGAATTTTGCATCGTATCCGTGATTTGTGTTGCTGGATTCGTAATTTGACTGCTTGAGTTGTTTGACCAATATAGGTTTTTTTACATGGACATTCAATTGAGTAAATCACATTCCTTGAATTGCAATTTGAGAAAGTCTGTTGCACATGCTTTTTTTCTCCAATGATTGTAAATTTAGAGTCACTTGTCTGAGGGCATACAACGCAACTCTGACATCTGAAGTGTCCCTGTACTGGTGGCAAACCCATCATAGCTCTTACATCTTTAGGGGTTGATGGTCTAGACGCTTTGACTAAGTGTTCCCTAAGGTTCTTTCCTTTCTGGAAAGCAAACAAAGGTGTGCCAAGGCCCAAGTGCTCAACCAGCCGCCAGTTTCTCTGGATGATTTGTCTCACTTTGTTGGCTTTCGGATTATATGTTAGCACACAAGTGAGCAGATCTTTCTTGACTTTATTTTTTGGTACCAGTAAGGTTTCTCGAGGTGTAAACCATGCTCGTTTAAGGGAATTCCTGACTAATTTCTTTGGATATCCCCTATTACAAAGCTTGGTCTTCAGAATGGCAGCATTGTTAAAAAAATCACTTTTGTTTGAACAATTGCGACGAATTCTAAGGAATTGCCCGTAAGGCAAGTTGTCCTTAAGATGTCGGGGATGTCCTGAACTATATGCCAATAGTGTGTTTCTATCGGTGGGTTTGGTAAATAGACTTACTTGTAGAACACCTTCATCGTTTCTTATCCACACATCCAGGAAATTGACTTGGCTGTCACTTACATTTTTGGTAAATTTTGGATCTTGTGTCCGTGTATTCAACCAATTATGGAATGCTTCCAGCTCTTCTGCATCTCCATTCCATATCAGGAATATATCGTCGATGAATCTGACCCATCTTCCAAGATGGGCAAAGTATGGGCCAGATTCATCGAAGATAAATCGGGTCTCGAAGTGATCCATAACCAAATTCGCTATCTCAGGGGCGAAGCTACAACCCATTGCTACGCCTTTTACTTGTAGGAACAGATCTTCCTTAAAGTTAAAGAAATTATTTTTGAGACATATTTTGGCCAAGGAAATTAAGAAATCAGTCGGAACTTGGTGTGGTCTAGGTCTGCTATTTAAAACCGCCGTCATGATCAAGAGAGCCTCATCTTGGGGAATATTCGTGTAAAGGCTTTCGATGTCGAACGTAACCAAAAGACTTTGGTTACCGTCAAACATCGAACCCTCAACTTTAGCGATAAAGTCCATTGTGTCGCGTATATATGCTTTTGTCTCCGGGACCATTGGTTTTAAAAAATGATCAACATATTTAGCCAAAGGTTCCAGGATGGACCCACAGGCTGATATAATCGGCCTCCCTGGTGGTTTGGTGGCGTCTTTATGTATCTTAGGTAAGACATATAAAGTGGGAACTTTTTGAGTTGTGACGTTTAAGAACTCGAATTCCTTTTTGCAAAGGAACCCATTTTCAAGTGCTGCATTGGTCAAGTGTAATATTTCTGCTTTCAGTCTTGCTGTGGGATTGTTTGCCAGAGGGCGGTAGTGTGATTGATTACTTAGTTGTCTGATGATTTCCTCATCATAATTTACCGCATCCCATAGCACGATTCCTCCGCCTTTATCGGCGGGTTTTACAACCACAAGGGGATTATTAGCCAAGTCAATAAGTGCTTTTTGTTCATCTCTAGAAAAATTGGGTTTAAAGAAGGATCTTTTTGAGTGCAGACCATCTAACTCCCTAAGTATTTGATTTTCAAACAAAAGGATTTGCTCAGGCATGGCTGCATTTTCAGGACAAAAGGTCGATTTATTTTTTAAACCACTAATATTCCTCTCAGAGACTTCGTTAAACTCTGAGAAAAATCTCTTAGTCTTACTTTACGGAGTAACCGTAAGACCTCTTTTTTGGTGTCGATTGGATTCTGTATGGCAGGTGGAACGAATGACAGCCCTTTGTTGAGCATTTGGGTCTCAGTTTCAGATAAGTGATGCTTGGACAGATTATAAATAGGTATTGTTTCATACATTGTTCCAGAAATAGTAGATGTTAATGGGTCTATCTCCGATAGGCTCTTTGTCGGGTCCGGAAATAATTCTGTTCTTGAATTTGTTGGGGAACTGGGGGTTGCCATATTTGTTGGCCTCGCCAGTTGCCTCTGTATCCTCTCCCCCTGCCTCTGCCTAAAAAAGGAGGGGGTGCACGTGGATATTGGTAGTATTGGGGATACGGAGGAGGATAAGGCCCGGTTCCCTGGTCTGAATCTGAGGAAGAATCAGAGAAAGTGATGAATCTGGATCGTGACCGTGTTCTATATTGTAGGTTCAATGTGCTTGGGTTGTTATTTTTATAGAAGTCTTCTTTGAGGTACGGGTAAACTGTAAAATTGTCAAACCCCTTAATATCTCTAGTGACTTTTGCGGTTTTTGCACTAATGGTTTGGTTTTTGAAGTCAACAATTGTTTTTTCTATAGAATCCAGGAGTGTTTTAGCATCCTGGATAGTACTGTCACCACTAATTTCTTCCTCTAACTTCCGAATTTCTTTCAGTTCCTCCTCACTAATTCTTAACGCTGTATGAGTAAATAAAACCAGCCAATCTCTGGAGCACTTTGTACCAACTCCACTGAAATCCAAGAGATAGATTTTGTCATTTACAAAAATAATCGGGATATTTTTTACCTGCAGGCCTACTGGAATGGTGTTGGATTTAAGATATTCAAGTAGGACCTGCGCATGAAGTTGTGTCCTGGTATTTTTCTTTCTGAGTTGTATTAGCTTTTCTCCTTTGTCAGTGGTAATGTTTGTAGAGTCACTTATCTGTCCTCCTAATAACGAAGGAGTCTCAATCAATTTGTTAATCTCATCTTCCGAGAAACTCACCATATGGGGAAGTGCCATAACCCCCAAGGGGATCTCAATAGCCAACCCTCTAATGTGCAGTCACAAAACAGAAAAAACAGAACACACAAAACTTTACAACATATATATAATGCTCATTCATTACTTATATTCTTGCACCAAGTGTATTCACTATATTTGAACTGCAGCCCTCACACTTGAAAAAGTGTAAAAATACAATTCTATTGGTTAGGGGTATACCCATCAATAACCCTCCTATTACCTGGGTATCTGAAACGCAATTTATAAACAATTGGTAAGGAGGAAGAAATACAGAAATATTTTTAACACGGATACCTTTAATTATCCTGTCATCTGCGTATATATTCGCATTTTCTTATTTAGCCATTTAGTCGTTGAGCATATACAAGGAACATATATTTACAAATAACACCTCTAAAACAAAAACAAACTAAGGCTACTGTCCATCAGGAAATATTTCTTATTGTGGAGCCATCTTTAAATAGTATGGACTACCCAGAAGGTTCATACATTGCGTATAGGAACATCACTTTCCAAATCATTCAAAAGAGGCAATGTGAGACTGTTACATCCACAAATAGTTCAATAAATTTGTAGTCCTTCTGTTAAACAACTGTCCAGTGGAGTGGGATCAATAACCCACTGATTATATACAAGGCTTCCATCCTAGTGGGGGTTAGCTCTATTAGTCGGTGTAGGGAAATGTTTAATACGCAAATAATTAGTGAGAAATAATAATGTGCAAAGGTGAAATTTAATAAAAGCAACAATGCTTCAAAGTAACAGCGGTCTTAACTCAAACGAAAAATGGTTAATTCATAAAGTTGCTAGTTCGTAAAGGCAAGCATACTCAAATTGAAAAGAGTATACTCTAAATCGAGCCAATTAATTATAAATAATGAAACTAGGAATAAATCCTACCGGCTGGCCACCACCATTACACCCTATATGTGTAAAGAACAGAGTTAGAGAACTTGTAGACATCGCGGCTCACATTCTAAAATAAAACATATAATTATAAACAGTTTGCACAATTACCTATTTACATAATGACTGCACATATATTGGCTAAATCGAATAGCCCTGCCAGGTCTTGTATGGAAATCTTCAACTCTACCGGTATTATTGTATCAGGGCCCATATTTCGTCTCTATCGTTTAGGCCATCACTAGCTGTGCGATACTTCTCAATCAACCGTGCTTCGAGGCGATTGAGGGTGTTCTGTAACAAAACTTTATTCATGGGTCGCATGACCGTTAGAACGGTCCACCTCAATTCGTCTTCTTGGTGTCCCAGTTCCAGAAAGTGCTGGACCAGTGGGGCACCAAGAATTTTGCACCGTATCCGTGATTTGTGTTGCTGGATTCGTAATTTGACTGCTTGAGTTGTTTGACCAATATAGTTGTTTTTACATGGACATTCAATTGAGTAAATCACATTCCTTGAATTGCAATTTGAGAAAGTCTGTTGCACATGCTTTTTGTCTCCAATGATTGTAAATTTAGAGTCACTTGTCTGAGGGCATACAACGCAACTCTGACATCTGAAGTGTCCCTGTACTGGTGGCAAACCCATCATAGCTCTTACATCTTTAGGGGTTGATGGTCTAGACGCTTTGACTAAGTGTTCCCTAAGGTTCTTTCCTTTCTGGAAAGCAAACAAAGGTGTGCCAAGGCCCAAGTGCTCAACCAGCCGCCAGTTTCTCTGGATGATTTGTCTCACTTTGTTGGCTTTCGGATTATATGTTAGCACACAAGTGAGCAGATCTTTCTTGACTTTATTTTTTGGTACCAGTAAGGTTTCTCGAGGTGTAAACCACGCTCGTTTAAGGGAATTCCTGACTAATTTCTTCGGATATCCCCTATTACAAAGCTTGGTCTTCAGAATGGCAGCCAAGTCAATTTCCTGGATGTGTGGATAAAAAACGATGAAGGTGTTCTACAAGTAAGTGGACAACAGGGGATTGCATGTTTTTGCGAAGGTCAGTACCATGTGTTCGATGCTGGTTATTAGCTTGGTATAAGCACCTACGCTGATAGATACTCTTTATTCTGTACCCTGTCACAGCTCTTTGCTGAATTTGGACACTGCAAGCTACTGGTGTGAGGTGACTGAAACCTGGCAATAGAACCATATAAGAACAGGAGTGGAGGATATGATAAAATGAACTCAAGAGACCGTGCACTACTCATGGATGCCATGTTGGACTTTGGTTTTATGGACCCATGGCGCCTCACTCACCCTAAAGAGAGAAACTATACAAACATATGGATGGTACATGGTTCCTGTTCATAGATTGACTATTTTCTCTTGAACCATCCCACACTGCATGCACTGACATACTGTAAGATACTGGAAAGAGGAGTAGCTGATTAGGCCCCAATGCTATTAATGCTAGGACTATGACACTATGAAAGCGGATACATTGCTTCTATCTTTTTACATATAGATTATAACGAAATAAGCTTGGAATCCGAACTCTCACTGAACAACGTGCCAAACCCTCAACAGGGTGCCTCCTTGCGTCACAGGATAGTGTGACCTGGAATTATCGTCACACTTTATGTATGTATTGAAGGGTTTTCCATAACAGCTTTTGTGTGACGCTAACAGCACTACAAATAGTTTTCTTGAGCATAGATTTTTAAAGTTGTATGGGTTTCCGTTTATATTTTTCAGACCACTATTGAGAACAGTATTCAGGTTAGTGGTCTTCTTATGGGTTGATTCTTTCTCTGATTCTTAGACCCCCCCCTTTCACTTAAATTACCGCCCATGTTTACCACTGGGAGACTGATCTTTGGAGACTATACATACCTTACAGATTTATAGCAATGCGTTACAGATAATATTACCTCCTACCACATTACCACTCGTTTTTCACGTGCACTTCTCATATTCTGCACCAATGAGCTCCTTTTTAGCACGGATATGGACAACAACCGGATCGCTCATCACTGTCTGTACACCCCGCATGAGTGTATGTCACAATTGTGTGACAGCTTCACGTTAAATAAACCAATGCCACTATACTCACCCTGGGAGCACTTCTGTTAAATAACAATGATAAATGTTGACAAGAATGACAACATTAATGTAGAATATCATATTATTCTCTACTTAGCCGTGAACAAGTAGCATGTACTATCTTACGGAGGCGACGAAACACGTGTTGGCTTGATGAACTACTGTTAAAAGAGGAATATTAAAGAAAAGAAACCACAAAGAAAGAAGCAAAAGACTAACTTATTTTGTTTCATGCCGTAAATGACCTTGCATTTCTGCTAACTGATACTCTGCGTGTGCTTGGGTATACCTTTTGATGATTGTTTTGTTTTATTTATTTTATTTATTTATGTCCTTTATAAAGCGCATGAATCACCCCGTGTGGGGTATCTCCGCGCTGTGGACGAGAAGGGAGAAAGCTGAATGGGTTTAGAAGAGAGTTGTTTTCAGTTTTTTTCTAAAAGACAAGTAGTTATTGCAGAGCCGGATATCCAGGGGTAGCTGATTCCAAAGTTGGGGGGCAAGGTAGGAGAATGATTTGCCTCCCAATCTGGTTTGTTTAATCCTTGGCATGGTAAGGAGACCTTTTCCTTGGGAACGTAAGGTACGTGATGGGGAGTATCTAACTAGTTTGTCTGCCAAATATGTCGGTCCCATATGGTTAAGGCCTTTGAATACCAGACAGCAGATTTTGAACTGGATCCTCTTACGTATTGGTAACCAGTTTAGTTTACGAAGTAGAGGAAGAGAGGGTGTGCGGTGGGGAGCACTAGTTATTAGATGAGCTGCTGTGTTCTGAACTACCTGTAGGCTGTTCAGTGAGGACTCCTTTGCGGCAATAAGTAGGGCGTTGCTGAAGTCCAGACGGCTGAGTACTAGGGCATGTACCAAAGTTTTCCGAGTGGAGGAGGGGAGAAAATGGAATACTCTCCGGAGTAGGCCAAGGGCATGGAAGCATGCACGTTTGGTTGAATTGATGTGCTCCTCTAAATTGAGTTTGTTGTCAATTAAGACTCCAAGGTTTTTGACCACTGGTTTAGGGGAAGGGGGGGCCTAGTTCTTCGGGCCACCAACTCGGTGCCCAGCTAGAAATTGCATCCTTGAACAACATTATTTCAGTTTTTCCTGCATTGAGCTGTAGGAAATTATTGCTCATCCATGATGTTATAGTTTGCATGCCTTCATAAAAGATATTTTTGGTATTGGGAGAATCTTTATCAAACGAAAGGAGAAGCTGAGTGTCGTCAGCGTAAGAAAGTGGAGTGAATCCAATGTTTCTCAGGAGAGTAGCTAGGGGGGCTACATACACATTAAAGAGAGATGGACTGAGGCAGGAGCCTTGAGGAACTCCCTTTGTGACTGAGGTGGTCTTAGCACTGAAAGGTCCCAAGTTGACTGTTTGGGTTCTTCCTTTGAGGAAGTTCCTTAGCCAATCCAGAGCCACGTCCTGTATTCCTATGATTTGTAATCTGTCTAATAAAATCTGGGTGAAATGGTATCGAATGCAGCGGACAGGTCGAGCAGTATGAGAATTACTGCTCGATCCGTGTCTGTCTGCATTCGAATGTCATCAATGACATTGACTAAGGCTGATTCTGTGCTGTGTCGAGGCCGAAATCCCGATTGTGTTTGGTCAAGACAGCCGGAAGATTCAATGAATGCGGACAAGTGAGTATTGATATGTTTTTCTAGCAGTTTACTATGTAAGGGGAGTAATGAAATTGGGCGATAATTGGATATCACATTCGGGCCAAGTTTGGTGATCTGTGCTGCCTTCCAGTCGTCAGGTAGCTTGCCTTCCACGATGGATTTATTGAGGATATGACACAATAATTTAGGGAGGCTGGTGGTTCTCCCCAACCCTTTAGCACCGTGAATAATATTCCCACTAGATAAACAGGTGAATAAACCATAAGCGCCTATTACCTATTAAAAATACCACCCCCCAGAACAAGTACCATGTTGGACTTTGGTTTTATGGACCCATGGCGCCTCACTCACCCTAAAGAGAGAGACTATACATACATATGGAGGGTACATGGTTCCTGTTCATGGATTGACTATTTTCTCTTGAACCATCCCACACTGCATGCACTGATATACTGTAAGATACTGGAAAGGGGAGTAGCTGATTAGGCTCCAATGCTATTAATGCTAGAACTATGACACGTCATCAGGGCGACAAAGTGTTGGCACCTAAACATGTTCCACTACAGACAACCCCTGGACAACCAGAGATTAACTGCCCATCTGTATCAATAGCTAGCCGAGAATGAGGCACTGGCATCCTCTGCTCGTACCCTCAGGGCTGCTGGGAAGGCTGTTCTGCAGGGTGACTACTAAAAAAGAAAAATATTCTTTTTTCTTTATTAACTATAGACTGGGTATTCACGTGGGATAGGACTTACTCCAGACACGCAAGCGATACCCCATGTTTGATTTTGTGTTCTGACACTAGGGAGAGTGTATCCTTCGGGTCAATTTACTCAAAGGTCTCCCCCTCCCTTCTAATAGCCCTTTGCCCACTGATTGTATTAGTTGTTCTGCCGGATGACCTGATGAGAGTTTCTGCTATCCATAAATAGGAACTATCTGGGAAGTGGCAAAAATTAGAAGAGATTGTGCAAGTTCTTACAGATCAATACATAGACCTCCTAAACCCTACGATAGGTCGAGAGACCAAAATTGCATCTAAATGCTCTCTTTACCACCCAGGCAGAATATGCTCTTTTGCACTTAAAAATGAGACATTACAAGCAAGGTGAGAAGGCAGGTAGGTTACTCGAAGCGCAGCTCTGCCAACGGGAGGCAGATAGTAGACTTCTTCACTTACATTTTAGGGGCCCTGTACAGAGCTGAAGCCCCAGACAACCTGAGTGGTGAACTGGAGTTCCTGGACTGTGCCCATCTCCTGACTTTCTCTAGGGCTAGCTGGCAAATGCTGGGGGGGACATAACAGAGAATGAGATAGCCACTGCTATCTTGGAAATACCATATAGCAAAGTTTCTGGAGACTATAAATTTGGTACGGAATTCTGCAAATAAAACAAACATCTAGTGGCGCCGATCCTCTGTAAGATCTTTAAGTAAGCGCGAGGAGCGAGATGGGCTCCTGGCCATGTATAATAAGGCAATCACATACCTCATCCTGAAGGCCGGCAAGGACCCCACTCAATGTACCAGCTTTCACCCAATATCGCTCCTTAACACAGACATGAAAGTCCTGGATAAGGCACTAGCGACTTCGCTAGAGAACGTTTTGCCCTGTCTGCGGAATCATTCACAGTTAGGATTTGACTGGGGGAAATTTATGTTACAAGACTCACTATTTCTGACCTACCTACATCTATACCAGCACTTATGTCTTTAATAGAAGCTCTCTCCTTTCTCCTGGTATACAATTAACTAAGTGACACCCTTACCATCACAAACTGCTTGATCAAATGATCAGAAGGTGCCTGTGGATTTACATCGAAGACCGCGTGACTGAATTACCTGGGGATCTTGAGCAACAAAGGGCTTGATAATATGGCCATAGAGATCTTACAGCCACTGATGACCAGGACTGATAACAATTTCCCAAGATGGTCGACCCTGCAGCTTTCCCTCAGGGTGTGTGTACAGGTTGTGAAAATACTAACGGCCCTTCGCTTAACTATGTGATTAGCATGTTACCGCTCCTTAATCCCAGAGGTCTTCTGCGTGAATTCATCAAGCACATAAAAACATGCGTGGGTGGGGAGAAAGCAGGGTGAATCCGGCTGCCAGATATGTAAATGTACTATTTAGCACACCACCTGTTGCAGCTGCCATACAGTGATGAATGACCAGAGTGGGTCCTTATTGAGAGGATGCTCGTGAGGGCACAACCTAGACGAAACATCCTCCCGGGACAAGGCCCTCAGACATGGGTGCCTGCCCACCATAGGTGAAGGCAATGAGAGGAACTAGGAAAGACTCTCATAGATTGTTGGGGATTGATGGATCACTACATCTGGGGGGCCCATGGTTGTCCAATGCCGGCATCAGGATCTGACTACACCCAGTCAGGTGGCTGATTTGGGACTGGTAGAGAATTCGAACAGTGGGCGATGTATATGAGGACAGGAACTTTAAGGACTTCCTGGCACTGCACACAGTATTCACCCTCCCCAAATCGCAAGCTTGGCAACTTTGACACATCATGAGAGACACGTTGGGACTGAACCAGGTACCGCTACCGGTTTCTCCCATCCAGAATTACTTGCTTAAGTGGGGGACAGCAATGGGCACGGTCACTAACCTATATCAGATACTTCTCGATCACTCATGCTCTGACACTACACGCTCTGAGACTAGGACATATCAGCAAGAGAGGCTAGGCATCCAATATATAGATGTGGACTGGAAAGATCTCATGGACTCGCATGACCGGGTGCTGAGGGGGCTAAGTTGAAGTTTACATATTGTAAGATACTACATTACATAACTGATACTGGTCCCAGTATCAACTACCATGAGCTAGACTCTTGTTGGATGACAGCTGTTGGATTTGCGCCCAGCTGGACTGTGATCTTTATCATATACTATGATCATATGCCAGGCTTTGCAATTAGTGGGCAGATGTTTGGCACACGCTACACAATACCATCATCTTCCACTTTGCTGAATCAGCTATAATAGCCCTTCACGACTTGCTGAAAGTTGACCACGCCACTTCACATTGGAAGAGATAGATGTCAACGTCCCTGATGGTAGCAAAAACATGCATTCTCCGATACTGGCACACTCCCACAGTGCCAAAACCGATTGAATGGACGACAGAACTGTTTCTGTTAGCCGCTTATGACAGGAGCATTTTTAAATTACAAGACCGACTCCAGAAATTTGACGAAGTCTGGGGACCATTCATACACCTTATCGACCCGAAGGTCATGACTCCAAAACTCTGTATTCTGCTAATCCCCCGATCTCCCTAGTCACACTGGGTAGATGTCCATACCTTCAGTTAGATCCAAGGGGGGGGGGGGGGGGGGGTTGAGCTCTGGAGAATGAGTAGTCCAGATCACGATGACATTACACCCTACAGGGAGAGGATCTCATGGAGTGGGGATAGGTTAACTCCAGCGGCTTCTAGACTAGCAGGTGGGCTATTATGTTATTTTCCGATTTTGCTCCAGAATCATCTGGCACATTGCATGGGAGAACGTCAATGATGGCCTGCATAAGGGCTGATGATTACCCAGATCCTGACAGCATGGGACGCAGACTGCAGTGGATGGGTTGGTCAGGATGAGGAAGGGTGAATGTGGGGGACATGGAATGGTGAACGACAATTCCAGGCAGTAGGGGGCCAGGACGATGCATGGGAGGGGCCTGGTTACAGTAGTGAAGTAGTGATCTGAACTGCCCTGGCCTGCTTTGAAATGTACAGGACTGAACTGGACAGATACGGAAACGGGATGGGAGGGAGTTGCATGGTCTGGGAACCTTCGTGCAAAAAGCCACTTTTTTTGTACTATTGGAGAAATGCTGAGATGAATGAGGTGAACTGGAATGACCTTCCTGACAGGGAAAGATATGTTCTGCAATGCCGCTCTTTGTTTATTTTTATGTTGGATTGCATTTTCTACTGCATTATCTGTGCGAGTGATGTCCGCTCAGTATGTGTTTCAGAAAAACCAATAAAGAAACGTTTAAAAAGCAAAATGAAGTCAATGAAGCAAATTCATCACAGACTACTTTGATTCTTCTTTGAAGGCTCTACTACCATACAAGCAGTGAGTGCAACTCAGATTTCAACTTTACTTCTTTACGTCCTGGGGAGACACAGGATATGCACAACGTTAAAAGCAGTAGCTGGAAAATATTGCTTGATTTTTCTTCGCACAATCAGTAAAAATGTATTCACTGACAATTTAGCATGTTCTTGTTCAGTTGATGTAAAATGAAAAAGAAACTCAAGTGCGCAGGCTTTATGGGCCAAATGGGGAGTAATGTAAACTGCCGCTGTTGGCGGAGGATGCAGGAGAGAGTAAGAAGAACTCCATGTTTTACATATCCAGTGTAACATGCAAACTCCGAGCTTGACTTCCAGACACGTGATCACTCCCAAATGTGAAAACTGCATGCATGGCCTTGTGTCATCTCCATAATGGTGTATTTAATGCCTTAACACTTCTAGCCACAGGTAGTCAGGGCAGAGGCTCAGTTACTGGCAAAAGGCATGACCTGATGCTAAGGTTAAGGAGCTGTCTCACAGCCGCATTCTCAGTGGCAGGTCGTAAGGAACGGCAGCAGGGAAGTGGGGGTCGAAATAAAAAAAAATAACATAATAGAGTCAAACTTACCCGCTGCTTGTGCCGCCAGCTGCTGCCTCTCTGCAGGCTCTCCAGTCTCCTCGTCGCAGGGCAAGCAACCGGATTCCCAGGGTACTGCCAATCACAACGCTGCAATGCAGCATTGTGATTGGTTCCCCTAAGCCAATCACGATGCTGCATTGCAGCGTTGTGATTGGTCAGAGCGCTGTGGTTGGGCGCTCAGATGGGTACATGGAGATTGTGCTTGTTCCCCACCAGACTGTGTAATGCAGCCTGGTGGGGAACATGCAAAGTGCGCATGAATGTTTGGCCGGCCCTAGAGGGCCGGTCAAACATTCATGTGCAGTTTGAGTGGCTAAACCACTCCTCCCCTGGCCCCTGCTCTTGTTAGCCCCACCCCTCCCTGCAACTAAGAAGGGAAAAAGAAAATGGTAATGACGTGTTTCCTTATTATCATTCTTTTTCCTCTGCACTGCCTTAAGGCAGTGGGGTGACGCTCCTCCGCCTTAGCAGAGGAGCTGCCCCTGCAAATTCAAAATTCTCTGTACCTACCGATTCACTTTGGGAGAAACCCTGTGATATATATAGCGTTGGCATTAAATAGATGAATAAGGACTAGGTCAATGATGGCTTCTACCTTTTAGTGGCATTCAATGTAGGGGAAGAGTTCTTGTAGGCAACTTGTCATGTAAAGGATTCCTTTGAAACTTAGTTTGCTTATTACATTCTAGTTTTACATGAGATACACCAACGTGCATTTCTCCTTATTTAGCCATATTTGTGCATAATTTTCCTGACAGTTCTTACAATTTCTGGGCAAAACAAGATTTCAAGTACTTCTTATTCCCTAGCCACTAAACTTCTTCTCCTACAAACTTTTAGCATTTTCTATATGTAATTTCAATATGTAAATGATTCTGATTGCACATGGTATTAAAAGTCACAGCATTTGTATCCAGGTGTACGCTGATCATGTTCAACAACATATCAAGATTATAACTGATCTGAAAAATTGCCTCCAAATAGTCGAGTACTCCACTCATATACATCACTTACCACAGAGTAATTTGCTGACTGTTAATGTCCAAATGTCAGATGTCCAAGACTGCAGAAGACCATTACACAAGAATACCCACTTATATTAACCACATCATGCCTCAAAGAACTAGAATGAGATTTAGGAGAGAGCTTCTCAAGATTTTAGTGGAAACCAATACATTTCATCCAAGAAGTAAGTATTCAAACACAGTAAAGAATGCAATGCATTGTTGTCGCTTTGTAAAAACCATAGAAGGCATTTCTTACAGTGTGCTTATTTTTGAAAATAGCAAAACACTGGAGCAGGCACTAAGCTATGACAGAGACCCCAGAACCGATGCATTGGGTGTAAGAGATCATTAACTTGGACATGTTTCCAGAAGGCGGACTGTATCCACTTGATGAGCTTAAATGCATTCTTCTGCGTGACCTGCAAGACCTTTTCTGAAGTACCAGTTTGGTTTAAGCATTCTGATGGCTGCACCAGTCTTTTACTGATATATAGTTTAATAAAGGTAGATTTCTATTGAAACATGAGCAAAGAGGTGCATGTGTCATTGGCAATACTCTCCATTGAAAAATATATAGTTTATGGAATAGGTATCTCCCAAGTCATAGCTGAGTTTACAAACAAAAATTGAAGAGAATTCCAATTGGAAACTAATTGAAGTTTCATGCAAGTACACCATAAGGGGAAATTCAAAACAAAAGTTGCTAATTTGGTGGTAAGTGGATAGAATGATAAGGTGTGCCACCTTTGTAATGTAGAGGTTTAAAAAATGGCTTGTTCGAGTTGAAAACATAAGCACAAATTGAGCTATGACTGATTTCTTGATTGCTTATTTAAACTTGGCAGTTGTATTACTTTGTAATCCAAGGGGCAGATTTACAAGCCCCTTGCGACACATTTGCTCCGCCATTGCGTCACTTCTGTGACGTAGCGGCGTCGTAAACAATGCGCCACGTTGCAACATATTTACAATGTGATGCATCTAGGGAGATGCGTTATGTTGTAAAGCCCTGTGCTATATTATACCTGCGTCAGGTATAATGTATGCAGGGTGGGTGTTCTGACGCAAGGAAGCCTCGTAAAAGTGATGCAGTGAAATCTGCAAGATTTCACTGAGTCACTTTTACGACTCTGCTGCGTCAAAATCTTACGCCTGCTTGAAGCAGGCGTAAGGAGTGATGCAGCACAATAAATATAGGCCACCCCTGAGCATTGCTGGAGTTGCGTCGCGCTTGCGACACGACTCCAGCAATGCGCTGCCCTTAGACAAAAGATGCGACACGCATCTGTCTAATGTAAATGCAACGCATCCATGGTGGGGCAAGGGTATTTTCGCGTGTCGCATCTTTACATGGCGCATCCCTGCTAATATGCAGACATGCGCCAGTTCTTGTATATCTGTCCTCAAATGTTTGCTGCAACTTCAGAATAGAGAAACCTTCAAAGGATGTTATAGATCATGCCTGTAAAGGGACTAGAAGCCAGATGGGTGAGGACTTTTCATGTTGCTTGAAAGGGCCTAAATACAAGTGCTTCTGAAAGCAAGCTGGTGTCTCTCTGCCCTGAAGTTCCGGAGACCAGGATTTCTAGTAAATACAGAGGGCAGAGTAATAGACCAATTGCAAGTTGGACCCTGAAGGACCCTCCTAAAGTTGCGGTTGAATCAGTAATTCAGATTCTGAATCCCCTGCTTATTCTTCTATTTATTCCAGTCTTTCAACCAGATAGCCCTCCTCGTCTCAAGAGGGTCCCTGGGCCAGCTCTTCTCTGGTTGCTCGCTACACCAAAGGTCCTCACTTTTCTGTACGTTTTAACTTCTTTTTACTTTTCAGGCACATTTTACCCTCCATTTTAACTCTGTTTTATCTTTCAGGCTCGTTTTTTATTTCAACCGTTTTCACTTGCAGGCTCATTTCCTTCCTCAAATTCCTTGCCACTTTTTCCTTGCAGGCTCTTTCCTGCCCTCTCCCTCCCACTTTCTGCCTCATCCTGACCCTGCACCCTCCGGGGTAACCTACTTAGTGGAGGCTGCAGCCCCACTGACCAGGTCCACGTGGCCAGCTCTCACCTTCATGCTCCCTACACCAGATGTCCTCCCTTTAACTCCGTTTTACTTTTCAGGCTCGTTTTTCCCTCTCACTTTGTTTGATTTCAGGCTCACTTTTCCCTCCGTTTTAACTCCGTTTTACTTTTCAGGCACATTTTTCCCTCCCTTTTAACTCTGCTATATCTTTCAGAATAATTTTTCTGTTTAACCATTTTCACTTTAATGCTAATTTCCTTCCTCAAATCCTTTGCCACAATTTCTTTGCAGGCTCTTTCCAGCACTCACACTGACCCTGCACCCTCCCGGGTAACCTACTTAGTAGAGGCTGCAGCCCCACTGAGCAGGTCCCCAGCCTACCTCTCACCTGGATGCTCACTAAACTAGGGGGTATATTCACAAGAACGTGTGATAAACAACACCAAAAAATGTTAACGCAGCTTTACACAGCTTAACACATCGCAGACTATCGCGGGAAAATAACCCTGTGTCAACGTGGAATTCACAACAAGGCGGTACCATGCGATAGTCTGTTGACACCACGGACAATGTCCGCGATGCAACCACCTCGATGGAGATAAAAACACAAACCACAACACAAAAAAACCTGTGATGGGCCAAAGCGGGATAAGAAAACAGTGACAACCAGCGCGAGGGCAGCAATACTCACACGTAATGCGGGAAAAAGCACAAGAACAGCATACGGAAAATGCCACAGAAAAAAAGACATCAACTGCGGAGTACCACGGATGCACCCTGACCTACTGCAGAGGACAAAATGTACCCCACAACAACCAAGCACCATGGAAGAACAGAACCAACAGGCACACCACATGAAAGAGACCAGTGGCAGACAAATCAGAGCTGCAGGAGCGACTCCCCCACCATGCAGCATACGCACATAAGCATAAGTACACCTCGACATTGACAACATTCCGGTACAAACAGCAGCACCTCCACAACAGAACACAGGACGCAACTGGTTCCGCAAATGTGCACAACATGACAAATCACATCTGTAACCTCAGGAAAATGTAACATGACAATGTACAAGTACAACCTGTAACCTGCAAATATGTTTTAATCATACATGCTGTGCAATTGGGAATCTTATATTGTCCCATGATTGCCATGGACGGCCACAATGTGACGAGTTCATGATAAGTAAGTGTCAAAGATGGTGTTCCTATAGGCCATTCCTGCTGCAGCTGCAGGGGGATGCGGGCCACCTGCCCCATCGTCACCATCATTGTCCGGTAGCTCTGGAACTGGGATCCATGGGGCATTGGTGCGAACACAGATGTTGTGCAACACACAACATGCAACGATCATCTTGCACACGATGTCCGGGCTGTACAGGAGCTTTCCGCCTGTGCCATCCAGGCACATGAAACGTGACTTCAACACGCCAAATGTGCGTTCAATGATGCCCCTTGTGCGAATGTGGGCCACATTGTACTGCTTCTGGGCGGGTGTTTTCGGGTCTCGGAGGGGTGTCATCATCCAAGGGCAGAGTGCATATCCTTGATCCCCTGTGACAGTGCAGGGAGAAAAGAGTCAATACTTGGTTCGGCAGGATGTGATGGCAGGCCCACTAATCCAGTGACGCCTGTGCTGGCTGTGTGTGGGGTGAGTGTAAGCCAGTCCTCAGAGAGTAGCTGGTGCTGGCAACAACTCCAACAGTCATCAGGCACTCAGAAATGCAATGTCAGAACTACAAGGGGGAAAGACTCAAGTTGCACAGGGCTAGTGGCCCCAGATGCAGAGCGGCCGACACGGGCCCACCGCCACAGGACGCTGACCTGCGGGAGACTGGGGTACGGTCATGAGGGCAGAGCAGGGCCTTGCATGTGTCCTAGGTGCCTTCCGCGGAGAATGAGAGGGAGACTGAGAGGTCTACCCCTAGGGCATGATGCAGAGGGCATATACCAGCTGTGTCCGGCAACATGGTGGATATGAATGCCACAGATCAATGCCAGACACCAAGTCCGTACCTGCCTGTTGCTGATGACAACCCCCAGGCCACAGGCCACAGGCTCAGACACCAACGATGTTCCGCCGGAGGATGTCGATCACTCATGGCGCACAGGGTTAGTGGCACCACGTGTCACCGGCTTGTGTTGAACAGGGTTAGTGCCACCATGTGTCGCCGGCTTGCATTGAACAGGGTTAGTGGCACCACGTGTTGCAGGCCTGCGATATAGAATTTTGCCTCACTGATCGAAGGGAGTCTGGTGCTGTAGCCGCTGCCATGGACTTGGGGTCACTGCCATTCTGGACTCAGGACACAGTTCCACATGTGGAACCTACTGGGCTGAAGAGGACGCCGGTGGAGTATGTTAATAAGAAAGGAGTGATGTGCCAGCTTTGGGGGGGCCAGCGATGGTCTGCAGAGGCTGCGGCACTGGGGCTTGGAGCTTGCACCGGCACGTGGTGGGCCCTCTTTGACACACGACGGTGTCGGCAGGTGAGCAGTGTGGCCCTGGTGAGCTGGGGCGGACAGGCCTGGTCTGTGCATCAGCGTCCTGGGGTGCAGCAGGTGCACAGGGTCGCAGGCCCCGCTGCTCACGGCGTTGGCGTCGTGGCAGGCCGTGAGGCGCCGCACTGTCAGTGACTTTGCCCTTCCCTGGAGTGAACCACGCTCTGCGCAACTGGGTTTTTGAACATACCCCTGCGCTGCCCTGGTTTACACAGGGCCAACCCCCTATGCTCACGCACACTGGGGGGGATGCAGCGGTGACACTTCTGCTATCTGACCCACAGCCTGTGGTGACATGGTTGCGTCCACTGCTCACTACTCTCGAGTCACCAGCAGTTGTGGTCTGCATGGACATGTCTGTGGTTTGCATACCCATATCTGTCCTGAACATCGACGCCTCACTTGTCATTGTGTACATTTCCATGCACGGGTCACTTGCATCCTTCGCACATGGCTGCATTCCGCATTTCCACACGTTCAGCTGTTGTGTGGCTGTGGTGCCATGATATGTCTGTATTGTGTGCAGGGTTAGCCCAGGTTGACCATGGAGTGGTGTTGTCGTGTCTGGTAGGTGCTTGTGTTGTTTGACATGTTGTATGTGGTTTGGTCACCTGTGCATTCCCACAGTTGTGCATTGTGTGTTGGTGGCTTTGGGGTGTGTGGTGTGTTGATTTGGCACTTACCAACGAGCAGTCCAGTTCCATATGTGCCATCCTGGAAGCGCTGGTTGATGATGGACTGTTGGAAGATGTAGGATTTGTGCACACTGCCGGGGTAGTTTGCGACGACATTGGTGCAGAGTCCCCGGTGGTCCACTATTGCCTGCACATTAATGGAATGTGTGTGCTTTCTGTTGCGGTAGTGGTGTACGGTATCTGCAGGGGGCACAAGTGGGACATGTGTGCAGACAATTGCCCCCAACACGGCCGGGAATCCAGCTATGGCATAGCAGCCTTGCTTTGTCTCCAGCTGTTCCTGCGCAGTGTTGGGGAAGTGAAGGTACTGGGTATGAAGCTGAGGATGGCATCCAGGACAGGTGTGATGAACTTTGATAGGGTTGGCTGTGAGACCCCTCCAACTCTGGCAGTTGTTGGTTGGAAGGTACCAGAGGCCAACAGGTGCAGCACAGCCAGCAGCTTTGTCTGCGGAGGGATGTTGGTTCTCCGCTTTGTTGAGACCATCAGCCTGTGGGCGATGTGGGTCATAATGCCGAGGATGGTTGGCCTTTTGAGCCTGTAGTGGGCAATGACTTCCTCAGGCGTTAGGTATTGCGTGTTTTTGACTCGCATCGCGGATCTGGCATTTTGTTGTGAAAGTGGTGTTGTGGTTTTTTCGTGTGTTTTTACACGGGAACGCCTACTCTGCATCTCATTAGGGTTAGTTGGTGGTGTCCACCATGGAGATAGATTTTGGGGCAGTTATTGCGGGAATTCTGGCGAAGTCTGCAGTTTGCACCAGCTTGTGAATGGGCTGTTAGATCTATCTCCACTTTTGATGCGTTAAGGTGGAGATAATTCGGAGATAAGTCCTTGTGAATATGCTCCTAGAT
The DNA here is from genome assembly GCF_964204655.1 of Triturus cristatus. Classification (NCBI taxonomy): domain Eukaryota; kingdom Metazoa; phylum Chordata; class Amphibia; order Caudata; family Salamandridae; genus Triturus; species Triturus cristatus. Next base: position 1,115,667,845 of record NC_140581.1, on the reverse strand, counting down.
GTTCTCCCTTTCACTCCATTTTACTTTTCAGGCTGGTTTTTCTTTCTAACTTTGTTTGCTTTCAAAATTACTTTTCCCACCCTTTCAACTCCATTTTACTGTTCAGGCTATATTATTTCCTCTAACTTTGTCTGCTTTCAGGCTCACTTATCCCTCCCTCTCATCTCCATTTTACTTTTCAGGCTCGTTTTTCCCTCTAACCGTTTTCACTTTCAGACTCATTTCCCTCCTTGAATACTTTGTCATTTTTTCTTGCAGGCTCTTGCCTGCCCTCTCCCTCCTGCTGACCCTCTCCAGCACCCCGTCCCCTTCCCGAGTGACCTACTTTATTGAGGCCGCAGCATGGCCGCACTGCCAGCATGTCAAAGGCAAGCCCGTCTCTGCCGGTCCATACCTGTTCCACGCCCAGTGACTGGACTCCTGGTCCTCCTCCCATCTACAGATACACAAGCACCAAACTTCTAGCCTTCAACCCCAGGCAGCGCAACAACAACTGCATCCTCGCCTCCCCGTGAGCAACGTAGGACCTTTCTCCTGTCGGCTCTGCCCATTCCACTGCAGCACAGAGCCCTCGGCTCTGGGAACTCCACCTACCACCGCCACTACAGATCAACTCCAATGCCTGTTAACACCAGTGAGATCTGGGAAAACATAACCTCCCTCATGCTTGACATCGCCTTCCTCACTGAGACATGGCTTAACCTGTCATCAGCGCCCAACATCACAACATCACAACTACCACACCCTACGAATTCAAGATAATTCACTGGGACTGCATCAACAAACAATCATCCACAAAAAATCCCTCAACTGCACAGCTACCACCAACACACCCATCATGGAATCCCTAAATTTCTAGATAAACATGCCAGTGACAGAATCAAATGCAGCCAACCCACCGAAATTATGTGGTCAGACCACCACACTGTCCTCTTACACAACACAATCACCCCCTCCACACTCACTGCTCCCCAACACCCCCTTCCGGAGGTGGAGCTGGAGCAAAGTAACAGAAGAGCTCTGGATCAAATGCCTTATAACCTCGCCCCCCAATGCCACCATCAGCCTCAAGGCAGCAGAAACTTCAACGCATGATACAACGGGAGTCAGCATTTACAACGCAGTCATTTCATCGCAGTTCCTTACAACGACCGTGTTGTTAGAACGCGATGCCTTTACAATGCAAGTCATTAGATCGACTTGCTGTAGGGGGCGCTCTAACATAAGGAATAGTATGAGTTACTATTCCAACACCTTCCCTACTGTTGCACAGGCTGGAGTTGGAATAGCAAATTATACTATTCCTATGTCCAGTGTTCCCCTACAGCAATTCGATCTAATGACTTTGCGTTGTAAAGGTATCGCGTTCTAGCAACGCGGTCGTTGTAACGACCCTCCAAACCCCACAGGTGGTTCACACCAGATCTCAAATCCCACAAATGCTCCTGTAAGCAAGTTGGCACACCTGCAAAACAAAGATGAGCCATGACAGCTTCAAATTAGCACTCAACAGTTACCACCACTATCTCAAAACCACCAAAACAAATGCCCTGGCCCTTAGCCTGCATGCCAGCTCAAACCACAGCAAGGAACTATTCTGCATCATCAAGGAGTTCTCCAACCCCACAGCCACTGAGAACATCATTGACCCCTCACAAGAGCTCTGCAACAGCCTCACTGACTTCTTCTACACCAAAATTCCCACCATCTATGAGAACTTCAACCCCCAACCCGATAATAGAACTCAACAGGCTTTTCAGCAACCCTGACCTCCAGGAAAGATTCCTAAATGCGTGGGAACCTCTCTCTGTGGCCACAACTGCTGGGATCATGGGCTCCATCCACTCAGGTGCTCCTGAGGATCCTTGACCCCACCACATGTTCAACCTAGGACAAAGCACGAGCAGCAAGAGGCTCACCACAATGTTCAACACTTCTTTCTCTGAAGGATGGAAACATGCAGAAATCAAACTGCTCCTCAAAAAAGCCCACCACAGACCCCATCTCCTTACTGCCTTTACTAGCCAAAGTGCTGGAAAAAAGCAATAAACCTCCAATTCACTGCACACCTGGAGAAGAATAACCTTCTAGACCCCTCCCAATCTGGATTTTGGTACAATCACAGCACTGAGACTGCCTTGATTGTTGCCACAGATTATATCAGGACCCTCCTATACAGGGGAGAGACCACCGCCCTTATCCCCCTCGATCTCTCCGCAGCATTCAACACTGTGTCCCACCACAGCCTCTGGATCGGTCTCCACCAAATGGGAATCCAAGGGAAAGCCCTTGAATGTGGCTTGTCATTTCTCTCCAGACTAACCCAAAGCGTCTGTCTCCCACCTTTCACCTCAGATCTGAAAAACATCATCCGCGGTGTCCCACAAGATTCCTCTCTAAGCCCGACCCTTTTCAACACTTACTTGGCATCCCTGGCCACCCTGGTCAGATCCCAAGGCATGAACATAATCTCCTATGCTGATGACACTCAGCTCATCCTCTCTCCTCAGACCCATCTAACACCAAATATAACTTCCACAGGTGCATGACCAGCGTAGCAGGTTGGATGCATAGTAGATGCCTCAATTTCAACACAGACAAAACATAAATACTCATCTTCGTGAGCAGAAACATCCTGTGGGATGACTTCTGGTGGCCAATAGAGCTATTCCCCATGCCCACAGAGCATGCTAGAAACTTCGGTATAATGCCCAACAGCAATCTCTCAATGAGGAAGCAGGTAAAAGATGTCTCATCTTCTTGCTTTCTCACTCTGCGCTTGATCAGAAAAATCTTCAAATGGCTTCCCTTCGAAATCAGATGGGACATCACCCAAGCCCTCATCACCAGCCTCTTGGACTACGTCAACTCCCTCTATGTGAGAATCTGCACTGAACTACTAAACAGACTCCAGACCATCCAAAGCGCAGCAGCCAGGTTCATCATTGACTTCCAGAGGCAAAACCACATCTCCCTCCACCTCAAAGCCCTGCACTGTCTCCCCGTCAGCAACCGGAGCCAGTTCAAACTGCTCACCCATGCCTACAAAGACCTTCACAACAAGTGTCAAACCTACCTCAACCACAGGGAGAACTTCCACCAACCTAGCTGCATACTTCGTTCCTCATCGCTCTTCTTGGCCCACACCCCCTGCATCCACAGAAGCAGGAGTGGTGACCACACCTTATCACTCCTGGCGGTCAAGTCCTGGAACGGCTTCCTTCTCCACCTCTGTACTTTCCCCACCCTGCAGAAGTTAATGAACGACCTAAAGACCAGGCTCTTCAACTAACTCATCTCAGTAGCAGCATCCACCCAAGCACCTGGATACCATCTGGGGTGATTAGAAGCACTCTATAAACCCTATTTAATTTCATTTGTTTTGATAAGCTGAAGTTTAAAAAAAATAGCTAGATTTGTAGAAGGTTGGAAAGGTAGTGTTGGAAGTATGTGGCACAAAGAGATGGTTGAGAGGATGCACCATCTCCATGATCTCATCTGTTATCCTTTCATTGTTAAATACAATTTAAAGCTCATACTGTGGGGCTTTATTTTTAAATGTGAAAGCACCTGTGGAAATGAAATTCAAAATCGCAAATAAATAATGTTGCAAATATGCAGGATTAACTGTAGGTATAGAAATGTCATTAGGGTTATTTCAGATTATGTTGTGGCTAAAGTGCCCATAGAGCAGGACTGGCAAATGCAGCCTTACATTTTACGTCGAATAACAGAAGGTTGAAAGTAAATGATTCGGTTTATTGGATCTGGTTAGGGGAATCATGGTGGGTGGAGACTCAAAATGAAATTCCTTGATGTTTAAGGTTAGTCAGATACAGTCAAAAGAAGCAATAACAAATTGCACAATGTTTCTTCAGTAAAGTAAAGAAAAAAATTGAAACAGATAAAGGATGATATTTGGGATCATTTAGCAATTACAATAGTTAAACAGAAGAGAAGTGAGAAATACAACTGCAGTCCAAACCAATCCAAACCAGAGTTAAATGTGTATTAGAATGAGTATGGGGATCCAAAATGTTCTCACGAGCTAGCTTATGGCATAGTCTAATACCAGTCAAAGACCGGGGTTATAGAATACCAAGGCTGCCTAGTCTGTATTGCACCTCTGCCTTTTTCTTCCAGACCCTAAGAATCCTGTCTCTTTATTCCACTTTTGTAGGATCCTTTCTATCCCTTCTGTAAGAAATTGAGTTACTAGTTGAGGGGGCTGAAACCCTACTCAAGCAGGAACCACAATCATGCTCAGGGTGAAGTCACAAGCAAACCTCAAATTAACCTGTGCTCAACCCTCTGGTAGCTTGGCACAGAGCAGTCAGGCTTAACTTAGGGGCAATGTGTTAAGTATTTGTTGAGCTTTGCGAGGTCTCTAATTGAGCATATGTTGTGCAGCCAAGGCCATGAGAGGTCCTGGTTCGAAATGCATCGCGCAACGTCGATTCTGAGGAGCTGTGAGGCCGCAGTGTGAGGCCCTGCATTGTCTTTGGGGAGGCCTTCAACGAGGGGTCTTGTGATGCAAAATCCTGCGTTGAGGATACGTCGCACAACTGGCTGGTTCCAAAGAAGTGCGGTACTTGCGATGAGGAGTCATGCTTCATCATTGGGGATGCCTTCGACCAGGGGCTTGCAATGTGGGGGCATTTGTCGGCGATGCGTTCTGAAGAGGCTTCAGACTGCAGAGGTGATGAAAAGTCCTGGCATAGGGAAAGTCCATGCAGCAGGGGAGATGCATCAGTTCTCCGCAGGGATGTGCCATGCCGCAGAGGAGATATGTCAGATCTGCTGGGTCCACAGATGGGCTGTCAGAGCACCTTCATGTCCACTTCCAAAGGTCAAGGACTGGGGTAACACCACTTGGCAGGGTAGAACTCACAGTTGCAGGGTCTAGGTGCTGGTTACAAGACACTAGCCCTTGGAGTCAATCTGGTGGTCCTTTGTACAGATTGCAGGCCCAGTCCTTCTCACCCAGGCAAGAGGGCAGCAGGTCAGCAAGGCAGCAGTCCTCCAGGGCAGCGGTCCAGCACAATGGCAGTTCTTTCAGCAGCACACCTGTCCTTTTTACTTGGCAGAGTCTTCCACAGGTCCGGAAGTGTATTGAAGAGTTGGTGTCGGAGGTCCACTATTTATACCTTATGCCTTCTTTGAAGTGGGAGAAACTTCTAGAAGATTCCCTTTGAAGTGCACAGGATTTCTGCCTCCCTGCCCTGACTCCAGGCTATATACATGTATGCAGTCCTTTGTATTAAGGCAGTACTCAGCCTAGTCAAGTACAAGTGGGGCTATGCCCAGCTCTGCCCTCCCATCCTGTCAGTCATAGCCCATCCAGGCACACCTAATCCCTCTATTGTGTCTGGCTGTCTGGGAGAAATATACAAAGACCACTGCCAAATACACCTAGTCATTTGACCCACAGTCAGGCTGCTGGCACTGATTGGCTAAGGCATTTTGGAGTTATCTTTATTAAATGTAATAAGGTAACCACAATGTTATCTAATGGGAGAAATAAGCCTTGTAGTGAAACACAAATTTAAGAGTTCTTCATTACCAGGAGATGTAAAAATTTAAAATACATGTCCTACTGTTTACATACCCTGCGCCCTGCCCTGCCCTATGGGCTGTCTGGGGCCTATGCAAGGAGTGGCTAATATGTATTAAAAAAGGATTGTGCTTGGCAAAAGGTTTATTGTGCCAGGTTGACATGGCAGTTTAAAACTGCACACAAAGGCTACAATGGCAGGCCTGAGACATGTTTAAAGAGCTACTTAAGTGGGTGACATAACAAGTACTGCAAATACACTAGTAGCAGTTAATTTACAGGCCCTAGCTGCTAGTGATACCTCTTTACTAGGGACTTATAAGTAAATTAAATAGGCCAATTGTGTATAAACCAATGTTACCATGTTTTAAGGAGTAAATAGAGTGATAAGGCCAACAAAAATGAGATCAGAAAAATATGGAGGCGTATGGCAAAAGGTTTTGGGGAAGACCACACTAAGTCCAACAGTCTAACATCTTCTTCCTCCATTTGTCACTACTTTCATATCTTTCTCTTCTTCCTTCTTCTTGCTTTTTCTTCCTTTCTGTCTCTTGCTCTGTGACTAAGTCTGATAATGAAAAGTAGTTCTAGATCAAAAGTGAGTGCTGATACCTATCACTTTCAGTCACCAGCACAAATTAGGCACTACTCCAAACATCTTGTTCTGAAACACCAGTGCAGATAGAAAGTAGGTGTTAGCCCTACCAGAAGAACACGTCCAAGTTAATGTTTCACTTTTTTGGTTTTGTTTTTTAGCCAGATTAAAATTACTTAAATTGTTTTATTATGGTAAGGTTAGCTTTCACTTATCTTTAGTAATATGTTTCTGAACCCTACCATTTAAAAAAGAAAAGCAATCCTTTTTGAAAAAGAACTTTCATTTCCTATTTAAAATGTGATGAAAGTTGCTACAACTCTAGGGGGCTGATTTCAAGTTTGGCAGGCAGGGTACTCTGTTGCAAATGTGACCTATCTGCCAAATTGATGGTTCACCAGCCCTATTTAAAGATGGGAAGCTTCCTACAATGTCATTACAGAGTAGAGGTTCTTGGAGGAAGCTAATACACCACTATCACCCTAATTAGGGTGGACACCGTAATGTCCCTTTTTTCCTACCATCATCACAATGTAAAGCGAAGCTGTGAAGGACAGAAAAAACAAGTAATGACCCCCACATGGAGGGTAAAACTCCATGGGTATAGGGGGTCTAAACCGAAAGTGAAACCTTTTATTGTATGATTAATAAATACCCTCATGAGATAAAATATTTCACTATTCCGATTGATAAAAAGACTAATGTGTAAGATCAATAAAACCCAAGAAGATACACTTAAAAACAGGCTGAGTTAGTCAAGTAATTAAAATGCAGAACGTGAATCTGATCGACATAGTGGAAACAAGAAATTGGCAATGTAAAGTAGGTGCCGACAGTATCAAAATACATATAACCATCAACCAGGGTTTGACTCTCGCAAACTAGTCTCTTAGTGAGAATGCCGGACATCAGAGCCATGTGAAGCAGCTAATTGTCATTGGCCTTTAAGGATCTAAGGAGCCTGGAGACACTTGTTCTTGGGCTAACAAGGTGAATCAGCTGGACAGGTCTGGCTCGGTTATTTGTCTATCGATTCCGGACCAGGCTCTGAATATAATTTGCTATCATTGGTCACATCTTCTAGACATTGCTGCATGATACTGATGTATTTGCCGAATTTTATCAGTTCCATCAGCTCCGTGATGGTGACCACTTAATTTGCAGTCTCATTACACTCTAGTGCCATGGTTGATAAAGAGAGGTTTTAGCAATCTATGACGTGGAAACAAAAGTGAGGGACAGCAGCAAAGTTAGTGGTTAAAAGACTCAGATATATAATTGAAGAGACGGCAATTTACATTTTTTTTAAGGGACTGGCAACCCAGGTTTGCTTTCCTAGTTTGTAAGCCCATTAGCCTTGCAAACAGGATTTGTTTTGGGAACCCTTGGCTGAGTGCACTAGAAAGATAAGGTTGTGGGCTGAGGGAATCTGGTTGTACACTGAACTATGACCGCCCTACTGCTTGCAGGATTCTTGAGTTTTTAAGCTTGCCCATGTCACTTGCCTTCGATATTGTTTTGCTTTGTTTTTTAGAACAGTTTTTAGCATGGCACACGCGTGCTGTGAGATGTTTAACACATTTTGGTCACATTTGGTCAATTTGGAGGATGTTAATTGAGTAAATATTTCGCCCATAGATTCCCATTTTGAACAAAGATGGGTTGGAGGGCTGCATTCATAGTTTCGGCAGGTGCCTGAATAATTCTATGGTTGTAATTTACAAACGATGCCATACTCGCTGACAGTTGGGCCACCAGTCCAGCCTTATCAGGCAGCTCTAAAGATATGATGTGAGTCTCAAAACCCTTTGGTGGGCCTTGACTTGGTATTTTTCCAAGATGTGAACTAACTGACCCAGGTAGGCTTCCTGGTCATAGATAATCGTTGGTGACAGAGTAGTGGCCAATACACGTCTTATTGGGACAGTGGACGGGCTTTCCAAAAAGTTGTTGTATTTCCACATACCTGATTATAGTTGATTCAGCTTTTGTGGTGGCATGTCGCAAATTGCTTTTTGTGCCCTCCTTTAGAGGTTAACCAGTCACCCAAATATTTATAAGAGTCAGCAAGTTCGATTTGTAAAGCTTCCAGACTCCATCTGTAGTTTGTTTTTTTGATTGGGTGCCCAAAAACAAGAATTTTAGTCTTTGAGACACTTGTCACCATTTTATTAGCCAGGTCGTAGTTGTGCTGGTACATTGAGAGCGCTCTGTAGGCCAATTCTTGAGTTGTCCAAGAGGACGATGTCATTGGTGTATTGCAGTATCACAATTTTGGTCCTTCCATTATTTGGTGGTAAGAGGTTAGCTTGTTTCAGGGAAGTGCTTATGTCAGCAACAAAGAGGTTGAATAGCAAGAGCCCAACTACACAACATTGCTTGAGACCATTGTCCATCTTAATCTTCCTGGAGACAGTTGTTGATGTTAGCTTGACTCTGACCCAGGTCAAAGTATATAGGGATATTATGGCTAGAAGCAGAGGGTTTGGATGCCCCATCCTCTGAGCTTTTTCTAAATGCTGTTTCTATGTACCCAGTCAAAGGCTGATGAATAATCCACAAAACAGACTTGCCTTGTGAGATAGGTAAGAGAGGGCCACAATATTATACTGCAAAGAGAGGTTTCCCTAAAGCAAATGGGATTATATCATTAGCTTCTGCCCAGCACTCCAGTTCTTTCAGGGGGCGGAGGCATAGGACTTAGCTTCAATGTCTAGAAGGGCGATGAGGCAGCAATTAGACAGGGCTGCCCTGTCACCCTTCTTATATATGGGATTCAGAATGGAGCCCCTCCAGTTCTCTGGGACCTGCGCAGTCAGTTGACAGATTTGATAGAGGGGGAACAATATAGCAGACCACAGTGCGAGATCCCCTTTGAAGACCTGTACGAGTATACAGTTTGGGCCTGGCATGTCGGTTGTTCTGATCTTCCTCAGGATTTTGATGATATAATTTCCTGAGAACAGCAACTCATGATGCAAGATTTTGGGGAAGTCATTCTGAGACTCCAGGTCCCCACTGGGTGCGTTCCCAACAGCATAAAGGTTTTGTACATGCAAGATCCACTGTGATTCAGAGACGGCTTTTCCTCTTGATGTTGCAGGGCTTATTTTATTCTTGAGATACCTCCGCAGGTCAGCCATGCCCGTTTACCCATCAGCGAGTATACATTCATCCATTCTTTTTCTGTCTATTCACGCTTAGCAACGCAAACAATATGTTTATGCTGTTTGTTAAGGATTTGTATTCTAGCTTTCAGTTCGGCTTAAGTTGAGGCCTTGCGTTCCCTTTGGCAGGTTGGAGTCTACGTAACCTCAATTTGCTAGCGGTGATATGAAGCTTGGTTGTTTTCCATGGAGCATTAGCAGATGTAGTTTGAGAGCGTGGATTATTACAAAATATGCAATGTAGTACACTGATAGTTGAGTCCCACTTGGCCAGAATGGTTTCACCACTTTGGGTCCTAAGATGTGCACCTCTAGTGGACTCCCAGACTTTGAGTTCACTGGGCCCCATTTAATCCTTCTAATTAAATTGTGGCTTTCCTCCCTCATGGAATCGGTTATTAATCTCAGGTTTTTATGCCTGTTGGAACTAGCTTTTAATGAAGTACAAGTGGAAGATGGTCGCTCTCTGAGTGGACCAGTATGTCAAAGCTTGCTACCACATCCTGGATCCTACCTGTGGTGAAAACGTAATCCAAAGTGCTTAACCCCTTAAAAGAATTTTGGAAGCAGCAGAGATTTATTTTCAATTGTATGCTGGATAGAATTTAATCTGTGTGCATGGAAGAGAGTGGCTAACGGACTAACAGTATTGCATCAAATTGCCAGATTTCTCAGGTCTCTTCCCAGATATCGTGAATTAAAATCGCCACATATGATGATTTCTTGCATAGTATTTTCATATAGGATTAATTCAAGTGAGTCACAAAGTTGAGGCAGTTTTTCGGGTCGTCCTTTGGCAAAGCAGTTAAAGTATACATTAACAATCAGGATCTTCAGATACTGATTGTTTATTTGGAGGCCTTCCGCGGTCACCAATTGGAACATTTCATCGTATACTTTGGAGGTGTTGACTTTCAATTCTAGGTCAAGGCTTTCTAGATTGAGAGGCCATTGGAGGGCCTCCCAAATATACTGGTTCATACGGCTGCATGATGGAATTCATAAAAACTAGGGATTGTGATTTAACTGCTTGCCCAAGTTTCCTGAAACCAGAGTAGGTCTGCAGACTGAAAGAAAGACATGGCGATTAAGGTCTTTAGCAGCTTTGCTAGACCTGCTGTGTTCCATGATACAAGGTTTACACTTGAGTTCCTTTTGGCTTTAGGCTGAGGCGAATAGCTACCAGGGCTAGGAATGTTTTCTTGAATTACTCTGAAGTGCTGTTGATACCTTGTGTTGTTTTTTCTCTTTGATCTAGGGCTATTCTCCTTATTGGACCTGTTTAATTGCCATTAGAGCATGATATCTCCAATTAAATATATGTTAGATTGAGTTGTGAGTTTCCAGTCCCCCAGAGGATACTACATGGCTGGGTCTGGGGTCTTATCTGCTCTACTTGTTCCTTCAGCTGGTACGGGTATTTTGGGCCATAGGTTCCATAAGCCCTATCTCCCACTTGTCAAATGAAGAGCTGTTAGACAGAATATCTGCGACTAGTGTGGAGGATTGAAGTGTTACAATTGTTGACTGAGGCCCCTTCGGGCAATTTTCAATATTTTAACTTTGACTCCCAAAATATCTTCCGTGGATATTCTTGCTAAGTGCAGAATGGTTTGGAACAGTCTCAGCAGGTTGAATCTATTTAGTGTATGATGTTGGCCCTTTGAATGATAAAGGGGTGTAAGGATCAGTTTTGCCGGTGTTAGTTCATCTCTGAGCTCAATATTGGTGCTATTACTACTCAAGAAGCTGGTGTCATGCTTGTCCCAAAGTTTTCCATTAAAGTGCTGGTTTACACGATTTTGAGAAATGGCCGCATTAGGGGTCTTGAGTTTTAAACGGCACCATTGTTCTTTGTGGGTGAGTTTCTGTCACTAGCCCATGCTATGCATTTATTATTTGGGTGGTCCCTGGCTGGGCTTGTGACTGGGGAGAGGAGTCTTGAGTATCTAACAGATCCAGCGTGTTTCAGAGTACTATGGTAGTGAACTGGGAGATGCGTGTGATTCCTGAGGTCAGTTTGTGTTGCCCCTGCTGGCTATCTTCTTTGGGGCTAAATCTCCCTGGAAGATGGGATACATATTAACCAAGGTTTCAATTAGAGAGCGCCTCAGAGTTTGGGATGCCTGCTTTTGTGAGACTAGTTGTCATTGTTTTATGGCTTTGTTTTTAGTTTCTTTCATCCTTTTGTGTGATTTTTTTGATATTGGTCTGCTCCAAAGATTGGCAAACTAAGGTGGTACACTTTGATTGTAATAGTCAATTGCTATTGTACACAGAGGTCCTCCAGGTGCTTGTGGGAGCAGCAGTAACAAAAGTAGCCAGACTGGCCAACTGGGTAGCTGTGATTTGGGCTATGTTCCGTTGGCCTTCTGTGGACGTGGGGACTGCAGTGGCTAAAGTGACCGAGTTATCCTTCTGAGTGGCTGTGTTTTAGGGGTCACACCCAATGTGGTTAACATTGCACACCAGAGTCCTTGGTAAGCCCTTACTGGTTGCAAACATTTCTGTTACAGAGGTAGAAGGAGATGAATCCTCATGGTCAGGCTGACTGGGTTGCACCCTGGAGGCCCCAGAGGCTGGAATCCCTAAAGGTGGTGCAAGCAGGATGCCTTTGAATCTAAAACATTTGCTGTGACAGTCGGGCTTGATATGAGCTTTGAGTACCTAGTTAGGTGGGCTCTTAAGGCCTGTTTCCAGTCCGTTATCGTGATTGATAAAACCTCTAGGAGGGTACTAAAGTTTTCTAATATTGGCTGGCATGAGCAGCCACTAACTCTCTCCCTGAACTTTTTTATAAGTTGCTTAACTCGCTCCAGAGCGTCTAATTTGTGCTCTAGCTTGGTTATAGATGAATCTAGTGATTAAGGTGGAATTGATAGAGGCAAGTAGGTTGCCCTGATCTGTGTTGGTAAGATAGGTGGATGGGTCAAATCTCATGCAGTTATTGTGTAACTCTGTCTTCTTAAGGTTCTGAGCCTGGGGTGACCAGTCATTTCACAGTGTATAGGTGTTGATGCTTGCAGCGCAGTTGAGATTTAGAGTAGCAGCACTTTGTTGAGTACTATTGCCCAGATAGTTGCCATTGTTGAAAGCCTCAAGCCACTCCTCATGCTTCTCTCCAGGTCCGGGATGTGTTCTATAGGGTCCTGTGTGAATACGTGCTCCCTGCTGATCTTGAAGGTCCCAGGAGTTCCTCCGTGGCTGGTTCCTTTCAAAGGCTTCAGAGGAAAGTCTTGGCTATTCAGGCAGGTGACTTAGAGGATGCTGGGGAGTATTGGTTTCTGGGAGTGTTGGTATAATCTTGAAGATTGGGTCCAGCCTGCGAGTTAAATGTGGTCCGTTTCCCCGTCATCGCTCTTGGGTCGTGTTCCAGTGGTGCACTTAATGTGCTTTCTGGTGACAGTTCGATGACTGAGACATTCCCTGTTTGGAGCAGGGCATGAGAAAATACATTGATGTGGCAAAGTGGGTAGGCACTGTGGGTGTAGTTAAGTGCTCCAATGGTTCTGCAGGTGTTGGATGCGGCTTGAGAAGACCTGACCTTTCAAAAGAAGTATTCAATTAATTTTGCCATGCAGGGGAGGTCATTGTCACCAGTATTACTAGGTTTGATCACCGGCTTTGTCACAATGGATCTTGGTTTGAGCTTATACCTCTTCAGGCAGACTCAGGTCCAAAACCCTCTTGTGCTGGATTGCCCGCTCTCAGGTATCGATGTACTTGGTATGTGCGGGTGCTGGGGCAAAGACTGGCCCCGTTGGGATTTTGGTGGGCACTGGGCCCTTCTTTTTTACCATGGCACTGGACCACCAGTAGATGAAGTACTTGTTCAACTTTTTCCAACTTGATAAAAATGGGTTGTATGTTATATTTTGTTTCCTCTTCGTGAGTTGCGTTCCTATGTCAGGTCCAATACTATGGATGTGAGTGGTGGTAGCAGCAAGCTGCTACCACCACTCACACGGCATGTTGCAAATGCTACAGAGTACTCTTTTGGTGACCTCCTGAACTCAGAGCCAGGCCCTGGGTATCATGGCTAATTTTGGAGCTAGGTCTGAGCGGACACTCAAGATACCAGTTTCAGATGCAGACCGTTACTCAGGAGAGAGGTGCATGGCAGTTCACCATGCAGGGGACACATGGTCAGTGACTGGCTACCGCCCCCTCCCTATGACCTCACCAACCCCCGGACACAGGAACATAAAACATGGTATCTTTGGAAGGCGGGAGGTCGCAAGACCCCCCGGCCGTATTTATTAAGTTATAAAACAATAAACTTTATAATTGCACGATAAACAGTTATACAAAAATCAGCAGGACATTAGATACATTATTGTCAACAGGTGTGAGTGACTATCCTTAACAAAAACTCTAATACAGATTGTTTCCTAACCGAGTCTAACATCCTCCTCTGCATTTTTGTATACTAACATTTCTGGGCCATATGGCAAGGTCGCTAACCGGTGTCAGGTCCTACTAGCTGCGCCTCCCCTAAAGATGTGCGCATGCGCAGCCGGGCCCGGTAATTAACCCGGTCCACGCGGTGAACTTCATTTACCCACTAAAGGAGGGCCCTTACTCTGCGCCATCCGGTGACGTCATGAGTATGCGCGCGCGGGGTGGCTAACAGCCTAAGGAAAGCGTGACTCTCCCACCCGCGCCCCTTTGAAGCACCAGTTACCTTGCCCCTGAAGTTCTAGGAGGGGCCAATGACCCCTCCCCCTGGGTGGGAACCTCCATAGGATGATGCCCGCCCCCTCAGACCTTAAAATAGTTGCTCACCGGTCATGACCTTACCGCCACAGGCCAGCATTGTTAACCGACGATCTGGCCTCCCCCTTACCTAGACCTAAGCCTGGAGCGCACTTACTTCGCAAATCCCTCCAACTAGGCCAGACATTATTAGACCACAAGACGTTCGCTGCCTCCGTCAAGTGTACCCCGTCCCTCAGGTAGAACTGCTCGCCCCAGATACACCCATGTGGAATCGTCTGCAACCGGGGGGCTCGAAATAGTTTGTCCAACTGTGTGTTGATCCTCCGTACCGAGTGATTCAACGCCCTGACCGAGTCCCCCCCTCGCCACTGCCGCCGAGGGATAAGTTGCGACCAAACTACTGTGGAACCCGGGCAAGTCCTGGCCACCCACCCCGCAGTGGAGATGATCTCCTCAATAAGCATGCGCCTCCCCAATTTGACCAAATCATTCTCCCCCAGGTGAAGTATCACCACTGACGGGGGGGCGGGCAGCTGAGCTAAGAGTCCCTGGAAAAAGTTCCGAAACTGGCTGAGGCATAAACCCCCCCTCCCGAAGAATGAGATATCAAACCCCTTTTGCGCCGCCTTCATCCTACGGTCTCCTGAAAGAAAACATGTTCCGCACATAAGAGTGGCCCACAATCCAAGTCACCCATTTCCTGTGTCCTCTGTGCTGTGCTGCTGTCGGTCGTTGGCACCCGGTGGCGAGTTCCTCCCCTGCGTGACAGGTTTGAGAAACTGCAAAAAACCAGAAACATACCAGGCGTGAGCAACGTCCTGTCACAACATGTCAATTCGTACATAACTATTGAAACGTTAGGACGACCATCTCCCCAGTCTCTTCACATTCTCAACTGAGAGACCCCTCGCCACTGTCAGCAAAACTCTAGGTACTTTACAACATGTGTACCCCCACATACCGTTTGTAGCAATTGGAATTGGGTGACCATCTCCCAATTCTTCCAACACTGTTCACATGCAGACTCCTTGTGATTGCCTCCGTGGCAGCGCCTACCTTAAAGGAGTGTGTGCCAAATTCCTTCGGGTCAAGGCCCACCCTGGCAATAGTCAACTCCATGACTCTTCTGAACTGGTATTTGGTTAAAGGGGGGGCCGTCAGCCTGTAGTAGGAGCGACCCACCCAACAGTCCACCTCGCTGCTTGATGAAAGCCTCTACACGGTGTACCTGGCAGCAAGGATTATCCCTCGCCCTGTGCAGTACCACAGTCTCCCCCCGTGACCCCTGATCAGTTTTTGATCTCAAAATTGTCACCCAGAATGTGTCTCCCTGTATTGTTGTGTTCAGTAATTGGATACCCCCCTGCCTATCTGCCTTGAAGAAATTTGGCATTGTTTGACGAATCCTCACCAAAGTTTCAAAACTAGTTCAACACTCAATTCAGCTACTGTCGCAAATGTTTTGGAGTGATCCATCAAGCAGGAGCAGAGAAGGGGGGGGGGGGGGGTTGAGGGGTGCCCAAACGAATTTTCCCCATGTTAATTTACATTGGAAATTTAGACGTGGCTACAGCCTGAACTGCTGAACAGAAATACACCAAATTTGACAGGAAGGTAGATGTTGGTCCAGGGTAGTGCCTTCTTGTGATTTGATGTACATTTTTCCAGTAGTTCTTGAAATATTAAGAAAAAAAAAAAAAAAAAAACTAATTTGTATATATAAGGAAGCAGAGGGTCCGCGTATAACGTTTAAATGCGCAATGAGCCTGCTTTCATTATCCTAACCTACTAAAGGAGAAAAAGAAGCATTACTTGTAAATATACACATTGGAACTTACAAAAGTGATTAATTATGTCGTATTCATGACTCCATGCCCCAGAATGCACTCAGGACTTTGCACTTAGCTCACCCCCAGTGGGGGTCATGGAAATAAATAAAGTCAAGTAACTGAAGCAATGCGAGTGTCTAATGTGATGTTACTGCAGCCCAAGAAGAAGAGGCTTTCAGCCTTGAAACGCGTCGGCATTAAAAGGAAACAATAAGGATTGTGAAAGGCAGACTGCATCTCAGAGAAATGTTGGTGAGTGACCTCTCGTTGCTGAGGGCAACTTTGGTGGAAATATATATATATATATATACGCATGGTCCAGAAAGAGTGCTTTTTGTTATCTGGTGTAAAGCCATTCAGTAGTTTTGGAGCTATCAGGAATTATAAAATGTGTGTATCTAGGGTCCTGTTAAATGCCATCCATGTTCTGCTTTGCAGTTTAGACCTCTGGAGAGCATGAATGAGGACGGAATATATTTCTAGTGGGATTGGGCCGTCAATGTGAGAGAAGGCAGGGATAGGTTTTTATTATTTTAAGTTGTGCAGAGTACACTACAATGTGAACTGTGCAGTGTTTTTTATCTTGTTTCCACTGACTTACAACTCATCACCTGCCACATCTGCTCCCTTTCCCCATGTCCAACATGCCCACTGTTGATGTTATCTCCTCCCAAGCGCCCTATTAATGCATCACCTGGAGCATTAGGGGGTTGGGAAATCCACGCAAGCGACCACACATACTGTTATATCTGGATAGACATAGCATTCACATTGCTCCTTTACAAGAGACTCATTTGAGTGCTGCCACTAGTATGTCCTTTGCAGAAAGATGGGCTTCTCACAGACTATTTTCCACATACTCCTCATATACACAGGGAGCGGGCGCCTACATACCGCAGGGATCCCTCTGTGATGTGTAGGGATGCTACACTATCATGTGGGGAAAGTTGTACACCCATCCATCACATTTGTGAATTGCTACGTGCCTAATACAGATGACCCTGGTGACTGTCTCTGGAGCCAAGTTACATCCATTGGCCCAACTTTGCTATTGTGGGGCGATGACTTTAACACAGCTTTCTCTGTGGAAGCGACAGCTCATGCATACCGCCCACCTACTGTAACATCGCTGCCCATCACCTCCGCGATAACAGGGAGGAGAATAATCTTCTTGGAGAACACATCCCCCGAAGACTAAAGAAGGCACTTTGTATTTAGGTGTAAATGAGAAGTGGTCTAGGCTATCTCACTAGTTGATCTCAAGGGGAGTGGAGTCTTGGGTGTGGGAGGTTTGTCATCTTGCATGCACATACTCTGACCCCTCTCCAGTCCTACTTGTGATGTCCATTCCCACCCAGACCCCCCTGTGGCACGAACCGGCACCTGTCCTCGTGCGAGCTTTTGGATCACCAATTTCTTGAGGAACTTCACCAAGAAATCTCGGATTTCTTTTATCAGAAACGCAGTCTCGGTACCACAGATAGGTATGGTATAGAAAGCATTCCAGGACCCGGTTATGGGGCTATGCCTTGCAAAAAATGGGAGATTTCTGCGTTCCCTGCACAATCATATGGGCCACCTGGAAGACTACCGTAAGCAATTATAATCCCAAATGGGGAACACAGAGGATCCTATAGTAGCTCAGCAGATTACAATAGTATTGTCTGAATTTCATGAAGTGGCTAATAGAGAATGCCTCCTCTGCAGTAAATATGCCAGGGCATATAGGGAGGGTAAGACCACAGGACACACTCTGGCCACTATGCCCAGATGGGAATTAGACGCCAATCACATTCTAGGAGTCTGGGAAGAGTCGGGGGCCCTACACATGGATGCTACACATCCTCCAAACGTTATACACTTTGTACAGCTTTCTTAATACTTCTAAAAGGGAAGAACTCATTGATGCTACCGCAGATCGAGAAGATGTGGTCTTGGGAAAGCTGGAAGGGAAAGATCCAATATTATTCATGGAGACCTGTCACCTAGCACCTGAAACACGTACAAATGAAAGTACTACCTCTAGTTGAGATTCTAAGAGCTCTGTGGATACAACAAAAAGAATTACTCTGAAGCAAATATACCAAGGCACCTTACTTACTATGTAATGCCTCAGAGGCAAATAGATAGATGACAGAAGAAGCAAGAAAAAATATGCTAATAGCAAAACAAACTAGCTATGTTTGCAGATTTTCACATGAGGACCATTAAAAATGCACGAAACACTAAGTTTGTTTAGTAGCTTGCAAGTGAAGGAACCTGAGTAGACTGCACAACTTGTGCCCATGCAAGTAACGAACAACCTCAAAAACAAGTGATTTTCAAAGTCGCGTTCACATTTATCCAAGTTTTGAGAAGTCAAAAGATCCAATCTTTGGGTTTTCTTTCCACACACGAACTTGAAAACAGAGCCATCTGAACAAACACAAATAACCACAATGACCGAAATGAAAGAGGTACGTAATATGTGTGTATATATTGGGGCATCAACATTTGTGATGCCTTTTCTCATTGGGCGCGACTTTTATGAAATTCGAAGGCTAAAAAACCTGAAAATGCATATAGTGAAATGGACGGCCATGCACGCTTTCTCTATAAGAAGGTAATTTAAGCAAATGGTTACAAAATTAGAGTTATAAATACTTGGCTACACAGTTCGAATGGGAATCGCTCTATATTTAAAATGATGTGTAATAACCATTTCCAGGTCGAGACATATTTTTTCACTTTACAGCAAGTAGTTTTCCACTCGCCCTGGCAGCTGCTCGCATTCCTGGGAAGCAGGTATGGATGGAAAAAATGCTGCCTAACTGAACATAATCCACGATGTCACATTCTTTCAACACCCACCAAAAACAAACACCTACCTAGAAGTTATTCATTATGCGTGCCCTCAAATTAGTGAAGCGCTTTAAAGTCAAGACAAGATTTAGGCGGGCCGCAGGTAGTTCCCGACCCAGATCGATAGTAAAACAAAATAGCGCGAAATCGCCCCCAGGGTCTTGAAGAGCATGCCTGAGCCCGTATCTACACATGCAGTCACGGGGTGATTGCCTGCCCCCATTAGTACTACAGAAAAATCACTAGTAAGCTCCGCGCGGGGCTGGCGAGGTTCTCAATGCCCCCCAAGGGGGCACCAGCAGTCTAACATGCAGTGAAAGTAACCTTTCAATCTCGCTGTAATAAATGCACACATGCGAAAAGAACCGAGGTGGCTGCCTTCCCCGATTAACGGTATTAAGACTAAAATACCAGTACTCCTCAAACGAGGACACACACGCAAGCAATGCAATTACCATTTCTCCCAACAGCCCCCCTTATCCCTGGACTGCACACCAACTGTGAAAATATCCGTTCCTGCGCATCCATAAAACACGATAAAAACTGCCCGTGCCTGTTGTACCACGACATCTCAACTCCCAGCAACTTAACTTTCGAAAATCATGCTCCGGTTGCTCTCGCAGGCTCCACCTCCCTGAATACAGCTCCCCAACGACGCCGAAGCTTCCCCTTGTGCCGAAGGCTTGAAACGAGGGACTCGCCCGCAGTTTCGGACCATTCCACCATGCCCCTCTCTGACCACTACCAGACGGAGCTCGGGCGAGAACCAGGGGGGGGGGGCAGAAGATCTTTATCTGGCTGAGTTCCGCGGGGAGCTGCCGTATCTATAGCAGAAAATAAAGGGGACCCAGGAGTGCCGCCAGAAACTTACCCCGGCACCAGTGGAGAATGGGCGGGAAAACCGCTCTGCCGGCGTTCTTTGTTGCACCCCACCCGCTGCCTCGCAATACCTCTTTCCTGCACCGGACCTCGACCCAAACGCCCCTTCGAGCCGGATCTGCACCAGCTTCCCCGCAACGGTCCTCCGCTCTATCAGCTGGGCTAATGAAAGGCTCCCGCCAACACAAAACCTGCAGAAGAAAAAAAAAAAAAAAAAAAAAAACAAGAAGCCCCGAGCGCAGGGCACGTCCGGTGTGGGGGAGCGTCCAGGCAACAAGGGGGTCACCTGGGCGCTCGCCGCTTCTTTATCCCTCAGCAGCCCGCCCCCCTCCCCCCCAACCCGGATGCCGATTAGCGTCATCCGGGTCAAGGGAGGGTGGCAACCAATCGGTGGCAGGGCGCGCCCCCAGAGGACGCGCCCCCCCACCGAGAGGTCCAGGAGGTAAGGGCGGTCGCCGCACCGCCATGCGGGCGGGGGGGCCAAGAGCCCCACCTTTTCATTACCATCCTAACAAATGCAATGCTGTGCCTTTGTGTTTTGTAAAGCAGACGGATGGACAAGTGTGTCTATGAGTGGCCTAATAACGTGATTGGTTCTGTGTCCTTTAAATGGAATCTAAATTAAAAGTGCATTTGTGTTTGTGCAATCTGCTCCTATGTAAAAGGCCGTTTGCAGTTTTTAAAATTGCTACCCAAGTGTATCCGCAGAGTGCAGAAGAACAGTAAGTCCTATTTCCCATTCCCGAGATTTATTCCTTTGAATGTACGTTTAGTTAAATTGTTTTTAAGGAAAAGTGTTTCAGCATTTAATTCAACCTACAATATTGACATTGAAAACTGCCACGTTACTTTCTCCAGAGTGGATTTTGAAACTAACACTGCACCTTGGCTTTAGAAAACGGAAACCTTCATTAGCACCTTTCACTGCTAGTGCCCGACTCCACTGACAGACTACACGGGAAATCTGTCGAAGCAGTTCTAGAAGAAATATTTTAAATGGGGTCCTGATTAGTGACATGTTACTGTGAGGGCAATTAATTCATTGACGAGCATGATAAATAAATGTAAGTATTTCTAATGCTTTTGGAGCCAGTGGTGGCCTGCAGGGATCGGGGGTTTTGGGGCAGGGGATGGGGGGTAAGATAAGGGGGTGTTAAAAAATAAAGGGAAAAAACATACCTTATCGCTGTGTCTCTCCTCCGCTCTCCCCCGCTCGGGCCGGAAACGGAAGCACCCAGGCTCCCGTAAGCCAATCACAACGCTGCAATGCAGCGTTTGCAATCGGTCTGAGAGATGTGGTTTGGTGCTCAGGCAAGCAGTGGGAGCCTGGACATGTTCTACACCCACTCCTCCCCCTGCTCCTCTGTCATTAGAGCAGATCCGCCCGCAAAGTTGCAGCAGCAGGAAAAAATAAACTGCTAATAACATTGAGTTACAATAATTTTATGTTTCCTTTATTTCACTGCTGCAAAGCAGTGGGGCGATACTCCGCCGCCTTACTGGAGGAGCCGCCACTGTTTGGAGCCTGAATTAAAAGAGCAAAAATCCATGTATGTATGTAGATATCCACAATTAACTTTAGATGTTCTAAAAGGTATCATACAGCTGAAAATATAGCTTTTCTGTTCTTAAGGTAAGGAGTTGAAATCAGAGCGAAGCAGGTTCAGCATATGGCGGCATATCAACAACAACCGGCGATAATTATCTCTAAGCGCACTTAGCGCTAGGATAATTATCGCCGGCTAGCGTGAATTTTTATCTCTGAGATAGCGTGCTATTAGCAACGCTTATCTCAATAGCGATAAAAATCCTCACGCTAACAGGCTAACGTGAGATTATCGCTGGAAACCCAGCGATAATCTCACGTTACCCTGTTGATAGGGACAGGCAAACTTAGCCATGATATCCTCCTTCCATAGGATATCATGGCTAAGTCAGAAAAATACCAGACGTAAAAAAGCAGCGTTAACCGCGGTTAGCGCTGCTTTTTTTGTCTCTAACAGGGTCAGCGACATTCTTGATAATAGGAGAAATTTCGCTTAGCGACATTTCTCCTATTATTTTACTCTGGAACGCCCCCTTTGCATCTCATTAGAGATGCAAGGGGAAGCGTAGAGTAAAAGGGTGCTAACATGCAAATTTGCATGTTAGCACCCTGTTGTTGATAGGGCGCTAGTTTTATCTCTCCTTTTTTGGCTTTTAAAGCCAAAAAAGCAGAGATAAAGCCCTTGTTGATATGCCCCTTAGTCCTTCTGAGGTTGATAAAATGCGTGACATTAAATTGGGCAATAATACTACTAGTAATAATAATTTATCTTAGAAAAGTGGCTGCTCGATTTAAAAGAAAAACAGACCATAAAGTGCACTTGTTGCACCGTGGAAGAGGCCAAAAGACCCTGAGAGTGTAGTTTCTTACTTTACTGAAATGCAAATGCTTATGCGTCCCTGTGCTCCAGACCCATGAGGATAATAAAGGAAATATTGCTAAAGAGTAGGGCAATGGGTCCCCTCGCTCTGGAGATTACACATCACTCACCCTTAAGAGGACAAAAGCTGCGTTCTTTCCACTATGACAAGAACAAACACACATTTACATTACAGACACTCTAAAATGCATGAGTCAACACAAATATGTATAATTGTTGTTTTATAGCTTTAAAATTCTGCAAGAAACAACCTTTTACAAACAGGGCACGCTAGTCAGCACTCGTTGAGGTCTTTTTCATTGTCTGTGCCCAGGGGATGTGCAGGTAATTGAAAAGAGCACCACAGACCTGTAATTTCTAATAGCTCAGCAATGCTGCCTACATGCGAAAACATTAGAACCTGTGCTTCATAATTACCAAATATTGCTTAGTGAGCGGAAGCACCAGAGCAACACCTCGCAGCGGTTAAGAATAGCGTGCCTTTCCCGTCAAAAGTGACGTGCAAAATATCATTATAACAAATTGGAATTTAATATTTACGAGGCCGTTTAAATTAATGCTGAAGTCGGAAATTGACATATTTTCAAACTCGGGAGTTTTTCTCAACTTGAATGTTTGGTATTGAAATATGTTAGCATCATAAACTTACACTTCCATCGTCAAAGTATAACTCACATTGGGCCATATGTAGGTAATTTCTATCTACCGATTCCTAAATACCGAATTTTACCGGTAAATAGAATGTAGGTATAAAATCTGTAAATTTTACCGATTCGGTAATATTCGTTATTATCGATTCGGTATTTACCGAATCGGTAATAAGGCATACCTTCCCATTCATTCCTATGGGCCTGGAGGCCCATAGGAATGAATGGGAAGCCATTCACTATTACAGATTCGGTAAATACCGAATCGGTAATAGGGGGAGCATATTCAAGGGTGGCAGGGTGTCACATTGACACCCTGTTGCACCCCTGAATCGTGCATGTGTGCACATGTGGCGCACATACATGCCCTAAGGGCATGTATGTCTGCCACATGGCACTTTTAAAAAAGCACAAAATTGCTTTTGAAAAGGTATTCGGTATTTACCATCAACTTGTAGTTGGTGGTAAATAACGAATCCTTAAACCAAAAATGCACTCACTTGAGTGCTCCCTACATAGGATTTAAGGATTCGGTAATTTACCGAATCGGTATTTTTCCGATTTCTTAAAATACCGAATCGGTAAATTACAGAATCCTTCAATCCAGCCTTCTACATCTCAAAGGGCTAAATACCGGTCGGTAACGGAAAATGTACCGATTTTCGGCCGTTACCGACCGGTATTAGCCCACCTACATATGGCCCTATATGTTTTATATGAATTATATACCTTCTATTCTGTGGTATGTGGGATATCGCTAAGCCAATTATGAGTGGTTTACCAGGCATCTTCTATTTATAGATTCTCACGGTTATTAAATATGGCTGAGGCACTGTGTGGCCAAATTATATGTGCCCATAATATCCCTTTATTCTCGTATATTGTTTGTGACTGTTTAAACAAAATATGGGAATTACTCAGTGGAAATGTGTACACTAACACTTTTTTCCTTTAACTCAACTCTAGAGTCAAACACTTTATACATTGGCGGGCAGATTGTTATGATGTGATAGCTCTTTCTTACTGTATTCTACAGGGTAAACATCTTTTACAACGAATGCGATCCAACACATTCCATTACAACGCTGTCATTACAACGACCGCGTTGTTACATCGCATACCATTACAAAGCAAGTCGTTACAACGACTTGCTGTAGGGGGCAGAAGGTGTTGGATTTAAAATCCAAAACCTTCCCTACTGTTGCACAGACTGGCGTTGGAATAGTGAGTTATACTATTCCAAAATCCAGCGCCCCCCCCTCACACCAAGTCGTTGTAACAGCTTGCGTTGTAATGGTTTACGATGTAACAACACGGTCATTGTAATGATAGCATTGTAATGGCATGCGTTGTATACGCGTTCGTTGTTACGTGGCCTATTCATTCTACAGTGCAAGTGTAGTTAACATTTATTTTACTCTCCATGGCTTAGGCCTTCATTAAGAGTGACCCCGTAATGATGACAAGATTTGGGGTAAATCTGTGGGAAACACTCGGTTCACAGTATTTAACCCTGACATTTCTTCTGCCCAACGCAAACAACATCTCCACATGAAAATACATAGCCCAATTGGGATTACATGCCGATGTCAGTGATTGGTGGTGGCAACACGTTTGCTAGCAGTTAGCCAAGCACTTTCTACCGTATGGTTGATCTTTCGCCTTTATTGTAACCTGTGTATACTGTACATTCAGTTCTGGGTGGTCTAGAACTATCAGCAGGACAGTGCAAAAACGCTACAGTGGAATAATAAATGAACTCTAATGAATGTGTGGGTCAGAGGCCAAAAGTGCCCCACATACTTATATGATTGTCATTGTAAGAAGAAGTTGTACTACGCAGTTAGTTGGAATCTGCAGTAGTGGACTATATTAGAGTTCTCCAATGGCCAGCTATAAGTGGCAATTATTCCATGCCTTTTCGGTTGGGATGGGTGGTGTGTTGCTGGGTGATAGACATTATTTGTAGTGGTTCTGTTTTATGTAAATGTACAAAAGCTAAGTAGTAAAAGGGAATACATCTGTAGCTGGTTTGAAACTACATTCAAGGCCACAACCACTGAGTGTTATAGTATTAGTTTTAGTGAGGGCCAGGATGCTTATCTATGAATTTACATCACTATATAAAACATAGGCTAAACACAGGTGAGCACTTCATAACTTGTCTTTTTTCTATTGATTTTATTGTAAACAAGGGATTATATAGACAGTAGTGCACTCCTGTCAGTGTCAATTACTTCCATATACAACAGTGATTTAAAGAGGCATTTAAAGGAGAAATTAATAAGAGGGGATTGAGGAAGGTAAGATAGAAAGAAAAATGAAATGAAGAATTGAAAACCACAACTATCTGGCTGCCATTGTTAATGTTAATGGAATTTATAAAAGCGCACGAATACCTAAGGGTGTCTTGGCGCTGAGGACTCCAATCAGCATGCTCTGCGTCTAATCCTGGAACAGCCAGGTTTTAATTTTTTTCCTAAAGCCCATTAAGGAGCTGGCGTCCTAAGTTCCAGTGGGAGAGAATTCCAGAGTTTAGATGTGCTGTAATGGAAGCTGCGGCCACCCCAATGTGCAGTGCAAATTCTAGGCACCAACAGAGGTCTTGCCCCCATCGACCGAAGATGTCTGGTCGGTTGGTACCATACAAAGAGATTCTGAAGAAAAGAGGGGCCTGTATGATTCAAGGCTTTGTAGACAAGACACAGTGCCTTGAATTTGATGCGTTGAAGTACAGGAAGCCAGTGCAAATTGCGGATTACATTAGATACCATTTTATGCCTGGGAATATTGAGCCGCAGACGTGCCGCAGAATTTTGAATCATCTGAAGCTTCTTTAGGCAGTAGTCTAATTTGGATTGAATAAGAGATGTGACTACTGTTTTCCTAGTATCTGCCGGGATGTACGGAAATGGTTTGGGAGGTATGCCCATCTCTGCCGGCCACCACAGATTGCTCCAGGTTGGCTGTATGTTGCCTAAAATCACAAACTTCAGTTTTATCGGAATTAAGTTTGAGGCAATGTGTACTCATCCATTTATTAATAGTACTCATGCAGTTTTGAAACTGCTGAAAAGGAGAGATTTGGGGCCTCATGTAGGTAGCTAAATACCGGTCGGTAACGGCTGAAATTCGGTAAATATCCCGTTACCGACCG
This sequence comes from Triturus cristatus, assembly GCF_964204655.1. Lineage (NCBI taxonomy): Eukaryota > Metazoa > Chordata > Amphibia > Caudata > Salamandridae > Triturus > Triturus cristatus. The sequence continues at coordinate 1,115,642,031 of NC_140581.1, read as the reverse complement.
GTATTTAGCTATTTGAGATGTAGGAGGCATAATTTCAGGATTCGGTAAATTACCGAATCAGTAAAATACCGATTCGGTAAATACCGAATCCTGAAATCATATGTAGGGAGCACTCTAAAGAGTGAAAATTAGTATTAATAATTCGTTATTTACCACCAAATACAGGTTGGTGATAAATAATGAATACCTTGCAAAAAGTAATGTTTTGCAGATTTAAGAGTGCCATGTGGCAGACATACATGCCCTTAGGGCATGTATGTGCGCCACATGTGCACACATGCAAGATTCAGGGGTGCAACAGGGTGTCAATGTGACACCCTGCCACCCTTGAATATGCTCCCCCCATTACCGAATCGGTATTTACCGAATCGGTAATGGTAAATGGCTTCCCATTGATTCCTATGGGCCTCCAGGCCCATAGGAATCAATGGGAAGGTATGCCTCATTACCGAATCGGTAAATACCGATTCATAATTACCGAATTTTTCCGATTCGGTAAAATTTACCGAATTATTACCTACATCTTATTTACCGATTCATAAATACCGAATCGGTAAAATTCGGTATTTATGAATCGGTAAATTGGATGTTACCTACATGAGGCCCTTGATGTTTATATACAGCTACCACAATCTGGGTGTCATCGGCGTATGACGTCAGACTAAATCCGAATTCCCCGATCAGTGGGGCCAGTTCGGAGACATAGATTTTGAACAAAGAGGGGCTCAACGAACTGCCCTGAGGGACTCCACATGGCAAAACGTAAGGAGCCGAGTTGAATTCGTCAAGTGACACCGTTGATCTTCGATCCTTTAGGAAGGAGGACAGCAGCACCATGGCCGCTTCATCCACTCCCAGCTTCTCCAACCGATGTTGCAAGAGAGCATGATCAACCGTATCAAAAGCGGCAGATAGATCGAGGAGCACAAGAGCAGCGGTGCCTCCTCCATCCATCGCCGCTCTGATCTCTTCGGTAGCTTTAATAAGCGCAGTTTCCGTACTGTGTTCCTTACGAAAACCGAACTGGGAGTGATCCAGCAGACTATTCTCACTGATAAATTGAGACAGTTGAATATTCAAATTTTATCCACTATCTTAGCTGGCATAGGAAGTCTGGCGATGGGTCGATAGTTGTTGGGGTTGGTGGCATCTAAAGTAGGCTTTGTTAATAAAGGAAGGATGGACGTTTCCTTCCAACTAGTGGGAAAGATGCCAGAATTAAACATCAGGTTGAAAATTTCCGCAAGCCCGGGGCTCACCAGATCTACTAAACCTTTGAGAAGTGCTGGTGGACATGGGTCCAGAGGAGATCCTGACCTGGCTTCATTTATATGCTTTCCTACTGCTGCTGCAGAGACCGGAGAAAATTTGAGCAAAGTGCATTTGTTAAGGTCTGGACCATGCCTTTGGGGCGAAAAACAAGGGCCAGATCCATCCTTAAAAACTTTGAAAATATCCAAAACTTTGGATTTGAATGTTGCGGCAATATCATTACAGAACTTTTGATTGTCCTTCTTTCCTGTATTTTTGGGCATGGTAAGTTTATTGATTACCGAAAATAGTTCCTTAGGGGAATTATTAGCTGACTCAATCTGTTGAGTGAAATAATTTCTCTTTTCTAGTATAACTAGTTTTTGTAATTCATTAAAGCTGTCTTGTATGCTTGCTTTCCCGACTCATAATAGTTTATTCACCAACGCCGTTCCATTCGACGACAGGTCTGTTTTTCCTTCTGAAGTGATTCAGAAAACCAGGGGGCAGACGGGGTAGATCTATTTCCGGACAGTATTTTTGTGGGCACCGAGGCATTAACTGCCTCAGAAATCCAATTAGTGTATTTGGTAACAGCTAAGTCCACATAGCCCTAAAATTGAGGACATGAGGCTTCCAAGTGGCTTCCAAGTGGGTGCGAAGGATTGTTTTGTCCACTTTACTCCATGCTTTACAGGACGAGACAGGTGGTTTAGTAATGCTAGCCTGCCAGGTCATGGTATGAGAGGCGTGCAGACGTGTGTAAAAAGCCTAGTTTAGCAGAGATGAATACGGCAAGCAGGGCTGGAATCTGTTAGTGGTTCCTATCTAGAAGCTGTTTTATACCGGTCTGTTAATGAATCTGTTTTAAAGCAGTCTTGCATGTCTACCTGGTGGGGGAAGTTATTCAGCACCTGCTGGCGCAACACCTGGCAAGCCCTCAGGAGAAGAAGGGTCTGACACATTTGCAGCCACCAACTACGAGGTGAACAACAGCTCATTCCAGCTCTGGGAGATAGGATACTTGTGCAGACCCTGAAGTTCTCAGCCCACACAGAGCCTCTTTCGGGTTTGGCCCTTATTGCAAGTGACCCATGCCATGGGAAAAAAATGGTTGGCTTTGGATGGGGAGAGGTATGGCAGATGAAGAACAAAGAACTGGTTAACTTCAATCGTGCATTTCTGTACACCTTAGGCGGGTAGGCTAGTATCTGTTCCCAGTCCCTGTCTGCATTGAGTATCGCTAGTTATTTCTCCCATCTGGCTCACAATGCAGTAAGGGGGACCTAAGTATGTTCGCTTATTGCCTTATTGAGTCAGTTAATGAGTTTGCAGACAGGTCCAATTGTATGGAGTATTGCATCACCCTGTATGCAGCAGGTTCTACTGTGATTCTGTTTCAGTCCTTGCACAGTGCTGGGGTCAGTGCCTGATACGCAAAAAAGTGGTCACTGTGTGTGGCGCTCTGTTCCACCAGGTCCTCAAATGACTGCAGTGTACCATCATAGAAGAGGTCCCCAAATGTGGTTATATCTGCTGAAGGCCATTGCTGCAAGTCTAAGAGCATACATGACCCTCTGACAAGTGGGAGGCCAATGGGAGAGCAAGTGCATGGGAAGGGCGGATACTGTGATGCTCCCACGAAAACCGGAGTGAAACACCTGTATTAGCCACAGAGAGTAAGAAGGAATTGTGGGTTGTCAGGGGTGAAACAAATGCAGTCCTCGTTCAAGCCACCAGGGATAGCGTTTAAAGCGGTTTCTTCCAGCTGATGCCCCCCTAACCAGGCACTCACCCACTGCAGCTGCATGGCCAAATAATGTTTAAAACTTGGGGATCTAAGCCCTACCTTGTCCGTGGACAATTTCCATTTCGCAAGAGCAATACAGCAGAGACCAGTCCATCAAATGAATTTACCCTGTAGGATGTCCAGCGATCAAAAGAATTTTGGTGATAATAGCATGGGGAGATTGGCAAAGTAGTTAAGGAGGTGCAGAAGAATGATCATCTTTGATAGGGCTATTTGGCCGGATACCAAAAGCAAGGCCAAAGAGACCAACAGGGCCTCCTCGGAGAGAAGTGGAAAGAACTTTTCTCAATAGAGATTCTGCATAAAGTTGTTACAAACATGGAACTAGGGTAGGTCCAGTAGAGTTCCAGCAGAATGCCATCAGGACTGGGCACTTTATCAGTGGACAAAGAGTGAATAGCGTCCTTTATCTTCGCTGAGGTTATGGGGGGTCTGATTTGTAGCACTGCACAAGAGTGATACAAGTGAGGGGGGCGCCTCCCAGGAATCTCAGAAGTGTGCATTAGAACTTGCTTTTATTGTACTATACAGTAGTTCATAAGGGCGGGGGAAAGCAGCATGAATATTGGCCTGTGTCTAACATATGTCGCTGGTGCAAGGCGGAAGCGAGGGATTGGAGAATGAGGATGTTCTTGATTGATCAGCCAGGTTAGTAAAGCAACTGATCTATCAGCTTCAGCGTGAATCTGGGCAGCATGTGCAGCATAATTAGTGCAGCACAACTGATCCAGGTGAGCAGATGTTTATCTCGCGCCTCGACTGGTGTTGTCGAAGAGGGTCAGGGGACGACGGACGGCAAATGACAAAATAAAACAAGTACAGAAAAATAAATATCTTACCTGCAGCCGGCTGCGTTGCGCTCTTTTGCCCCTCTCATCTGGAGGCACAGGCTCCCAGACTCCACTGCAGCCAAACATGACGCTGCCTTGATTCTGCTGGAAGCAGCATCAGGATTGGCCAAAGCGCTCTGAATTTGTGCTTGCAGTGAGACTGGGAGCTCGTGCCAGCTGTCTTCAAATCCAGCAATGCAGCTCAGGTTGGAGGCAGCTTCAGTGCACATGACGGTTTGGCCTGTCATTCCCATGCCCCCCCCCAAAGACTTGGCAGGAAAGGAAAAATAAAACCATAATAAAATGTGTTTAATAACGTTTTATTTTTCCTTTCCTGCCTGTTTTTACTCATCTGGCAGGGGGGTGACGCTCCTCCGCCATAGTGGAGGAGCCGCCGCTGCCTCAACCATTCCCAGGGTTTCAATCATGCTGAAAGTGGACTTGCATCTATCTAAAGCAGGATGTCTCTGCATGTTTTGAGGTCTGATTCTGTCATGGGTTGAGCGCAGACTACCGCCTTTATGCAGTGCACATGGAGTATTACTTTGAAGCCTATCAACCCCTCGTGCGAATGGTAGCTGTGTTTTGGTTGAAGTTGAAAAAGTTAATGAGCTTATATGAGTGGCCCGTAAGGCAGGGTCTTCCAGGCGGGTGCGTTGCAGTTTCCATGTAGGTATAGGGGACCATGGGCTTCTTTGGAAGGAGTTTGTTGTGATCTGAGACTGTGTAGCCATAACAATCCAAATGTGTACATAACTAGTGTAGGGAAGAGGAACATACTATTCAGCCCAGCAGCACTTGTGCGAAGAAGAATTTGTGCGAGGGAGAACAAAAAGAGTATACCACGACCCCCGCGTTGCGCTGATGCAAGACATCAACCAGTGGTGCAGCCAGTGGGCTGGATTTTTGCGTTGTGGACTGTGGGCGATTATGGTAAAGGAGGAAATGACCTTTTAAGGAAGGTATCCAGCACACAGTTAAAATTGCCACCTAGTATCCATGGGGCTGCCACCCTCTGCAACAGGACACTGGATAAGTAAGACGCCTGCTCGGTGTTGGAGCATAGATGCTGCACAGAGCCTCCGGCTGGCCATCCAGGGTGCCAAACACCAATGTATATTTATCCTTCCTTAGGGCTGCAGCTGTGACACAGAATGGAACCCCAGTTCTGATCCATTTAGGTGATCCAGGGAGAAAGCAGAGTAATTGGTAGAAACCAATTGACTGCACCAGCTCTTTTTGAGATCCGTTAGTTCAGGGTCAACAGTATATGATTCTTGCAAGAATGCTATCAGCATCACTCTGTGCTTTAAATATGAATACATAGCATATCGCATTCTGGGAGTCTGCATCCCCAGGCATTGCAAGTAAGGAAGGTAAGCTCCCTGAGCGCTGTCATGGTGGGCCATTGTAAGTGGAAAAGATTGAGACATGTATGGAACGCTTCATCAACCCTTTCTAGCTGACAACTGTGTATTATTACAATGAGAGGACAGATGCAACAAATGAACAGCAAAACTAGAAATACAAAGGACAGGGCACAAACAGCACCCCATCAAAACTCAATCTTTTGAAAATACAACAGGTTTAGGGAGGCTACTGCAGGCATAAGATGAGAGCTCGCTGCCAGCCCTACCTGTGCTGCAATGTAGTGGGAGGCAGGACGCTTATGGTGGGCATGGAATAAAGAACCCAGAGGGGAAGGATGCTGGCCTGGTGGATCAAGAGCTAAAGGAGAAGAGTGCCTGCAGGAGGGAGAAGGGCAAGGGAACCAAATTTGCCGTGGCCCATGAGGGTGGAGCAGCCAAAGAGCCGAGGCCCCTGAGACCATGACCGGTCCACGTGGCAGGCTGTGTGATGCAGACAAAGTCATGAGAGTTCAGCAGAAGTTTGTGGAGTGACACTTGGGGGGGCCAGGAGACTCAGAGTGTGTTGGTCGTGAGGCTCTGGTTCCCACCCTCACTTTTGGAGAAGAAATTGTGAGGTGAGGTGGGCAGTGTAAATTGAAATTCATGGAGGAAGAGGTGTGGCGCTGCGGCCAGGGCGACCGACTCCGGAATCTTGGGATCTCGGTTCGATCCCCAGCCCCGGTGGCAGATTAGCATGTGACTCTGGGCAATAGCTTGCTTAATCTTCCCGATGGCCCCCAGCGCCCTTACGGGTGATTGTTCGCGCTTTACAAATGTGGATTATTTACAAATGTGGAGCACCACGACTTTCTTCAAAGATGATCACTTTTTATCAGTGATCAGTGCGTCAGAATGAGCAGAGCTCCAACATGGTCTAGGTGACCGTTTCGGGTTAGCACAGCCATGTTTACACAGGCAACACTGAGCATACAATGTTGCTGCATAAATTAGAAGGGGATAAAAGTTATGCAGTAACAGAATAATTACGAAATAAATCTGACCAGAAATACTACAAAAAGTCTCATTTGAGGCACAAATGTGGATGACATATGTAGAAAATTATCAAAACAAAGATGGCTAAAACAGTCTTTTTAGCATTTTTATTACCATTGAAGGCAGATACCTATCAATCAGCAATATATGCTTTAATCCTAAACTGTGAAAAAACGTAATTGACCTATATATGCAGTTTTGAAACATGGGCCAGAAATAGTGCTCTATAAATTAATTGTCTTCAATATCAAAATAAAATAATTTCTATATTGCAATTGGATATTTACAGTATGTACAATGGTGTAAAAATATAGTGCTTTCCATAATAAACTGGCTACAAATAGTACTGAACTAACAATTTACACTGTCATATAAACATAAAAACTTAAAGAAAATATTATAGTTTATTAATTTTTTAACAACAGAATTAAGTTTTGTAATACAATCCATAACGTTATAAAGAAGCGGTCATCAGTAAAAGTAAAGAAATGAAAAGGCAGCAGTTAGCTTTCAAAACATTTGTGAACAGGAGAGCAGTGGTGGCTGGAAAGTCCACCGATTAGCGGAGCGGTAAAGGATTTAATACATAAAAAAGTGCATAATACAATTAAACACATGAAAGAAATAAAAAGGTACTTACCATTTTCCAGACACATGTCCACCTTGCTCTGGTCATCTTCTTCTCCTGACGTCACCAACGTCACGTCACGTCCAGCAGGGCTTAACCAATCCTGGTGCTGTATGAAAGCAGTGCCAGGATTGGAGGGAGTGGCTCCTCTAGCCACTCCCGAGAACAGTAGATGCCTGTGTAGGCTCTCAACCCGGTTGTCAAAGACAGCCGGGTTCAGATGTTTAAAGTGTGCATGTGAGGCTGGCCATCACAAGACGGCCTGCCAAAGGGACATGTGCACTATAAACTAGTGCCCAGGAAGGCAGCCCACCACTGCTGCACTCAACAGGCCCCGCTCCGTCCTGACACTCTGTTCAGGATGGGTTGACGGAAAATAAAATGGTAACAAGGAGTTTAATGCATCAAGCATGATGTGGGATACTGCTTTTGGCAATTGGGGTGACATGTACAGTTCAGTGCATTAGTGAAATAGGGGTAACAGACAGGAGGATCAATCAGTAGCAAGAAGACATACACAAAACCACCTTTGTTAGAAGATGAAGAAGGAAAGAGGTGGCACAGAGAATAACCAAGATACCAGCATGGGTCACCAATGGTAGTGAATTGAAATGGAAAAGTTGATAGAGAAGCAGATAGGCAAGTCTCTATTACCAGTTGCCTGGAGTGGTATCCCCAGCAGGGATACTGCTACATGCAACTACGAGTGGACCAATGTTTCTGGACCTAAAGTTAGGAGGTCTGGAAACATCATATCAGTTTTAGTGGTGCAGATCCACACCTGGAAAAATTCAAGCAAGGGACGTAGGATAGAGGTGAAGCCTGGCCATCCTGCCTGCCCCTCTGGCGCAATGGGGGAGCAGAGAACACACACCCCAGAGGGCCTACAGCTTCCCCAACTTCTAAATGTCCTCCCTTTCATTCACCCCATGCCCTGCCTGGACCAATAATTACCACATGCTTAAAGCTGGTGGTAAGCAACTGCTTAAACTCCCCCTAATTAGGGATAACTGAGTAAATGGTCCAGCAGGTTACTCCCTATTCCATGAACCAATAACTAGTAATCAGCTGAAGTTGTTAATTCCATCCTTGGTGTCTCCTCGCCAAAAGATATTTAACTACAGGCAGGTTACAGCAGAATGCCAAGAGGGGACTTTAAGCTCCATAATGCCATGTGCCTGGTGGCAACCATGCTGTCATCAAGGAGAGGGAAGAGCGTGACTCCCAGCACTATAAAGTGCATTGCCAGAACCTGCTGTGGAGGATGCCAAGAGGGGGCTTCAAGCCCCCTAACACCCTATGCCTGGATAAATCACACACCATCATCAAGGGGGGGAAGGAGGAGTTTCACCACCAGCACTATCAAGCGCATTACCAGCACCCGCTGTGCAGGATGCCAAGAGGGTACTTCAAGCCCCATAAAACCATAAAATCCTGTGCCTAGAGGCAGCCACACCGTCATCAAGGAGGGGGAGGAGTAGCTTGCCCCCATCTCTATAAAGTGCATTGCTAGCACCCGCTGTATGGGATTCAAAGAGGGGACTTCAAGCACCATAACACCCTGTGCCTGCAGGCAGCCACGGCATCATTAAGGATCGGGAGGAGAGGAGCCCAACCCCCTGTGCTATAAAGCGTATTGCCAGCATACGCTGCATGGGACCCCAAGAGGGAAGTTCAAGCCTCAAAACGCCCTGTGCCTGGAGGCTCCCACACCATCATCAAGGAGGGGAAGGAGGAGCTTGCCCATGCACAGTAAGGCATGGCCCGTTCATGTCTGTGTACAGGAAGAGGCAGGGCAGGGTCAACCCCCTTGGTCCTGTGACCAGATAATTCTTGACTGTGACTGGTAATACTGTCTCCTTTTAAATAAGGAGCTGGTTTCAAAGAGTGTCCTTCCACTCACCCCTTTTAGTGTGATGGAGCAGGGTTTCGCAAAATTTAAACCTGCTCGAGTTATGTACCCCCATAATACGTACTAACGATAAGTAGATATAGTAAAACTAACGTACGCCCAACATAAACATGGGGAAACTGCTTTGCGCATGCCTGAACTAACACGTAAATAAATAATAATGTCATAAGCTGTGGTTTAAAAGAAGTTGCATGAATAGGCTGCATGTGTTCCAGTATTTTGCCTATTGCATCTTGCTATAAAGTAATGATTAATGCCGCTTTTTGCACTAAGCTTATGCTAGGTAACATTAATGGGGAATAGTACAAAGTGGGTAGTAAACAGTGAAAGATTCATTATCACATAATTATTATACATTTCTTTTTTTGTTTGCTTTAGTGTGCTGGATGAAGACGCCATTTTATTTAACTTGGCTATGGTGGGAAGGGGGAGCTACTAGGAGCGAGTTAGTTCTGCCATAAGGAGAAAAAAGACGTGCTGTGCATGAGAGGGTGAAGGCCGAGATGTCAATGATTGCAAATAGCTGTTCCTAGGCATGGGACCGGAGATGCACACTTCGAAAGATGTTAATTTCTGTACAAACATTTTTGAAATATGTATCTTGTGTGGGGAACGTGAGACTCAGACCCTGGGAATCAGCTTGAACATTGAATTAGTTGAATGTAAGGTGAAGTCACTGTGGTGTGACCACGCCAAGCCCACCAATGACTACAAGTTTGATGTTAGAATGCAACATCTTTGGGATGGACATGTAAAATTTAGGGTATATCTGGGGTGCCTTTAGGGGTGTGGTGGGAATCTTAGGCTGACAGGAGAGAAGAGGGGAGATGTGTCTCTTTTTGTCAGTTTGCAGAGAGGCCTAGCTGTTCCTGACTTGTCCTTTTCCTGTTTCTATATTCTTTGTTCCCTGATTCTGTTTCGGGGAACCCCCACCATTTCCTGGGCCGAATGGGTGGTTTTCCTACAGACCAATAGGTTTGTATTTAGCCTAAATCATTCTCAGAATCTAAATATAAATGTATTTTGTCTCTGAAGCTTTTGTCTCTCCACCTATCCACTCCGTCAATGATTTAATGATATGTTTTATTTAGATGAAACTATTGTCTCTTCATCTATCTTCTCAGTTAGGTATATTATGTTGGCATAAATATTTGCTGAAACGTTTGTCTCTTACCCTATCCACTCCTTCATTGCTTAGTCATTGTTAAATGAGTTTGAACAAAAGTTTATAATTAATTCTTTCGTGAGATTCAGTGTTTGTAATCTGTGACTAAATTCAACTGAGCATTTAACTCTTTAATATTTGAGATAAAATTCATTATCAACTTTATCGAGAGTCTGTGATCATTTTATTGACTAAATGGTTGACAAAGCCAGTAGGTATCGTTACCATCAACTATTCAACCAATTGGTCCATCGACCAAATAGAAGGAAAGTCAATACTAAAGGATTAGTTATTAAAGATGTCTTTAAATCTATAAAAAGAAAGGAAATGTTTGGATGTATAATTTGACCCCAGCACATCAGGGATTGTGGTTGAATGTGTATGGGCCTTTGTGTTATGATGTTATTGGGTATTTTTTTTTTTTTTACATAGCACGAACTTGACCCAAATCGGGTATCAGAGCGCTTTACATAGCACCAGTTGCATTACATGAGGACACATTTATTTATTTTTTGTTAGGCACGGGGAGATCAAGTGATTTGCCCAGAATCTCAGGATGTTCAGCGTCATTGCCGAGACTCAAACCCAGTTCCCCAGATTCGAGGTCGACCACCCTAGCCGTTAGGCCAACTCCTCTGTATTGATCCCTGATCGATTTTAGTATTGGCTCTGGATCAGTGTGTTGGTCCTAATCCTACAAAATTGACCCTCTTAGCAGAGGGAGAAACTGGCTTGTGGTGCAGGTTAGAGATTTCTCTAAAACTAAGATAACTCAATTTTATAAACAGAAGCCAAATGATGTCTAACCAAGAGCTATAATCGCCTCCTCGGCAAAGCCGAACCAAGCAGAGGAGACAATGTTTTGGACTTCTGTCGTTCCTCACGTTGTACAGGGAGTTCCCTTGAATGGGAGGTCACATTTGGTAAATATAACTGTCAACTCACTAGTTTGACCCCGTAGCCTCTTCCAATTGTTCTATTCCACCAATTGGCAAGAATAGAGAAATGAAACGGCTACCTGTTTCTGGTCTAGTAACTTAAACCCTATGTTTGGATGCTATTAAAGCTATTGTTGGTAGTTTGAGGATTGAGTTTAACATTGTAAAGGATGCCCTTTTGCTTTGATTATGAAGTTGATTAATTTCTTAGAATCTAACAATGTTTTAATTGAGAAACTGCTTTCACATCAAACCTGAAATAATTTTGCTTGTCAAATAGAACAGTCAACTTGTCCTGTCAGAGTACCTCAGGGAGATTGTCCAACAGTGAAAAGTGACATAACTTTCATGATGCTCCCTCTTTTCCCAGAGACATTATTGACTACACCCATCTGGATCACAGGGTTGTTGGTGTGGAGAAGAATGATACTTCTACTAATATATAGGCAGTAATTAATGATGAAGACTCTCTCACACATGTCCCTGTTCTGGATACTGTAAGTACAGGTTGTGCAGTGTCTGCATTCAGGGGGTCAACCGGTGCACATTTTTCCAACACCAAACTTCTGCCCGACTATGTGTTTGTTCTAGTAAATATGCCCACGCTCAAGGCAAATACCAGCAAACATTATCAACAGTGAAGAAAAGAAATGGCACATTTGCTGACCACAAGCCAGGGGCTGATGTGAGCATCAATGTCCAAATCAACATGGTTTGCAGAGTAGTTAGATTCAGTGTGGACCTAAAACCCTTCACTGTGATTGTATAGTGATTAATTTTAGTAATAGCTGGGTTGAAGGTAGAATTTTTGCCTCTTTTGAGAGTAAGTATGACCCAACTGTGAGCATTGGGGTGCGGCCATTTTTTTCATAGACCAGGTACTGTGCACCATCTAAGTACACTTGGGTCTACTCCATCTCGGCGGAATCAAAGACATTGCGGGGCTCTTGTTGGGCCTATTAAGGCAAAGGCTACTCCCCTCCCCCTCTCAAACAGGTTGATCCTCCCCTTACAGGGGTTGATGCTGTGGATCAACTTAGCTTTTTGACTTGGAATATAGCTGTGCTTGAGGAGAAGGTTAGTGGCCAGAACTGGCTAGATTTTATCAGACAATGTAGTATTTTGGCCCTTCAAGAAATACTCCCTTCCTAGATGGTTTTGCCCATTTTTTCCACCCAGCAATTCCATTGTCTTCTGGGCTGGCTAAATGGTGAAGGGTATACTCTAATATCACTGTCTTCAAATTGTTTAATAGAAGAGCTGGAGACTAACTCTCAGAATCTGGGAACAGTTCTTCTTATCTTCCCAGATAGATCCTACCTTCTTGTTTTAAACAATTACAACTCAAATGACCAATTGTCACACTGCCATGTCATCACTTCTATGGGCTTGGTTATTGGGAAATTGAAGCAATGCTCCCCAGATTCAGGCTCAAGTTCTATTTCTTTTATCCCTATTGTAATCATGGGTGATTTTAATATTCACCCCTGTGAAAAAGCTTGTAAATTGTTTCAGGACTCATCCCTGTGGGATAACATTCTAGTGTTCATTTTAGGCACACCACCCAAGGGGAACAGGTAAATGTTTTAGGGCAATACCTGAATCTGGTTATACCAAGTTCTTTGGGAGATCCCACCTATGTTGGCAGGGGCTGTGAAACCATAGTGAATTATATTTTAATTTCCTCATCCCTATTATATTTCTTAATTGAGTATAGAGTTCTAGGGTCTGGTTGGAGTGACCATAATCCTCTATATTTACTGTTAAAACATCGCACCAGAAGCGGCCCTTGACGGCTCCTGCCTCTACACACCTTGCTCTCGCAGACCAGGGCCGTGGCTGAAATGGACAAAAGTGATCCCAGAGGAGTTCTTTGGTAATCTGTTTTTTGTCAGAGGAGTAGCAAATTTGAATGTTGCGTAAGTCCTGATTCTGACCCCAAAGATGTTTCGAAGGATTTCTCTGTACTTTGTGAAAGTGTAAGGGATGCCCTTATTGTTGTGTAAAGAAAAGAGTATGCAGTTCCTCAAAGAAAAGGCGGGGGGTGCCAAAGGAAAGAAGAGACCGTGAAACAGAGGAATACCTCTATTCGGAACTAGGGTCCTCACACACCCAGCAAGCTAGGTGTCATGCTTCATCATATGGACCTGCTCCTCGTCGAGCATTCCCGGGTCGAGTGGCGCGAGGGTAGGTTGATAGCACTTCCTGCAACAACCTTAAAGACACCAGAGTCTTGGTGTCCAGGTGGCGCCACGGCCACGGATAGGAGTATGGTACTAAACCATATTAGGTTTCCCTAGGCAGATGGCGAGACCGTTTCCTAACAACAGGTAGTAGGTAACAGCTGTACTTACCACCCAGTGTAGATTATTGACAGCTTTTAGGTCCTGAGGAATTGCCACGGATCACTAGGACCAACAGGCAAGAAACATGTCGCGCAGATGAGCATAGCCAAACTGAATCTTAACATCAGTTAGCTGCCATTCTGTTCCCACACATTTTTATTCAGGTAGAGAGCCATCCCCAATAAAATTATTTTTGGACTCTCTAACTTGTTTTAATTCACTTACCTGCACTCACATCTACACCACTAGGTCCCTCTCACGCACACTGCATCATACGGCCAGGAACTGAAGATCTCCGCCAAAGAGCCCCTTTTAGGGTGCCCGTCGGGCATTGCAGCGCCGGCCCGACGAGGAGCAGGTCCATATGATGAAGCATGACACCTAGCTTGCTGGGTGTGTGAGGACCCTAGTTCCGAATAGAGGTATTCCTCTGTTTCACGGTCTCTTCTTTCCTTTGGCACCCCCCCGCCTTTTCTTTGAGGAACTGCATACTCTTTTCTTTACACATGACTAAACTGGGCATGTATGCTGGACCTCCTTGAATAAAAGCCCATCAGTCCCTCTCTTGTTTACAATGCCCTTATTGTTACCAGTGGAGATCCAACTGTTACTAGGGCAGAATGCTGGTTTGATCAGGCATGTTCCAAAGCCCATTGTGATTTAAAGAAGGCCCAGGGATAAAGTGGAGGTGAAACACTTATATAGTTCATACTAAAAGGCCTCTAAGAAAGAAAAGAGTCCCTTAAAGATGATGCCTGGGCTTGGTTATTTAATGCCTGCGACCGCTATGATTGTGCTAAGTTTTGGAGAATCATTAACAGTCCTTTTCTAGTGTTTGAAGATGGGCCTATTTTGATCTCTGTGATAGAAGAGGAACAATGGTTTTACTATTTTCTCACATATATGCTCTAGAGCCAGGGTCAGAATCCCACCCCAGTTCACCATGCTGCAACAGTTGGGAAATTGAAAACTTTCATTCTCTGTCATAGAAGTTGAGGTTGCCATTTTGAGATTAGCTGGAAATAAGGCACCTGACCCTGATGGCGTCCCAGCAGACCTCTTCAGGAGTGAGCCTTTTATCTGGGTGCCCTTGTTTTCTAAGTTAATAAATGCTGCTGTGATACTTGCTCTTCCATGCTTGTGGGCTCAATCCAGCATCGTTCCTATTTTTAAAATGGGTGACTGAGCCGATCCGAAATGTTACGGGCCTATCTCCTTGATTGATACAGTGGAAGCCACCTTTATTATTTGATACCAAATATCTACTTGAAAGGCCTGTAGAACGTCAACGCAAAAGAAATAATTAAATCTTTTTGAAGCTGATGAAAGTTAATATGATTTTGTAATGCAACACTTGCTCAAGAACCACATTCAGACAGTATATAAAGCTGGTTTAGCTACAAGTGCTTGGGCACACCATAGTTGGAAGTGGAGCAGTCTACGTGCACTTTACTAGTGCACTTTACTTTACTTTGCTGTAACTGCCAAGGTCCTGGGTCAGGTGATCTTGGAAAGATTATCCTTGTGGGCCAAGGAGAATAACATTATATCTGACCTTCAGTATGGGTTCAGGCCTGGCATAAGTACCATTGACCAGTGCCTGAACCTATACTTATTAATCCACTATATTATTATCTAAAAAGGCACCTTTTTTAAGTTTCATGGACCTTACCTCAGCTTTCGACTGAATAAACTGCACCAGGCTTTGGGCAAAGCTGTTTTCAATTGGGGTAGACCCAGTTTTGGTGTCCTTGCTTTGGAACATACATAGGGATGTCTGCATCTGTACGGTATGGATAGGATGGCAGGTTTTAATTCTGGCCTCATTCGTGTTCACCATTTATATTAATCACCTAGAGGCAGTGTTAATAGATAAGAAGTATGACGTTGCTCATGTGGGCCGGTACCAGTTCTACTTTATGCCGAAAATAGCATCCTCATGTTGAAGACCTGAGGACATGGGGATGTAATTGTTATTTCTCAACACCTTTTCAGATTTTATGGATCATTTAGATCTTTCTATAAATCATACACAATCGTATGTAATGTGTGTCGGTAGTAAACCCACCAACACAAAGCCTTTTTTTTTTAAAAAAAAACTGAATATAAATGCTTGGGGTCCCCTTCTTAGTTCAAAAGATTAATGCTTGCCCGCTCATGGGGGCAGTCATGGATGGGTAGAAAACCAACTAAGCCCTTCTTCAAGTTTATAGTGCTAAATGTGTGTCCACCACAATCTATGGTAGTGATATCTGGTTGTTCAAGTACTGTAATGCTATCCAGGTTGGGGAGAATAGATTTGTCAGACATTTGTTTCAGGGTCATAAAAAGCACCTCAACTTTTGCCGTTCATTAGGAGCTGGGTCCTAAATGCATCTCAGACACCATTGCATTAAGACATTTCTTGCAGTGGATACTGGTGTGGCACAGAAGCAAGCCAACCCTAAAAAGAGTGAGCATTAGGGACTTACATAATGTTCGAGCGAGTCCCTGGCTTGATTAGCTGAAATCAGAGCTTACCAGCCTGGGCCACCCAGATTTATATCTTTGCCCTGAAATGATCTCCAAAGCAGATTATCAGCGGGTCAAACATAATTTTACCATCTGTGCCACTGCTTAATGCATTTTACAATCTGTGCTACTGCTTAATGAAAACAGTACCCTCAACTGAACCGTATCCGATGTGGGTGACCAATGTTTATCACTGTCAGTTACTGACAAGTTTCAGGCTAAATCTCTTTGCACAACTGATCAGTTTTCCCAAAGGTTGATTTGCTCAGGGCACTTTGGGTCCTTGGGAGTGTAATAATTTATCGGCCCAAACTATGGTTCATTTTGTATTGTTCTGTCCATTCTTTATCTGGCCCAGAAAATGATTCTTAATACCTCTTCCAAAAGGCTTAACATTCAAGCAAGTGTGGCTGGCAATGGTACATCTTTTTATGCTCAAGGATGTTCATATCTGTGTGTGTAGGCAACTTTTTGAGTTGTGTAGTTGTGTAATTGAGCTTCGGGAGCATTGAATTTTATTTTAGTGTGGGCATGTGATAGCGGCTGCTCTTTGGTTAGAGCCTCGTGGACCCAATGGAGGCTCCTTGTATTATCTGAAATGTCTGAGGTTTTCTTAATGATGAAGTCAGTACGGTAATGAATGCTATAATGGTCTAAATCTGGCATTGACGTTTTAATGGGCATCTGTTTTTTCTTCTTGTCTCTGGGGTTATGGTTTTTAACTGTTAATGTGTATCTTTTATGCTTATTTTTTTTTAACTGAATAAAGATACATTCTACTACTACACAGGTCTATAATTTTGCAGTCAGGTAAACTCTGAAGAGACTTTAACTCTAAGGAGAGCTATTGATGGTAAATCACAATAAAATGATAAATCACATTAAAAAGGTGAATCACAATAAAAGCATGTCAGATATATCAATTCATGAGGCAAAAGGCTTCCAAATGGCTCCACACTACAACTATCACTCAGGCCCAGCTTTCCCGTGCTGTTGCACCGCTCTTCTTCCTCCCCATTCTTCTAAGTGCTTTTTCCTGCATTTCCCCCATTTTTACTGCCTTCTCCTTCCATTCCTCCCATTTTTCTGAGTGCTTTCTCCTGCGTTTGCCTCGTTTTTCACTGCTTTCTCCTCTAAGCAGTTAGCAACTCCACCATCTTGAGACCCTTACGAGTGATTTTCCACGCTTTATAAATCCTGATTGAAGAATACCCTGATTTTTTAACCATCCTTGGCTGGTAACAGATTATAAAAGTGCAAACATTATATATGTATATGCAGTTCTGCATCCAGAATATGTCTCTAAGGTCTTTCAGGCCGTAAAAAAAGGATCATCCTTGATTAACATTTCTGTGCTCCAATTCATGATCTTCACTACATGGATGTGATTTAATATGTTTGTTTACATAATATTTTAGACCAGTAACATTCCAATATGGACATCACAAAAGTGTTTAGCCATGGTGTAGCTCCTGTCATGGTTTCTAGTGCTCACATATGTTGTAAAATATGTATTTTAACTTTGTACTCCCAACATATTTCATCTGGAACGTGTATCCCAATACATAATTAACAAAGTCTGAGTTACATGTGGTAAATTCAGTGATCTCTCTGGTCCTACCTTTAAATGTTTAATATTTTTTTTGTTAATGCCACAGGAACACGCTTCCCACATTACCAAACCCCTTTTTTTTTGATCGACCACTTTTCTTTTTCCCATGATGTAAACATGATACTGGTGAGTATGCTGCCCAATCATTTGGTATTACAATATGTGATTTCGGGATGTGGACTTATTTTGGTTTTCAAATGTTCATCATGTTGAAGGATGTGCCAATTTCTATCAAGAATTGATCTTATATTCTGATGTTCATTACTCATCATCATCATCAAAAATATTATTTCCAATCACAGGTATCTTCTACAGTGCGAAGTGCCATACAATATAAATATAGTGCAAGCAATAAAAGGGACGATTTAAAAGATACAATATGTTCATTACTATACTGTATAAAAAATATAATCTGAGACCCATTTGCATGCAAATCTTTTTCTGGCTCTTTTCCCACAAGGCCTCTCGATTCATTCTAATTCATTTATTGTTCTCATATTTACCCGTTGTCTCTTGCTGCCCATGTCTGACCTCTATTTTGCCTCATTCCACTTGTTTCTTATCTCTATCTTGCCTCTTTCTGCTCACTGCTGACCTTTATTTTACCTCTTTCTGCTTATTTCTGACCTTTATACTGCCTCGTCCCGCTTGTTTCTCTCCTTTATTTAGCCTCTTTCTGCTCGCTGCTGACCTTTATTCTGCCTCTTTCTGCTCGGTTCTTACGTTTATTCCCCCGTTGTGCTGCGGCCCCCCCTTTTTTTATAAAATGCCCACCGGACCTTGCAGATCCGGGGGCACTTTGCAAAACAAGGGCGGGAGCCAGAGCTTGTTTTTTTTTATTTTATTTTTCTCACAAATTTGCAATTTTGCAAGAACATTTAAAATAAAATGTCTTTTGTGGCCTGGCAGGGTCCCCCTCGGACCCCATGACCAGGTTTAGGGGGTCAGGGTATTCCTACCCTTCTCCCTTTTCTGTTTTTTGTATGTTTTGTGGTGGGAGATTCGCCTGAAGCTGAGTCCTGAGTCCTAAGATGGCTGCTAACACTTCCTAGTTGAAGTTTTTGCAGTCAATCAGAGCTCTGCATTTCACTGCACACACTTGTTATTATTCGTGAAATAGCTGGGCCGCAGATATCGCTATCTTGAGTCTCTTAAATTTCTGAATGGATTTACAACAAATTACTGAAAGAGTGACTCCCTTAACTAAATCTACCTTTCTGTCAAATTTGGTGTAATTTCATGATGAGATTCGGGCCACAGGCATGTCTAAAAAGTCTATGGAATTAACATTGGAAGCACACCCTTTTTGCATCCCTGTCTTCTCGGCCCCTGGTTGACAGATCATCCCCAAACTTTCCATGAGCAACAAGACTCACAATTTTAAGGAAATGTTCATGAAGATTTGTCAAACGGTGCCAAAGATATAGGCAAGTCAAAAAACGCCTTTTCTATACAAACATGGTCCTGACTATAACTACCTACCAGCGACAGCCAGTATGTGATATATATATATACATATGTCATAGGAAAACGGGGACCATGCATGTGCGCCATGACATAGGCCTGTCTCACGGATTGCTGTCATGTTGGACATGGAAGGTTGCCCAAAACGCTACCCTCATACCACCTTCACCAAGTGTTAATCAGCACAATCCCACTGGTGGCAGCATGCCATGTTGTGATCAGTAGTAGTAAACTGGTCCTTTTTACACTGTGTCACTGGACTCAGGACTACAGACTCACTCACCTTTTTAAAAGATTGACTGATGTGTGCTTAACCCACCTTTGGCCTACATCAGGTAGATTTGGAGTGCTGTGCAGTGTAGGAGAAATGACTGCGCTGGATATATGTGTGCCTGGAAAGAATATAGTACAGGGATAAAACAGTAATGTGCAGTATTTGTGTAGTTATTGCATGCACTGAGGGTATGTATGCCTGTGGGAAACACATTACATGAGAGATGTGGTGCTGTGCGCAATAAAAGCATGTACTGAAGGTATGTTTACTTTTGTGAAGTACACTACATGAAGGGTGAAGTGTTGTGCAGCGCAGATGGTGAGTGTGTGTGTGCTGGCAGTGTAAGTGCGTTTGTAAATAGCACACCCTGGAATACAGAAAAGCTACAGCATTGAACAGTGCAAGCATACTGAATGTGTGTGCTGAATGCATGTGTGTCTACAATGGCACAATGCTTGGAGGTAACATTCCTAAACAATAAGTGCGATGTGAATGTACACTGAGCGCAAGTGTGCATGGAATCATACAATACATAGAGGATCCTGGGTTCCGTTTTGGGAAGCCCAGGACTGCCTGATGAAGACATGAATAGTAGAGGAATCCCCCGACAGATTTGCATATTTCTGCATTCATTTTGACCCACTCTGGAGGAAAGAGGGAAGAGACTCCCCCTTTAAACTTCAAAAGGGTTCTCTTTGATTCAGTCATAGATCACAAGAATGGGGAATGAATCCATCTCAGAAAGGAGATGGGGGCTGATAAGGGTGTCATAAAGAATAGGGCTGGGAGCCTAGGATTAACCATTTGATGCACATATCACTGTGACTGACATCCAGGTGTGAATTCTGGTCACTCCCATGAACTGTGTCGTGGGTCTATCAAATTAGGAGTCGTTCCTGCTATGGCAGATAGACTTTCAAGAAGTTAGAAGAAAAGAAAAAATGTACACTTAAAAAGATGCAGAACTCAAGCATAAAACTTTAAAGACTCGGACGCTAAATCAAATTTGGTGTTTGGAAATGGACTACAAGAAGGAGAGGTTATGACCCCAAAATTGGTCATCTGCCAAGCAGCCATACAGGCTGTGTGAGGATGGAAAAATCTGTAAAACTTCTGACTGTCACCAGGATTGGGGGCAAAGGCCTCCTAGTCTCCCTGTGGGTTGACAGAACACCACCAGTGAAACCAAGATCACCTGCCCTGGTTCATGGAGCACCAGCGCCTACCTGCTTGCCAAGATCAATGTGCCCTGTGAAGAAGATGAGAGTGTTGGATGGGGCTAGGTCCAATGTGAAAACCCAATAAGAGGACTCCCTGAGAAAGGTGTGAGGGAGTGGCTGTTCACAGATCAGGTCATTGCCTATGTAGAACCATTCTGGTGGCCCCTGTATGCCAGAAGAGGGATACTGTGATCTGACCCATGTAGTGAGCACCATCACGGAAGCACCAGGCCCACACTGCCTCCTTGTGCGGACCCTGCACACCAGAGGGGGCTGCTGCTGAATTTATTGTTTCCAGCACATCGAGACTTGTGTCTGCTTTAAGTAGCAGCCCTGTATGCCAGAAGGTGTCGCCATGGTATAGGACAGTACACAGGTGGAGTTTGCACCTAGACTGGGAAGTACTGCTGCAACCCCTTCTGCTGAAAGGACCTGCCAGTACCAACATTGCCAGAAGTTCTGGTTCTTACCCAGACAGAAGATTGCAGCTGTGACCGGAGGGTAAAGCCCTCACACCAAGAACTACGCCTGATTTATTCTCCCGAAGACAGTAAAGGATGCCGCCCCAGACGTCGCACCCTCGCTGGACTCTAGTCGGGAGCCGGAGGACAAAATTCCCTCTCTCCTGTGAAGTGAAGAATTACATGCTTAATCTTCACAGAGTGGTTGCTACTCCGATCGCAGGGATAAGCCGGCAGTGCTGGTCAAGGAAGACAGCCTGCGCACGCCAGGTGCTTCTGTGTCTACCTCAAGCCGCCCGACTTCACTGAACAGGATCAGGTCTTGTGAGTGGTGCAGAGAGGGCACTTGCTGCACTACTGACTAGAACTGGACCTGTAGGACCCCAGGGACTTGCTGATGATGGTGCTGTGGCACCATAGACACTGTTGACTAATTCAGAAAGAGTCAAAGGGGTACTCTTGAGAATGGCCAAATACTAAGCATTCCCTGGATGCGACCACCACTGGATGGGGAAGACCACATTATAAGGAAGAGGATGTACAGGGATGACAACTACCAGAGCCCTAGCCTCAAGGGGATTGTGTGGCCTCAAGGGGGTTGTGTTGCTGCTCATGAATGCCGCTATTCCATTGAATGTATTGAGTTAGACATAAAAGACTTATTTTTTTTATATAAGTAAATATTTATCTTACATTGATTTATTGTTAGTACTGTGTGCACTTTGAGTTATGAGTCGTGTTCACTCACTTGTATCTACACTTCCCTCCAGAGGGAGCCTTCGTCTGCTCGTCCACAGTTATCATTGAGAGTCCAGTGCGGAAGAGATACTTGGCCCGGTTGCTGAGTATCCATGGTAGGTCGGGCCCGGGACATCAGGAGTTAAAGGCCTCAATCATCATGGTTTGGCCCCGTGGCCCCTGCCTATCCGGCTCTGAAATTCACCATTGCAGGTGCATCTTTGATGCAAGCATCTAGTAATGAATCCTCCCAGTGTGTGGGCGAAAAGTTAAACCGTCCGAAATTTCACTTAATTATTTCTTGAAATATTTCTTGCCCTACAAAAGAAGAGCCCATTTTAGAGTGCCTGTTTTATTTTTCTTAAAATGAGCTCTGTATTTAAAATTGGACTTATAATACACGTTTTTACATAAAAAAAAATGTAAAACTATTAGCACATTATCCCCAATATAAATACACATTCCTCAAAACATTAACAGACATATTGGCCGTCACAGGCAAATAATACATACTAAATGAACGATGCACACAAGCTCAAATCTCTCAGAGGAGTAATAAAATCAATTATTAAATCATGTAATATAAAAAATACATAATGAGTAACGTGTAACATATGCCTCAGGGACGAAGCTTGGTCGTTAATATCAGAGGGTGTGAGTTTCTGGTTGTCCAACAACCATGCTGGCATATCATGCTAAAATACGTTATCAGAGAAGCAGTGCACAAGAATAGTTTATAAGGCAGGGGAAAGGCACAGAGAACAGATTGCAAGAGGTACTGAAAACAGAATATTTTGTCAAATAACCAAAATGTTTTAAGACCTTCATAACAGAGATGACAGATGGAGTGTGTGTGTGTGCATGTGTTTTTTGTCTGTGTGTGTGTGTATGTAAGCATATTTGTAAAAATCCCAGGTGAAATCCGACATACACCCCAACATACCTGACTGAAAACACCTGTACCCAACCATTTACCATAGAATAGTTGTATTATTAGGGGGGGGGGGCAACACCACAAACTTACACCCTACGAAGCGACGCCCCTGATGATCCTTTACCAGTTCGAGATTCAGCCTCGTGGTTTATAAATGTCACCAGAACACCTCATTGTCTATATATGCCTATATTACTCAGCCATCCATTATGTATTCTATATATAGATCGTTCTATCTCACATTCTCCCTCTCCTTCTCCCTCTCTCTCTCTGATTCACTCCCCTTTTCTCTCTATTAAACTGTGAATTTTCTTCTGAATGCAACATGAAAATAATGGTTGCCTTGCGTTGTTTTTCTGACTTGTGAGTCACTTAGCACAGGGAAGTAAAGCGTGAAAGAAAGGAATCTAAAGCATGAAGGGGCATATCAACAACAACCGGCGATAATTATCGCTCAGCGCTCTTAGCGTGAGGATAATTATCGCCGGCTAGCGTGAATTTTTATCGCTGAGATAGCGTGCTATTAGCAACGCTTATCTCAATAGCGATAAAAATCTACACGCTAACAGGCTAAAGTGAGATTATCGCTGGAAATCCAGCGATAATCTCACGTTACCTTGTTGATAGGGACAGGCAAACTTAGCCATGATATCCTCCTTCCATAGGATATCATGGCTAAGTCTGAAAATTAGCAGATGTAAAAAAGCAGCGTTAACCGCGGTTAGCGCTGCTTTTTTTGTCTCTAACAGGGTTAGCGACATTCTTGATAATAGGAGAAATGTCGCTTAGCGACATTTCTTCTATTATTTTACTCTGGAACGCCCCCTTTGCATCTCATTAGAGATGCAAGGGGAAGCGTAGAGTAAAAGGGTGCTAACATGCAAATTTGCGTGTTAGCACCCTGTTGTTGATAGGGCGCTAGTTTTATCTCTGCTTTTTTGGCTTTTAAAGCAGAGATAAAGCCCTTGTTGATATGCCCCGAAGATTTTAGGGGCATATTAACAAGCCAGGCGATACAATTATCGCCACTTTAGCGGCAGAAAACGGCGATAATGGGCTTGATAATATGCTCTATGGAATTCCAATTGAAACCCATGTTAAATGTGAAGGACGTCTAATATGGGCTTCAATTGGAATTCCATAGAGCATATTGTCAAGCCCATTATCGCCGCTTTAGCGGCAGTTTTCTGCCGCTAAAGCGGGGATAATTTTATCGCCTGGTCTGTTAATATGCCCCTAAGTTCTGAAACTGATCCAGCAGCGCACCTGAGCAATTGATTTTCTCGGTGCCCCTGCCATGTTACGATTGCTGCACGTTCTGCGTGTAGGCAGGGTACACTCAAAGGGCTCACACGTCTCAGAAAGGAAAACGTGCATATGAAAGGCCTCAGTGAAAAATCAATTTTCAACCATAATACTTACCTCATGAGAAAGTAGCCACCCTCTGTGGAAACACATAAACACTGCAAAATTGATTTGGGAAACACCTGATTCAGTCTGAAACACTATTATTTGTGGGGCATTATATTACGTTGTCAGCTCTCCCCTGTCATTACAAACAGTAAGCAGCCATATGCAAATCTGCTGAGTGAATGAAATCATCTTGTGAAGGGGTGCGATGGCAAAAAGCTTCTATCCCACCCCGAGGCAGCCCTGCAAGGGCTTTTACGCTATTCTGGGAAATTATACCCTGTACACAAGTCCATTGCCGCTGTGTCCCCGGGTATTTCTACACTGGTTTTAAAAGGAACCCGGGCTTTTTTTCACACACTCAGTTATCATACGTATATCATGTGGCAATGATTGAGCAGTATTCCCTAAGTAGACATACTCTCAAAGGCATAAAGAGACAAGAGATCTTAGAAGCACAGATTGCTTCAAGAATGCACGATCCTCAAGAGATAAAACAGAATATCAGGTGAAATACAAGGCATGTTAAAATCACCCGCCCTCTCTTCTGACATGGAGGGTCAGTGACCTCACGCGGCCCTGTTTGTGCGATTGAGTTCTAATTGAGAGAAATCTCAGCAGGGGGTTGGAAATGGTGGCTCAAAAGGCATCAGACATTTCAATCCAGAGCAGAGAAAAAAGGGAAAGGATTGGCCACTGATCAAAGGGGATCCCTTGAGGACCACCGACTCCCCAAAAGAAAAAAGACGAAACAGATATTAAATCAGGGACTGGCAAAGGTGAAGAGTTGGTCATGAACTGCGTAGATGTATGTAAAACTGCAGAGTGATAGTGTGATATTCTGAATTCCAAATAGATAGTCAAAGAAATCTTTACTCATTACAAAAGGTCCAAACTTGATTTTATAAAACTTATAAAATCACTCTTGTGTTGTTTTGTTTCCATTTGTCTTTTATTTTTACACCTTTTGTAAATACAGCATACTTATTTAAAGCATTAAAGCCAAAACATTGACATTCTGTTCGGAAAAAACAACTTTAGTTTAATTTGCAAAATAGCAAGTTTTTTTATTTCTGCATTTATTAGAAGTTTAGCATTTCTGAAATGAATACAGGGCCGAATTTATGAAAGGATTTGTGTCGCCCAGCACCACACAAGGGGACGTACGTTGACGCAAAACCTAAAATGAGATTTGCCAAGCCACGCAACCCACTTTGCATGGCCCTGTGTGACATGATAAATCTAGAGTAATGCAAGGCAGCGCCAATCACTGCCTTGTGTTAATCTGTGGCAGGGAGGCTTTCCATGGGTGAAGTGTGGGTGTTCCCATACATCCACTCATTCATTCTGACATATTTCCAAATTTACCAACACTGGTAAACGTGGAAATGTGTCAGAATTGTATACCTATCCACCAAATAACTTTATTTCTCCTCGTTTTTCCTCTTTCTGTGTGTTACATTCTGAAGCACACACTGAAAGAAGAAAATGCCTCTGAGCATTGTTTTTGAGCAGGAAAGTGCCCCTTCCTGCACAAAAACAATCTTGCCTACAACACAGGCACACTTGCACCCTGGTGCAAGGGTGCCTGCTTTGGTGCTATGCAGCAGTTTATGCGCCAGCGCAGGCAGAGAGTATAATATTAAATATGGTGCATTTCTGCCCCCTCCCTTTCACGCAGCACAGCAAGGTGGCTTACTGCGCTGCGTGAATATTTGTTAAATATGCCCCACAGAACACAGTGGCAATGCAGAATTTAAGGACAAAAAAACTGCAGTGGGATTATATTAAGCTGTGAGGTTAGTTATATTGAGGAAGATGTGTTTGAATAATGAACATGACAGTAGGAGCCATCATATTGTGCATATATCACATATCACAAATTAATTCAAAGGAAGACATAATTGCAATAATCAGGATGTGCAGAGGATGGAAGGAAGACAGAATAGTAAAAGGGTCAGCATTTGACAAATGCCAGTCTATACTATTCACTAATAGTCAGATATTCACTAACATATTAGGCTGACACTTAATATATGATTGTACAGTTGAACTGTGGACAACTGGCTCTTGGGGTCTCATTCTCAGTGCCATCTTAATCCCTATAGGTCGGTAACAGGTTTTGCTGGCTCCTTCAGGATCCAGAGATCCAAAGGCAATCTTTTGATTGGGAATAATTTGCAGCATACCTGGCTGGTGAAAGCAGCAAAAATCACTGGGTGAAATACTGGCTAAAACCATAATGGAATAAATGTGGCAACACTGATTTCCATAGGTTATTTCCCAGATTTGCAGAATACTGTGTATGTCTGCCCATGGGTTTACCGATGCCCCCACTATGAGTAATTCGGGCTGTGGTTACCAGGCTGTTTTGCACTCCTAGTCGAGCTCTTAGAGGCACTACAAGCAGATCATAGAGTTATAAAGAGGTATTGAAACTCTTTCTGTCATGATGGGCGGACAGAGGTAGTCAGCTCCCTGTTCTAAAGGAATAAACTTGTTTTTTCTAAATTATATACAGCATCCCTGAGCGACTATATATACATACACAGTACATGGTTACTGTATACATGGGCCAACAGACTGAGACTTAACAAGATCTTTTTATATTTGATTATTAACTTAACATTTCTTTAAAACTCTAATGTACATTATATGATGATTAATGCACAATATAACATATATTTGAAAAGACAACACTCAAAACTCATAGTCACACATTCACACAACAATACACCCTCAATGTGCAAAACGCTTTGATATTTTAATGTGTCTGAATGTCCTCAAATGGGCTCAAATTCAGTCCAATAACATAATTAGCAGTACATCTCGAAAGTTCATATAATGTCAGACAAGCCTGATCATTATAGACCAGAGAGCGTAGCTATTGATTATTGATGAATCTTCATACGATAAAATGAAGATTCATCAATAATCAAAACCACTCTCTCTGACCTATAATGATTATGTTTGTGTGACATTATTTGAATTTTCGAGATGTACTGCTAGTGCTAATCATGTTATTGGACTGAATTTGAGCCCATTGGAGACATTAGGACATATGAAGATATCAAATCTTCTTGCACAATGAGGGAGTATTGTTGTGTGAATGTGTGACTGTGAAGTTTGAGTGTTATCTTTTAAAATGTATGTAATATTGTGTATTAATCATTATATAATATATATAAGCGCTTTTAACCCCTTCGCTGCGGCGGGAATTCCGCTGCAGCGCTGGGGGGGGTTTGGGGGCAGCGCGGTGGCGCTGTGCTCATGACGGAGCCACTCCGTCATGAGCCACAGTTGAGCTGTGCTCATGACGGAGTGGTTCCGTCATGACTCCGCCCGCTGCGCTAATCGCCCGCACAGGCGGGGAATCAGCGCAGCGTGGGAGGAGCGGCCGCCAACGGCCGCGGCATGACGGAACCACTCCGTCATGAGCACACGGCGACCGTGGCTCATGACGGAGTGGTTCCGTCATGAGCAGGGGAGGGGTTAAGATATGTTGAGTTAATAATAAAATATAAAAAGATTTTTTTCAGTCTCAGTCTGTTGTCCCGTGTATTTAGTAACCATATACTGTGTATGTACACATAGTTGCTCATGGGTGCTGTTTATACATTAATGCTTTCCCTGCCCTGACAACTGGTATTGTTTGCAGGGAGTCCCTATTTGCACATGAAACTTGTTTTTTCTCCATTTGGAGGAGAGATTGGACTGATGCCAGCAGGGCCTAGGTGGCTTCTACCCATCCCTAGCACTCTGTAACATTCATCATATCCATAGGTGCTGGAAGTATGTGTGCAGGGGTGCTGCAACACCCCCAAAATAACCATGAGAGAGTTCAGATGGTGAATGAGCAATAAAGATGCCCTTACATTTTAATATTATCTTGTCACATTTGCTGTGCTTTCAAAGACAGAGATCAAAGGTCAGGTTATGTCTTCTGAGAAAGTGCTGCTTATTCTTCTAATATGGAGGTGATGTTTAGTTTTCGTTCTCTGAATGCAAAGTTAAGTTATTTTGTAACGCAAACTATCTTGCAGTTTAGCTGCAGTATAGGGAATGAGAGACAAAATGATGAATGATGTCAGTTTATTTCTAACACACAATATTTAAATGCCTGTAAAATAACCATACATATATTTCAAAATATAACTGTATTTAGGAAAGCAGAATGAAACGCTGTTGTTGTTTTTCTGAAGTGTGATGAAACAAAGGTTTATTTAGGATGAAAAACAAATCAAGGCACTTCACTTGGAGATATGGAAATGGTAAAAATACGTTGAAAAGTGATTTCCAACCAATATTATTTTTGTGCTATATAGATGTTACCATTAAAATCACACATCAGTGCGAATTTTCTGTCCGTTTCAATGGAAATTGTGCTATCTATAAATATCAGTAAGCTACCATACCATGCGTAATGATATATTTTGCAACTGTATGCCCCAAAATGCACCACCGGCTAAATACCACACCCTTACCACTGTCCTGCTGGTGTTTGCACAAAATATCAGAGAAAAAATATCTTGTGGCCAAAACATCTTGTCAAGAATATCGAGGACAAAAATATTGTAAATGTAAGTTTCTATGCGTAAACAAACTTTAACTATACTTCACTCCACATAGATGTAGCTTGACAATATATATATCTTCGAGGTATGTAGGTGTGGAGTTAAGAAAAGTAAGTCAATACTTCCCTTTTTGCACTTACTTTCTTGGTATTTTGGTCCTCGATTTTTGTTCCTTGATAGTAGGTCCATTCGATATTTGTTTCCTTGATATTATGTCAGACAGCCCTCCTGCTGAATGTGCTTGGCTCACTTGGTACACTTGTTCTTTGAGTGACGTTTGGATTTTTTTTACAATACTTATGACTTCAGTAATGCCAGCATTGATGGAGGCACCACCACTCTGAACATTGTTCCAGCATCAATGTTTATACTAGCGTAAATAAGCTATTATGAATGCAGAGAAAGACATGACCTTATATCAAATTCAGTCTCAATATAGTCTTGGGATCACACATAGGGTTATTCAGGGCTAGAAACTGTGGAGCATGCAACGATGAACACTGAAAGAACTTAAACACTGGGCTGTTTCACTGACTTTGTTTATCATTTCATACTCACTTCCTGGTTCTAAAGACATGCTCAGGAAATACATGTTAGATCTAGTACTTTAGGGCCAATCACACATTGAGTCAGCTCTTAGTAATGTGTCCTTAGGTGTTGTAGCTCTTCTTTTCACACTAATTTGCATCTGTTTAAGCATCCTTAAATTTTGTTATTTCGTTCCCTGTTTGTTTTCCTCATGTTTATGAGTTCCCTTACCTTTCTCCTTTGCTGTACCTTTTGCTGTTCATCATAGCTTTGGGTATCCTCTCTAACTTAACTCCCGTGCTCCTGCTTGGTGTGGTTTGCAATGGTTTCATGGCGTCTTCGCCACGTTTCCTAGCTGTCGGGGACTCATCACAGCCTCATCTGCTGCCAAAACTGGTAAGCCTAAGTCTCTTTTTTGTGACAAAAGATTTCACAACTAACCTGTACTGTGTACTCACCAATTTAGCTTCAAGTCAGCCTGTGGATTGCCAAACTCCCTCTAATGAGGTCTCTTGGTATCAGCCCCCGCCTTTGAAGAGACCATGCCAAGAATGAACCACAGTCCTTTGTTGCTTCCACAGTCTCGTCCCCTACAATTGATATAGCTGGCAGTTTGTTTTCGTTAATCTTCCATATCCACTTACTACATTTGTCGCTCCTGCTTTTTGCTTGTTGTAGCCGGAATCCTTTGGGATTTTCTATTGGATGTCCTAGCTTGACTTTTTTCTCTACACTGATGTCAGGAAAAGTTTGGTGCCTTGCTTATCTACTTCTCATTTAATATTCATCTTCAATCAAGAGCTAAAAGGAGGTTTTTGCCTTAGAGGCTATTTTTCCAAGGTGGGACCCTCGTCAGAAGACAATTGACACATTTCACGTGCACTATTTACTGCATGGTGGTACTGTGGCTACTGCAAAGAATCAACTTTTCTTTGAGCAATCATGAAAAAACCTAGCAGGTCTTCACATCATCCATCCCTTGTCACACCACTAGTTTTCAGCAGTGATTTCTTCAGCATCTAAACCTCATGAAATTCCCTGAAAGGAAGGAGAGAATACAACTCAGAAAGGCAGAAGACAGTAAACTTGTAGTCCAGATCCAACAGGAGTGATGAGTGATTCACAGCCAACCGCACATGACATGACTATGTTGATTAGCTGTAGACCCGGGAAAGGGTGACAAAAGAGACTCTGGATCTCACCTCTTTGCCTCCTCGTTGAGTTGGGCACTGACATCTACTGGCATAGCTGATATATAAAGAAGACGAAAATCTTTTAATATTGTATCAATCATTTTACAACCTCTAACACATGATATTGCAAACAACATGCTTTCAGACTATTTCTTGGTTTCCTATTTTCTAAGTTCTAGTAAGAAGTGAAACATAAATATCATCAATGAAACTAAGGTCAGATGTATATAGAATTATTTTACGTTTTTTACTGATCAGGTGACTACCCTCTACTTTATGAGCACATGTTCTGGGAGTCATAAATCTATTTGAGGTTGTTTTCATAAACTGCAATGCAACAAGCAGTCATTAGAATTAGAAATTTCTCTTGGTTACCCAGCAATCACTTTCCAAACATATTTTGCTCCTTTTTACAGTATCCTAATCATGAGAAATAGCCTTTCAAAGTCTTTTAAAGTGCTTAGGACTCTTTTAGTTCCACACAGAGGTAAACAAGATATGCAAGTAATTAGACGTTTATGATTATTAAAGGATAGTTCTGAAACAGACCTTTAGTAACAAAGTTTTGTCTCCATTTATACAATTTTATTCCTAAAAACGTTTTTCTTTTTTCAATCCAGACTTCTATCAGCACCAACAGATGACCACAACAGCCTCCAAGGTTTTCCAATACATGTAGCAAGAAAATCATGGCTTCAGCAACAATGTATTATGATTTCCAAGCAAGGACAACCACAAGGAAACTATATTTAGCAATTTAAAAACAGGTACTACCACTTGAGTCTTGGAGCCTGATGAGACTTGTAGTTGCCTTGATTGTACTCAAGCATCTCTGTAATTATCTTAAACAAGTGGAGAAATTATTGCCTTTGATTAGAAAACGGGGGCTGCTCTGTTAGCGCTGAGCTGGAAATGTATCAGCAAAAATCACATAATTTATATATCATTCAGAACAGATGATAGGAAAAAGTATCGACAATTCAATTTTTAAAACAAAACATTTCTAAGAGGTGTCCACTAATGGTTATAGTAGAAATAAGACGATTGCTATAAGGTGATGAGGCATCTAAAACTGATACTGGAGGAAGAAAGCCTCCCCAAAGTGAAACCCTAAGATTAAATGAGCATATTCGGAAGAATATTTAAATAAATATTACCAAGCTCTTGAGATCTAATAAGAATCACCTGAGTAACACCATTGGCACAAATAAGAATTGTAACAGAGACAAAATGATGATGTTGCATCTGTGAAGGCGCATTGGAATGACTGGTCTGAAGAAATAGCGAGAAGGAGTAATCACAAAATGATTTTGAAAAATAGTGGTGAATGGGACTACTGAAACAGAAAGAGGCCTTCACTCCATTATACTTGGAAATCAGTGGTTTAATTATTTTCAAAATGTTATTGTACCAGTATACTTCCCCATCGAGGACGAGAGCAGAGCTGCTGAAGGACCAGTGGTCCCTGATAACTTGATGGCATGATATCATCCTATATGGTATCAGAAGACAAGGTGGGGATAAAGAGCCTGCATTCCTTTTCAAATATGAGTTAAAGATCCAGCACCCCATTTTTCATCAGATAGGAAACGCAGCGCTATTATCCAATGTTCCTTCAGAGCCATGGAGAGGCAAAAAGATTGTCCCAATATATAAAAAGGTCTATGGGTATGCACCAACTGATTACCGCTTTGTTTCTTTGATCGACTCTGTGAACATGTATGGCAATTGTTATTAACATACTTGGATGTGTTGCAGTGGGGGATGAGATTTGCTCTGTGCAGATTTTTGGGGCAAACTCAAATACAAGCTGCACTGTAGCAGATGGACCTTTCATCCGGGCTGGGGTCTGATATCAACACATCAGCAACACATCAATTACAGTGAATCACATTAAACTCCAGAAGGATGACAGAGTGCTAGATCTGGAAACCATGAAGATTTATTAGCAGGTTAGCCAAGTTACAAACTAAAATCATTCAAGTTTGTCATGAATCAATAATCATCATATAGGTAAATGTTCAGTATAAGTGAAAGAGATTCAAATATGGCAAATTCAAAAATACAAAGATAGACTGTTTAAAGTCGTC
Source organism: Triturus cristatus (assembly GCF_964204655.1). Classification (NCBI taxonomy): domain Eukaryota; kingdom Metazoa; phylum Chordata; class Amphibia; order Caudata; family Salamandridae; genus Triturus; species Triturus cristatus. The sequence continues at coordinate 1,115,609,741 of NC_140581.1, read as the reverse complement.
GTAAGCAATTCAAGCAAGTTTCAGGTTCAACTGAAAAGGAAATTCCTGGACATGCCAAATTAAGAGGTTAAAAGAATGAGAGAAAATTGAGCAGAAGGTGTCAGCAAATTAAGGCTATAAAGAGCATAATCAAATGAAGATTCAGTCAGATAAATGAGAACCTTTTGGTCAGGAGTCTAACTCTTTGAGGATGAGCAAATGTCTCCAGAGAGTGATAAGGAGCATCTGCTCTCAATCGAATGGAAAGATCATCTCTGAATCAAATTAGCTAAACAGTACAACATTAAACATACTGTACCTAATTTATGAGGAACTGGCGTAGGGCAGCACCACCAGTCTTCTCGCTGCGCTGTCCTAAGCCGATGTAAAAGGGCAGGAATGCCCTTTCATTCCTGTCCTTTCTCCCTCCGCTGGTGCACAATCTGATGCCTAACTGTTGGGTGTTCTAGTATAGTGTTCTGGCCGGGTTCTCTGCACGGAACCTGGAATGTAGGTTCCGTGCAGGGAATGTGGAACGGACCGGGATGGCAGTTGCTGCCGGGGGAGCTGTGTTGCTGGACTGAAATAAAGGAGCTCATCAATATCTACGTGCCTTCTTCTTTTCATTGGCGACGGGCTGGTCCACCGTCCAGTCTCCCTCCATGTGGATTCCGTGATCCTGCCATGTTCATGCCTAACGCTAACATAGAATGATTGTTTATGTGCAGGAACAGGCACCTACCTGCACAAAAACAATCCAGAGAGGCGTTTTCCTCTTTCCATGTGTACTGCACAATGCAGCACACATGGAGAGAGAAAAAACTAGGAGAAAAATAAATTTCTGCTTGTTTCGCCTGCTCTGCGAAGGCATCCGGCTTTGGCCCCAGTTTTACGTGATTAAGTAAATCTGGGGCAGCATCAAAATCCATGGCTGCTGCATGGAAAAACACACCGCAACACCCATGGAACACCTCCTTGACACAGAACAAGGCAAGGCAGCAACTTGCGCTGCTTTGTCTTACGCCATATCTGTGAGGCCATGCAGAGCCATTCAGAGTGGCTTTAGCATCACCTCATAGATATGATTGAGAGGCTTACACTGCCGGAGCGTCAAAAATAGTGACGCTTCGGCGGAGCAAGCCTCTCATAAATAAGCTCCACAGTTTTCAACAGTTGCAATACTCTCCACAGTTCTCAGAGAGAGGTAACTGTTCAGAATAACACATTGACAACACAATTTTAATAGTCTTCTTCCCAGGCATCACACAATGGAAGTTTTCAGCTCCATGGATTCAAGAGATATCTCATAACAGCATGTGTCATAAAAGTCTTTGCTTATCAATCCTAGGATTATTAAGGATTTCTTATCAAACCTAGGATTGTTGAACAGAAAGGTAACTTTTCATGTAATTTATACCAATACAAGTTTTTGGTCTAGTTTGAATATCTTATTGCTTACTCTGGCCATTGTTTACCGGTTTTTTAGAGTCAGCATAATTGATATTGCAAATTCAAAAACACATAATTGTGAGAGGGCGGTGCGCAACACTCCTTTTCCCCAGAGTCAGCAGCTAACAGTGACAGATTGATGGAGAGCAGAAGACCCTTCTCGCCTTCCGTAGTATGTGCCCTGGAACGGTTTACTTCCTCCTAAGTGCACTGTGCAGGTAAGCAGAATCAGGCGTGCCGAGCCGACTCGTAGCGGTAGCAAGGTGGCTGTGACAGGCTCTCGGGAGCAGATGTCCCGAGATTAACGTAAGAGGTAAACGCCCTCGAAGACTGCCTGTGCGCCTTATGGGGCAGACGAGTGTGTGCATTACAAAGCCCAAAGCAGCTGCGAGCCCGGCATCTGCAGAAGGGTCCAGCTCCAGCATCGGGCATGGTAAAATCGCCTGGAGCTCCCAGTGGGCAGTAATCAAGAACACCAAGATTAAAAGGATGGACAGAGGGGAGGAAGGCTGATACAGTGAGCCTCCCCCTGCCCGTACTTCCAGGACTATAGAGTTTAGATTTCCTGAACAATTCTTTCGTGAAGCAGAGACAAGCTGCACATGGACAAGAAGAATAGTTTTTACCACCAGCAATGCAGAGAACTGCTATTGAGAGAGTCAAAGGAGCTGCCGGGGGAGCAGGGCAAGCTGTGCTCCACAGAGAAGACCAACAAGAAGGAGAGGGCATGGAGCAGGGAGAAACATTGCTGCAACCTCCAGGTACCGAACATGATATTCTCCCTCTCAGCCTAATCAGCAATGGGCATCTTACCCATGAGGCGGCCTGTCACCAGGTGAGTGCAAATCTCCCTGGACTGATTGAGGGGACTTCGGAGGGTCTACAAGTGCTCCATCTCACTGATAAGGAGGAGGGGCTCGGGAAGGTCATATCCAGTCTGAAGTCTAACTCTCTTGACCACAGGACAGCTGGATGGGCAAAAGTGGAGAGGGTTAACTGCAAGAAGGGATGTGCCAGTGCAAAGAAAAAAGGATCAGACTTTTTTGTGGCTGAGCACTTTTTTTTTTCATTGTCAGATAGGTCAGATTGGTCGGGGGATGACAGGGACTCCTCTGGAGCTGATCCTAGTGACAGCTCACTGCGTGAAATAAGTGAAACCCCTGACAGTAACATTCAGTTAACAGCCATAAAGATTTCTGGTAAAGGTGGAAGGAAAGAGGCCCCTGGAGGAGGTCTGACATGGGACTACTTAATCACACAGGGATTAGGAGGATGTGCTATAGAGCCCTAAGACCAGCTAACACAGGGTTTGTCAGGTGAAACATCAACTCTCAAGGCCATTTATCTGCATATCATGGCATACAAGGACGAGAGACGGGCCAATGGCCACAGAGCTCAGGCTGCGAACAGGGAGCCGCAGGGGGCAATGCAAAAAGATGTTAAAAGTTTCTTTTAGGTCTCAGAGAGGAGGACCCTGCTGGAAGGCAGTGCGACAACAGTAGAGATAGATATGCAGCCATCAAGGGACAAACAGAGGCCCATGAGGCTCAGTTTAGGGACACCCAATGGAAGCTGAAAGAATTTGAGAACTGGCAACATCGCAATAATCTGAGAGTACTAGGGTGGAAGAAGGCCTGGAGGGGAACGATACAAGGAAGTTCATAATCAATCTGTTTCAGAAGGCCTTCCCCGAGCTCTAGGACTAGAATTGGGACTACAAAATTCAAAGGGCTCATAGATTCCCATTAATGAGGAAGCAACTCAATCATGGGACAGAGAAACCTAGAGCCATTCTGGTTTTGTCTAGCCACTTTCTTTGGCAATCCTGGCCATAAAAAGCTTAGATGTGAAACAAAGCCTTGCTGAACAGATGGACAACAGTGGAATGCCAAGGGGGGAAGGCAAGTCTCACCATATGCTCCATATATGTTTCTAACCTAGATGAAGCTGCAGTTATGGTTGGCCTGGATATAAAGCTGGCCTTGTGACCAACCCCCCCTGAGCATAAGAGAAAATGGCTTGCTATTGTCTTGATATTTAGTAGAAATAAAGCTTCTCGAGGGGCGGTGTGGGACTCATTAAAAGCTGGAATAAGGAGCGAGGCTATTAGTTTTGGGTTTCACAATTAGAGGCAGCAGGCTAACTAGATCAGGGGGCTTTATCTTGAGGTTTCAGAATTGGAAGCGCAACATATGTGGCTGATAATGCATAGACAGGGAGATAATGGATTACAGTTGCTAAAGCTAGGCTTAACAGCTATCATAGCATGGCACTAGCGGAAAAATATTAGACCCACTGGGCTGAAAGTTCCAAGTATGGGGAGAGTGTTGGGAAACTATTGGCCCTCTGCACATGTCATATTGAGAAAAATAGGTGTATAGAGACTATAGTGGACAAAGAAGTGGGTCTGGTAAGTGCACCTGAGGCCATCACTAGAGTCTTTAAGATGTATTTTGAGGAATTATACCGAGAAGCCTTTCTCCTTATTGGGTCGACTGGAAGCCTTTCTTATCGGAATAGACTTAGAGGGGCTAGAGAAAGAAGAAAGGGAAAACCTGGAAGCTGCTATAACTCCTGATGAAATTAGAGTAGTGCTATTTTTGCTAGCATCTGGTAAAGCAGTTGGGCCAGACAAAATACCCATAGAATTTTAGCGAACATTCTTTTGTGAACTAGCCTGAGAAATGACGGATATCTTCCTTGGTGTACAGCAGGAGGGGGTTGCCCCACTTCATGGGGATGCACCAATATTGTAGTCTTCAGAATGAAGGCAAGGCCTCCCACAAATCCCTCGTCCTATTGACTGATTTTACTAATCAATAGCGATGCCAAAATGTGTTCAAAGATCCTCGGGTCACATATGGGCAGGATCATAGCCAAATTGGTCTAACCTTGGCAACATGGGTTCATACCTGGACAAGGGACTGCAGACCATATAAGGTGAGCAGTTACCCTGTTTGATATTTCTGAGTAATCAGGAATCCAATGCGGAGAAAGCTTTCCTGGGGGTATCTATGAGAAATAGTCAGGCCAAAGGGGCTAGGTCCTGGTTGATTTGAGCAATAAAGCTGTTATATTATAAGCCAAATGCCAGACTGCAAACAATGGAAGGAAGAATACATTCAGGTTACAAGAGGAACTTGTCAGGCTGCATATGTTCACCACTCCTATATGCGTTATATATTAATCCCTTTATTAGCAGACTGGAGAAAAATTATACGATAAGACCAATGAGTACAAATTGGATAGTCACTAACATTCTGGTATATGACAACGATATAGCCATTCTCACTCCAAAATCAGAAAGTGACCTCGCTGATTTGGAAAAGGTAGCTAAAGTGTTTGGGTCATTTTCAGGTTATCACTTGAACAGAGGGAAAACCAAGACAGTTGGTATCAGTGACATTGTATTGACTGATGAAGGCAGGCAGACAGCACAACATATTTAGGGGTTAAGATCATGGCCAGAGTGGAGAAAATTACAGAAACAAATTTTACACCAATATTGACAAAAGCCATGGAAGATCTGAGGAGAATAAACAATTTGCACTTAACCCTAGCCAGCAGATGCACTGTGGTAAAAACGACTATGCTTCCCAAGATCTTGTATTTATTTAGGGCAATAAAACTTGAGGTAGAAACTCATTGACTGTAAAAAATGGCCGCTATCTGTTCCACCTTTATATGGCAGTACAAAAGAGTGCAGGGATCCCTAAGATATTTGGTGCTCCCTAGAAACAGAGGTGAATTGGCAATCCCTAATTTAAATTCTACTACTGGTCATCATTATTACAGCATATGGGGATCCTCATCACAGAGAGAGGGGAAACTGTTGCAGCTCGGCCAAAGTTGCCATCTATGTGTGAACTGACCCTTGGGGGAGTTCTGCTAAATCAAGTATAGCTATTTCAAGAAAGTTACATGTAAGACTATCAGTGTGGCCTTCAAAATCTGGAAATCGCCTAATGTTAAAATAGGAATCACAAAATATCATAAATATACCCCGCTCTAGAGATCAACCACCCTTCCATTAATGTTCTATGATACAGCCTGTAATGTGTGGGAGGTAGCAGGGGTCATCTGACTGGGGGATCTATTTAATCATGGTCAATTGTACTCATTTACTGCCCTCCAGCAAAAGTATACTCAAGCTTGGTAGTGATCAACTCTCACTTGTCAAAACCCTGCTCCTGGAGCTTCTAAGGGGCACTAAGGTAGCCAGGATGAGAGCAATTTACAAAGCAATGATTGATTTAGTGGCGAATTATATAGAATGCCAAACTGAAAAATGGGGTACAAGACAGGAGGTTAAGGATAGAGACCTGCTGAAGTTGTTTAAGGTGAGCATCAAACTGTTGCCCACTGCAGGTCCGAAGAGCCAAGATTATATGACAGTATTTAACTTATATGATACTACCACCAAGATGTTTAGTCAGAAAAAGAAACCAGATGGCAAGTGTCTTCACTGTGGGAAGAGGCCTGCAGATATTGCTTATATGTTTTGTTCATGTAGAAAGCTACAGGTACTAAGAGGCTCAAGGCTTTCTTAGAGGGGGTACTTAAAGTGAAAGTGACGATTACTGTTCCTCTGATGTTATTTGGAATTGATTGGCTCTTTTGTGCTAAGAATTATTTTATATTTATAGCCATGGAAGTGGTGCATCTAAGCATAGCGGCAGCCTGGGTGTGCCCAAGTCCTCAACAGTTCAGCAGTGGTTCTCCTGACTGCTGTATATGATAAAATTGAAAAACACCCTATATAACTTTGAAGGGAGGAAGGCGAGGAAATATGGAGCCCTGATCTGGGCACCAATAGGTGGAGAACAAACTTGGAGTTGGGGACTGGACTTTGTATTTGGCCTGAGTAATACTGTTAGATAACAATTGTTATGTTAAAGACTGGAGATAGTACACCATATAACTCCACTGTCTGTCATGCCCGTATCTTTTGAACTGGAATGTATGAATTGAACAGGTTTATCAATGAATTATTTTTGGGTGATAGGGGATACTTAAATATTTTAATACTGACTATATTATGATAATATGCAAATATTAATAGTTGATAATTGCTGCTGGCAGCCATATGGATGTATGTATCAGGATTAATTTATATGACTTATGCTCAATAGTTAAAAATACATTTTTAAAATAATAATTGCCATATAGTTTCAAGACTGATCTGAAGCAGAGTAAAAAAAAAGCAAAAAAATGTAATGATTTCACTAGATTGGCATTTCATAGAAACACTTAATTACAAATAAGCAATTTTGATAATTGTTTTTGTAATGCATACATCTGTGTGAATACTGCATATTTTTTATCAATTATTGGTATATTATTCTTTGTACAAGAAAATGCTTTAATGAGTTTCCAAGGGATTTTGTTTGAAACACACTAATTACTTGTACATTTCAAAAAACTTAATTGGTAGGTGTATTTAAATGAGTTAACACCAAAGTGAGGTCAATCAATTGATCTAATCATCAGCTATAGACAAAACAAACACACGGGGATTCAGATTTGTGAATTAAACACAATTCTTTTTATATATCCATCAAAGATAAAAAGGAGTACAGGTGAAACAATAGTTTGGGCAATGTTTCATGAAAAAAGGGTTACATCAGATCCACATTTCATCAAGAAAACATCTGTTCCATCATAGTTTAGACAGAGACCAATCTCATCATTGAGAAAAATAATCAACTGTGCATAACAAATAATTTGAAAATAGATGGTATAGTCGACGTTTCGGTTTTGGGTGGTGTCAATCCATCAGACCATCTTCAGGACAATTATTGCATAACAAAGACTCTTTTTGAATCTTTAGAATTTTTATGATACTTGTTTAAAATCGTGAATCTAGACGTTTTAAGTTGGTGCAGGTAGTCTTCAAGATTTCTGACTGCCACAATATCCAAGTCCGGGGAGCCTCCTGATAATTGTCCTGAAGATGGTCTGATGGATTGACACCACCCAAGACCGAAACGTCGACTATACCATCTATTTTCAAAATATTTGTTATGCACAGTTGATTATTTTTCTCAATGATGAGATTGGTCTCTGTCTAAACTATGATGGAATAGATGTTTTCTTGATGAAATGTGGATCTGATGTAACCCTTTTTTCATGAAATATTGCCCAAACTATTGTTTCACCTGTACTCCTTTTTATCTTTGATGGATATATAAAAAGAATTGTGTTTAATTCACAAATCTGAATCCCCGTGTGTTTGTTTTGTCTATAGCTAATGATTAGATCAATTGATTGACCTCACTTTGGTGTTAACTCATTTAAATACACCTACCAATTAAGTTTTTTGAAATGTACAAGTAATTAGTGTGTTTCAAACAAAATCCCTTGTTGGCATTCCTACCTTTTCAATTTATCTGCCCGAGCCCTCAAGGGTATATTGGGTTCACCCCTCGCTCTTCTCTATTAATGAGTTTCCATCAGTTGATGATCCCTTGTTGATTTCTCCATCTGATTAAATCAAATCCACTTTTGCTGATTTCATTATTATCACATTTTGTGCTATATTAATTAATCATGTTTATTCCATTTTTCCATTTGTTTGGGAGTTTTCTATAGTGCAAACTCAGCCTAAAGGCAGGCCTGGTCGTTATTTTTCTCACCACGCCACCCCAGTTCAGACATGGCCATATGCAAATCAGTCTTGATCGTGGCTGAAGAGGGGTGAAACCCCAAAACCGGTCCTAGGATGCTTGATTCCGGTCCAGGGAAGACATGGCGGCAGTTCGGGCTGGACTGTTCCCATAAGGCACAGGGTCAAGACTGATTTGCATATGGCCATGTCTGAACTGGGGTGGCATGGTGAGCAAAATAACGATGGATTAAACCCAGATCTGTGACTGGGGTGAATGTTTTGTCAATGTGCATCATTAAGTCCATCACCTTGTGTGTGATGCTGTTCGCCCCATGTGGAAAGGGTATGCCCAGACGTGGTTCCCGTGCTCACTATGCCACTGGAGTCAAGCTATCCTGGCTGAAGAGGGGGTGAAACCCCGAAACCGGTCCTAGTATGCTTGATTCCGGTCCAGGGAAGACATCGCTTGGCAGTTCCGGCTGGACTGTTCCCATGAGGCACAGGGTCAAGACTGATTTGCATAAGGCCATGTCTGAACTGGGGTGGCGTGCTGAGCAAAAAAACGATGGATTAAACCCAGATCTGTGACTAGGGGTGAATGTTTTGCCAATGTGAAACATTCCATCCATCATCTTGTGTGTTTTGCTGTTCGCCCTATGTGGGAAAGGTATGCCCAGACGTAGGTCCCGTGCTCACTACGCCACTGGAGTCAAGTTATCCTGGCTGAAGAGGGGTGAAACCCCGAAACCGGTCCTAGGATGCTTGATTCCATTCCAGGGAAGACATGGCTTGGCAGTTCGGGCTGGACTTTTCCCATGAGGCACAGGGTCAAGGCTGATTTGCATATGGCCATGTCTGAACTGGGGTGGCGTGGTGAGCAAAATAACGATGGAATAAACCCAGATCTGTGACTGGGGGTAAATGTTTTGCCAATGTGCAACATTCCGTACATTGTCTTGTTTGTTTTGCCATAGAAAATTAAATTACCTGCCCTACAAAACTTTATCTGTGTAATGGAGTTTTTACCAGGTCTTTACATCTGTTATATATTTTCCACCAAAAGGTTATGACAAAAGAAACATCACCAGTATTACTTACATTATTATCATTTCATACCTATTAAAACATTTTCCTTTTGATTTTGTAGTTTGCCAGTTCAACTTGCTATGAACATAAACAGCGGTAAGTTGGTCCCAAGATTTGTCCAGGTCACTATAGATAAACTGAGTGTTCAAAAATAGTAAAACTTTATATTTGTGATCATCTTGTTCCAAAGTTACATGCCTTCTGCAGCTCTGTGATGCAATCTGACAAATAAGCAGCTATTTTAGAGTAAGACAATGTCTATGTACCACGTCTCTATGAACGTTATGACAGTGCTCTATGGTCAGGCAAATATCATACTATATTTCTTCCATTCTAAATATTCCTATATAAAACAAATGTTGTCAAACATAATGAAATCAATTATTCTTATATTAGGCTTGTAGGAAAGAAATTAGAAATTAGTGAAGTCCAAATAATCTCTAGTGGATATTACTCGATTGTTATTGATTTATTCACTTAAAAAAAACAATTATTTGATCCCAGGTTCAAATCAAATATAATAACAGTAATCTTTAAAAGAATATCTGTTATAGTTATTAAACTAATTTACATCCAATATGATAAAAACTTTATATAAAAAATTATATTCTAGAGGGAGGAGCCTAGCGCGCAACCAAGATGGCCGCGTAGGTGCGAGGCTCCCGAGGACCTCCGCAACCTCCTACGTTTATCCTGTCTTCATCCTGCCTCGGTTGAGGGGACTGTGTCGGTGAGCCTGAGCCGAGGTGGTACCCGTTCCCCGTTCTCGAATCGGACTTCGGGTGCCGGAGTGAGCACCGATTGAAGTTTGCGGCCTACTTCTCGCCGGACCCCGGATTCGCGTTGGGGGGTGACCCAGTGGCAAAGTGAACAACAACGGCGGGTTGGGCCTGGCGAGTCGCGTACCCCGCACTTTCACTTTCGCACCCCCTTGCTGTCTTTGCAAGTGAGATCGCGGAGCTCTTTGTGTTGGGGTGGCCTCGCTGGGAGACCCTGCCTGCCTGCTGTGACCCACCCCGCCGACCTGGGGTGGCCCCCCGGAGCTCGTGGCCTTGATTGCCTGCCCTCAACAGCGTAGCTGGTGCGGGTGTGAGACCCGCGGCGATGGCCACGAAACAAGATGGAGATCGGTCGAAGGCCAAGTCGACCCGACGTGGCGCCGTACATCAGGCCAACATCATGGACCGCTATACCCTCCAGAAGGGATCTCCCGGCGGACCGCACAAGTCCTCTGAGTGCCCCCTAGATGCCCCGGATTTGCCCACGGATCTGACTCTGCAAGACATCATGGGCGCCATTGCTGACATGAAGGCCTCGGTGGGCCAGCGGTTCGACACCTTGGCGCATAAGATCGACGCGATCCTCGTGGATGTCAGCCTGGTGAGGGCTGATCTCTCCAAGACCAACGACCGGGTCGATTCTTTGGCCCAAACCGCGTCGGGCCTCACGACTGAGGTGGCGGCCCTCCAAACGGAGGTGCACCGACTTCGTCAGGCGAGTGCGCTTATGGATCGGCGCCTGGAGGATTCCGAGAGTCGGGCCCGGAGGAATAACATCCGCATCATCGGAGTACCCGAGGGACGGGAGGAGGCGGCGGCGGATCTCTTTGTAGAGGACCTGATCACTACCCATCTCCAGCCTCGAGGACTGAGTAAATTCTTTGCCGTGGAGAGGGCTCACAGAGTTCCCGGGGGAAGGCCGAAGGTCGGAGCCCCTCCGCGGCCTCTCATTGCCCGGATTTTTAACTTTCGGGACAGGGACGCGATCCTGCAAGCCTCCAGACTGCAAGGGCCGATTAAGCTGGAAAATATGGAGGTGAACTTTTATCCTGACTTCACCCAAGCGGTCCAGAAGCAGAGACTGAGTTTCCTGGGCGTCAAGCGCCGGCTTCGGGACATGAACTTAAAATACGCCATGCTCTTCCCGGCCAGGCTGCGGGTAGAGGTGGATGGTCGCACGCACTTTTTTGATCGTCCCGAAGCGGCCGGGGACTGGCTGGACACTCTGTCTGGGGGTCGTGATTGAGATGGCGGGGGGGGCGGCGGGAGGAGACGGCCCACTGGATCGGGACGGAGGGGTTGATATTGGGCCTCACTCTGGACGAATATGATGCCACTTTCGGCCAAGCTTTTGTCTTTGTTTTTTCCCCTCCCTTGGAGGTTGTGTGGGGTCTAGAAGGGGTACTCTTTCCTCCTCTAGGGGGTCTAGCTAGTTACATTATATAGGGGCGACAGGCACACTGCAAGTTGGGGGGGCTGTCCGGGCTCATGCAGGGGTGCAGGGAGGGGGGAGTTTTGTTGGGGCGGTCGGGTTGGGGTGGGGTGTTGTTCGTTTACACCACAAGGCAAAAGTATCGTTGTGCTATTTCTAAAGTGCTCTCGGGGGGACGAGTGATTGCCTCCGTTTATGATGGGGGGTAGGGGACTGAGTCTGTTGTCCTGGAATGTTAATGGACTGGGGGACAGGATAAAACGAGGTGTGGTCCTGCAGTTCCTGAAACGAATTTCACCCGATATAGTTTTTCTGCAGGAGACACACCTCATTGGCAACTCCTTTTGTGCTATGAATCGACGGGGCTACCGCCTTGTGGCCCATTCGGGCTTCACGTCTGGTTCAAGGGGTGTGGGCATTATGGTAAAGAACTCGCTCCCGTTGGAAATTGATGAGGTGCTCCATGACGACAGGGGACGTTACACGGTTCTGGTGGGTAGAATGGAGGGCAGAGTGGTCGTTTTTGTGTCTGTCTATGTCCCGCCGGGGCTGCAGACGACCACCTTTGCGGATCTGGGGCGCCTCCTCCTTGGCCTTCCGGAGGGGATTCTAGTGGTGGGGGGGGATTTTAACGCTGTGGTTTCCGGAACTGTGGATCGTCACCCCCCTAGGGATCTCCCCCGTGCCCAAGCGTGGTTGTCTGGCCTCTTGGATACCTTGGGGCTGGTGGATTGTTGGCGTTTGAAACATCCCACGCAGCTACAGTACACCTTCCATTCAGGGGCTCATGGTAGTCTCTCAAGGCTAGATTATGTCCTGGTTCCGGCGGCGCATGTGGGGAGGATAGGGGAGGTGCGCCATTTGGCACGGGGTATTTCAGACCACTCCCCGCTCTTGTTGCACTTTGATATTCTTCCGAGGGGAGAGGGTAGGGTGGTCCCGATTAATCCCTGGTACCTGCGTGACCCCACCATTCGCGCAGAGCTGGTTAAATCCCTTAAGCGATACTTTGACGATAATGTGGGGTCTGTGCCATCGGCGGTCTCTCTGTGGGAGGCGTTCAAGACGGTACTCCGGGGAGAGGCCCTGTCCCTTATTTCCCATTCCCGGAGGCGCGAGCGGGAGGAGGTGACCCGTGTTGAAGCTGAGATAACCGAGTTGGAGGGTGATCTAGAATGTGGGGTGACGGATGACAAATTACATGTTCTCCGACTCAAGCAAGCGGCCTATAAGGCCCTCGTCGCGGAGGCGGCCAGGGGCCTCAGTAGAGAGCAACAGGGGAGACTGTATGATGTGGGTGATAAGGCTGGTAAATTGATTGCGTGGCTGGACAAAAAGGAGAGAGCGAGTCGAGTGGTCCCGTCGATTGAGAAACAGAATGGTGTGTGTGTCACTGAACCGGAAGAAATTGTCTCCTGCTTTGCGGACTATTTCCGTGGGGTGTATTCCCCGGTGTCCTCCCGCTCGGAAGAGGATTCCCATGCCCTGCTCAGAGATATCGCGCTGCCTTCCCTCTCGGAGGAGGACAGAGTGTCGTTGGACGCCGCTCCAACATCCGAGGAAATTGCCCTCGCCATACGTTCGGTCGCTTCCGGAAAGGCCATGGGTCCTAATGGTCTTCCCATCGAGTTGTATAAACTGCGACCGGATACGCTGGCGCTGCATCTCCGTGCTATGTTCCTCGCGGCCCACTCGGCGGGTTCCCTCCCGCTAGACCAGCGTCTGGCTACTATCGTGGTTATTCATAAGGAGGGGAGGCCGCGGGACCGGGTCACATCCTATCGGCCTATTTCGCTGTTGAATGCGGAGCCCAAAATTCTCGCCAAGGTGTTGGCCAATCGGCTGGTTGGCGTAGTGTGCGACTTGATTCACCAGGATCAGTCCGGCTTTATCCCTCATCGCAACACAGAGCTTAACCTGCGGCATTTGCATGGGGTGCTCGCACGTGTCCCGTTCATACGGGAGCCGGCCATTTTGGCGTCCTTGGACGCCACTATGGCGTTTGACACACTTGAGTGGCCATATATTTGGGCGACGCTCGCGAAGTTTGGGTTTGGCCCAGGATTCATCGGTTGGGTAAAATTGTTGTACTCTGGACCGCTGGCGCAGGTGGTTGTGAACGGTAGAGTGTCAGCTCCGTTCGAGCTGGGCAGGGGCACGCGGCAGGGCTGCCCGTTATCGCCGCTCCTTTTCGCGCTCGCCTTGGAGCCCCTGGCGGAGTGGCTGCGGTGGCATCCTTCTATCCGTGGTCTCCGTTGGACCCCCGAGTATGAGGACCGCGTATCTCTATACGCTGATGATATTCTCCTGTACCTGGCTTCCCCACGTAAATCACTGATAGTACTGGTTGATGTATTGCACTCATTTGGCCTTAACTCCGGCCTTGTCATCAACTGGGCTAAATCGTGTGTGTATGTTCTCTCTGGGGAGGATCCTATCCTTCCGCGGGGTTGTCCTATCCAGATCGCCCCGCGGGGATTTAGGTACCTGGGTGTCTTCATTACCCTGGACGCGGAGGCCCGATATAGTCAGAACTTGCTTCCCCCCCTCCAGCGCCTGAAGGAGGATGTCGCGCGTTGGAGGCGCTTGCCGCTCTCGCCGCTCGGCCGGGCGGCATTGTTTAAGATGATGTCGCTGCCGCGTTTCCTGTACGCTCTGCAGAACACAATGGACGTCGTCCCCGCGCGCTACTTTCACGAGGTGGAGAGTTTGCAGCGCCGACTGTTCTGGGAGGGTAGACCGCGTATCGCCCTGGCGAAGCTTACGCTCCCGTGGTATGACGGGGGGATTGCCCTCCCGGATATCAAACGGTATTATTGGGCCTCCCAGCTGGCTGCGATCAATCACGGCCTGTACGGGCCCGCTCTAAACCCGGCCTTTGAAATGGATAAGATGTTACTGCCGGGTGGTGACTATAATCGAGCGCTTTACTCCAGCTCGCTCGACGCACGTCTGACGGGCCCCACGCGTGTCATGGTACGAGTGTGGCACGCGGCTAATGTGGCGATGGGGTGGAAAGATCGTTTGACCCGGGCGTCGCCACTATACGCATCTGAGCAGTTGGGCTCCCTGTGGACCTCGAAGGGCTTTGAGAAGTGGGACATGATAGGCATCAGCAGGGTGGGTGATCTCTGGACGAGGGGGGGATTCAAAACGTTCGAGGTGCTGCAGACGGAATTCCAGTTGCAGGACGGGAGTACTTTCGATATATGCAGATCCGTCATGCGTTATGCTCCGTATTCCCGGACGTTGCCTCCATCCCGGAGTATTCCCCTCTGGAGGATAGAGTGCTAGATGGGCATGTACCGGACAGCACGATTTCATTAATTTATAAAAAACATATCAATGACCGTTCGGGACTGCTGACTAACCTTCGTGAGGCATGGGTTGCCGATGGATTGGAGCTGGATGACGAGGACTGGGTATCTGCGGTGGCCTCCCCGAAAGAGGTGGCCATACCGGCCCGCCTTCGCTTCGTCCAGCTCAAGATACTCCATAGGGTCTATGTTACGGGGCCAAGGCTACTGCGTATGGGCTATGCTGTGGACGGGTTGTGTAAGCGTGGGTGTGGTTCTTTGGGGACCTTTCTCCATATTTTGTGGGAATGCCCGGAGGTGGCGCGATTCTGGCGTGGTGTGCATGAGGTCCTGCGGGTGGTTACGCGTGTGTCGCTGCTGCCCGAGGCGAGGAGATGTCTTCTGAATGTGTGGGAGCCAACCGACTACTCGGTGCCGCAAACGTGGTGGGCGACTCTGGGATATATGGTGGCCAAACGCGACATTGCTCAACTGTGGGGTTCCCAGAGGTCGCCGACTGTCTCGGCATGGAAGGATAACATAGATTGGTGCATGTTTCGGGAAAAGGTGGTGTATGTTGCGAGAGGTAAGCCTGGGACATGGGTGAAAGTATGGGGCCCCTGGAACGCCTACCGTGGGGGAATCTGTACCCCGCCGTTATTGCCCGATCCGTCACCGGCCCCGTCCCCTTAGCCAGTTTATCTTCCCGGTTCCGGGCACTGAGTCTACTTAGTCCCCGTCCTGACCTTTTCCCCCCCTTGATACTCCTATGGATTGGTGGGGTCCCCCTGCTAGGGGAGCACATGCTGCTGTTTCCGATTGTGGGTTGCCTTGTGGATTTGTTTTTTGTTGTTATTTATACTAAAATGAAACCGTTATGTGGGGTCCGGAGGGTGTGGCTACCAACGCTTCTAACTCCTGTGCATTTCCCTCTGCCGCAGCATGCGCGCTATTGTCTGTATCACATGCTCCTCTTGCTTGCTAGCGGCCGGCCTGAAGGTTGTAGGCCCATCTTTGTATATTTTTTGGATTCTGTAATAAACGGTTTCAAAAAAAAAAAAAAAAAATTATATTCTAGTATGGTTTTGTTTTAATCTTACACCAGGCCTCAAACTCTGAGCACCGGTTTAGAGGTAATGTACATATCAACCATGCTATGGCGTTTCTCATTTTTCAATCATCATCAATAACCATAGACATCAACTGGTATCATTTATTTTAATCCCATGATTTATATCTCAAAAAGACATACATTTCTTCAAGTTTGTTAAACCTAGCAATCAAACAGATAGGTTTTAATTGGTGGACCTAACAGGCTTCTGTAAATATTACGCTGTATCTGTTGTCTTTACACCACAATAAACCAAAATAATTTTTGGGATGCAAAACACAATAAAATATATAAGATCAATGTTGGATGGAGGTGTGCAAGGAACAGCAGACCACCATCCCTTTATTTACATTCCTACATGGAAAATATTTTTTAAAGCAACCTGTGTTCCTTAACAAAATGCATGCTGCTTTGGAAAATGTTTACAAAATGGGAATAGATTTGGGGAGAAAGGCAGTGTTCCGCTGGACCACTGTACTCCCGCGAGGCCATACGATATAATTCTCAAAGCTTCCACTTTGGAAATTAGTTACCACCTCTTTTGAGGCCACAAACCATTGATGCAACTAATTGTGAATAGTACATATAAGGAAATACTCCTTTCACTCTCATTCCTAATTGCGATTCAGAATGAGTCCAATTTCTTTTTGAATGTGTCAAAAAAAAAACTTTAGTAATCAGTAAGGCTTTTGTGAATTGAAAAAGGGATTGTTACATTAGGCAATGTCATTTTGCTGTTACAATCCCTGTGGTATTGTTAATTACAGTGTTAGTGATTGGCACAGTACAGTCATAACAAAGCAATACATGTTTGTGATACGGACAGAGACGGAAACATCTACTGATGATCAAGTTTACAGTAACTGTTCATCTGGCGTACAAGTGATATTCCTCGGTGGTTAAACTGCGTGCTACCTATGCGGTAGGTCCAAATATTTTAACAAACATGTGCATTAGCCTGGTTGGGCACGGTTCCCAGGAGTCCTGGGGTATGCCTATCCTCATACTGACGCATGGGCACTATGTTGAGTAACAGATAAGGTATACTTTCCGTGCTGACGATCACCGGCTATGGAACTGCCGATGTATAGTATTAACTTCAAACTTGGGGGGGGGTGAACTGGGAAAGCTGTACAGGGGGGGTGGCGGGGATATGTATTACTGAGATCTGATATGTGGCTGGTCGCAATGTGACATCATCGTGTGGTCATGCATATGTGGCGGGGACCGTCTCGGGTAGTTATGGATGGTCTTGGCCATGTATGGGGCCTACGGGGTTGGCTCAGGTAGGGCGATCATCTTAGGTCCTTCGGCTCAGAGTATTGTGTACTGCTAACGGCCCGATTGGGGATACGGGTGGTGTCTGGGGTGGAGAGGCCTCAGGCGCTTCTGATGGTGTGGTTTCATGTTTAAATTTGTGTAATATCTATGCCCACTCCAGGGCTATGGGGTGTTTGCACGTTCCCTTCACTTCCTCATCTCGCAACACCTCTTCTTCAGCTGCTTAATGTATGTACTGTTACCCTAACATTATAGTAATAGTCGATATTCGGCAATAAGTAGTGTTGCAACTCAATATTAAAACCTCCATAATGTTCTACCACTACTGATATAGTCCCATATTTCATGAATTTCGCACCTTGTTAGTAATAAGTAGTCAGTAAGAAAGATACAACTGGTGCATGAGATTTTCATGAGGTCTGCGGGCATGATGTGTGGGTGCAGACAGTATGCTTCGTCACTGTGATGTGCTCCTCATCGGGTGAAGGGTACCATACCCGTCACACATGCTTTTTGAGCTCTTTTTTGGATATCCTATATTCCAAGTTCAAAAAGCCAGTATGGCCTAAAGAACTGCCCTCTTATGAGAATTGTTTCTTTACATTCAAAGGGTTGATGGTAAATAGATTGGGCTAAAAGAGATCAGGTGGTTAAATTTATCTATGGTAATCTCTATCATTGAGTATTTTAATAATAGCTGAATTCCATGGTAGAATTAAAAACAGTAATGGATTTCCCGGGCACTATTATCCATAGAATCCCAAATAGTCAACAAGTATATTGCTTCTAATGGCCCGTAGGGTCAGCGACTTTCATTAGGACCTAAAAATGCCCTAATCTAATCATCAAATATTATATCTGAGTGTTAGCTGGTGACATGCTTTACAGCATTTTGCAAAACAAAAAAAACTAAAAGAGAAATTTCCAAGAAGATCTGTAGTGAATATAGCTTTTACACATCAAAGAAACACAGATTTAAACAGACAACATATCAGCATCTCTGTTTCACTGGATCCATGTCACCATAAGGACTCAGTATATAGTGCCACTTCACAACATGCTATATACATCACACTGCAAACATGTGCATCCATAGTGGGGGGTGCAAGAAAATGCATAATCCTGTCTAGGAGTAATTAGGGCTTCGTGGATAGTGAAGGCCTGGTCGCATCCTTTTGAGAGTTTTCCAGGAGGAGTAGTAATGAAAATCACAGTGTTATAGTGGTATAGCTTATCTCTTACCTCAAGGATGACGTACATAGCCATCAGCATCATACTTCTCTCAATTCGGCTGACCAGTGATTTCACTTATGTTAGTGCCAATCCATCTCCGAATTGTGAAGAAAAGGGTTATTTTCTCAAGTTTAAAGAATTACCGGGACACAGAAAGCAGCAATTTCCTGGAGCCTGCGAAGAGGCATGGCTAAACGTTAATAACATGGCACACCATTCCAAGCTGCTCGAACCACCAGAGAAGGTCATGTTCATGGGTGCCATCTTGTTGTTGAGGGACCCTGTATTATTAAAAGGGATGCCACCTAATTAGGGAAAATTCCATGCCATTGCCTGAAAGTTGTCTGACATCCACAAATTATTGAAAAATTACACATTTACAGGACGTCATAATTGTGTTATTTATTTCATGATTCCAGAGAAGGTATGATGGACCAACCAACCTCTCTTCTCCTTCTGCATATATGTAATTGATACAGACAGCTACATCTGGACTACATGTCCAGATCCTAACCAGTAGCTCTGTTAATATGTCAGATGGTCTCGGAACAAGCCCTTTGACACAATGCATCATTATAATGTTCCATTATTGTGGGAAATTACTGTATCTTGAGTTCCAAACCCTTTAGTATCTTCTTGAGTAAGCATTGGCTGTTCACCCTGGCTATCCTTGTGGGTGTGAATGTACAAATAGAATAACAATGTTAGTAGGAAAACAATTTCAGCTCCCATTTGACATCAAAGTGCTTAAAAATTGTGTAAAAATGTTGAAAAACCTAAATAGACACATCACCTAATCCTTGTTCACCAAGGAATGGTTCAATGGACAATTTTCCTCTATGGCAATATTGAAGTTTGAATAAAATCATTATGCCCTGGATTATTCTGGGTAATTCAATTCTGAGGTATGTTTATGTAGTCCTTGTGCCATAATTTTCAGAACATGTTCACATTATTATTAAACAATGATTTTTGTTGACATGTTTCACAGAGTATGGTATCTTTCCCCAATAGTTAAATCAGTCTTGTAGGTCCTCTCTCCAAACATTATGGGATCTAGTCACAAAGATACATTTGGCAGTAAAGGTAAGTTTACAATCAAATCAGTTAAGCATTGTAGGAATTCACAAAAAGATTGTTGGCAGGCATGCGTCCTATTACGGGTAGAGAGATATGTGCCACGAGTGCAGAGATCTCTGCACCCATAAATTCCATTCAAGGGATGATATTAAGGACATTCCTCAATGTACCGAATTTTACTTCGGCTAGGAAGTTGCAAGTCAAAAAACTACTGTGATTCTCCTTCTCAGCCTGAATAGGGTTCTATATTTACTTCAGCCAAGTGCTAGTATAAATACCCTTTTCTGGTTGGGAAGGGAAATTGATCATCCATAGATTTGGTGGAGCTGTACAGGATAGACTTAAGATTTATCACTAATATCACAAGACATGCATGACTTATGTAACACACAATGTACCTAACAAGACCATGGCAACAGAAGGTCTCCCTGATTTTCTGCTCCATAATTTTCATGCCAATGTGTCCTTCATATGCCAAGATAACAATTTTGTCCCAGGTTCCACAAGTAACAAGCACCAATTCAGCACACCCCAAAAAAACGGCAGCAACGACCTTCTACAAGTTCTTGGAATCAGGCGACACTTTGCACCTAAATTCCTTCATCCTCCAATTCTCTTTCCATTAAGAAAACACACAACCATCTGATCGTCCCATTCATCTAAGTCCAGCTTTTCATTTGATACAACTGAAAAGAGTGCAAACAATCAGCTGTGATATTTTTTCACACCTGCCATGTATGCCAACCAGCAACCTATATTTTTTATTTGGAACTCTTGGGTATAGCTTTGCTTGTCCCCTAAAGAAATCAACCAAAAGGCTCATGATTTACACATCTTGACAGGTCTGTCAAACATTCCATAAGGCAGTGCGGGTCATGTACTGTTAGGCATGAATCTTCGGTCACTATTCCCAATCCAGTAGTCAGTTCTCAACAAGGATTGCACAAAACCTGGCTTGGCGGTCATTGGTCCACATAATGTGTTGAGAGGAGTAAGAAAGCACAGTATTGTGGGTATGGATTACCATTCATGATGACCGGAGGTGAAGTTTGTTAAGTGTGTCAATAGTGCAAAAGTGATAGAATTCTGTGAGAGATTGTTTGTAAGAAAGGTAATCCCTGATGAGATTGACACATATAACAGAGTTTACTTTACTTTATCAGGACTCTTGAACATTCGCTGGTCAAACACAACAGGACTTTGTTGTATCATTCCATAATTAATGCACTTGTTGAGAGATGCAAGAGGGTGATCAAAGTCCATCTGCCCTTGTATTTTGCCAATGGTTTGAGTTCTGTTCAGGAGTTGAGGAAATTGTTATGAACCATTTGCACCACACCTAATTCTCATACAGATGTCTCACCTGTGATACTCTTGAGCCAGCTGCGGTCCGTGCCGGTAACAGCAGTGGGGCTGCATGGAGAGGATTTCGAGGGACGATGCTGAGGGATATTTGAAAAAAAAAATGGACCTCTGCATTGTCCCTCAAAATCGTCCCCCCATGCGGCCCCACCGCTGTTATCTGCATGGACCGCAGCTGTCTTGAGCGGCAAGGTGCCCTCCTCCAAAATGATTAGGCCATGGATGAGTAAATTCTCACTCTCTTTGGATAATTTCATGATGTACTTACAAAAATGAACTTTGCCTAATGAGAATCAGGATCACCATTTCCTTGTTGCTGTGGGGGATTCAATGAGAATGGAATGCCTGGTTTTATTACTTAAGGACCAACCAGGTTTTCTGAGTCAGGAGTTGTAGGGACAGTGAAGGAGAGTGTGGGTAAGCAGGAGGATGGGAAGTGGTAGAACAAGGAAATATTGTCTATTATGCCTGTGAAACAAACATTGTGTGTTGCTGGGAAGAGAGACAAATCATAACACGAGCCACATAGCTCCTCTGGCACTAGTAAATCTTCATCCTCAGATGAGTTGGCACTTCAAGTGTGGAGGTCTCAGTGAAGGAAAACACTCCCAAAATATTTCAAGACTTTGTGCTGGGATCTGGTGGTATACTCTGTACACTTAACCACTTTTTATTTCCTGTGTATTATGTTTCTTTGTGTGTATATTTTTGTGTTGCTGTGTGTTATCTAGATTTTTGGCTAGCAGTATAAGGGGGAGATATTTTGGGACTTGGATATATGTTTTGTGATAAGATGTTTAGACCTTTGTATTAGAATGTGTGTGTGCTTCATTTGTGACCTGGGGACTTTGAGGTATCACTGATTCGTCATAAGGAGTCTGGAAACCGCTGTCAGAATGTGTGTGTGAGTGTGTTATTTAGAACCTGGCACTCCAGTGGAGCAGATGATCCCGGAGTCTCTGTCCTGTCAGTCACAATATGATACTTCAGGAGAGAAATTGAATTTATCTGAACAAAATCTGTTCCTTTCACATGCTGTGCTTGTGACCTCAAACAACAATATTAATGACATCTCAAATGGCACAATTGTTGACATCACTATGGGTAAAAGGATCATGTAGAGAGTGGGATGCATGAAAAGAGACCACGAAAATAGTTGAAAATCATTCTTCAGGAAAATCAACATGATTCAAAACGTTTGTAGGTTATGCTTGGGGGAAGCAATGAAACCTCAGAGATACGACACACCCACATCGTGAGACTACAGAGCACACAGTAAATGGCCTTTGGCTGTGTGGAGTGAGGACTGAATGCAAGTTGTAGATTACAGTCCCAATCTGGAGCGGCACGTGCAAGTAAGAGCGGTGGGGCAGGGTGGGGGAGGGGGAATCGACAGACGACTTACCTTGCACTCACAGCATCGCCGACCCGGCGATGCAGCAAGCACAAGGTAAGTGATTTTCTTTTTTATTTTACTGAGTTGTCATCTGTCGTCTCTCCTCCACCCCACCCCTCTTACCTGCACAGGCCGCTCTTGGTCACAATCGGTACTCAGCCCCAATGCCTCCCTATTCATTTGAATCTGATTTTGAAGATAGAAACTCTGAGGCAGCTGCACACAGTCTTCAGTCATGTTCATCTGTCCTATTTTTTCCAAATAACCCCTTAACTCGCAAGTTCACACAAGCACTGCACTTGGATCTGTCATTTGGCTGTGTGAAGTGGAGACCAGGTGCCATGATTTTCAAACAGTACACATGTAGTTTGGCAGTTACAAACTGAGGTAGAAACTGGGGCAGCTGTGCCCTGCCTTTGTCATTACAGCCATGAAGTCACTTAACCTGTGGATTTAGGGAAATATTTGATGATTTGTTTTAAATAACCTATGTTAATATTCTATCATAAAAAACAAAGTCCTTTCTTTAAAAAAGCTGTAGATTTAATTTTCACATGACAATCTTTTCATGATTATAGCAATTAGAGATCCATACAATATTTCTCAAAATATATGAGAACGTCACATTAAATTTCTCAAGCAATTCTTTAACGAGTCCATTTTTCAAATACAATCACAAAAAGGGGAAAGTTACGAAGGATAGGTATAAAATGTGAAGAGTAATCATTAACATTTGATAGTAGACACATTATTTTTAAGTAAGTTGTTCCCATAATTTGTCTACTTGTTTCTTCCTCTGGAACAGTAGGCTTTCTTTAGGTTTAATTGAAAGGCCCTTTGAACAAGCGTTAATCAAATTGCCAGTTGCAGCAGAAGTGATATCACACCCCCGTTAGACCTCCCAGAGTCCTGCAGGGTTGACCCTTTGACCCACTCATGATCCCTCCAGGAGTACCTGGAGCCATATCAGAGATAGTGCCCCAGGAATGCAACGGGAATGTCTGCCCTCTTGTTATCCTCATGGGCGCTATGATATTACTGAAGGGGCCGCAGATGCTTGTGCGTCCGCTTCTGTAATACTGATAGTGCTAGTGCACATGTAGCACCGGCGGTATCCTGATAGGGTGCTCCCTCATTTGCATTGGGATGTTGCCCTATCCAAATGAGGAAATCACTGTGCCTCTGCGTTCATGCGTATTACCGATGCCAAAGCAGAGGCAAACATGCCCTTAGGAGGCACACTGAGAGTATTCCACAAAAAGTTGGTGCACAGTTGATGCAGCCCTTCAGGGCAGCCCTCCTGAAGTGTAACAAGAGGTCCCTTTCACCTCCCAGACATCCCCCTTCAGGCATGTGCAGTCAGTCACTGGCCACAGAGGAATCTCTGTCCCTTCTTTAAAGTGCATGTGGGTTGCCGCCGGCACAGAAAGACATGGAGCAGCTTTGAATCAGCAGCTCCTTATTTCACTGAATGCACTGCCCCCAGAGCAATGTGAGTTTGCAACTGCCCTGGGGGAAGGTCACTCACTATAACAGAGCGCACTGCCCCTGTTTGCACCTTGAACACCTGCTTAGAGGTGCACTGTGGGATAAAAGTAGGACAGTGCCCCCTACATGGAATACAGGCCCAGAAGCTAAGTGAGGGGCAGCAACTGCTGCACATGGTTAACTCCAACTGACCACCATGAAAAGCCAGACCTGCTAAATGAAAAAAATTAAATCACTCAGCATGTTACGAAAACTCAAAAATGTAATTTGCTCTGTGGTTCATCCCTAATCACAGCAGGTCCTCAGAGATATTATGGGGCATATTATCAAGACAGGCGATAAAAGTATCGCCGCTTTAGCGTCAGAAAACTGCCGCTTATACGGCGATAATGGGCTTGATAATATGCTCTATGGAATTCCAATTGCAACCCATGTTAGATGTGAAGGACATCTAACCTGAGCTTCAATTGGAATTCCATAGAGCATATTATCAAGCCCATTATCGCCGTTTTAGCTGCAGTTTCCTGCCGCTAAAGTGGCGACAATTTTATCGCCTGTCTTGATAATATGCCCCTAAATCTCATATGAAATCTTACCTGGTAGCGTTGCATCCATTTACACGCTCCGAACGTTGGGGGTGTAAGTGCTTATTTCCTAGAGAATTCACAGCCGCGTGGAGTAAAATTCTATAGCTTGAACAAATAAATGCTGAAGTGTTAGGTATGCTGAAGCCTACATATTAGGTTAGCCACGAGTGCAGGTTCGCCTCAATGCTTTGAAAATACTCAGCATTCAGATATAGAAATACGGATTATGATTAGGATGATATGCCAACATCATGGCAATCATTTCAGATAGCGGAATTCAGGTATCAAACAATGAGTTCCAAAGGTGGAAAGTTATTAGACAGACACGCTTAACAATTAATAACCAATTTGATTTGTTTTCTCTCACATTTAAACAGAGGACGGAATAATTACCTTGATATCATTTGTCTTGTCAATTATAACTGGAAACAACTGTGCTATTTCAGTACAAGGGGGCATTAACGTGATCAGTGGGAGGCGAGCTCGCGCTGCCACAGTAGGCTGGCTGTGAAGCAGTTCCGCTCTAAGAGAAGTGCAAAGGTCACTGTTTCCTGAACCTCTCAACAGAAAGGTCTATGGTTCCTCGCCATCTCGGATGCAGACTTTGAACCAAAGCACAGTGAATGATAAAGCAGTCCCTGGGGCATTAATGGCACAAGGAGGAGTGTTCGCAGCGGGCCCCACGACCACCGCATGGCTCATTGAGAATCCTTACAATGCGGCCTGTAGTGATTATGCTCTTTGTCAGAGCTTCATGTGCGAGCTGCCGAGCAATAATGAAGGGCAACAAAGCCCCGAGGAGTCTGTGGAGAGATGCCAGTCACTGTCAGGAATACATTCAGCCTGCACCTAGAAAAGCAGGAACTCTGTTGGTCAAGCTACCACAATAGTATGGCTGGATTGCAAGAACTTCTGTAAAAAGAATAATTTAATTGCCTTTAGAAGTTAGTAGAACGTACAATGTTGAGTATTAAAATCAGAGGCCTGTGAAAAAGTCTTCCCTTAACTCATGTATTGCTAACTAAGCACTATGAACCAGTGGGTATAAGTGCCTTTTAGAAAGAATTCTTTGAATAAAATTGTTGCAGCTGACATCCTGCATAAGGATGTTTAAGCTTAAGGCTCAAAAGGTAATGTAAATTAGATCAGAGGCTCCTAACTTCTATACGGTAGAGTTGGCATCATGTCAGCTCAATGGCACAGGTTCGTCGAAACAACATGTCTGTTGTACTCACTCCAAGGGAGATTCCCCAATGTCATCTGATGAAGCTAGCACACTAGCCTCACTCACGAAGGGAACTTAAACTTTTGGACAATTTACACTTTTAAGTATGTTTACTACTTGCCTATTCACAAACTCTGAGTGTGACTACTAAAAAATAAAAACAGTAAAAGTCCAGCATCACTCATGGCCAACCACTGCTACTGTAGTACCCTCTCATAGAAAATAATTAAGGTAAAACCCCAAGGGTAATAATAGTAAATTAAATTACATTAAATTATGTAAAGTAGTTAAAAATATAAATGAATATCATTTAGGTGCCGATTCCGATCCGTTAAAACCCGTGTACGAATCGTCATACGGAGTGTTTTCTCCGTCCGACTCGTACCCGGGAAAAACACCATACAAACTCGCAAGTACGAATCGTACAGAAATACAATTTCCGTACGAGTCGTACAAAAGACAGACCGGCTAAAAAAATCATACAAATCGGAATCTGGACGGCGCATACGCGACGTCCGGACGGAGTCAGGCAGCGTTTTACGGACCAGCAAGTACGATTCGTGCCTACGTCACTCCGCACGTACCATTTTTTACGGGAGCCAAAAACTGCCGGGAAATTGAGGACGACGCGTACAAGGAGCACCGGTACGCAACGGACAGCCATGGACCCCAACCTACGCGTCATCCCGGCCCTCATAGCCTACGACCTCGTGTTCAGAAACCGACGCAGACGCCGCAGAAGGTCAGAACAACCCCCAGGGCCAAAGGGGGGAGGAAACATAACCCACATCCCACAAAAATCAAATAAATCCTGCACAATAATTACCTCCATGGTCTGGTCACTTCGGGGGGCATGTCCACCAATCTCACGTCCCGCCTCAACGGAAGTGGACATGGACGCGTACCCGTCACCACCACAATGGTGGTACGGGACGTACCCACGCCCCTCAGAGCGTGGGTACGGTCCGTACCACCATTGCAGTGGTGATGTAGGGGTACACGTGTACGGACCGTACCCACGCCCCCAGAGCGTGGGTACGGGCCGTACCACGCGTACCCCTATGTCACTGCCACAATGGTGGTACGGACCGTACCCACGCCCCCCAGAGCGTGGGTATGGGCCGTACCACGCGTACCCCTACGTCACCGCCACAATGGTGGTATGGCCCGTACCCACGCCCCCAAAGCGTGGGTACGGGCCGTACCACGCGTACCCCTACAGCCCCATTACATGATGGATACAAGGCGTACACACGCCATGGATGCAGGTTTACGGCTTGGTGCAGCACATCAGCTGAAAATTGGGGGTGGTGTATGCCCAGGACAGCAGTGTACCACAGCAAGGGGGCAAGTGGGTGGGTGGGCGGGTGCAGAGGACTCCCAGCAGTGCCCAGACATATGAGGGGTGGGTGCCTATCACTCCCAGCAGTTCCCAGACATATGAGGGGTGGGTGCAGAGGACTCCCAGCAGTGCCCAGACTTATGAGGGGTGGGTGCCTATCACTCCCAGCAGTGCCCAGACATATGAGGGGTGGGTGCCTATCACTCCCAGCAGTGCCCAGACATATGAGGGGTGGGTACCTATCACTCCCAGCAGTGCCCAGACATATGAGGGTTGGGTGCAGAGGACCTCTAGCAGTGCCCAGACATATGAGGGGTGGGTGCAGAGGACTCCCAGCAGTGGACAGAGACATGGGGGTGTGTACATCATTATCAGATGACCACAACTCCATGGGTGTATGTACGCATCCCTAAGTTTGAACAATGATGATAGTGCCATAACAACACATCACTGACAGCAGTGTCCCACTCCCAGGAAGATGGATGTCCTTCCCCCACTGCATGACACAACACATGTGGGTGTCAGGACAAATAACACATGCATACCCACCCCTGGCAGATGCAGCACAATACACACACTGAGATCATGCCACAAGACTGTATAGTCATGTCAATGCCTACTAAACTAAGAGAGACAAAGGGAACACACATTGTCACGCACATCCCAGGAATTATAGGAATGTACAGGTGCTGGGCCAGCGACCAAGATGTTGTCTCTCATGGAAGGAATAGGGTGGACTTCCCACAGATACAATGCCCACAATTGTCAGTCAGGTGTACAAATACCCAGCAGAACAAGTCCCATATGTGTGCTAGGCTGGAATGACACACATGCATTGTGCGGAAAAGGGACAATTTCTCCATGAAGGCATGGCAAAATACTCTACACACAAGTACAGTGAGTACCAAGGATGGCACAGACGATGCAGCCGGAGACCTTGATGAGCAGGCATGACCAGAGTTGAAGGGATCCATCACCAACAAAGGAAATGTAGACACAGGGCAACACAACAATTGTGCAACTTTCTGCAGGGAAGATGTCAGGTGCCACAGAGGAAGAAACACTCCTTGGGACAATGTCTCCAAACACAAAGAGCATACACGACAAAGATTCTTTGCAGAGACCATGTGATGGCATGCAGATACCAGGTTCCACCCCAGGAGCAGCAGACTACAACATTTCCCTGAAACATAACACATGCCCACAACCCAAACTCCTGTAGCAGCAGCATCAACATCAATACCTGAAATGCAAGACTTTTCAAATGAAATTAGAAAATGCTTTATTCAGCATGAAAATAATAATGTGTAAATGAAACTATTCACAAAGGCCAATGGCCAGTCCATATCATCAGTCCTTGGGGGGGGGACACATGGCCATGCGTCTCCCCTAGCTTGTCTGCACAACAGAAGACTCAGTGTCGTCGACTGGGGGGGGCATCATGTGGGGAAGGACCAGGCACTGCAGGGACAGGAGGGGGGAGGGTAGGTGTGGTGGGTGCAGGGAGGGACGACTCCACCACAGGGGGTGGGGCAGCGCCAAAGGTGGAGGCGAGCTCGGCGCTGCACACTTCTGCCAGTTCTACAAGCGTCTCCCCTGCACCCGGAGAAACAACAGGCCCCAAGGAGGGGGGGATCGGAGGGATGGGTTGCAGCACTACTGGGGGAGGTGGTGGACAGGCTGGGGGACTTAACTCCCCTACCCGTGGAGTGCCTTGACCGTTTACGGCCAGGTGAACTAGTGGGGCTGAGGCCCAGCCCAGCAAAGTAGGCCTCCTTCTCCGAATCTGGGGCAGGGGAGCCAAGGGGAGTGACATCGGAAGGACTGGGGAGTGAGTCATGTGGACGAGGACTGTGGCTGCTTGCCTGCCTGTGTGCCCCAGACCCCGTGGGTGTGCGTGCTTCCCCCTGAGTGTGCGTGTCAGGAGGTGTGCGCTTGCCCTTACGTGGTGGTGTGCTGCTTGTGTCTGGTGGGGTGCGTGTGTGTGGATGTCTTGGTGTACTCGGGACAGGCATGCGTGTGGGACTTGTGGATGGGGCAGGGGTAGAGGGGGACGCAGCGCTGCAGGTGACTCGCTACTGCCGTCAGTGTCGCGTCCAGGGACCTCAGCAACATGCGTTGGTCAGACATTGCTGATGACATGCCCTCAATGTATGACACCATCTGGGTCAGCAGTCTGGTGTGGCCATGGAGGACAGTCAGGATCAATGTCTGCCCAACTTGCAACTGCCGCTGAATGTCCACAAACTCGGCAGTGAGGGCAGCAGGGGGGACAGGGGCAGGGGGTGCGGTGCGGTGCATTCCACGAAGTAGACATGTGGTCGCCTAGCACAGACAGAAGGGACCCGAGCAAGTGTGAGGGCGGTGATGGGAATGGAGGGGGCGGTGACGGATGGAGTGCTGCTGCCAGCTGTTTGAGCAGCCTCCCCCCACAGACGATGCAGCCGGAGACCTTGATGAGCAGGCATGACCAGAGTTGAAGGGATCCATCACCAACAAAGGAAATGTAGACACAGGGCAACACAACAATTGTGCAACTTTCTGCAGGGAAGATGTCAGGTGCCACAGAGGAAGAAACACTCCTTGGGACAATGTCTCCAAACACAAAGAGCATACACGACAAAGATTCTTTGCAGAGACCATGTGATGGCATGCAGATACCAGGTTCCACCCCAGGAGCAGCAGACTACAACATTTCCCTGAAACATAACACATGCCCACAACCCAAACTCCTGTAGCAGCAGCATCAACATCAATACCTGAAATGCAAGACTTTTCAAATGAAATTAGAAAATGCTTTATTCAGCATGAAAATAATAATGTGTAAATGAAACTATTCACAAAGGCCAATGGCCAGTCCATATCATCAGTCCTTGGGGGGGGACACATGGCCATGCGTCTCCCCTAGCTTGTCTGCACAACAGAAGACTCAGTGTCGTTGACTGGGGGGGGCATCATGTGGGGAAGGACCAGGCACTGCAGGGACAGGAGGGGGGAGGGTAGGTGTGGTGGGTGCAGGGAGGGACGACTCCACCACAGGGGGTGGGGCAGCGCCAAAGGTGGAGGCGAGCTCGGCGCTGCACACTTCTGCCAGTTCTACAAGCGTCTCCCCTGCACCCGGAGAAACAACAGGCCCCAAGGAGGGGGGATCGGAGGGATGGGTTGCAGCACTACTGGAGGAGGTGGTGGACAGGCTGGGGGACTTAACTCCCCTACCCGTGGAGTGCCTTGACCGTTTACGGCCAGGTGAACTAGTGGGGCTGAGGCCCAGCCCAGCAAAGTAGGCCTCCTTCTCCGAATCTGGGGCAGGGGAGCCAAGGGGAGTGACATCGGAGGGACTGGGGAGTGAGTCATGTGGACGAGGACTGTGGCTGCTTACCTGCCTGTGTGCCCCAGACCCCGTGGGTGTGCGTGCTTCCCCCTGAGTGTGCGTGTCAGGAGGTGTGCGCTTGCCCTTACGTGGTGGTGTGCTGCTTGTGTCTGGTGGGGTGCGTGTGTGTGGATGTCTTGGTGTACTCGGGACAGGCATGGGTGTGGGACTTGTGGATGGGGCAGGGGTAGAGGGGGACGCAGCGCTGCAGGTGACTCGCTACTGCCGTCAGTGTCGCGTCCAGGGACCTCAGCAACATGCGTTGGTCAGACATTGCTGATGACATGCCCTCCATGTATGACACCATCTGGGTCAGCAGTCTGGTGTGGCCATGGAGGACAGTCAGGATCAATGTCTGCCCAACTTGCAACTGCCGCTGAATGTCCACAAACTCGGCAGTGAGGGCAGCAGGGGGGACAGGGGCAGGGGGTGCGGTGCGGTGCATGCCACGAAGTAGACATGTGGTCGCCTAGCACAGACAGAAGGGACCCGAGCAAGTGTGAGGGCGGTGATGGGAATGGAGGGGGCGGTGACAGATGGAGTGCTGCTGCCAGCTGTTTGAGCAGCCTCCGCCCCCTCAGGGAGTTCAGCCTCGGACCCGTAAGCCTCGTAGTCAGTGTTGGTACTGGGCAGGTCCTCCGCCTCACTCCCCTCGCCCTCCGTGCCACTAGATTCCGCCGACTCCTCAGCAGTGGTGGCACCAGTGCTCGATCCCTCCTCCACGTCCGTGCCGGTGTCTCCCTCGGTGTCCTCCGATGATGCTGTGGGCAAGGTGAAGAGACAGGAAAAAATCAATCACCTGTATACATCTGACACATGAGTCCAAACAAAATAGACAACAGTGCATGACAGGAAAGGCATCATGAGTAACATCTAGGATACTCCCCACATATGTAGGCCCTGCACTCCCCAGTTGGTTGACCCACCATGCCACTTTGGAAAAATGAACATTAGGACACAACAGCAAATAACTTGAAATCCCAAGATAATGAGAAGCTAGTGTCTGGGATCAGTTGAGCACAGCAAGACTATGAAGGCATGCCAGCTCTACTCCACTGTGGACCCAACAGTAATGTCGCACCCAATGCCAAATACCACATGCCAATGCAGAAGGTGTCCCCACACACTGAGACCTGTGAGTACTTAGGAAACCCCAAAGGAATACATTGTGATTCCTGGAGAATCACAACCCTTTACACAATGGACATGTCTAGAATGTGTGAATGTGCCACTTTGTGAACAGAACACACATGTGTCTGTAAAACAGAAGTCACACAAGGAGGTGCACACCAAACTACATGTGCACAGTCATTGGCTGAGCTGCCAGACTCATTCAAATCAGCCACTGTTAGACAGAAATGGGGTATCAGTAAGTACATATACATGGCACCACGGTGGTCTGGATGACTTGACACTCGTAAGTTGGTATCGGCAACAACCAAGGACTAACCCAAATGCAACCACACTGTGGGAACATGGATATGTATGAAGTGTAAACAAGTTTTGTTCAAACTGTGCCTTACATTAAAATGTGCCGGCGGCTCCCAGGAAAGTGTAAAGGTGGTGTCTTGTGCACTTCCTTGGGAGACATCTGTCATGCAGGCACATTATTGGCCTTCACAACAAAACTACAAGGTCAAGCCTATGAAACATTGAGAGATGTTGACAGGTGTAGTGATTGGCAAGGGACAATTTCGCTGAGTAACAACTTGAATAATGTCATTTGTCACATGGCTATCCGTCACCTGATTACACAGTTGGCTACACATATGACCTACTGACTGTCATCTGGAGTGGCACACATGTCCACACCCAGAACAATGCATAAGCTAATGGGCCTGCAATTGTTAAGCAAAAAAGCCTAGATGTACTGTGGGTTCCCCTTCATGGCAAGCCAGAATGTACCCACAGATGTCAGCACACAAAGTCACAACTGTGTAGCATCTGAACCACACACAGGTGCCAAAAATGTACAACCAGGATACATGATTGTCACAAACTGACACAGGCAATGTAGCACGAACATTAAGCACTGGCCAACATCACGGGGGCACTGCACGATGACTTTCTGTAATGCGAATCATCACACACAAGTCAGAACTGGCAATGAAACCTCAGGGTAGAACATGTACGCCCCTCCCGCACACACCCACCCATACCTGAGTCAATGTGACTGATGACGATCAAGAAGTGACACCTCTTATTCAAGGTTACAATAACTGTGCTTGAAAACTAGCTTCATGAACACGACATCACCTTGTAGGGCTGCCAAAACATATTGCTCACAAACAAACATCAACAGATTGTTGTGAATAGCTACACCGGCACTGGCCAGTGTGAATATGCACAAGCAAACTGGTGTATCCCTGTCCAGTGGGCAAATGTATCACACATGTGAAAAGTAATACCTAGGCCAGGGAACAAGGCCACAGAGGCAGAGCCATGCTGAACCCACAGTGAATGTGCACAGTGTTGGATGACACACATGAGTAGGAGGGCAGGCTGTGTCAGGGGACTGTAGTGGGCACACTACTCCATGGGCCTGGAATGAGCTGACTGTTACAGGAGCAACCATCCCGGCACTATGCATATGTTCCACTCATGCACATCATGTCTGAGGCCACAACACTGGTAATGCATGCTGGAAGTTTGTTCATTTGAACCCTCAAACTCCTATGTTGAGACTCAGCATCAGTGCCAACAATTATGCACCCCCAAATGACTGAACAGGACAGGGCACAGGCAGACCACCCCCACACATGATGCTGTAAGCAGTGTGCACTTGGATTAACTGCCAGGCTAGATGACCATGTGCAATAGGGATTACACACAGACCAGGGAACACATGTCAAGGAAGGGAAGGGAGGAAGAACAGCACCGTTTGACTTTGGGGAACAGGATATGCACTGCACAAATTAACCCTCGCTGTGTATCCAGGTGACTGAGCACTTTCAAAAGCTGGTGACACACAACAAACACACATGTACCTACCCCCTTCCTGATGCTGTAACTCCTGTATCTGCCTATCCAGGTCAGGGAAGACCACCGCCAGGACACGCCGCATCTCGTGGGTCAGGCGCCGGCGCCCGCCATGCTTGAGAGGAGACTCCTCCTTCAGCATGACCCAGCGATCCTCCGGGTCCAGCACTGGATGTCCTGCCATCTCTTCCTCACTTGTGGCAGGCATCAACTGCGACCCTCAACCGATTGCACGGCCTTGACGGCTTCCTTCCAGATCTTCCCCTTGTGGTAGGGGGATACCTGTGTGGATGACAAAGTGGGACAACATCACTACACCTGCACCATGTCACAGAGACACACATTTGAACATATTTGATTTGTTGAACAGGGCATAGTATGCTGGCAAGTAATAGCACCTTCGTCATAGGGACTTATTCCACTGGGGACGCACCAATGCACTACATGGCATAGTAAGTGCACAGGTGGCATGAGGGGTGCGAAACAATCCCTGATCATGGCACACACTGTGCATCTCAAGCAACATAAGGCTGATGGACAGCACCACAAATCAGTCACATGCCCCAGGCCACTGACGAAACCTCAGCAGAGTACACAGACACACACTAGCACACATCAATCACCTGCCATTGGCAACAGCGGATGCAAACCTCACTCTGCACATGTGCCACTTGCCAGGGGGGGTCACAGGTGTGGGGCTATCTCAGCAAGTCAGACACAAAGTACGGCTTACTTCACACATCAGATGGATTGAGCAGTTGCCTCCTCCATGCAGCTGTGGTGCAACACTCTACATAGACACCCACCCACATGCCAAGAAACATTCGCACACATCAATGTCCAGGGGGCGTACACATAATTTGGACACTCTCACCACTCTCACCACAGCTCCACTCAACTCTCACACACATCTGTGGGTGAAGTCACCCATCACACCGGGGTGACCACTGAATCACCGCAGGACAATATAACAAGAATGCCCAAGAGGATTAGGCTGGCTGAATGTGCCTTGCACTATGCAGTGAATGTCACAGTAAGCACAATGCAAGTGAGGGGTGCACACATGAACTACATCCAGCACTGCATGAGAGACATAAGCCACCCCCCCCCCGGGACCCACTCCAACCAACATTGCATGTCTGTCACACCTGGCCACAATGCCAGAAGTGACAGACACAATAAAGGTGCACAGGCAAAGGTACTGTAGTCAGCACTCACCTGCTCCCCTGGTCGACCATACAGCATGGGGTACTGTGGGAGGATCACATCCAGCAGAGCCTGGTTCTCCTCCTGGGTGAAAGGCTGGGCCCTCTCCACAGTCGTTGACATGGTGCCAGAGGGAGACAATACAGCAGCAGTGGTATCGACTGACATGTTGTGCAGGCAAGTGCCCTCTCATGGGTCCTGCCTGCCTTATATCTGCCTTGCTGGCCTATTTCATTTACAGGAGTACAGAGTGATTGGTCAGACTCATTAGCATCCTACGTTTCCTCCAATCCCTTTAAACATACACCAGTGACAGCCTTTGCATCTTTCGATTTTGCAGCATCATGTCAAG
Organism: Triturus cristatus; assembly: GCF_964204655.1. Lineage (NCBI taxonomy): Eukaryota > Metazoa > Chordata > Amphibia > Caudata > Salamandridae > Triturus > Triturus cristatus. The sequence goes on along the minus strand of NC_140581.1, from coordinate 1,115,575,101 downwards.
TCAACAACCACTTTGCAACAATGTATAATGTGGCCAACTGAATTTTCCAGACCACATGATGTTAAAATTTGAACTTGAAACTGGGTATCCATGACAACCAGCATGCATTTAGGCCCTAATACTTGTCCCTCATGTGTCCCCATTGTAATTCGTACATCCCCTACAGTGATACGGGCCAGACACGCGCGAGTACGTGCCTATCACTATAGTTATTTTACCGTAGGTCCGAGTGATACGGTCCGTACTCACACGTGTACGGACCGTACACGCGTGAGTACGGACCGTATCACTGGGACCTACGGTACCCACAACTATAGTGAACGGTCCGTAATCACGCATGTAAGGACCGTACACGCGTGAGTACAGACCGTATCACTGGGACCTATGGTACCCACAACTATAGTGAACGGTCCGTACTCACGCGTGTACGGAGCGTACATGCGTGAGTACGGACCGTATCACTCGGACCTACGGTAAAATAACTATAGTGATAGGCACGTACTCACGCGTGTATGGTCCGTACATGCGTGAGTACGGACCGTTCACTATAGTTGTGTAACTGTAGGTCCCAGTGATACGGTCCTGTTCTCACGCGTGTACGGACCGTACACGCGTGAGTACGGACCGTATCACTGGGACCTACAGTTACACAACTATAGTGAACGGTCCGTACTCATGCATGTACGGACCGTACACGCGTGAGTACGGGCCCTACACATGCCCTCAGAGCGTGTGTACTGCCTTTCACAGCTTACACTGGTGATAGGAGGCGCATTCGACAGGAATGGAGGTGTCAGACTCGCACAAGGCTGTACATCAAGTCATTGTCAGTGCAGTCCTTCATGTGCAGGGCCGAGGTGTGTCAGGCAGTGACGTGGCAGATGTCTCCACATGTTGTGGCACAATAGATGTGTGATGAGCTGTTTACACATGTCATGTGTGATGGGGCACTACATGGCACACTTCCCCTTCACACTTTGCACATGTGTGCATGGACGACACACGTGTCGAGCACTGCATCACTGGTATGGCACAGTCAACAACACCCACAACTGTCCCCTGATGCCAGGTACACGGATAATTACACCTGACATGTGACTCCCAGCGTGCCATGATGTGACTATGTCATGTGTGTGTCATGTGTTCCCATGAGCTTTCCGTTGGTGTTCCGTCAACTCCATCTGCTGTTGCAGCATCCAACATGTGTCTGTGTGCATATGTGCATGACACATATACGCACACAATGCCACATGTGGACTCACACGTTACTTGTGTCATGATGGTTCGAAGATGACATCCTGACATGAGGCAATATCTGCGTTCTCTCAATGTCTGTGTCATCAGTTTTTGACATGTACCCCTTCATGGAAATGTGTGTTATCTGTCCTTTTCCGGATGACATGTGACCTGTGTGTCTGGACTCCCACCAGCTGTCTGTATGAGATGACATCCTTCAAATGCTGATATGTGGATGTCTGTCACTCATGTAAAGTGCCTGGCTTGTCACTTACACTGGCCCACAGCTATTTTAATGGCATGTCACGTCAAAATTGCCATGCAACTATTGTGGCTGGCTCTTCGTAGGAATATCACCTGGCTGGCCTACGTGTCCTGGATGTATTGCACAGGCCTGACTCTGTATTAAGCAGATGTGTATTAGCTGTTGAACATGTGCTCACCTCAGTGACATTGGTGTGGTAATGTACTCACTCTTCATTATTCCTTCCAAATCTCTGCAGGGCACCGCCTCTCCCCAGACGAATGCCAGACCTGGATGCCATGCTTGAACGTGACTGCATTCGCAGATACCGCTTCTCCCAAGAGTTGATAGAGGACTTGACCCGCCGGCTTGCACCACACCTCCAACCACAACACAGGTATCCTACAGCTCTGACCCCCAAGATGAAGGTGATGGCAGCCCTACATTTTTTTGCCACCGGCACGTTTCAATTGACCATAGCTGATGTCGGGAGCATGTCCCAGACAATGTTCAGCCATGTTCTGCATGATGTTATAGAAGCTATGTTGGTGCACCTGGATGACTTCATCCATTTCCCCACTCGTGAGCAGTTGACAGGTGTCAAGGGTGAGTTCTATGCCCTGGGAGGGATGCCTCATGTAATTGGGGCCATTGATGAGACACATGTGGCTTTGGTACCACCACAGGCACAGGAGGTAGCCTATCGAAACAGAAAACATTACCACTCCATTAATGCCCTTGTGGTGTGTCTTGCTAACATGGTGATTTCCCATGTCTGTTCCCGTTTTCCAGGGTCCGCACACGATGCATACATCATAAGGTGTAGCAGGGTGCCCGAAATGATGCTGCAGTTGCACGGGGAACGAGCATGTCTTGTTGGTGGGTATACTCTGTTAGTCCTGTGTTCAGCGCTATCTTTGTATGTTACGGCATCTCCTGACCCACTTCTTCACATGATGTTTCCATGTAGGGGACTCTGGCTTTCCCAACATGCCATGGCTGATGATGCCTCTCCGCAACCCCAGAACAGCTGCAGAACACCGGTACAATGACACCCATGGGTAGACGAGGCGCGTGATTGAGAGGACGTTTGGACTCCTGAAGAGCAGATTCCGGTGCCTACACAAGACCGGCTGCGCACTCCCATATGCCCCGGTGAAGGTCTGCAAAATCTTCATTGTGTGCTGCATGCTGCACAACATGGCAGTGGAGAAGGCCGTGCCACTCATCCTGGATCCGGATGAGCAGGATCATCCACCCGTGGAGGATGAAGGGCTCGGGCACGGGGCAAGTGGGGTTGATGATGAGGATGAGGACATCCGGAGTCAGCTTATCCGCAACTTCTTCTCATGATGGTGAGTCCCTGTGTGCACGCTTTGAGCCTTGTGTGGCAATGTGTGTGTCGAGCTGACTGTGTGCTAAGTGACTTGTAGGTGTGTTCTGATGTGTCATTCAAGTGATGATGTAATTCCACACATATTAGCTGGGACACTAAATTTATTAAGGGCATGGTGACAACATCATTCCTGTTGAGTACATGTACATGTCTGAGGATTACTTGCTCTTCGCTGACTTGTTGTGTGTCTGGCCTCCCCAGGTTCTTGCGGCTGTCGTCTGCTCATGTCATCCTTGCCCTCCTGCTATTCCTCATGAGTATTGCAACGTGTGCTGGATTGGAGTTACATGCACAGACATGGTGAAAAGTTTTGGGTAAGGAGTGCAGCAAGGAATTGTGTGGGTGGTACGTGTTTGTGATATGTGGGAACTGCTCCTGTGCATGTTGTGTTACCATGCATACATGTCGACTCACCATGGGCCACATGACGTGTTGCATGGCTCCCATGATTTGATAGTCACCCTTCCTGACAGTCATCTGTAATGGTTTGTGGATTCTGATGAAGGCATCAATGTGTGTATAACGTCCCTCAGGAACATACGGGATGCTAATGGTGGACATAGTGTGGGACATCCCCATGACAGGCTCAATGGGGAATTGCAGACTCTCCGTGTGCAGCAAGTGGTGTTAGGCTTAACCCCTTCACTTGTGTGCCAGCTCAGTAGGATTTAACACATCTGTGTGTTGAAGGGGGTGTCCAGTGTAGGTCACACATGGTCAGCCAAATGACCTGTGAGTCTGTTCCAATGGATGCATATCCATTAGTGTGAGGCTGAGTAATAAAGGTGTTCATCACATTCCAAGGTGCCTCATCTCTGTCAATGCAGGTCTCTTGCCACTTTGCATGCGGCATATCTGGCATAGTTGTGGAAGATTATGCATAGGAGTCAATGTGTAGTTTAGCAACATGCATGCGGTTGCTCATGGATTAGGCTCCCTATTGGGCATGAAGTACATGGTCGTGTATGTCTTTTGGCATGTTGGTCCACACAATGGGCCATCAACAGCTGCTGAGGGTGTGTCTCCTGTGCGCAGGTCGGCCTTCAGTTTCCTGATCCGGTGTCATGCTTCTTTGGTGATTGTGTATGCATTGTCTCTGGGTGTGCCATGTGACACTGGACACTCCTTACTTTACACACGCGCCTGTTGCAGTTGTCCTTCTGACATCCTAGTCTTTGTGTGCAAATTGTGTCATTTTGCAAGGAGATGCCGCCTGCTGCTGCGGGCCCTGCAGCAAGGGCCCACAGAGTATCCTGATTTGGCAACACACACGCCTCCAAGATGCTCCTCACTTCCTCCCTCCACCCATTCATTTTGCTGTCCTCAGCTTGTCTATGACACTGTTGCCGCCACGCGATGCCAAAGGCTGGACCATCAGCACATGCAAGGTGCACATTGCACCACCATCCTGTCCTTGTATAACCCACATCACACTACAGTCTGATGTAGCAGCCACACTCCGAGCTATGTCCATCCGCACATCTAACCCTGCTGTCAGACATACCCTGGGCACACACACGACACCTTTGCATGCTGAGTGTGCAACTCCAACTTCCTACACTGCGCTGCCCCGCCTTTCAGGCCCTGTCACACCAACCAGGTCACGTCCCTAATACTCCCCACCGGCTCTGTAGCCCAGCAAGGGCATGGGAGTGGGACTCAAGGCTTCAGCATGTAGTAGGGTGTCATCGTCTGGGACATGGCACAGGTATCATCTCTCAGCATGTCAATCTACAGAGTGTCCAGGACCCCCTCTCCACCATCACATGCGCACAGCACCTCATCATAAGCTCGTATGCCATTGACAGCCAGGTGCTCCTCACCCTCAACAAAGACACAGACATTGTCAGTTCCAACATTCAAGTATGCATGAGATCCATTGATGAATGGCTGAACACGAGCCACCTGAGGCTGGACTTGTACAGAACTGAGGTGATCATCTGAGGATTGTCTCCTTCCAGCTGGGTCAAGTGCTTGTGTCCCACCCGCAAGAGCCCTGCACAAGCACCCAGTGGCCACACTCACAAGATGGTGTGCATCATGTTTGGCTCGCTCACATTTGCCATGCTAGTCCACAGCATCTGTACCTCATGCTGCAACACCCTCTGCATTATGCACATGATCCACAGATAGATCCACTCCAAGAAAAGACAGACCATCCCCCAGGTCCATGACAACATCTGTGTCAAATACTGCCCTGCCCTCTACGGAGCAGGTACATCCAAACTCCCAGGAAAGTAGTCCACATCCAGGGTGCATCTGCACACCTCAGCTTCAACACCCTGCACCCCAGCCACCTCAACGTCCACCATAGATAGCTGCAATGGATCACTGTCTGCTGCAGGATGACCTCCAAACTCCCCACCCACACTCAGGAGGCAGTCCACAACCCGACCCCAAACCAACCTTGTCCGTCTGTAATTCTAGATCCCGTTGGGCCATCTCCGTGCATCCAACCTTGCCCTGGCCACCGTTCTTCACATCCACCGTACTCCAGCATACAGGAAATTGTTCTCCCACCTGGCCACACATACCTGGGACTCCCTCCCCGGGAACCTCCACATGAGCCATGACCTCTACGCCTTGATGATGATCTCCCAAATAGGTCTCTCTGCACAATTTTGCAAGCACCCCCTCAGCAGCCAGAGGCCATCACAAGTGAGTGTTGTGCTCCATGCCTACATTGAATGATACCTTGTCACCCATGTGTGTCCTGTACCAGACTCTGATCCCAGGGTATGGATGGCTTGAGTTAGTTGAACACTCAGGCATAGTTTGACATTTCCACACACATATGTCGCTGAATAATGCAAAATGACAGTAACGTCTCATGACCAAAGTGATATATTTATTTTCGGTGGGGTATGTGTTTTGGTAGATGAAATTAGGTGCTCTACCGGGGGAATAGAATCCAAAGTTCACAGGGGGAGATGGTATCCTTGGCATTGGAAGTCATCAGAGTCCAGGGCACAGTGTTGGTGATCATTGGTCAGACTGTGACCAGCAAGTCCATGTGGCAGAGAATGTCATTGGATGAGGTACTGCTGTTGCGCCAGAGGGCCAGGTGCCAGGCCAGGTGACCTGGGAGATGTGGATGTTCTGCTGACTCTCACGGTCTTTTCCGTGGACGACCCACCTTCCTCCGGGGACCCTCAGATGCAGGCCTTGACGATGTTTGGGACGCTCCGTCAGACGAATCCTCCTCCTCCTCCTCCCTCCCTGTGTCTGGTGCTGGTCTACGCCTGGTGGCACAGGGAGGGTTGGCCATGCTTTGGGCGATCTGACGGAGTGATTGGCTCATGTCCCTGTGCACCGCCAGGAGCTCAGCCAGTCGTGCCTCCATCCGTCCTTGGTGTTGTTGATGACTGGCATGATGCTCGACCTGCAGGTTCTTTATCTCATCGAGGGTCCCCTGCATACCTGAGAGTCGGGACACGACCTGGTTGATGCCTCTGGTGTCTCGCCGGTATGAGTCCAGGATGTTGCGTATGTGTGACATACCGGTGTCCTGAGCTGGCTGGTCAGGTTCGCGCCTCCGCCTGCCTCCACTCCCACCACCCCTGCCCACTTGAACCTGGCCTGCCGTTGTGGGCACATCGGGTCTACGGGACCCCTGAGGGATGGCATTTGCAGGGTTGCCTGCCTCCTCCAGGGTGCCCGGAGAACCTTGTCCCTCCTGGTCAGACTGGCTCTGTTGTTCAGTGCGAGCAGGGCTCCTGGGTGTGTCCTGGGATGTGGCAGGAATGGGGGTGGTGGTTGGCACAGATGTACCTAACGCAGGTGCTGCAGGGGCTTGGGCACCAGAGGGTCCAGGTTGGTCGGGGTCATCCACGGAGTGGTGAGAGTTGTCGCTGCCGGTGGGGTCATCGTCACGTGGAGCCTGGGACTGTGATTCTTCCCCCCCAGTGTTGGGGGGAGATCTACGACATTGCCCTGTGTGTGAGAGAGAGATAATGTTAATGGTGTTTTATGCGACATCTATGTTTCATACATTTTCAAGTTGCCACAGTTCCTCCAGGTAGTTGGATGTGCCTAGCATTCCTCTCAATGTCCACTTGGGGATGAGTATGTTGCGGGGGACAGATTGGGATGTTCTCCTGAGTGTTTGACCTGTAGATTGTTGGCTCAGCTGCTTATTTGGCTCTGGATTAGTCTTGTTGTGTCACATTTCCATTGTGGGAGTGTGTAAATCCCTTGCCTGCCCCGGGGGTGTGTGCTTGTGTTAGGGGGGGGGGCTGACCGAGCCTGCTGTTTTGTGTAGTGTGAGTTGTCATTGGGTCTCCCAGGTGATGTGTCTGTCCCCTCATGGTGCATGCTGGCATGACAGTGTGTGTGAGTTCCTGTGCTAGATACCTGTGCTTGTGGAGTTGGTGTTTGAGTGTACAGTGGTCCCAGGAGGGCCTTGTGTTGTATACAGCAGGGCCCAGTGTGAGGTACCTTGTCAGTAGTTTGCCAGTCCCTGTGCATTGTTCATGGGTATGTACCTATGCCATGTGGGCTGAGGGCATTGGTGTTTGCGTCTCATTTCCACAATGTGTTTTGTGGGGCCCACCCTCCCTGCCTCCCGGACATCCAGTCTTGTGTTTGGGGTTGTTGTAACCTTGGACATGGCCTTGCCTTGATTTGTGAAGGGTGCATGGAGACGGTAGTGGCATGAGCGTGGTTTTTGAGTGTGGTTGTGTGCGGTGAGTGGTTTGGGGAAGTTGCGTGCATTTGGTGTATATGTGGTGTGGACCTCATTGCCCCCATGTTACGTAAGTTGTTTGTGTACTCACCAGGCTCTGCGACTCCGTGTACTCCCACCAGCAGTAGCAGGGCCATCACCTTCTCCTCCCAGGGATGGTAGTGTACGGGTCTGCGGGGTGGCCCACCTCCAGTGATGTTACTCTGGGCATATTCTTCATTCATTTTCCTCTTGACCGCCCTGCGCAGATCGTACCACCTGGCTTGGCATTCAAGCCTGGTCCTTCTGATGGGGGCAACAGCATTCACCTTATCGACAATCCTCTGCCACATGGCAGATTTTTGAGAAATGCTGGTCTGTCTGACCAATGTTCCAAACAGCTGTGGCTCAACTCTGATGACTTCGTTGAAAAGGAGGTCCAGCTCCGCCGTTGTGAACTTTGGATTCTTGTCTGTGGGCATGGTGTGGGGTGTGGGTGTGGATGTGGATGGTTGTGAGTGTGTGGGTGTGACTGTGACGGTGTGTGTGTGAATGTGGAGAGGGGGATGTTTGTGGAGGAGGTTGTGTGAAGGTGTGTGAGTGAATGTGTAGTGAAGGTATGAGTAATGTGGAGTTGTTTCTCTGTGGGCTCTGTCAGCAGTGGGTCTGTTGCAAAGGTTCATGGGTTGTGTGTGTGGGCCCTTTTTATTGGTCAATTTTTGGGTGTGGCTGTGTTTGAATTTTGGTGGGTGCGTTATAAGAGGTGGTTGTGATTTGGGGCCTCTGTTTGCCTGTTTGGATGTGCCAGGTCAGTCTTTGAGATGTATTTTGTCTTGTACACATGTTTGGTGGTGTTGTGTGCGTCGAATTGACCCTCCTTGTGCTGTTTTACAGTGTCCTGGTTCTGTATGTGGCCTTTTTCGCGTAGGTACGATCCGTACATATGCGATGCTGGGTGAGGGTGCTGGGGTACGGTGAAGGAGTGCGACGCGTACATGCGGTGCTGGGGTACGGTGCGTACATGCGGTGCTGGGGTACGGTGCGTACATGCGGTGGGGGTGTACGGTGCGTACATGCGGTGGGGGTGTACAGTGCGTACATGCGGTGCTGGGGTACGGTGCGTACATGCGGTGGGGGTGTACGGTGCGTACATGCAGTGGGGGTGTACGGTGCGCACATGCGGTGTTGGGGTACAGTGCGTACATGCGGTGGGGGTGTACGGTGCGTACATGCGGTGGGGGTGTACGCTGTGTACATGCGGTGCTGGGGTACGGTGCGTACATGCAGTGCTGGGGTACGGTGCGTACATGCGGTGGGGGTGTACGGTGCGTACATGCGGTGGGGTGTTCGGTGCATACATGCGGTGGGAGTGTACGGTGCGTACATGCGGTGGGGGTGTACGGTGCGTACATGCGGTGGGGGGCAGGGGGTACGGTGCGTACATGCGGTGTGGGTGTCCGGTGCGTACATGCGGTGGGGGTGTACGATGCGTACATGCGGAGGTACGGCACGTACATGCGGGGGTGATGCGCGTACAGGGGGGCAGGGAGTACGGCGCGTACATGCGGAGGTACGGCACGTACATGCGGGGGTGATGCCCGTACAGGGGGGGTACGGCGCGTACATGGGGGGTACGGTGCGTACAGTTGCTGGGCTGGGGTACAGTGCGGACAGGGTGGTGTACGGTGCTGACATATTTGGGGGTGGGTGGCAGTACGGCTCGTACACAGGCATGAGTTTCCCCGTGTACATGTGTGCTACGGCGTTGGCTCCGTACGGGCTATTTTCCTTGCGATTCTGTATTTGGACGGACGGTCGGGATCGTACTTGCGCGCTCGAACTTGTGTTTTATGATTTACATGTAAAAATGTCCGGCTCACTCTCGTACACTTTTCACGACGATATTCGGACGTGAAAACTTTCCGACGCACTCTCGTAGACTTTTCCCGACGCTAATCGTAGATATTTTTCATGTACGAATCGTACTTGGCCGTTTGTACGGTACTTGTACGACTCGTACGTAAAAAAATACGGATACGGGTCGTACGCAAATTATTTTTAACGGATCGGAATCGGCACCTTAATGTTAAACAATATATGAAAATAGTACATGTTTATTAAGTAATTATAAAGAAAATTTAAAATACCCTCTTGAATTCTAAAATGAATGTAACAATAATTTAGCAAAAATAATCAAATATAGCTAAATTCATTTTAAGTAATTCTATACATAATACATAACTTCAAATACAAACTGAAAAAATATTTTTATTTATTATATTTCCATTAATTAAAGAATGATTTCAACAATATAAACTGATGGACTAGTTTTTATTATGTCATCTTCCAAAAGGCTTTGGCCTTGGTTCAATCCCTAAAAGCTGGACAGGTGCGATAATTAGGCCAATCTTTAAGAAGGATTATGCCATGAAGCTTAAGAATTTCAACTTAACTAGCCTACCAGATGTGAGGGAGAAAGTCTTCTCCAAAGGGTGGTTAGGCCTAATGAAGACCTGGGGTGGAAGAAAATAACGTAATCCCTATCGTGCAAGGTGGGTTCAAGGAAGGCTACTCACTCATCGGTCACTGCTTTAGTCTATGGGTGATGGCAAAGAGGTAATCAGACCTACGGGGGCAATTGATCTGCTGTTTTGTTGTCTTCAGTGTTGTCTTCGACTAAGGGGACTGAAAGTTATTGTGGGAAATGTTGAGGAGGCTTGGAATTCACAAGGATCCCCACTTACTTCCTCAGGAGCTACATAGTCAGAATTGGGCCTGGGTAATATTAGATACAATGGGGACTCAATAGAAGAAAATAAGATTAAGAACGGTCTTCAAGTGCATTCTGTCCTGGCACCCCTACTATCCTCTTTGTTTTTGGCTGACTTGCCAAATACATTTAAGAAAGTAAGTGGACTTTGCTGTATGATGAATGGCACCCACATCCCATGCCTACTATATTCCGATGATTTGGAGATAGTGAACATGACGGAAGTAGGGTTACAAAAGAAATTGGATGTCTTCCATAACTATTGTTAAAGTAAAAGGTTTACTGTTTGTTAATATCTGTGAATACGATATAATTTCACACCATGATATATGCAGGCCCGACCACAGCAATACCAATAAATGCAATATCAATGCACGTCATAAAATGTGCTCGCATAGCATGTGGATACCAGTAGAAACAATGTCAATGTATGCCATAATCTATGCATGCATAACAATGTTAATATCAGTAAAAACAATATTGATGTATGCTCTGACAACTGTACACACAATACTGAGGATGTCGGTAAAAATGAAATCAATGACCACCATGTTAATCATAATCTAGTGAACTCATATCATTGCTATTGAATTCACCTAAGGTGTCCTTCCCATCAATCCTGAGTCAGAGATACATGGTCATTCAGGCCCTGTGATCCAAACCCGAGCCTACGGATTGACAGGTGGGATTACACTTAGCCCAAAGACAAGCACGCATGCAGGGGAAAACCCTGATCGATCCCACATATAGGCAGCTACACCACCAACAGGTCCTAGGAAATTGGCACCAATAAAACAGGTTTGAGCAAAGGTGCGCATTTCCAAAATACCACAAAGATATAGGCCACATACAGTTAGGAACACTCAGCCAATCAGGACACAGCATATACACCACACATAGTGATCATGAGCTCCCCATGCTGGACATCTGGACACATACACACTGGCCAACACTAGCTCTCCCCGAGGTGAGGAGAAACCTGTGTCTCCCTTCTCAGATGGGTGTACTTGTTGTGTATGACTATGACACGAATGCCAGATCGCTTTATTGTACCTCATGAACAGTATAAATGGTCAGCCAAAACTTCTGTACAATGAGAGACTTTCTTCAGATGCTACTCTGTTCCTGTTTTGCCAAATGCTTCTTGCCTTCTCATTTTTTAAGGTAAATTCACAGCCAAGCAGCATTTTGTAGAGCTTGATTTATCGAGCCCGACTGCTGCTGAAGGAAAAGGACCCCTGCCTGAACAGATTCACATCTGTGCAACGGGATCGTGAGCAGATGCCATATTTGAAGAGGTGTGGTGCCGCAGCCAGGGCGACTGACTCCGGAATCTGGGGATCACGGTTCAATCCCCGGCGCCGGCGGCAGATTAGCCCAGCATCATGTGACTCTGGGCAATAGCTTGCTTAATCTTCCCGACGGCCCCCAGCGCCTAGAGACCCTTACGGGTGATTGTTCGCGCTTTACAAATGTGGATTATTATTATTATTATTATTATTATTATTATTATTATTATTATTATTATTGTCAGAAGTTCTGCTGAATACGTGGGGTGGAAGTCCTTTAGTAGGCCAACCATTAGAGGGTAAGAGACTATATCTGATCATTACTCACAGCATGTGGCAAACAAGCGTGTAGATTACATTTTTCCTAGTCAGCACGCTAGAGAAGGCGAAAGTAGTTTGCATGTTTTTTCGCTTGAACCATTGAGCGTGACACAACTGGTACACCCCAGACCCTTGGTGTGGTATATAGGGTCACTTACTTATTTCGCTTGAACCATTTAGCATTACACAACTGGTGCCCCATAGTCCCTTGGTGCGTTTTATAGGGCCAACACTCTGATCTTAGTTTTTTAGTTAAAAGAGTTTTCTTCTGGACTGTTGTTTTCTTAACACTGACAGTGTCTGAAAGAAGTGAGGGAGTGAATTTGTTCACTTGCACCTCTGGGCATCAGGCAGACAGTACTCACTACCCCAGAGTGTGATATAGGGTGTAATTCAGATGTTGGGGAAAAAGTCATACCTTGATGAATAAGGTGTAGCTTGTGTCTGGCCACAGAGGGCCGATAATTGTCAGGTTATTCCTTTTTTCTCCACACAAATTGTTGCTATTTTTGTCTACCTAGCCGATATTGCCAGACTTTTGGCTCACTTAGCTCTGTGTATTACCCAGAACATCCCCTCTCCTCGGGCTGTAGGTGCTAGGAGGGGGCTAAGGTTTTTTGGACAAAATAATAATTATGTCTGTCAACCTTTTCTTTTCTAGTTTCTTTTAGAATTTCAATTCATGCATTATTGATGCTGTTAACATTTTGAAATCATGCTCTATGTTTAATATGTCATGCTAGTGAGTTTATGCATTTATGAAATAATAACTATTATTCCATAAATCAGAATTTTATATTTTTGCTTTTCCCTGCTAAAAATCAACTCGTCCTGTTCTGAATGAACATTTCACTTTGTTACAGGCTGTTATCATTTCATTGCATTTGTCTTTGACAAATTGCTAAACGTTTTTGATGCATCAATTTCTATAGAGCTCATAACCAGCAAATTGTTTTTGGGACAATCCTGTGCACATAGTTTTGCCATAATCAGAGTGGAATTTCTCATTATTAAAAAGTATTGAGACCATCAAGAATTTGTACAATCCTTAAACAGGTTCCCTAATGCATCATGGAGACCCCACTAGAACACATGCAAGCTAGGTTACCCACACAGGCTCGGAAACCAGAGAAACACTGTCACAAGTGGCATGCCCATACCAAGGTATACACATTTCCCTGGCCTGAGGGAGAAATATTTATTGCCAACATCATAGAACAAACAAACTTACATTCTGACCAGACATATGGGCCAAGAGAGGGTCATGAGAATGGCTCTGTTAAGACCATGGGCTGACCGCAGAGGGGCCCCTACACGCAACATACATAACAACAGAGCTAGCATTGTCAGGGGAGGAAGATCCATTGCCTCAGGATTCAGCAGTGAGGGTGGAAGCATAGGGCGGGTCCCACTCCCCTAAAAGGAAAACAGGAATGAATGCCTAAGACCACCAAGGTACTTACAAATGTGGTCACCCCACTGACAGCCCCAGACAACCCTGACAAGGGCCCCATGGTCACAATGTTAATAGGTGAGACACCATACTACTTTCCGATTGATACAGGGGCGGCAATGTCATGCTTGAGGGAAGGATTAGCCCCCAAATTAAAGACTTCTGACAAAATAGGTGGAATCTCAGGTTCTGTAGCTGAGGTCCTGCTCACAGAACGCCTTGATTAGGAAATAGGGGTGAATAGGATAAAGGAACAATTGTTGGATTACCCTTCCTCCCCCATCAATATACTAGAACGAGACCTATTCTCCAAGTTAAAATTGTCCATCCAGTCCACTGAGAATGGGACTATGGACTGCTTCTCCTAGAAACGCCCCCTGCACACAAGCCAGCAAATCACTCCTATGCCACACGGATGCCAGCCAGAGCAATCCCAGTCCATCGAGCCACCTTTAAGTGGGCAGCCCTGGATTATACGGGACACCCCGTAGAGGTATACTGGTTAGCTCTGCAGTGGGTAGGTCGCCCACACCAGCTTTTGGTAGAAGCAGTCAAAAGGCTAGTAGAAAAGGTGCGCATGAAGCACACCAATGGCACACCAGACTCTCGGCGAAAACACAACAAACAAACACAATTGCAGCCATTACAGCCATTGTTATGCAGGACCAAATGGGCATCACGAGTAACCCCTCGACTACCTCCGATATGCTGCGTTAGAATTAGCATCACCCAAACCACAGGTAAACGGCCAAAAGGGCCCGCACAAACTAGCCCAAAAGCAGGCCAAAATCCCCATACCTTCCAGAGGGAAGGCGCAACCCAAACCCATTAGAGAAAATCAGAGTACCCGCCACGTGCAGAGACCCAAGGTGTCAACAGAAACATCAACCTAAAAATTAAACATCCACTTCCCTTTGAAGTTGCATGTAGCCCATGCAGGTCAAAAGGACACCCCTGCACTGGTTAAACAGCACACCTTTGAATGAAGCAACCCACAAAGAAAAAGTAGTGTCCTCACTATAGCATGGAGAGGGGGAATCAAAGTATCAATATGACTAAACTAGCTTAAACTCATCATTCACTAAAATTGCTGTCACCTCCTACCAGTACTTCACTAGAAATCGTTGCTCACAGTGGAGCCATAGAGTGTGCCGGTAAAAAGTAAATGCAGGAATTTTACGAAAAACTGCCCAACGATGTGTTTATTTCCAGCTAACCTACTACCCGCAGCTCTTATCTACAGGTTTGCGATCAAGCCATACGTACACCAACATTGTTGCGGTCTGCCTTCCCTTCAATCAAAGCTTCCAAAAGGACTTCTAAGTGCCAACTGCTCAAGAACACAGACTACAAATTGACTTTACAACAACCTTCTTTTTTATGAGAAGACTCTTTTTGCACCGCACCAAGACAAGACAACCCTCAGCACCCCAAAGACAGACATCACCCCTGAAGACTATCCCATAGCCCAGAAGACTGACATCTCCTCTGAAGACCATCCACAGCCTACAAAGGATTTTTAAGTTATGTATTTATGTATTCTTGTACATGCTCTATTAACCTGGGCGCTCTTGCACACCCTCTGGAGCCAGAAATGTGCTTAGTCTCATGAAATATACTTCATAATTCTTGTAACGCATGCACAGGGACCTCTCTCATCTCACTTTCACCTATTCTGAACAAAACGCTAGCATTCCACATGCACAACACAGCACACTTCTACACAACACCCTGTATCAACATATGACCACCATGGGCACTCAATCCACAAACAGGTCATGTTACATATGTTCACTGATACCTCATGTTGTAGGCACAGACAGGCTTTACTTATTTCAAGAGAGGGCCCCCCTAAAAAAGCAAAATGCCTTATCTATCTGTACCTATGCAGGCTCAGGGCCAAGATTCAGCCCAATAGAGTAGAACCCTGTAAAGCAATAGTTAACATCACCTGGTACGAGACTAACCCCATAGCGCTGTACCTTTTTACCAAACCTAGCGCCATCTGAACAGAGGTAGACAGGATGTGCAGGAGGAACACTATATGGGAGGACCATGTTTGGACCCGGGACTTTGCAGAAAAGAGGTCTTGGAGGTAGCAAGACCACCACACCAGTGTACAAATGTGCCTGCTCGCGCCTCCGTCTTCGGTCCCAGAGTGGCCCTTAACATATTTGGATTTGGGGCCACCTTTTTTAATGACAAATGGACCCCAGAAATAGAATTGCAGTGCAAGGCCACTCACCTCAATCATGCTAGGAGAAATGAGTCTCATGGAAGGGGGCCAAATGCCAGTATAGACGTCCTGCGCCAGAAAATTTGAGATACCGAGATTAATAGGTACACATGGTTATAGGGGAAGGGGCAACGCCTAATTGTACAGGACCTTACACTGTATTCCCTGTGTTTCAGAGGCAAAGAAACCATACTGTTTGGTTATAACGAGAACTGCTAAGTAGTACTCAATGTAGCTGACCTGCAATGGGGCACCTCCAAGTTGATGGATTTCTACTGGCAATGGGTTGTCATCCGCTACAGAAGAAAACAACTCTGTTGCATCAAGCTTGAATAAGAAGAACTGTTGATTATTTTGGCTGGGCTCAGTTCAAGGACATTCCAGAAGAATTTATACTGTTTTCAGAGACTCAAGTAAACTCAGTAGGGCCCACGCCCTTCTTCACTATGCAAATGAGGGCAAATGCCCGCTGGCTACAAATAACCAGGTGGAAGATATTGAAAATGATTAACAACATTAAGTTCGACCTGAATGCTCTTTAGTAAGAATTGAAAGCCATCCGCTCATGGTGATGAAACATCTGTACATGTTTGACTTGATGACCATGATGGAGCGTGGGGTGTGTGCCAAAAATTGGTTCTTTCTGTTGTACTTTTATACCTGGAAACAATCTCAAGAACGGAACACTCGCTCTTGCCATCTAAGCACTGCATCATCTAAAAGCTGACATGAAGAAGAAGGGAGGTTCCCCTGAGCAGGACTGGTTGCATAGTACTTTTCTTGGATCCATCTATGGGTGTCCAAACTATTCATGTCACTACTTCCAGTTTTTGTTGGTGTACTACGGTTGTGTGGTTTTGCTGCTGTAAAAATGCAGTCCTCACATTAGGTAGTATGCAAATAGCACGTGAAAGGCTAATAGGCACTACAGCAACACCACCGTCTCGATTAATGTAATTGTCATGAGGTATGAGGGAAATGAATTAGTAGAAAATTCAACTAGAGTGAGGAATGTTAATATCCGTGAATATGATGTCATTACTCACCATGAAATATGCAGGCCAAACCATGGCAATACCAACAAATGCAATGCCGATGCACATCATAATATTTTGCTTGCAGAACAATGTCGATACCAGTAGAAATAATGTCAATGTTTGCCACAATGTATGTACGCATAACAACGTCTATAACTAGAATTCAAAGAGAAAAACCTTGACTGGTGCAGCAAATCACATATGGACCTGGGAACCTTGGCAGCTATGTGGTTAGGGGCTCACTCTTCCATAACAACATACTACAGAAGAACTGAAAGGTTGGAAAAATAAGGCAATGAAAAAAAACAGACTGATTGGCACTGAAAACAAGGAGGTATGTTTGGGTAATCAATCACTACAGTAAATATGAAGTATTCTAGGCTGTTTAAGAACCCAAATACAAGGAAAGCATGATTGAGTTCCACATTTCAGTACCCACATGGCAGCGTTGATTCCCTCAAGGCTTACTCAGCCTAAGACCTTAGACCCACATGCAACAAAACAAACTAACATCCAGTATCTGAAATGGATGGCTCAACTTAACCTCTGAAATAACTCAAGAAAAATAATAAAGTTTGGCCATGCTAAAACAGGGCCTGAAAAATAGCAGTTGCAATTGAGGAAAAGGGTATGGTCAAAATTCTTGAAGAATAGATTAGAGCAATAAGAAACCTATCTCGAAAAAGCCATTTTGACTGAATCAAGCGATACCCTTAGAATTAAAATTAGGGTTTTGCTGGACAAAAAGGCTGCCATGTGATTCTAAGAACACTGGATACTGAATAAGAAGTGCCCTGTGAGCTAATACCATATAGAGTAGGGTTGCGGAAACGGAAATCTCACCCAATATCTAAATGTAAGCAAGTCCCCGGCACAGAAAAGCTCAGATGTGAAACTTATCCTGAATAGTCCCCACCCTCATAACTTTTTGAAGCATACCTTCCCCCACCCATGAGCTCCCGACCTATACCTCACCATTTTACATCACCCATGACATGTTCTATGTCCTAATTGATCACATCACTGAACATCTGAAATTACGTCATCGATTACAGCACTATGCTTAGTGGGGGCGTGAGTTATAGTTCCTTTAGGGCACTTGAAGAACCAGGGCCTTATGGGCCTGGCGGCGCAGGGCACGCCTTAATCTCCTGAGTTCACCTGCTTTGTTGAACAGAGACACAGGACATTCTGTTGATCGTAGAAGATCAGGTTTATTAGTTGCAGCTAAGTACAGTTGTCCCAGAAGTACACTCAGTATGTTCTTAGGAGACTGCCACTTTACTCCGTGGCGCACAATCTTTTATAGCACATAGATTCACCAAGAACACTCCCATGGTTATCCAATGAGAAGAGTTTGAAAACAAGATATAACCAATGAGAAAAGTTTGAAAACAAGATATCAAGTAACCCAAATAAACCTCTCTTCCAACTGTTTTTGTCACCCCTCCCCACAAGTAAATCAGTGGTAGTGTCTACAACTTAACTTGCAGGTGGCAGGACATTTGTATGCTTTGGAGGACAGTTGTGAAATGAGAGAATACAAGTAGAGAATAGCGAAGGCCAGAAGATAAGATAAAGGCAGGAAAGAATGGTGTGAACCGACAGACAGTTGAGACAGGGTTTAGTCAAACCAGACGAGGATTAGTGGACTCAGCCAGTCCCTGACATCAGTCTCGTAAACAGAGGCAGAAGGTTATTTGACACGTCGCAGTAAGATCAGCAGAAAAACTTCGTTCATTGTGCTGCCTGAGTGAGGGCAACACAAAATGGCGGTGGAACACAAAATGGTGGCTGAATACAAGCGAGATCGAAAATCGAATTTCCTCAGACCCTCCTTTTGCCATAACTCAGGCAAAACACACAGATTCACGTTAATCTGAATCAATGTCAATAGCCATGAGGTCGTCAAACTGTTGCTGCAACATCATTTTAATGTTCTCTGTTTTCTGTGACTCAGGTCTTGGGACACACAGAGTGGCACAAAGACTGCAGAATCGGGGCCACACTGCATACAGAGACAACAGGAAAAAATGATGGCCAAAACCACTCCAAGGAAGGTTAGTACCTTCCATCCCCATTTAGATAGTAATCCCCAAAACCATCCTAATAAAGACCAATCTCCTTCGTCTTGACGAATTGATTCGGAGATCATGTGTAATTTGGAGATGGCTTGGTATACCGTAGGGGCATCGTCAGGTATATAAATACAACAGCTAGATCCAATCAATTTACAGATTCCACCACGATCTGCAAGAATAACATCTAGTGCAATCCGGTTCTGCAAAGTCATGAGACGATCCGCCTGAAGTTCAGCTGTGAGATTACTCAAGGCTCCCACAGTGACATCTATGGTAGTCTCAACAACACGAACCAGCTGTCTCATGTTTCTGCTGTTGGCCATTGGGCCCCAAAAAGGAAGAAATCCTTTGAGGAAATCACTTCCCTCTTGTCCTGCCGTGTCTTTAGAATCAATAATCCCTCTGCCATATCTGTTTCTATGATGGCCTGAAGGAGCAGTGTATGTAGGAGGGAGAAAAAAAGCTATATAGCATGTTCCTGAAAAATCCGTTGGTAGCCACGTGTAAGCTCTATGGTGGCAGACAAAATATGTGCCCTGGGATGGCACTAACGGCGGTGAATTCTGAGACGTGTAGATGTATGTATGGGAACAAAAGCTTTTTCTTTGTCCAGTGTCAGTAGTCTGGCCATTCATTTGTAAACAGAAATTACCTTGATGAGGGACAGTCCAAATTGGTGGAGATTTTCCCTGTTTAGTTTTATCTGTAAGGCTAGTAATGTAACGAGTCACGTTCCAATTAGTATATGTTTGTCTTTCGTCAACAGGAACCTTATTATTCTCCACAATTTTAGTCATAGCCACCATTCCCTTTATCAGAGAATTATGACTAACATCTGGCTTACTATCATAGGAACCAACTGGACGTCTGAATCGGCTCTGATATGCATTTGAAAATATTACAAAATAGGGCCAAGTGGAACCTTCATAAGAAAATGGAAGGACTAAATATGGCATCCCTTTATCTGTGGTATGAGGCATAAGTCCACACACCCAACAGTCGGTTGTGTTGACTACCAATTGGTGTTGGTGCAACAATTGGATAAATGAATTATTAAAATATTCTGTTCTCCTGATTAGTTCATGTTGGGGAAGTGTATATAATTGATGTGGGGAGATAGTAGAATGAAGAGGCAAGGAGATCGAATTAGGGACAGCATTTTGCTGCATAGCATAAATAACCCAACCTACACAAGCCAATAGGATACACAAAAATATAGAAACACACAATGTTACGCCACATCGACTGTACAATATTTTACAATATTTCTTTCTCATCTCTTCCTTATTATCCTTCTTTTCTAATTTAACATCCATCCTCTAAAATTGTTGCTCAAGGCAATCTTCCTTACTCACTTGGCTGTGATTATTAGCCGTCCTATGACACTGCAAGTCCTGGGGGCCTAGCCACTATACAGGTCACAAACCAAGACTCCTACCGTGACCCTGCAACCTGGACAGATAGCAGAAAAGATGGAAATCTCAGGTGTCCTTGACCAATCTAGGTCTTAAATTGTATCTAGTCCTTGTTGGTACAGTTTGGTCTTGAAATAGGGTATGTGGCTCAGTAGTGTTTAATCGGAGATGGGAAGGTACGGCTTCTTGTAGAATGTCGTCATCTTCTTTCTCCGATCGAGTTCCATTCAGGTGTGCACTATTGAAAGGTATGAATCGGGGGACTTTTTCTCCTGCAGAATCACCTATACCCTTACAAACCCACTGATCAAAAAGGCAAGGGCAAGGGCACTTTCTTGCAGTGCACGCCGTGGATCCAGTTCTTTTTCCCTTCGACTTTTCCTGCTGTGCGAGTTGTCAGGAGAACTTGTCGAGGCGCCTTCCAGCGAGGTTCCAAATTCTTTGTCCTCTGAAAATTTTTCACACAGACCCAGTCTCCAGGTTGGATAGAATGACCTGGGTCTGTGGAGGCTTCTGGTAAAGCATTTTGAACCTGTTGGTGAAGAACACGTAATTTAGTGGTGAGGTCATGTAAATAGTCAATCAGCATTGGATACTGTATATCAGAATACTTTCTAGGGCGATGGACTCCCCATACATTAGCTGGGCGCCCGAAAACAATCTTGTATGGGCTGAGTCCCAAACGAGAATGTACAGCTGTTCTAGTGGACAGGAGAGCCAAAGGTAAAGCATCGGGCCAATTAAGACCTGTGCTGGCTTGTACTTTTGCAAGCTTAAGTTTGAGAGTGCCGTTATAGCACTCTACCAAACCCGCGGAATAAGGATGATTTGCCGCATGAAACTTCTGCCTTATACCAAGACCGGTACACACCTTTTGCATAATTTGGCCTACAAATTCACTTCCATTGTCACTCCAGACAATGCGCGGCAAACCAAACCTAGGGAAGAACTCTTTTAGAAGAACCTTGGCAGTGGACAAAGCAGTGTTGTCTTTCAGGGGGTAAGCCTCTATCCATCTGGAAAAGGCACATACCACTACCAGAACATATTTAAGATTGTTACATCAATTCATGTGAATGTAGTCGATTTGCAACACCTCAAAAGGATATGTTGGGGGAGCAAAATGACCTGCCGGAGTTGGGGTTCCCTTTCCCGGATTGTACATCAAGCAAATGATACAATGCTTCACCACATTATCTGCACATTTTGGAATCACTTCGTTCTGCCACACTGGAGCCAGAAGTTTACATATTCCTTTTGCACTGATGTGGGCTGGACCATACGCCATAGTAACTACAGGCAGTACGTAGGCGTCTGGTAACAGCCAACGCTGGTGTTCTGACAATTCTATCCAACATCCTGTTGCGTCTAACATTCCTGTACTCTCTTTCCACTTTCTCAACTCTTTCTCTGTAGCATCTCCCTGAATCGATCTCACACTTTCTGTTGTGTCCTCACACATCCCTCTTTCCCTGACCCAATTCGCAGGGCCCGCAACATACATGCGACTTGTAGCATCTCTGGCTGTCCTTTCTGCTACCTCATCCGCAAAAGCATTTTCTCGACCAACATCATCAGTAATCTTCTTATGCGCACTACATTTCACAATTGCTATCTGGGTAGGCAAAACAGGTGACTCAAGAAGATCAGTTACCAATTGACCATGCTGTATTTTAGTACTGTGGGAGGTAAGGAATCCTCTTTCCTTCCACAAACGACCGAAGCTATGCGCCACACCGAACGCATACTGACTGTCAGTATACACATTCACTCTCTTTCCTTTAGATAACACACATGCTCTGGTTAAAGCTATCAGTTCAGCTGCCTGAGCTGAATTATGTCTGATGCGTGCTGTCTCCACGATTGTATACAAGGTGGTAACAGCATAAGCTGAAGTTGTCTCACCATTTGGGAGTTTGAAACAAGACCCATCCACCCATAGGATCCCATCTGGATCCACTAACGGCGTATCTTTCAAATCAATCATGCCTTTGGAATCCTCCTCAGTATGGAGAAAACAATCATGTTGTTTCCGAAGATCTTTCTCTTCTGGAAGAGGTAACAGTGTGGCTGGATTTAAAATATTACATCGTTTGATGTGCACATAACTAGCCAAGAGCGTCAGCTCATATCCAGACAATCGAGCACTTGTAAGATGTTGTGTTTTCGTCCTAATTAGAAAGGTATCCACTGCATGTGGTACCATAACAATGAGAGTATTATCTAGCACCACTCCAGCAGACTGACGAATAGAAATCGCTGCTGCTGCTGTTGCTTTGAGACAACTAGGCAATGCCTTGGCTACTGGGTCTTACGTAGCTGAAAAATAGGCACATGGCCGCTGTTTGTCTCTAAATCGTTGTGTTAAGACTGACAACGCACAACCCTC
Organism: Triturus cristatus; assembly: GCF_964204655.1. Taxonomy (NCBI): domain Eukaryota; kingdom Metazoa; phylum Chordata; class Amphibia; order Caudata; family Salamandridae; genus Triturus; species Triturus cristatus. The sequence continues at coordinate 1,115,552,571 of NC_140581.1, read as the reverse complement.
TCTTTCATGGACATAGAGCGTGAAGGGCTTACTGTAATGTGGAGTACCCAACACAGGAGCAGAACACAGAGCAGTACGTAAATAAAAAAAACTCTTCTGACATTCGTCAGTCCAAGGAAGGGGTTGGGGTGTGTCTTTCAAAGTGAGTGCTAACAAAGGTTTGGCCAACAAAGAAAAATTCGGAATCCATTGTCTACAATAAGAAGTGATGCCCAGAAAGGTGCGCACCTCTCTTTGTGTAGATGGCACAGACATTTGCGCAATTGCTTGAATTCGTTCTGGGGTTAATCGCCTTCCCTCCTTTGATAAGAGATGACCCAAATAGGTAACCTCTCGACGGACATATTGTAGTTTAGAAGGCGAAACCTTATGATTAAGATCAGACAAGTGACATAACAGTGCAACAGTCACATTCTTGCAGACATCCTCTGAATCAGCAGCAATCAACAAATCATCCATATATTGAATAAGAGTAGCACCTGGGGGCAAAGGAAAAACATCGAGCTGACATTTCAGAGCTTGACTATAAATGGAGAGGCTTTCACAATAGCCTTGGGGTGCGCGCTTGAACCGGAAACTTCGGCCTCCTAGAGAGAAATCAAAAATATCCCTACTCTCTTTGGCAATGGGAATGCTGAAGAAAGCATTTTTCAGATCAATAACAGAAAACCAAGCCGCTGAGGCAGGTATCATAGTTAACAGGGCAGTGATATCTGGAACAACAGGAAACTGTGGTACAACAATTTTATTGACCTCCCGAAGATCAATCACAAAACGATAAACAGAAGGCTTAGAAGGATCAGTGTGTTTAAGAACAGGAAGAATAGGACTATTACATACATTTCCTCTCGTTTCCTCAATCACACCCTTCTGAACCAAATCATAAATGATATCCAAAAGCGCTCTTTTACCTTCATTGGAAATTCTGTATTGAGGGATGCGTGGCAATTTAGCATTGGGCTTGAGAGTAACAACACAAGGCGGGATCTCAAGACAACCAATATCATTTGGACCCGTAGCCTAGAGCGTTGTAGGAAGAGAGAGCAATTCAGCTGGGAATTGATCTTTAGACAAATACATTGAAGAAGTCAATTTCTGCCCTAAAGTAAGATGCACACCAGAAGGAGAACAATATATTGTTGCATGCAATCTTTTCAATAGATCCAAACCCAACAGATTCTCGCCGCAACCAGTTGTTAAAAGAAGAGGAGCTTCCAAATCAAAAGGGCCAATTGAAATAGGCAGAGGGCTAGAGACCGGATTACGAACTGGGGCGCCAGAAAATCCTACTGATACATTTGTTAAGCCAGACAAAGGTGCCCCAGGGAGTTTAGAATGAATGATAGAACTTCTCATCGCACCAGTATCTAAAAGAAATAGCTCTGAAACACCCATTGTAGTCACATTGACATAAGGCCCATCCTGATTTACTGGAATCGATACAACTCCCTCACTTTGTCTATGGCTGTCCTAGTTAGCATGAAGGCTTTCATTTTCACCTTCAACATGATAATCATCATTGTAATACTGTGTAGACTGAGTATTCTGCTGATCGAAGTAGTTTGTAGAATTTGGAGGGGGTAAGGAACGCTGTTCTTGAGGCATCACACCTCGACCTCTACCCCTGTATATTATCTGGAAACCATCACGGCCTTGTGGAGCAGATAGTTCTCCCTTACGTTGCAATAAAACCGGGCGGCTATTCTTAAAATGACCTTCCTCTCTACAATAGGCACATTGGTTAGGACCTAATAATTGTCGCGGAATAAAGGGCTGGTGGCAGGACATTTGTATGCTTTGGAGGACAGTTGTGAAATGAGAGAATACAAGTAGAGAATAGCGAAGGCCAGAAGATAAGATAAAGTCAGGAAAGAATGGTGTGAACCGACAGACAGTTGAGACAGGGTTTAGTCAAACCAGACGAGGATTAGTGGACTCAGCCAGTCCCTGACATCAGTCTCGTAAACAGAGGCAGAAGGTTATTTGACACGTCGCAGTAAGATCAGCAGAAAAACTTTGTTCATTGTGCTGCCTGAGTGAGGGCAACACAAAATGGCGGTGGAACACAAACTTGTGGCTGAATACAAGCGAGATCGAAAATCGAATTTCCTCACACTGGAGACAACTATAACTGGTGCATTTACATTTTTTTTAGTTTAAAACGGCATGTTTTAACTAACATTTTCACCTAACTATAATGTTACTTTAACCTTTGTTCTTTTCAGTGAATACACACATAGACAGACACAAGGACAAACACACATACACACACACACATTTATATACTGTGTATTTTAAATGAATATATATAATATATATGTATGTACTCTACAGCAGCAGTTGTGAATTTGGGGATCCTGGCCTGGATCCAACAATCAGAAATGTTTTTGGGGCAGGGCACAACTTCCTGTACACCCATTCAGCGGCCTTCAGCGGTACATAGCTTTCTCTGGTTGCAGGGCTTGGGCTGCATCCGTGCTTCACTAGCCTATGCGCCTCCAAAACAACTTTGGACCAGCTGTTCAATGCCTTGAACATGTTCTGACCTGTGTCCAACTCCAGGCTGTGGCCCATCAAAGGGCTCCTCAGTATTTCATATGCATAGCTTATTTTCTAGTTGAACGTTTTTCAGGATTTTCAAAAAAAGGATATTGAAACTTTACAAAAAGTATGCAGATTTGCCCACAGATTCACAGATCAAGGACTTGATCTGTGAATGAAATGAAAAAAAAAAGTATTTTGTACTTTTGGGGGCAGCAGGGTTCTCTGCAGTCTGCAGATAAGAAAGGGCATAGAATATAAAATGTTTGTTAACCTTTCATGTAAAGAATCCTAATTAAACAGTAGACAATGGTTGTGTTGAGAGTAGTGACTAAAGGCTGTTACCATAATGCATTAAAGACATACGGCAAAGCGTTTCTATATTTTAAAGGCACCTTCGGAAACAGATTTGTTTTTTGCATTTAAAGATGTTTTTTTTCGAAGCTTCCTCAGTTTACACTAAAGCATTTATGGTGTTCTCTCCCAGTTTTTTTCTAGTTGGCTTGGCTGTGAATGCTGCAGTTCTATTCTTAATGTATTTTCCTGTATCAGTGCTGTGGATGACTTGATTGGTTTCAATTTATGAGGGCTTCTCACAGGTCATTTAAAAAATACATGAGTTGGCAAATATCTATGATGAATAGCCGAAGGGGACATAACCTTACCTCTCACTTGTGACTTGTTGTAGGCGAGGAAAATTGAGCAATTACCCGAGGAAATGCTCTGTGAGTCATGGCCTTTGCTCTCTTTCATCTCCATGGAGACTGGTGTTCAGGCGAAATATATGTACCAGATTAGTGCAGGTAGATATATTGATATAGACACGGCGTTGTGGCATTACATTGATGTGGCGTTTAAATGAAGACAGACCAAATACATACCTGACTGTCGATTCCAGTTTCAATATTGCTCTGAGTGTTTCCTATGTGATGAATCAGTGCCAAATTACACTGATTTAGACATTAATATAATCTGAATGTGAAACTGCAAAACAGTGTAAATAATTTCATGGGACCAAATATATAATAATTTAAAAACAATGTGTCTGTACAAGTGAATTAAGCAACATACCTAGGTATTTGCAGTTTGAATCCTTAGAGATGAAAACAGTAAAAATGTGATGTAAAATAACAGCCACATGGAACATGCATCTTGTAAAATAACAGCCACATGGAACATACTTCTTGTAAAACAAATTCGAAACTAAAAGTAAGACTCCATTGGTGCACACATGGTTTACTCTTCATCTGAGATGTAATCAAATCAAGTTTATGCCAGTATTTTTATTTGATCTTGCCTGAAATAAGTCCTGGGAAACTTAGGGAATTCAATGCAAACAAAGGGTGAAGGGAGCACACTGCCACACATCCCAGCACACAGTTCACTGAGATGCTTTATGGTAAATGTAGTGCATTGCAGATCTTACTTCATATGAAGTCTTTAGGTTTCACAGTTGGTGCAGTCAGTGCTGCATATATCTAGACATGTGTTTCAGAATAATTGTCTATCAGTAGAGAGTGACAAATGCAAAAACAACAGTTGATGGACAGAATGCAAAACAATGTCGTACATTCACCCCAGTACAGAGATCTGGGTCTAAATCCATCGTTTTTTTGCTCACCATGCCGTTCCAGTTTGAACCAACCATATGCAAATCAGTCTTGACCCTGTGCCTCATGGGTACAGTCCAGCCCGAACTGCCAAGCCAGGTCCTCCCTGGACTGAAAACAAGCATCCTAGGACCGGTTTCGGGGTTTCACCCCTCTTCAGCCAGGATAGCTTGATTCCAGTGGCATGGAGAGCACGGGACCCACGTCTGGGTATACCCTTCCCACTCGAGGTGACAAATGCAAAAACAACAGTTGATGGACAGAATGCAGAACAATGTCATACATTCACCTCAGTACAGAGATCTGGGCCTAAATCCATCGTTTTTTTGCACACCATGCCGTTCCAGTTTGAACTCAACCATATGCAAATCAGTCTTGACCCTGTGCCTCATGGGTACAGTCCAGCCCGAACTGCCAAGCCAGGTCCTTCCTGGACTGGAAACAAGCATCCTAGGACCGGTTTCGGGGTTTCAGTAGAGAGTACCAAGTTGTTTAGCAGGTGTTGGAAATGCTGCTCACAGTCTTCACAGGTCTCTGTACCCCTCTCTGAGCTCAGGTGCAACATTCAATTCAAAGACAGGTAAAATAATGATTTTTTCATTAGCCTTATATGTATTTGTATATTTAGTAGATGGTAATCCCCACAGGAATGGGCAACATGCTTCAGTCACAAAAGAAGCTTAATCATAGAACTCCATAAATTATAGAAATGAATTTATGGTCTATATTAAGGAGGCAGTTCACAAACAAAACAACTCTCTGCTCCTAAAAATGGTGGCGATGTATTAATTTTGGGGATTTTACTCCACTTGCTGTGTCAACACTGAAGGACATAAACATGGTGAATATATACACAATTGAGGACTGCATCTACCAGACGGCATTGAAATCACTGGTGTAGGCAGGCACTGTACAAGCCTCCCCTGCTTCTTACATTTTCTAAAGGAAGCTTGGTTGACAACCACTGGAGATGCAACTATGAGCTTGAAGTGGTACATAACCTGATGTTCTGAAAGTGGCTTGCCAAGAACACCCAAATAACCAGCACAAACACATGTGAAAGCATATCCGGCACTTGTTGTGCCAACACTGGGCAGCAAACACTTGAGTGATTGTGAGTATGAACACTGTTGAGGACTGCATTTACCAGAGTGCATTAGGAGGACTGGTGCACACAGGCAGATTATGCTTCACACCCCCCACCCAACACTTTTCAGAATTTCAGCAATATACCTAGAAAGCAACATCCACAGCATCCATTTTCATGCATTCCAGTGGGAATGCCATGTACCAAATTTCCCCTGTCCTCTCCTTTCTCCAATGCATAAATCTACATAGCATAGATGTAAGTATTCAGAAAATAGAATATTCTACCTTATGAGATATCCCTTGCCCTACATCTCCTCCAGGTCTCGAAGTGATCCTTTCCCCGTTCCATCTCGGTAGAGTCAGATTGGAGTTGTATGTTTGTGGGTATTCACAAACCTTTGCAGGCAGTTTGTCACCCCACATAATCACACACATTGTCCCTCAAGGCTCAACAACTGAATGTGTATGGGGTGATGGTGCAAGGTCTATTATGGCGCAAACAAAAGAGAAGGACATATGAGCGATGCGTTTATCAAACGTTGTTGAAACGCTTGATGTAAGTGTCTTTTCAGATCTTTGCCTGAGAAAGAATTGAGTATCTTGAAAAGCAGGAACATTCAGTATGGATATAGTTTTGTGAAACCGTACTTGTTTATTAGGAACTATGAACTTTTTGTTTCGAAACTTGTTGAGGACGATCCTACTGTTAAAAAACATACAGCTTTTCGTTAGCATTTGCCCTCTTTCCCACCCATTTCTGAATCAGAAACTCTCCTAGCTAACTAGCATAGCGTGATGTAAGCATGGGTCACCTTTGACATAGATGGCATTCAGAGCTCTGAAATGGTTGCATGTCATAATATTGTTAGCAAAAATATAATCTAACCTAAATATTCTGCCCTAAATATAATTTACAAAAACATTATACAAATGAGTGCCAATTTTCACTTATTAACTCTAATGGGATGATGTTTTTGTAAACGATATTCAGTCAGATGATGGATGAATGAATGAATTTATAAAGCGCTTGGTTACTCCAACAGAGTTTCCTGGCACTAAATCCAACCTAGGTCACAGTTGCTACGACCACCTTATGCCAGAGCAAACAGATAGATCTTGAGGGCCTTCCTAAAAGAGATTTCTTCTGAGAGGTTCTTCAAGTAGCGCATTCCATTCTCTTCAAACAAGCACAGAAAAGGGATGTCCACTGCATCTACCATGCTGAAAGCGTTGAACTCTAACTTGGAGCGCAGATGAAGACCTAATCCGGTGGGAGGGATGCCAATGATGTATCCTGTTCAGCCAGATATAGAAGGCCACTTTTAGAGAAGGTCCAATGCACAAAAACCAGAGGCTTAACGATGATCCTTTTCTTAATAGGAAACCAGTGTAATTTGTAAAGTTGTCTAGTAACTGAATGCCATTTGCAAATGCCTAAGATCAGGCATGCCTCCGCATTTTGTACAGTTTGCAATCCCATTTGTCTGTGATCCCCAGACAGAGTAGATTCCCATAGTTCAGTCTGGCAGTAAATAATACATGAACTACTGTCCTACGGGCAGATAAAGGAAGGAGGTCTATAACTTTTCTGATTGAGCGCACTACACCAAAGCAGGTCCCAGCTACCGAGAGGATCTAGGAGTGAAAATTAAGCTTGTTGTCAATCCTGGCCCCAAAATTCTTGGCTAGTGAAGGACGCGGAGGAGGAGGCGCAAATGTCCTCGGCCAGTCACTACACACCTACTTCTCTTTTGCAGTACCTAAGATAAGAATCTCAGTTTTTCCGTAATGCACTATAACTGGCTCTCTTGCAGCCAAATCAGACCATTTGCTAGGCATTACGGAATGGTGAAACTTATGTCAGTTGACTTGGAGTCGAATGTCAAAAGTATCTAGATGCCATCGACATAGAAGATAGTAATCAACCCATATGATTCGATAGGTTTGGCAAGGGTTGCCATATAGATTTCAGCCTGTCATGAGATCCCCAACTCTCTCGCCGGCTGAAGGCGAATTCGGTGGGAAAAGGTATCAAATGCTGCCAATTAGTCAAGCAATATGCGAGCGGCACCCTTATCTTCACCCAATTATTATTATTATTATTAATTTAATTTATAAGGCACAACAGCTACCCAAAAAGGGTTTCCCGGCGCCGACCAGGCCACGGAACAGATACCAGCTTAATGATTAGTGATTACAAAGCCAAGTTTTTAAGGATTTGCGAAATTGGACATACACTGTTTCATTCCGAATAGATGTAGGAAGGGAATTCCATGAGGAGGGGCCAAGATATGCAAACGATCGGCCGCCCATCCGGGATAGTCTGACTCTAGGCACAGAAAAGTTCCCTTGAGCGGACTGCAGTTATTGGGAGGCCACACCTGTTTTGATTCTGAACATGTAGCTCAGGGCTTTGAACTTAATTCGGGTCTCCACCCTGAGCCAGTGGAGGTCACGCAGCTGATCAGAAACAGAGGTAGCTCGAGGAACCTGGCAAAGCAGTCTTGCAGCAGAGTTCTGAACCATCTGTAGCCTATGAGTCACCTCCTTGTTTGCCCCCAGATAAAGAATGTTACCGTAGTCCAGTCTAGAGGTGACAAGCGCTTGGACTACTGTTCTCTGTGTATGTTCTGGCAACATCCAAATAATCTTTTTTAACCATTTCAGGATGGTGAAGCATGTGGCAGCTACTTTAACAGCTTGATGTTGCATAGTTAGTGAGTCATCAATGATGACACCCAAGTTGCAAGCTTGGCAGGAGGGCTGAGGAAGAGTACCCATCTCACTAGGCCAGTGCTGAGGGCCCCAGAGATCTTTGTTTTTCCCCAAAACCAAGACCTCGGTCTTCTCTCCAATGTCAGACGAATACTCTCAGATACCTCAAGTAAAGCTGTCTCCGAACTATACTGCAAATGAAAGCCTGATTGAGTGTAGTGTTAAATATGGTGCTCTTCTAGAAAGCCAAATAATTGTGCATTAACCAATTTTTCAAACTTTTTAAGCAGGCTGAAAGAAGCAAGATAGGGCAGAAATTGAACAGGATCACGTAGTCAGACGACTGTTCGGTTTGAGTGGTAGAGAACGGACCAAATTTGTCCAATCTGACATCAACCTTACCAGCAGGTGCAATGGTTATGTCACTGCAATCAATTGGCCTGACTTCGTCTATTGCAACAGACCCGTGTGCATCTTGAAAGTATTTTCTTTAAAAAAAAAAAGGCACATTTTTCCCAAAGGTCCCCTCTAGGCTGGTATGCTCACAGTAATAGCCTTAGGGTTCATAAAGAGTTTAATACATTTTTAAGGTCTTCCTAAAGAAATGATCAGCCCTACTATTTAGGGCTGTATAGAATGTGTGTTGCGCTTTCTTAATTTCCCTGTAATAGTTTCTTAAGGCTGACCTATAGGGTTCCTTCTCACTATAATTGCGCATGTCCAAATTGATGCTTAGTGACTGATACCAATTGATGCAAATTAAGTCCTGGCAGAAGCGAAATAAAACCTGGCCCGATGCATCTGTGACTGCATCCATGTGCAAGTTGAAGTCACCCAAAGATATGAAATAGGCATATTTTAAAACTGCTGAGTAAATAGCACCCTCCGATGAATTAAACAATTCAGATGCTCGCCCAGATGGACGACATATCAGAACAACTGCAAATTAGCTTTTGGGTTCCAAATAAATGCAGAAGCCCAGACTTTCTGTTTCCTTTACATGATTACAGTGAAAAGTGGAGCAGGGAGAATTGTTCCATAATATAATAGAAATTCCTCCACCTAGTCTTTCTAACCTGTCCTGTCTATAAATGACATAACTGGGAGGAACTGTTTGGCATATATCTGGAATCAAGTCTAGACATTGCCAAGTTTTGGTAAGGCATCTAAATTCATATCTAAGAGAAGTTGAAAGATGTATAACACATGTCTAGGGATTGAGCTGAACATTCACAAGGCAGGCTTTAAAAATTGCCAACTTAAGTCTGCCGGAAATTGGAACAGATACAAGTTGATATATGAGGGATGCTTTAGGATTGGAATCATAAGCAATATTATATTGAGGTGTCAATGAAATAAATGGAGTAGAGTCAGAAGGAAAGCTATTTGATAGTAAAAAAGGTTGAAGTGCTTGTGATAGTTGAGAATATTGTGGTAAGCAAGAGCCAGATAAATTATAGCGATTTTGTATTATAGTAAAGGGGAGACCAGAATTTTGGGAGACTAATTGATGAACAATAGGATACCCTTTTCTTTCCAATGTTTGAAATAGACTAATTTATGACAAAAATGAATAAATTTGTTATACCAAATAGAGGAGGCAAGGAAAGCTTGATAGAAATCAGAACCAAGGGTAAACAGAGAAAGCATTTAATGTTGGGAGTACTTTAAAATATGTTTTTTAGAAATAAATGTGCAATTAGTCATAAAAGTAACATCATGAAACGAAAACTCATGTAATAATGAAAGTTCAAAGCTGATCCAACTAGGTATAGGGGAATCTTGATATTCTCTGGTCAAAGCATACATTTGTCGAATTAAAAGACAGAATGATATCACTTAAAATTAGGAAAATGTACACCACCTTCATTTTTAGGGTTAATTAATTTAGATAAGACAATGCGAGCATTTTTATTATTCCAGAGAAATTTGGCACAAAAGGAATTACTTTGGGTAAAGTAATAATTGGGAATTTTGAAGTGACGTGAGAGCAAGACCTTCCTGTGGTGCTCTCTGTTCAACAATGGGATAAACTATGGCACAACCTTTTCATTACCTCCAAAGCTGCCAATATAACTCAATCTTTATTTTTTTTTATACAATAGAGCTATTTTTACAGTTACTTTTATTGATATAATTAATTCTTCTATTTCGTCTTTATGTTGGTCCTGTCTTTCCTCCAATGGTACATTAATGCATTTAATATAGTATTGTCCCAATGTTTTTAATTTTTGGAAATCTATTTGGTCTAAATGTTCAATGATATTTCAATGTCATATCTCACTATCAATTCAAAATGTTTTGGAACTATGTCTGATTATTTTCCTGACTACTCTCCGAAACCGATGTTATTTGATCTTTTTATTGCACTTGCTTTTAAGGTTATATTTACTTGTTAGAAAGAGACTTCTAAAATATGTTTGGTGGAATCTTATTTGTGATGAGCATAGAATATCTACTGTTTCTTCTTCATTGTTATCTCAGAAAATTAAATCTGATTTACTCTGGTTCCCTTTCACTACGTTTTTGTCTTCACACTCATCTTTATCCTAATTTCTATACACCTCTCTTTTACCTCTTCTTCTGTTTCTTTCTTCCTATCTTCTTTTCGTCTATTCTTTTCCTTTGTCTTTCTTCTCTCCTTTTCTTTTTTGAATTGATGATAGTTATTTTTTTTCTTTTTTACATTCCTCTACTAAATTACATTTTTTAGCTTTTTATCTTTATATTATTGTCTTATCCATTAACCTTTTGCTATGTATTTTAATACATTGTTTTCCTTCTTTTTTGGTGAATATAATATTTACTTTTCTTTTTGATTCTAATGAAAAATATTTAACAAAAAAAAAAAATTCCCAACTGGTGAAACTTGGAGAAATTAAAAACGTCCTCCTATTTGATCACAGTACACCTATTTGATCAGGGTCCTGGGTGATGATATACGAGCCATGAGTAACATTAAAAGAGTAATTGCTTCAATTCCAACTAAGGAGTAAATGTGTGTCTTGTGTTGCAAAGAATTCAAATGTAATAAAGCATTCCTAGAATAGGAGTGAGGGATTACCGTACAAGAGATGAAACAAGCAGAGTGTCTGGTGATGGACATGGAAGAGACTTACCCGGACAGGTGTAGGCAGGCTTGGCTTGGCTTTGGCACGCCAAGCCACTGGCAAAATGAAAAGATTCATTTTGCCAGTGGACTTGATGTTATTTTGGTCACTCTGTGCTATTCTTTAACGGAGTGTTCCGGCCAAATTCCTTCAATCGCCGCATGTCGGCATGTTTCTTCCACGAGGCTGCAGAAAATGCGAGTTGGCGAGTGCAAGCGAGATTTGGTGTCCCCTGGTGTGATTTTCTACAGCGGGGGGACGTGAGTGGTCAGAGTGCTACTGTTAAAGTAGATTTGCTGCTGCTCTAGTAGATTTTCTACTCAAGTGGCAGCAAAATCAACTTTAATGGCCACTCTTTCTTGCACCACGCATGGAGCAGTTTGCGATGATTATTCAGCACTGCTCATGCTACCAGCACTAAATTGCAGAGTGAGCTGCATATTTTCTTCCCATTGAGAGAACTTTGCAAAATCTCACTGAGTTTTTAAGTAACTCCGCAGAATTCCAAGGAGTAAAATTCCACCAGTTCCTCCCTCCCCTAGTATCCCCATACTTCATATCTTCCCATTTTCTAAACATCAAATAATCTCCACACACTCACAAAACACCAGAGCAGAAGTCAACACATCCCATCTCAATGCTTGTAACCTCAAAGCAGCCATAAGCTGATCAGAGGATTTTACACACATTGTCACTTGAATCTATTAGCTGCAGAGAGGTGGTGCACTTTTGATTTCCTTGTAAGCACTTTACTGCTGACTTCTGTAGGTGGCTGGCTCCAAACCTATCGAGGCACCATATTGAAAGGTTTACCCTTCATTAATTTAAAATTATGGTTTTGCTTTTTGCCTTTTTATTGTAACTTGCATTGAGTTCCTAGTAAACATGCCTCAGAGAGGAGCCTTTTAGGTTAGTTGGAGTATCTGGACTCCAGTTTGACTTTTACTTCCAATCCCCTCTGTTTATTGGTTGATACATCATGCCACGGCCTTAGCCATGCACCCTCTTCTTTAGCAGGCTTTTTAACCAGATGGTAGCACGTCCACACAGTGAATGCGCTGCTAATGCACCAAAGGCGCACTATAGGCAAGCCCGTCAGAGCCCAACACATGGACCCCTGGTTCTTTTAATGCAGATTCCCCTTTTTGGCATCTCTATCCCTGCAATTACCTGAGGGAACTCTACATCTTAGGTAAAACACATGCACACTCCTGAAATTAGACTTCTCCGAATTGAACCATAAGTTTATATCTGAACAATATGGATTCACTACGGCATTGGCCTTAAAGCAATGCAATATGCATAATCACAACTCTCCTCCTCTATTGACTAAGAGGAATGAGACACACTTACTCAATGAATCAGAAATGCAGTCCAATACCTTCATGCAAGAATTTCCTACTTTCTCAAAAATTCTAGATTACTAGTGAAAAATGTATTTGAATTTGGGGAATTCCTTAATTTCTGTAGACATTTTTTTTGTCATAGAAACTTGGGCTTGTAATTCATCTGGTCTAGACACAGCAGTGGCTATCCTGGCAGGCTACTCCTTGCTAAGGCAAGATTGTTTGAACCACCTTGGTGCTGGGCTTGAGGTGGTTATCTGTCACATACTGCAATGCAGTATTTTGACCCTTTTCCTCAGTGCACTGGGAAGAATTTTTCTTTTATATCAAGATTAGGGATACTTAAACCTTCTCTGGTCAATTCATTTACTGCCCCCCGGGGCCCAAAACAGAATTAGCACCTGCTTCGGGAGCACTGTTAGAAACTTTTTTACATAAGCCCTATTTTATTATTTTTGGGAATTTCAATTTCTAATTTGAATTGAAGAACAATAAAGAAACTTCTATAGTCATTGACACTATGACTAGTGTGGGCCTTATAGAACAGATGAATGTCTCAACCCATAGGGAAGGGCACACTTTAGTTTGCGTCTTTTCCAACAAGTCTGATGTGTGATTTACAGCCGCCCTTCCGCTTACTTGGTGAGACCTCAGGGCAGTTGGTTTTAACCAAAAAATACCTGTGGGGGCTCATCAATCAGCTGGTCACTATCTGGCTTGCCAGGCGCAAGCTTGAAACAAACATTTGCAATCTAATCTTAATTCAGCACTGGCAACTTCCTTGCCCTCTCATCACCCAATGTCAATCAGTCTGCTGGAGCATATGCAGAGTGGCTTACCACCACACTGGATATAGTAGCACCAATGAGAGAGGTGAGACAGGAATGGTCTAACTCGTCTGCACTCTGGTTCTCAGAAAATCTTAGGTGACTAAAACAAAAATGCTTAAAACTGGAGCAAAAATAGAGAAAAGTGTATGATCCATTAGAAAAACCGAAATATAAAGCAACAATTCAGAAGTATAAAGCATTGATCTTTGAAGAAAAATCTAAAAACTAAACTGAAAAACTTGACAGTGCAATGAATCCAGTGAGGAGCTCAATGATCTTTCTTAGTATGGCAGTCTCTTGAACATAGATATGACACAGTCTTTCTGTGACAAACTAGTGGTGTATTTCCAGACGAAGGTAAATGCAAATTATGAGGAATTTCCTTCATCCGGTCAACTAGTTTCTAAAGTATGCACTAATCTCCTGGTAAGGGAACCCAATGCATGATTTTGCAAAAAGTCTCTCATTATACAGAACAGCAAGTACACACTGTTGTTATCACTATGAAATCTGGTGTTCTGACTGATTGCTATCCCACAAGAATCCTCCTACTTGTGCTGATCACTGTATCCAAACATCCTATGGTAATATACAATTGAATAGTTGACTCAGGAAGCTTTCCCAACATTTGGAAGGAGGCTATAGTTATCTGTTTGATTAAACAAAATCTTCTAATCCTAAAGATTTAAAGATTTTCAGCATATACTGCTCCTACTGATGCCTTATGAAATCATAGAGAAAGAGCTGAATCAAAAACGTATTGCACTTCTGGACAACCATGATTTTATGGACTCACCTAATCCAGCTTTAGAAGCGGTCACAGCATGGAATCTGCTTTAGTAAGAGCTGATGACAACATCAGAGTCCTTGTTGGCAACAGCTGTGCTACAGCTCTTATTCTGCTTTATCTTTTGGCAGTGTTTAATAGTGTCTGCAATTCCATGCTAGTGACTCGCGTAGCCCAGCTAGGGATCAACTTGTGCTCCTTCCTGATGGACATATCACAAACAGTCACCTGTGACCAGTTTACATCAAAACCTTTTACCTTGCCTTGTAGGGTCCCTCAAGGATCCTCATTATGCCGTAGGCTTTTTAATCTTTATTTCTCACCTCTTGCAAGTTTGATCAGACCATATTAGACTGTCAGTCTTTTCATACGCAGATGATTCCTAGATAATTGTTACTATCTCCAACAATGCTCTGTTAGCAGTTGCAAAATTTTATAACTGCATGCAAGGAGTCAGTTTCTGCATGAAAAATAAGTCTTAAACTTAATGCAGTAAAAACGGAGGTTATTTTCTTAAGCAAAGAACCATCTCTCTGGTCTAATGCCTGGTGGCCAATTGAGTTTGGCACTCTACCAAAATCAGCCAAAGCAGTGAGGAATCTGGGTTTTATGTTTGATGAGATGCTGAAATTTGATACCCAGGTAACCTAAGCCACTTCTTTTTGCATCAATATCATTAGGATTCTGAGGAAACTTTCCCTTTTATCCCTCTTCCTCATGAAAATCAGTTATTGTAGCCAATATTTCCTCTAGCCTTGATTATTGCAGTGCTCTCTACTTAACATTAACCAGTTGTCCCTAAATAGGTTGCAGGCAGTACAGAATCCTGCCACCAACTGATATGAAATATTCCTATATATCAGTCGGTTTCTTAGGAATTGATTAAGATTCACTTATTTCCTGTGATGAAAAGGATTCAAGGTGTTGTACCTAGCTCATAAAGCACTATAAAATACTGGCCCTGGGTTCTTAAGAACTAAATTCCAGTGGTACATCCCCAAGTAGTTTTTTTTCCCAGAGGTTAGAAAGAACATTGTGGGGCTGGAGGAAGGGGTCCAATGTTTATGCTAACTTATGGAATTCCATGCACCTCAACCCCTCCATAGCAGATCCTTAGAAGACCACAAACAATTTAGGAAAACCTTAAAAACCTAGATTTTAACACTCTATGTTGCTTCCTGCTCTCTGATTCAATACTTTCTATTTTTCTCAACTTGGAGCTATACATTGCCAAGCGCACTTGGGTGTTTGAGTGCTTTATACATGGTTATCAATTAATTTTCATTTACTTCCAGGACTACTCATAACCCCAAAGCTGCATTAATATCATACTTGCTTCCCCAATGCTGAAAAATGCGGAAGCAGTTATTCATGAATGTTTCAATCACTGTTTCTCCCTAATGAGACCTCTTTAGGATGTATGGTTGATGGACCCAGTGTTCTTAATAAAGATATTTCTCCTTGTTTAGCCTGTGTCTGGGAGATGCACAATGTTGCTGCTGTGTTGCATTACTTTACTGAGGTTGAGACCAACCCTGAGCCCCAATACACCTGTTTAGAACATGGCTAAGGCTTACTCCGGGAAGTGGTGTTAGGTCAGAGACTCAGCACTCTATAAAACATCTGATAACAAATAATAAATCACTGTCCAGTCAGTAATTTAATTTGCAAAAGAAGGGTACTTTAATACTTACACATGCTGCAATAACTGTACATCAGAGGGAATCGTAAGCAATATATTGATTGTAAATTAATAGCTATGGCAATCTGAGGGTCTTCCTAAATTGTTCCTCACAGAGAGTTCTTATGAGGGCATATTCACTGGCCCTATGCTCTTTGATTGTAATCTCAGGAGAGTCATTCCTGCAGCTCAGTTCATAGTTCTGGCCCAAGAGGTATTGGTTCCAGACCCAAATATATACTATCATTGATCCCCTCTTTAGAGTTACAATTTCACTGGAAACAGTGTTTACAACACTGTCATTAGATCGCTGTACCATTACAATGCGGTCATTAAAACGACCGCGTTGCTAGTACGCAATGCATTTACATCGCAAGTCATTACAACAACTTGCAATAGGGAGCGCTGAGGTATTGGAAATGAATTCCAGCACCTTCCCTACTGTTTCGCAAACTGGAGTAGGAATAGTAATTAATACTATTCCTAAGTCCAGCGCGCCTCCTAGTGCAAATCGTTGTAATGACTTGCGATGTAAATGCATTGAGTACTAACAATGCGGTTGTTGTAACGACCATGTTGTAAAAGCACGCAATGTAATACATTGTGTTGCAATGTACCATATACCAATTTGACAGTACCTTTCTGTCCATGACTGTAGATTACAGGGGCCAGACCAACAGTTTGTTGATGGTTGTCAGACACACCTCTCAAGGTGGGCTCAGTGCATGGCCCAGTGAGTGGGACTCACCTGTTTCTTCATTCCGTCCCACCTGATGTTGGCTGTGGTCTGATATGGACAAGGAGAGCTCACACGCCTTCAGCGTGTGCAAAATGCGGCCGCTCGAATGTTGATTGGTTTGCCTAAGTTTTGCTCAGTCAGGCGTCCCATTTCTGATCTTCATTGGTTGCCCGTTAGGCAGAGGATAAAGTTCAAAGTATTGTGCCTGGCTTTTAAAATTCTGAAGTTTGCCTCTCCTCCTATTTTAGCTCAGACCATCTCCTACTATACCCCTGCTAGAACACTACGTTCAACGGGTCAATTCCTGGTTAAGGTTCCCCGTTTTAAAAAAGCCAGAATGGGCGGCCGTTCATTTGGGGTTTTGGCAGCGAGCCTCTGGAACACACTGCCTGTTAGCATCCGTTCTATTTCTGACTTGCTGCCTTTCAGAAAAGCTGTGAAAACTTTTTTGTTTCCTTTGGTTTAGTGGTCGTGGCTGGTACTATATATCTGGTGTTATGTTGCTCGTCCTTTTATAGCGCCGGGACGCCGCTTGGCTGTGGCATCTGTGCGCTTTATAAATATAAAATAACATAACATAACATAACATAACATGCCAGCACATGGTCCTCGGAGCCTACTGGCAGAGGAGTGGCAAATACTGTGCTCATGATCATATAAGTCATGCTCCTCAGATTTTCTCCCAGTCCCAAACAAACACCCCTACCAAAACAAGCTAGAAGCCCACCGAGATTACAGTGGTGAGTCGGGTGATGCCCAATGTTCCTGTCTGTTAACAGGAGCCACCCTTTTTCCTGGCGTAACTCAGTCCATGGCAAGCAGCAACTGCAATCATATGTTGATGCTCTCCTCTCATTTCTAGGTGCCAGTTTCCAGCAGTTGAATTTCCCTTTGTAGAACTTCAGGAAGGCCCCTCGATGACAAGTTCTTCCTCAGGACATCACGCACAGTAGGTGCTTTCCAATCATTTGGAACTCCTTTTGTTGTGAGCTGTGCAAGTCCTCCCCGTACTACAATGGCCACCACAGTTCACCAGCACCTCAGTTAGTTGGCTGTTCTCCCTATTCTAGGCAACGTCTTCCTGGTACAATGTCTCCATGCCTCTCCTCAGCTGTCGGTCAGCTACTTCCTTCACCAAGGGAGCTTCTCCCCTCAGAATGTCAAATTTACCCTGGTTGTAGTCCTGAATCTAGCAAGGGGAGGTGATGGTGAGTACCCCAACTTTGGAGAGCAAGACTCCCTCAGTTGATGCTAATGTGGGACCATGGGTTCTGGTACAGAAATCTGGAAACACGGTTTGGAAGTTTCTGCCCGATCTTTATACTAAAATTGCAGATAGTAGATGTTTCTGTCTGATCTTTATAATGAAAATTACAGATAGAAGACACAGTCTACCAATCAGTTATGAGACCCGTTTTGAGTTTTTCTCACCCTTGTGCTTATTCCAGTGATATTGGTCAAGGCAAGACCTTGCTTACAAAGTTTGAGGGGGAGGATGGGGGAGCTGGGAGCCTCCTTTTAGGAGAGACCTCAAACAAGGGTAAATATGAAATAGGGGCTCTCACACTTAACTACCCATTAACCTGTGAGGGGTTGTTCTTCCAATGGGCAAAAAGTCTGTCTTTGCTGCATTGAATTTGAGATGTCTCTGTTTCCTTAATTGATGACAGCGAGTTACCCATGATGTGAGGATTTTGATGGACTTGAGGTAGTTTAACTTTAGTTACAACTGCGTATCATTAACAAACAGGTGGATGGAGATGTTGATGTCCTTGTGGACTTCATGAAAAAACATTGTCTTTAGATGAGCCCAGAGGAGAGAGAGATATCATGTACACTGAGATCTGTCATCTTTAGTGTAGAGAGTGCTAGTTCTGATCTATGAAAAATATTCTAAGCTACCAAGAAACATTATTCATGGTGTTAATGAGAACACATCAGACAAGATTACATTAGTTACTATAACGTACAAAACGGCCAGTAGTGAACACTTCTGTGCATGAGTCATGATTTACAGCAGTAATGTCATATAATCTTTAGAAATACAAAAGTAATGAAACAACTGGGATACCAGCAACTCCCCTCTGTAATAGGATAAATAACATCAATAACATTGAACTATCAACTTCAAATGTGTTTTGGAAAAGCAATGATTTTGTCTCCAAACATTGGCTTATCAGTTTTTGAAAATATACACATTTTGCTATAAAATATATGTTTTCTATTTTTGGTAAGGATACACCCAAAAAAGTCCTCAAGTTTCTATTCTTTCTTAGTAAAAAAAAGCCTGGTTCCAAACAGCAGCTTATTATTTTGATCACATACTCACATGTGAAAACGTCCACTCATGAATAGATTCTGTCTCAATTGTCCAAGTATTACTATCACGTGCCAAAGATGACCACCATCCTATCAAACGAGAACATTATAATTTTAAGGATTCCTACAATATGTTATGGATGCCATCACTATGCCAGTCTTGGAGGCCATAATGCCAAAGAGAGCCATATTATTTAAGGATAGACATCCTCGTGCTGGAAGTTTTCAGTATTATGCCATAGAAGACTACTGTTATGGCAGGAAAGGTCACTTTATCCAATGTTAAAAATGTCTTGAAAGGTCACCATTATGCCAGGACCACTTCTATACATGGGAGTGTCACCATTAAGCCAGGGATGGACGCCATTATTGTGGCAATTACCTCCTTATATCAGGTGACTACTAAATACTGCTGGTGGTGTCACATGTCCGGTATTGCAAACAGGAAAGAACTTTGGGCCTCATTTACTATATTTTGAAGCACTGCAGCATAGCAAGCCTTCATGCTGTGCAGCCGTGCATCAAAATAAAAGCACAGGAATACGCTGTATCTACAACATATGGCACATTCCTGTCCTTCTCCCCTGTGCTGGCAACCAAACAGCAGCCGTACGCCACTGCAGAAATTAAATTAAATGAGGTATTTGTTAGAGCGCACAGCTACTCAAACTAGAGTGTCCTGGCGCCTTGACAGAAGTAAGATAAAGAGTGAGATTAATTATTAAAAAGCCAGGTTTTTAGGTTCTTCCTGAAAGACAGAAGGTTGGTGTTTAACCTCAAGGCCTACGGGAGGCTATTCCACAGCTTCGCGCCCAAGAAGCCAAAGGATCTGCCTCCCATGCGTGCCAGACATATCCTGGGAACGCAGGACAAGTTAGCATTTGAAGAGCGCAGAGGTCTAGAGGTAGTGTAGTGATTAACCCGTTTAGTGAGGTAACCGGCTTTGTGAAATGCTTTGAAAAATATGGTCAGGGCTTTAAAATCTATCTGTTCTTTTATGCGGAGCCAGTGTAGGGATGCAAGAATCAGAGTCATATTAGATCTAGGTTTGGGTTTAACAATAGCTCTGGCTGCTGCATTCTGAACCGCTTGCAGTCGCTGGATCAAATATTTTGGAAGACCGAGGTACAGGCAGTTGCCATAGTCAAGCCTTGAGGTCACCATCGCCTGCACCACTATCTTTCTGCTCTCCAGGGGAAGTAGTGGAAGGAATTTTTTTAGCATTCAAAGTATGCCAAAACAGGTGCCAGTGAGATTCTAACTCTGAGAATGCATGGAGAGTGATTTATCAATCATAATTCCTACATTTTTAGGTTTTGTCCTTTTTTTCGGGTGGAGGTGGAAGATCTTCGGGCCACCAGGAGCTCCATTCCAGGGTTTCTGGGTTTCCAAAGAAAACTACTTCCATTTTATCCGGATTACACTTAAGCTGATTAATCTTTAACCAGTTGAACACCTTCGTGGGACAGGCCCTGATCCTTTCCCCATCAAAGTCTAGGCCTTTATCATAGGTGAAAATGAGCTGCATGTCATCAGCATAGGAGACAATCTTGGCGCCTTCTTCCGTTACCATGGATGCAAGAAGGGATAGATAGATATTAAAGAGGGTAGGGCTAAGAATGGAGCCCTAGGGGACGCCCACATCAGAGATAAAAATGAAGGGAGCCAGATATCCTGAGATCTATTACCCAAGAAGGAGGACATCCATGTCAAGGCGGTCCCACGTAGGCCGATGTCTCTGAGCCTATTTCAGAGCCTATCATGTGGGACCGTATCAAAGGCCGCCGACAGGTCTAGCAGTATAAGAAC
Organism: Triturus cristatus; assembly: GCF_964204655.1. Taxonomy (NCBI): domain Eukaryota; kingdom Metazoa; phylum Chordata; class Amphibia; order Caudata; family Salamandridae; genus Triturus; species Triturus cristatus. The sequence goes on along the minus strand of NC_140581.1, from coordinate 1,115,531,995 downwards.
GGCCTTGCCACCTTGGTCCAAACTGCCCCTGATGAACTCAGTCACCTCCAGCAGAGCTTACTCGGTACTGAAATTGGCTCTAAAACCAGACTGGGATTCATGAAGAAGCTTACCGTCTTCAATGTGTCTTTGTAGGGGCTTGTTTACATGCTTCTCCAGAGCCTTAGAGAGGGCCAGAAGCAGAGAGACCGGCCTATAGTTGGTCGGATCCATCCGGTTGGCATTAGCTTTTTTTCACAATGGAAGGATCTTTGCTCGTTTCCATAATTTTGGCATAGTGCCTGAGGAGAGGAAGGCATTGAAGAGCTGATTTACTATATGGTTAATAGTGGGGGCTAATAAGGTCAAGATATTAATTGGGCAGGGGTCGGACGGAGAGTCAGGCTTAATGCTTTGAATGAGGGACAGTGACTCATCCAGCTGGAGTTCCGGGAAAGCGTGTAAAAGTGGAGGATCCAGGTTTTGAAATATATTATTAGCACTATGATAGAAAGATATCTCATCTTCTGAGATGTTAGAGAAGGCTTGTTGGATCAGCGAGATCTTTTTATGAAACAACTGGGCAATCTGCATTGACCATTCTTCTGTGCATGGTCCTTCCGTTGAGCTGGCTTTTGGTGAGGTGAAGGATTTCACTATCCTGAAGATAGGCACCCTTGCCTCATGTTGCAAGGGTGCCTGCCTTTTAGAGATGATTGCTTTTGTGCAGGAAGAGACACCTTCCGTACAAAAACAATAATTGATGGCATGTTCCTCTTTCTATGCATGCTGCTGAATGAATGAGGAGTATTTCTTCTCGTTGTGCCACTCCTATGCCTCCCCTGGGGAAGCGTAGGATTCTGACGCATTCCCAACTTTACAAATCATTGTAAATCTGGGAAAGAGTCAAGTTCTATGGATGTTGCATGGTAACACACATAGCAACACACATGGAAGCCCCTTTCATACAGAGTAATGCGTGAACCGGGCCCATAGTTACAAGGCCTTAAAAAGTCACTCAGGGTGATTTTAAGTGGCTTTAGTCAGGGAGGCCCCTCACAGCAAACACCCATAAACCCACACACTCAAACATAAGCACAGGTACACATCTTACACCCACCAACCAAAGCCAGACAGACCGTTATACAGGGCCAGACTGGCCGTAGCAGGCACTGGGCATTTTCCCAGTGGGCCGGAGGGGTGGGGGATGGTTTTCTGCCCGTGGGGGCCAGTTTTGTCACTGGGGGCTAGTTTTGCAATATAACAAAAGCGGGAATGTTGCTTCTTGCTAGCACCCCCGACACTGCTCCCAGGGCCGGTTAAGCTGCAATCTGCCAGTGCTGGCTGCTGTTCCCAGTCCGGCCCTGCCGTTATATATTTCAGATATCTTTCCAGGCCTTGTCCTCCCTGGCTGTTTCACTGTTCCTAAGCCTGCCTCCCACAATTGCACCAAATTATGTTGACCTGCACTCAAACTATTCTGGCTACCACTAGCATTATTCTTTTCTAAGATAATGTGACTTATAAAACAGGGTCTGCAACAAGACCATTCACCATCTTGTTTGTCTCATTGTGACAGATGGCTCTGCAGGCGCTGTGATGTCACTCACACTTTGTGTGTGAGTGTGGGTGTCTTTCATTGGTGTGCCTTGCTGCCACACTGAGATGATAGTGCTATGCAGTGTGGTTGCCCACATGTCTTGTACAGAGCTTAAGGCTGCTCAGCTCCAGACTCTCTGAACTAAATACTTATTTTGGCTGGATATCTGTGGACTTCTTGCTTACAGGAGAAGCTCCAGTGACACCTATTAGAGACACCCAATGTATATTGTTCTTCCAGCACTTGCTTAATTATTGCTTTTTGTTCAGGCACTGGTGCCACGAGACAGCAATAGCCATTTTTAGGTTTCACCTACAGAGCGCATGTGCTGTCAGCGAAAGCTATTGTTCTTAAAAAAAACATTTAAAAGGGGCTTCAAGCTTGCCCATTACTTACCTTTACTTGTCATTAATTGGCTCCTACGTCACTCTTGTTTCCTTGCTTCCTATTGCTCAGGCCTCCTCCTCACCTGCTGGCTCTGCCTGGTATTCAGTTTTTATGCCTTGGAGCATGAACAAAGTTCTGCTTCCTGTGGCCAGTGTACTTCCACTTGCTACAGGCTCCAGCAGATACTATTTTTTACCCCACCATTGTTTTCCTTTACCCACTCACCCCACCTCCATTGTTTTCCAGCATCTTCCCTCTTGTTGCTTTTTGGGGGGGGGGAAAGTTTATAAATCTCTTTACATGAACACCAGTTACATTATACAGGGACACAGTCATTTTTGATTTTTAGTCACGGAGAGATAAAGTGATTTGCCCAGAATCACAGGATGTTTACCCAACACAGAGAATCAAACCTGATTCCCTAGTTCCATAGTCAGCAGTTCTGGCTGCAATGTCCCATCCTCTCTCCAGAGGAAAGAATTGCTTGCCACCCCCAAACCCCAGCACAGTTTTAAGGCATATTGCACAGCGGAACGTGCTGCGGTGCACATGTCTTAAAGTAAATAAAAACAAAGCACTATGACGGGGTCAACACTGGTCACACCAAAGCGCTTTGTTTTAGGTCAAGCCTAGTGTTGCAGCGCATGCGCTGCTCGCTTTGTGAGACATGCAGTATTCAGTATAGCTTGGAAGCTTTGTGTAACCTCCGTACACTCTCCGCCCATCTTTTTCATTGGCTTTTGTCTTAAATGCTGCCTTCCAATTAGTTTTAGGCTTGTTAGTCTCTCCTTATGATGGCCATGTCGTCATTTGTGTCCTTCAATGGCTACTGGCCCCTTTACTTTCAACACTATTTTCTTTCCGTTCCTGCTGGGGGTGTGGAAGGGGTGGCACAAATGCCGGGGTGCTCCACAAGTTGCTCTGGAGACGTGCACTGCACTGTGGGGTTTTCACAGAAGTCGGCACCTGCTCCTCATGGAGGAGTGAGGAGGAACTCCTGATGCCGCGGCTGTGATTTGCACTCTCCCGCCTCCTCGCGCCCTCAGATGCATGTGCATGCGGACCGGCTCGAGGCTTGCGAGAAGTGCCCTCTTCCGACGGATGGCCTTTGCGCTCTCTGTCCTGGCTCTCATTGTGGTCTCGATCGTGGCTGTGCTGCTCAGCGTGCGCTTTGAGGAGTGCGACATCAATGGCCAGAGCCTCGGGGACGTTAGCAGCAGCAAGCTTGGCAATAGCAGCTTGGAGGAGGCTGCACCCTTCAACCAGCAGCAGGAGGCACCCAAGGGTGACCCGCATTCTGGCAAGGGGACAGCCGAGGAGGCAGACGGCGAGCGGCCCTGGGCCCAGCCGTGGCTGCCCACCAACAAGCAGGCACTGCACTACAACCTGCTCATCACTGCCTTCATGGACAACTTCACCTTCTGCAGGCAAGTCAATATTCAGGTGGAGTGCTTAGAAGCCAGCCGCTATACAGTGCTGCACGCCGACCGTGTGGCCATCGAGCGGGTGCAGGTGCCTGAGGACAAAGTGTCCGGCACCGTCAGGGGGTCCCACTGCTTCACCCACCCTGCCAACCAGGTTTTTATGGTGGTGCTGGAGAGAGCGCTGGAGGCACAGAGGAGCTATAATCACAAGATCGTCTTCAGCGCCTTGATCGAGAATGAGTGCTAGGCTTCTTCCACAGCTTCTATCTGATACACGGCAAGAGAAGGTAATGTGTGTGTGGCCACGCCACCTCAGCACGCTGTTTACAGGTCCACTCACTATAGTGCACTGCCCACCACACTGCGGGCCTGCTTTGTGCCCCCCGGTCACTCAGTGCCACAGTTTGTGAGGCAACTTAGTGCTCGGCAATATCCCAGTCCCCCACGTGCTTGTGCTATACCTGAGTGTGCATACTTTTCAAATCGCGCTGCCACCTACTATCAGTGGTTAAAATGGAAATATAGAAGTGTAGACACACACTGTCCCAGGGTACATGTGTGCTATTGAGAAGGGCCGGTACTCTCCAATTAAAAGTATTGAACGCCCACCAAGAAGTGTAGGCAATCTCGGTTCCAAGTACTAAAAGAAGTGCAGGCACTCAGTAACTGAGTATCTGCCCATTTAAGGCACTGCCTGCTATACTAGTGCCACCAACATCCGTGGGACAGCTAGGCATTCTGCCCTGTCCCCTCTGATCTGAACTTCACCGTAGCTCGTGTGCTGTTGACCTGACACCTAACCTGTCCTCACCATCCGCATTGGCACCATGGTGTTTGTGACGTGCTCAGCAGCATACTCACCCTAATCTTTACCTGTCCCTTACGCCATGTTGATTTTTTTTTCACTAGGGCAAGACCCTCATGGAAGCACTTCCGCGATCAAAATTACTGCTTTCCCAAACTTTTTTTAACATAGTTCTTTTTTTTTCTCTTATTAGCCCTCCACCTCCCCGAGTTTGGTATCCTGGCCCCCCAAGAAGACGCTGGACGCGGGAGCTCTATAATCTGTCTTCTTTATTGATCGCGCTCCCGCCGTAACTTTCTACTTCTCTCTCCCGCCTCCCCCTTCGCCCCACCTCTTCCTTCTTTCCGCCTCTTCCTTCTTGCCTACCCTGCCTGAGTACCAGGGTCAGGCATAATGATACAACACCTCCCCCCTTTGTAATTTAAGTGTTTACCGTATTTTAGATTTCCTCGATAAGCCGAACAGGTCTCTGGATTGTTCTCCGTGGTCGGCTGGCTTGTGTCTGGTCAGGTGGGCTCTTGTCTCTCCTATTGTCAGACTCCCGTGCTCGACGATACTCATGTTCACTGTTCCTGTCTTGACTTGACGAGTCCGTGTCATGGTCAGGTTCTCGAGCTCGAGTATGGGCAGAGATATTGCACCTTTCGAAGTATGATATGTTTCTGGTTGTCCGCTTGCCCTCGGACTCTGCAGTGATCATGGTCCCTTTTCTTCTTGTTACCTGCAGGGGGTGGGCAATGTAGCGACTGTCTGCTTTGGTTCTCTTGTCCTGTTTCATCAGCACCCAGTCTCCTTCGTGGATGTCGGACGCCTTTGCATGTCTGCGGTGATCAGCGTATTCCTTCATTTTGGATTTTTTAGCGTGATCAAGTTTTACTAGCGTTTCGTGATCTGTGGTTACGACTAGAGATTGCATGACCGCGTCTGTAGTTGGGAGCCGGGTGCGTGGAATTCGCCCAAGCATTAGAGTGGCAGGACATTGGTTCGTGGTGCAGTGTGGAGTGGTCCGATAGGCTCGCAGCACTTCATTTAGTGCTGGGTGAATGTCGTGGCGAGCCAGTTCAGCTTGCTGTATTGTCTTTTTGATTGTTCCCATAAATCGCTCTACCATCCCGTTGGCCTGGGGCCACAAGGGAGTGATCTTCCAATGTGTGAAGTTCAAGTGTCTTGCAAACTCTGCAAATTCTTGTCCATTGTCTGTCTTTACCACCATAGGTATTCCCCATGCTGCAAATGCCTCGTCGATGACAGGTATGACGGCCGTCGCTTTTGTGGAAGAGATTTGATGAGCAATGGGAAAACGAGAATATTCGTCCATGATCACAATGATGTATTTCCCTGATTTCAACGGGCCGAAGAAGTCAATAGCTACTTGTTGCCTTACACTGTCTGGGAGGTCTGACATCTGCAGTGGCGCTGGTGGTTCATCTCGTCCCACTAGTTGGCAGGATGTGCAGTCTTGAAGCGTGGCTTCCACCATCTGGTCGGGGACGGGAACCAGACACGTTGCCGTAATGCTTTCTTAGTGGCCACCACTGCTCTGTGCCCTTCGTGTGCCAGGTTGATGATTCCATGTCTTAGCCTTTGAGGGATCACGATTCTTCTGTCTCTCAGTAGTAGTCCGTCCATACTGATAGACAGTTCTTCTTGGACGTGTTTGAATGCTGCAAGTTCTTGAGTGTTGACAGCTTCATTTCTGTGGGTGTCTTCTAAGTGTCTCCACGAGTTGGTACGAATTCGGTGCATAATATTTTGAATTGTGGCATCTTGGGCGGACGCTTCTTGGATGGCTTCTAGCGGGACCGCCGGTGGACAGGTGTGGTCGATGATGACATGGAGGTATTCCTCTGCCACAGAACGTCGCACTTGTGTTTGGGTTTGTGGATGTCGCGACATGTAATCCGCCGGGTTTTCCGCCTTTCCCGGTTTGTGGATAATGGTGTAAGTGAAGTCTTGTAGGCGAATTCCCCACCGTTCAATCCGTGGGGGCATCTTGGCCCGCGGGTTACCAAAGATGGTTGTTAGCACTTGGTGATCAGTGATGAGCGTGAAGTGTTTCCCGTAGATGAAGAGATGGAAATGTTCACACGCCCACAGAACTGCGAGACTTTCTTTATCCGGTTGTGAGTAAGCCTTTTCTGTGTCAGTGAGGCTGCGACTGGCATATGCGACAATGTGGCATTGGTAAGCTTCATCATCATATTGTGCCAGGATTGCACCTAACCCCACTGGGCTGGCATCCACAGTGATTTCGGTCTTCCGTTTGGTGTTAACGTAGGCTAAATTGATTGCAGCGCTCACCGCCTCTTTGATTTTGTTGAAGGCGTGTTCACAGGTAGCTGACCATAGGAATTGCTGTCCTTGACGTGTCAGTTCTCTGAGTGGATAGCTGATGGTGGCATAGTCTTTAATATAGCGGGCGCAGTAGCTGGCCATCCCTAGAAATGAACGGAGATCACTAACATCACGTGGTTGTGGAGTGTCCGAAAGAGCAGACACTTTCTCCGGGTCAGGTCTCATGCCGTCCTTTGAGAAGATATGGCCGTAGAATTTGAGTGTTGACTTATGAAATTCGCACTTGTCTTGGTTGAGTGTGAGGTTGGCATTGAGGAGGGCATGACATATCCGATCAAGTGCTTTGTCATGTTCTTTCTGATTCTCTCCGAAGACCAAGATGTCGTCGCTGTAGTTGAATGCGTTTGGAATGTCTTGAATCACCCACCGGACGGCCTCCTGAAAAATCTCGGCTGCTAAGGAGATTCCGAAGTTGAGACGTTTGTATCTGAAGAGGCCTTGGTGAGTGGGGAATGTGGTAATGTATCTCGACTGCTCATGTAGTTCTAATTGGTGGTATCCTTTGTTAAGATCCGATTTCGAGAAGACTGTTGCTCCGTTTAGGCACGTGATCATGTCGCTGATATGGGGTCCTGGGTGCCGCTCGCTCTCGATAGCTGTATTCGGGGCTCGCATGTCCACACACAGGCGTACCTTGTTGTCTTGACCTCTCTTGGGCACGACCACGACCGGTGACACCTGTGAGGTGGGTCCTGTTGATCACTCTATGATGTCCACTCTCAGTAGGTCTTGTAGTTCATCATCTACTGCCTGTTGCAAGTGGAATGGTACCTTCCTGTGATGCTGCGCTATTGGTGTTATTTGTTCGTTAATATGTAGCTTGACTTTGAAGTGAGTTCGTTTTCCAAGTCCACTGAATAGTTTCGGGAATTTGTTGACAATGTCCGGCGAGTCATCCACCTTGTATAGGATTTCAAGTAGCTTCAGACGTTCTGCTGTTGGCAGGCTGAGGAGGCAGTCTGCTGCTTCAGGGCCTTCAATCACATGAATATGTGCTGGGAGGTAGCAGTGTGCTCCCATCCCCCTTCGGTTTCAAAAAGGCTCCCTTGAGCCACTGGGCTGACGAGCTCATGGGAGGGAGAGGTACAGAGACCTGAGAGGATTGTGGCAGCTTTCTCAGCAAACCCCAGAAGAATTTCGTTTTATCTCTACTGAAGAAGGATGAAATCCAGAAACACATTAACAGCACTAACCTGCACCAACTTTGGTGAGACACTCTGCAAAATTTCAAGTAAGCATTTAAATTGAACTGCATGTACCAGGATGCAAAGGGGCGAACTGTGCTGGGAGGTAGCAGTGTGCTCCCATCCCCCTTCTGAATCACATGAATATGTGCTTGGATTTGTCGATCTTTGTATGTCATGGTTGTGCGGAACTGTCCTAGACATGGCAGTGGTTTTCTGGACATCCATGTGTAAACTCGCACTGCCGCTGGTTCTAATTTTGGTTTGGGATTCATGCTCTGGTATTCTGTGGTACAAATGTAATTAAGTGATGCACCCGTATCTAGTACAAACTTGGCGGAGTGGCTTCCTATTTGGATGTCTATCTGTGGATATTTCTTTAATCTGTCTGGGTCTGCCACCATGCACACGCATTAATCACTGTCTTGTGATATAGGAGTGAGGGACGATGATTCTCTGGACGTCAACCGCTGAGATCTGTAGGAGTTTACTGATTGAGCACTTGACCTTGATGAGCTGGAGAAGCGGTCTCTCCGTCCCTGTACAGCTCTGGCATGGTGACGTGATTCCGTGCTCTGTCTGGTCTGTTTTACCACCGAATGGCGAGTTTGGCAGACGGCTTCAAAGTGGTTCTCTCTTCCACATCGATGGCACTGTTGACCAACTGCGGGGCATTGACCTGTGTGAGGGTAGTCTTGGCCACACCGATAACATTGCGATGATTTTTTTCTGAGTTGGCTGTTTCGGGTCCTGTTGCGAGGAGAGTTTGCGCGATGCGTTCTCGCAAGTCTTCCAGATTTGGGACGGTCAGGACGATGCCTCGAGTCGGTGTGGGACTGTACTCTAAGAGCTTGCTCTCTTTTCTCGGTTTTGCTAGCCTCCATCTTTTTTGCGTGCTCTTCCGCTTGATCGTTGATGCGGGTGAGTTATTCTATCTCCTAGAGAGTGTAGTGCTTTTTTAGTAGTCGACGACGTAGCGATTCTGATTGGCATCCTTCAATGATGCGCAGACAGAGTGCATCTGCGGTGTTGAATTTATCGAATTCGCAGTATCGGGCAAGGCGCCTGATGCAAGCGATGAAGTCACTCATTGACTCCTTTTTTTCTTGAGAGGCTAGGTTTAACGTGTAGCGTTCATAGTCCAGGTTCCGTTTGTGGAGGAACTTCCTCTCTAGAGCTTCTTTCACATCATCATAGGATGCGGTATTGGCGGCCGGTAGTTCTTTGATGATTTGCGCAATGTCTTCACCCACTAGATTCCGCAGGGCTATGAGTTTCTAATTGGGATCACAAACTTGCGACCCCGTCATGAAATCTTTAAAATCTTCAGCCCAGCTTTTCCATTTGGGAACCATGCTGTTCCTAGACGTCAGCGTTAAGGGCTCGGGGGGCACAGGAAAGGTACTCCCATGAGCACCGGTCCAAGTTGCAGGGCATTTTGGGTGGATCCAGTGGCGGCTGGCCACGTGGAATCACCCTCTGTTGACATGGTGGGTGATAATGTGACTCCAGCAGACCTTGGGGCTTCTTATCCACAGAATTTGTGTGTTTTTGTGAGGTTTTTGTAGCTCGCCTGACCCCAAAATGGCCACCGTGATAGGGTCCAATGTTATCCAATGCCAGATGCCTGACTTCAAAATGGCCGCCAGAGAGACGTGAATGCTCTCTCCCACTAAGTGATTTGCATGCTCATTTCTTTCCCAGGGTAGCTATATGGCTGGACTCACCCTGATTTTGTCTTCCTCTCATCAGGGTCGCACTTAGCAGGTTGTGGGGCCGCTTCAGCAAGTCAGCCCGTGCTCGCTCTTGTTTTTTAGCTGCCAGAGTGCTCTGCAGCCCGTCTTCAGACGCGCGCTCCTCTCGCGCCGCGGTGGTTGTAGGGGACAGGTGTAGTGGGTCAGCTCATCCCACCCTCGTCGCCAGTTTGGTATTCTGGCCCCCCAAGAAGACGCTGGACGCGGGAGCTCTATAATCTATCTTCTTTATTGATCGCGCTCCCGCTGTAACTTGCTACTTCTCTCTCCCGCCTCCCCCTTCGCCCCGCCTCTTCCTTCTTCCTGCCTCTTCCTTCTTGCCTGCCCTGTCTGATTACCAGGGTCAGGCATAACGATACGACACCCGAGTACAGGACTGGACTTAGATTAGTTACTATGGCTACTGGCCCGTGCTGTGAAAGTTGTCTTTTCCCCACAAACGTCCTTGTGGTACAGCTCCATGAACTGCTCACATTTCTCTGAACTAGCCCCGCACAGTCCAACAGCAGTTATGTGGCATGTATGTGTTGCAGCGCGGAATGCAAAATCCCTCCCTTCGTCACAGATCATAGATCACACAGACACACTCAATCACTACATTCGCTGGTGGGGCCCATAACACCAACATTCATCCTCTATTAACCTGTTTCCAAGGAGGTGATTGTTCCATTCGCTGTAATGAAAGGAAGTACCCACTTATCCCTAATGAACAATAGATTTCCCTACCTTTCTCTATTTATTAAGGCCTAAACTTCACCTTTTAGTACTCCTCCCATGGATAGGCCATGAATCAGCTAGCTGCTGGTTGAAGTGATAACTAAATCTATAATTTATTTACATAAATACACTTTTCATAATAACGACCCAACACAGTTCTTGTAATAAATCTTAAATCTTTATCTAAATAGTTGAAAATCGAATCATTTGTTTAATCAAGCAGTAGACCATCATATTTACCTATTCTGGCTAAAAGTCGCCCTCTAAGTCAAAATCTTGGTCATCAGTTCAAACTGTCAGAGTCTTAGGAAACAGCTGTCCTGCAGTGTCACCGTCCTCTCCGTCAGCATAACGTCAGGAAATCGAAAATCTTCTTAAGATTCTCACTTCTAACCTCTCTAATCTATGGTAATTTATAGTAAAATTTCATTCCAAAAGTAACTAGTAATATTTTTGAATGTCTCTGATTGGTTGGTGAGATCTGTTCCACCAGTTTCCCATGCGGAAAATGTGTCTTTAGATATAGTTCATAATTTCTTCGGAAAAGTATCTTTTATTGTTTCTTTCAGGGCAGCTGGCTGGTAGCCCAGAGCGTCCTTGAGTGGCACAGTTGAGTTAGGGTCGCATAGAGGCCACTGCTGCTGATGGTGACGCATGCGTACTTCACCCAGAGACCTTCACAATAGAATTGGTTCATCAAATAGGGATGTCGGCCATTTTGTGGCCACTCCAAATGGTCAACTTAAGCAAAGAAACACAAAAACGTAATTAATACATGGAAATGACTAATAAAATGTTATCCCCTTACTAATACCCATATGTGTGTGTATTTATCTAGCAGAACCAACACTTAATGCGGATTATATTCACATTAATAAAGCACAAATCACAAATACATCACGAAAGCAACATATATTCATGCAAAATTCAAATTATATATGATCAATATGCATATCCAATTTAGTTTACGTATTAGTTAGGCCATGCAAATGCAATTCCCACGTGTATTCTTATTAGTAAAGTTGATTAAATTCCACAGCAATCCAATTAATACAATTACGATTAGTTAATTATTCTTATTAATAGAAACATGCAAAATGGAGAGGGTATACAAAATTTTTAAAATAAAACCCGCTCCAGCAATCCCCCCTCTGGTGATTTTATCACCACAACAACACTCATTTATTCACCCTTTAACGAATAGTTGAAATGCATTCTTGCTCTTATTCATAATTCAGTTTCCTCTTCATCTCTTTTTGCCTTTTTATACATACTTTCTTTCCATTCTTCTAAAGTTATCTCTTCTAAATCTCTATATGGATCCTTTTCTTTCCTTTTTTAGTTTTTCTCTTTTTATTTTATTCTTTGTTTTCTTGTTTTTACAGCACATGCAACCTAATCTTAATATTAATAACACAAAAATTACACATGTTAATGGAAATAATATCTTACCTCTAAATGTACTATCTATTTTTACTAAGAAGTTTTTAATAGCAACTTTTTTCTTCCCAATCTTTTCCCAAACACCTTCAACCTCCAGTGGTACAATTTCGTCATGCAATTCAGTAATATTTTTAATGTAAACTTTCAGATATTTGCTTTCGTCTGGAATGTAAGTGCAACAATGTTGAACTTTCAGCATTCCACAGACTCCAGCCTCTTTTGCCAATAATATATCAAGGGCAAGTCGATTTTGCATTAGCATAGCACGCATGGCAACCATTTCAGTATTAACCAATAGAATCCTCCAGCGGTGCTTGTTGACAAGCGATCCACTACTGTTGATAATTTTCTAATATTGTTCGCATTCAGAGATATTCCCACTGCTGGTATCAATGCTCCAAAAATGTCACCTACAATTTCTGCCCAAGATTCTCTTTTACTACGTACTAAATGATTACCTAAACTATGTACACCATCTTTACCTCTGTCCATGTGAAAGATTTTTGGAAAAACCAGGCCTACGTAACATGCGCCATACCAATGGTCTGGCAAACGATAATATGCCTTGTTCCCAGAGATAAAATAAAGTCCAGGGAAAACTGGATCTCTTCCACCTTTAAATCCCCATCCACCCATGATTCGGTATGTATCATGGCACTCACTATTCCCTAGAAAATGATTGTCATACGCCGTTTTATTCCTTCTTATACACAGTTTCCCTTTCTGAGGCCAATCTAAAGCTGGATTAGGCTCTCCCTTCATATGGTTTTCCATTTCTACATCCCTGACTGTTTTCTCCCCTTTTCCTTCAGATGCCTTTCTTTGCATTTTCAATCTCCTTTCCTCGACGATGTCTAGGAATGTCTTTTCTTCTTTCTTCAAACTGCAAGTCAAATTATTTTTAAATATATACTCTAATGTTGGCTCCTTAGTTTCTAAGAAAAATTCACCTAATACCTTACAGGTCTTACTTTTTTTAGTTTGTTATTAGCAGGCACTTGCGCAAAAATGTTATCTACATCTGAAAAATAATATTCTAATTTACCTGTCTCATAAAATAAGCTAGCTATCACACTACATGCTATTCCATACGTTGCTGGAAGGTGATGATAAGTCACTCCCTCTGACACAGATGCAGGTAACTGCATGCATACGTAGCAGTCCCTTACGTCCATAGTCTTTACATATTCATACAATAACTTTGAAAACACATTATTTGAAAAATCATTAATAGACCTATCTTTATGTAAATAATTATTATCTATTCTAGTCGGAACTACCTTTTGAATCTTCTTTATGTTAGTAATGTTTTCAGTGTGTCCTTCTAGTGAATCTATAGTAACCTTAAAAGAAATCAAAAGAGCAAGTATGCTCCATAGAAGTGATTAAAAATCCTGTACAAAAACAACACATTTTACACCATCTCTTCATGAATGTACATCTACTTTTGCTACTATCTATGTTAGCCATCTTTGTTAATTTGGACTGTGTCTTTTGACTTAGCCTCTTTTACTTTCCAACTAGTTTTCTAACCTTAGGCTCTAAGGCCCTACTTGGTTCTACCAATATCTATCGTTTGACTCAATTGTTATTCCTTCAGCAGTAGTTTTCTAGATTTTCTCAGTTTGGCATTTCATCGTTTTTCACTTCTTTCTGTTCATCCAAGTACAGAATTTCCTGATCTTCCGTTTCTTCTTCTCCGATGTCGGATAAGATAACTCTCAGGATTCCTGCTTCTTCTTCCTCTTCAACCACTTTCAGTACAGCCTCCTCTGGATTTCCTTGACTGTCTGCCTCTTCTTCTTTTTCAGGCAGAGCCACGTACGTCCATTCCAGTGACTTATACTTCTGGTTAGGTTTCCTTGTTCTTTTTCCTTCTTCCTTATTTTGATTAGTCTCTTCTTCTTTCGTTTTTTCTTGGCTTGTCACTTCATTCACCTGATCTGCCCTTGGTGATTTCACTCGTGTCAGCCGACATCTCAATCTCTTTATTTTGTTTGGCCACACTTCGTCCTTTTGAACTCTTTTCTGTTTACCTTCTTTATTATTCTTTTCTTCTCTCCAAGCCCTTTTTCTTAGAACTCGACCTTCTGGTATTTCATTTTCACTCTCTTCAGATTCTGTTTCAAGTTGCTTTTTCTTTGCAACAACTTCTTTTTCCACCACTTGTTTTGTTTTCCCTACTTCTGTCCCTCCTCGGGTCTCCGACACGCAATCTTCCTGCTGGCTACTTGTCCCTTCACCTAGCTGGATATTGCAGTTCCCTACACCTCCTCGGGGGTCTTCCGCAATCTGTCCCTCTCTCTCTGTACATGTCCCTTTTTCACTTTGATCTATTATTTCAGGTGGAATTTCTCTTGGTCTTTCATCTGAAACTTCCTTCTCTCGAATTTCTTTTACTGCTTCTTCGTTGTCTTTTCCTTTTTTCTTTCTGTGTTCTTTTCTGGGACCTTGTCTCCCTTGTTCGTCTTCAGAATCTGAACTGGTATCAGAAATATGCAATCGTCTTCTCAAAGAGATACTTCTGGGGACTAATATTTGATCAGATTCTTTTTCCCCCCTTTCAGGATTTTCTTATGTTTTTGGCTCTTCGTTATCTGATTCAGTACTTGACTCTGATTCGTCATAGTACTCTTTTCCTTTGCTGTCAACTGGATTTGGTATCCTCAAAGTATCGCTGGCATGGATCCAGTTTTTCACTCCAGCACACTTCACAGCTGTTTTTGTGGTCAGAATGACTTGTCTTGGTTTTCCCCACCTTGGAACCAAACAATTTCTTCTTCTGTGGACTTTTATCCGTACCCAGTCTCAGATCATGGGCTGGCTTCCTTTCAACAGTGGTGGCATCTGCTCCAACCTGATGAAACATAGAATGAACTGCGTCAGCCAGGCCTTTACAGTATTCCAACACAATGTCATCAGTTATTGTCATCAGCTTGTTGACTGGAATGAACACATGCCTCATCGCTCGTCCCATGACTATTTCATGAGGACTTAACCCTGTGGTTCTGTCTCGGTATTGCTCGAATTGTCATTAATACTAGAGGCAAGACATCAGGCCATTTCATACCAGTGGCTAAACACATTTGCCCAATCCTGTTTTTGATTGTACCATTCATCTGTTCAACCACACCAGAAGCCTCTGGTCGGTAGGCACAATGTCGTTTCTTTTGTACATTCAATGCTTCACTAATCAATTTTACAATCTCGTTATGAAAATGTCCTCCTTTGTCTGATTCAAGAGTCACTGGAAACCCAAACCTGGGGAGGAATTCTCTCAAAAGTAGCTTAGTCACTGTCATACCATCATTTCTTTTTGTTAGGAATGCTTCCACCCACCTGGAAAGTAGGCAGACTATAACCAGAACATACCTCAGTCTGTTACATGGAGGCATTTCAATGAAGTCAACCTGCATTCTGGTAAAAGGTTCTCCTTCTCAGCCTATGGTTCCTAGACTCACCACTGTCTTTCTCCCGGGATTGTATTGCTGACATATTAGGCATCTCTGACATAGATTTTCTTCTACAAGTCTGAATTTTGGATTGTACCAGGTCTGCTTAAAGGACCTAATCATGGCGTCTCTCCCTATGTGTCCCTGGCCATGATACATCCGTGCCATGGTAGACATCATGCTATCAGGCATCACTGGTCTTCCATCTCGATAAACCCACACACGGTCCTTTTCTCTTGGTGCACACCCTGCTTTTATCCACTGTTTCATTTCCTCATCTCCTGACTCTTCCTGCAATTGTCTCACTTCTTCCCAAGTTCCCACAACGTTAGTAAACATTACTGAGCAAGAAGACATTTCTCTTTCCTTGGCCCGATTGACCGAATTTTGATTTTGTGCACAATACTGTGCCATATCGTTCGCATACCTGTTTCCGGTAGTGAAGTAATCACTACCTTGACTATGGGCAGCACATTTCACAACAGCCAATTGTCTAGGCAGCTGTATCGCCTCTATCAATTTTCCAACCACTTCAGCATTCTTAATAGGGGTTCCACTTGAGGTCAGGAAACCTCTTTGTAGCCAAAGCTGGCCAAAATCATGGACAACCCCGAAGCCATACTGGCTGTCAGTTATCACAGTCACTCTCATACTTTTCCCGATTTTGCATGCTCTGGTCAAAGCAACAAGTTCAGCTACTTGGGCTGACTTAACTCCTTTCAAATAAGATGCTTCCATCACTGCTGCAACCGTGCATACTGCATATGCTTCACTTAGCACTCCTTCATCTGTTCTCAAACATGACCCATCAACGAACAACACAAAATCACTTTCTGACACAGGTACATCTTTTAAATCTGGTCGTGGCTTTGTGCAATACTCAAGCACGTCCAAACAATCATGATCTGCTCCATCTCTCACTTCCACATTTTCAGCATCTGGTAACAATGTTGCAGGATTCACATTCAAACATCTCGCAAGGCTCACATTTGTTGCACCTAATATGACCTTTTCATACTTAGTCAGCCGACTATGTGTCATATACTGAGTACGACTCCTTGTGAAGAGAATCGCCACGTCATGAGGTACAAACACTTTCAACGGATATCCCATCACAATACCTTCACTCTGTTCCAAACTTTGACATGTTGCAGCCACTGCTTTCAGACACCCAGGTAAAGCTGCAGCCACTGGGTCAAGCATTGATGAAAAATATGCAATTGGTCTCCTCAACCTTCCATGTTTCTGGATCAACACAGAGAGTGCACATCCATTTCTCTCACTGCAATACAACTCAAACTCTTTCTCATAATCAGGCATGCCTAGTGCTGGTGCTTCACACAAACCCTCTTTCAATCGTTTGAATGCTGCCAATTCTTCCTTGTTCAATTCAAGGGGATCTTTTACATCACTTCTGGTCAAATGTACCAAAGGTTTTGCGATCAGGGAAAAATTACTTATCCACTGACGGCAATACCCTACCATTCCCAGAAACATTCTCACCTCTCTTTGGGTCATGGGGGCTCTCATTCCTTTTATAATTCTGATTCTGTCTATTGTTATTTTTCTCAGTCCTTTCTCGATTTTATGTCCCAAATACTGTACTTCCTTCTTACAATACTGCAATTTTGCTGGTGACACTTTCAATCCTCCGTCTGCCAAATGATTCAGTAGTGCTATTGTGTCTACCTCGCAAGCTTCACGTGTTTTCGACGCCACCAAAAGGTCGTCGATATATTGCACTAGTACTGAACTTTCAGGCATTTGCAGACTTTCCAAAGATTTCTTCAACAATTGATTGAATATTGAGGGGCTCTCTGTATACCCCTGTGGGATTCGGCACCATGTCAAAATCCGCTCTCCAAAACGAAATGCAAAAATTTGCTGACTGTCATGATGCAATGGGATAGAAAAGAAAGCATGGCATAGATCAATTACTGTATACCACTCCGCATCATGGGGAATCTGATACAAAATCACTGATGGATTTGGTACAATGGGACAACATGATACCACAATTTTGTTTACCTTTCTCAAATCTTGCACTATCCTGAATTTCCCATTAGGCTTTATCAGTCCCATTATCGGTGAATTACATGGACTACTCATTATTTCTCTTAGAATTCCTTGCTTGATCATTTTCTCAATTATTGAAGTTACTCCTTCAATTATCTCAGGTGTCAATTTATATTGAGGGACATTTGGATAGCTTATTCCTTCCTTCACAGTTATTTTTACTGGATCTATATTTCTCATTAGTCCTACATCTTCTCCGGTAAAATCCCACACTTCTGCCTTCACAGACTGCTTCAGTTCTTTGGGTAATTCAGCAGGGTTGAATAGTGCATAAGTCTCAGTAACCTCATTTTCTCTGTTAGCTATGGTCATTTTATACAGCACATCCTCATCTGGTGTTTCAAATGCTATTCCATCTGGAGTACAGAATATGGTGCAATTCATTTTGCACAACAGGTCCCTACCTAATAAATTCACTGGACTGGTGTCGCACACAACAAAGTGGTGCATCTCTGAAAATTTCCCAATACTAACTTTCACTGGTTCTGTCAGAAATGTCTTTATCTGTCTGTTGGACACACCAACTACTTGGATTGTTTCATCCGAAAGAGGAAGATTGTTAACCTCAGCTGATGTAACAGTTGATCGAGTAGCACCCGTGTCCACTAGGAAAGTAATATTTTCATCATTAACCTTCCCATCTACAAATGGTCCTATCTGGTCTACTTCTAGAGTTGCGCCAAGTACGCACTCTTCTTCCTCCTTTCGGCACCGTCAAAAGCTTTCTTCTGAGTCACTCTCATCGCTTTGCAGCCAATACTGTGAAACAGCGCGAGCGCGTGGCGGTTTATTTACTTGTTCTTCATTGTAGAATCCCGCTTCATTACTATACTTCTGAGTGTTTCTGCTCTGTGGGAAAGGTGGTTTTGGCACCTGATTCTGTGAGGTAACCACCTGCTGCTGTTGCTGCAGTTGACCACTCACCTCATTCTGCACCTGCAGATTCAATGATGCATTTTCATTATTAGTACTTGGAGGAAATTTACACTCTGATTTCCAATGCCCTAACCTACCGCAATTGAGGCATGGGAACTTCTTTTTAGCTTCTTCTATATTACCTTTCCCTTTTCCTGGGCCAAATCGCGGTTTAATTCCTGGGTTATTTGCTTGTTCGACCAATTGAGCTTCCTGCCTTTCAGCTACCTTTACTTGTGCCCACATTGCCTTTTCTTTTAATTTTCGCTGTTTGGCCTCAATTTCGTCACTGAAATATTTAGCATGTCTCAATACTTCATCTATTTTCTTATTCTGCCAATCAACCGTATGCTGTTTTATCATGTCACCAATTTCTGGGCGTAAACCATATACAAATCTGTATACGAAATGACTCAAATCCTTATCACTCAGGTTCTCATCTCCACTGAACTGCTTAAAAGCTTGAATTAGCATCTCATAGTATGCATGTACTGATTATTTTCCTTCCTGATGTGTTCGATCAATTTTTACCCAATCTGTCTCTTTAGGGGGCACTATGTTTTTCAAAAATACCATAACCTGTTCATACTTCTTCATTACCTCAGGGTCCGGAGCTCCTGTCTTAGGATCCTTAGGGTACTCTTGAGTTGGCCAGTTGATCATCAACTTGCACTCTGTCCACAAATCTGCCGGTACTATTATATCAAATAGACTATTCAAATCTATCCATAGTACTTTTGACAATTTTACAAATCTGTCTACCTGCCGGTACCACTCGACGGGCTTTTCGCGTAGTCGAGGGAAATCATTCGTAAATGACAAAATGTCCTGTCTTGTCCATGGGACGTGTACATATCCTCCTCCTGGAATCTCCCTCATGGGGTATTCAGTTACTGCCTTTTCTTTCTCTCTAACAGGGAATGCTGAAACTGTCTTTTCTGAGGCATCATTACGTTTTCTATCCCATTTACTTCTCTATTTATCCACGTCTCCCCGTTTTCTCAATAAAATGATTATGTCCTTAATCTGACCTATCTGTCCTGTGGTATTCAGATTTTCAATGTCCTTTTCAGTAAAATCAACTCGATAGGGTTTCTGTAAGGCTTTTACCTTATCAATATCTATACCCATTTCATTCGCAACTTCTCCTAGTCTTTCATGCAAATTTTTTGCTCTCCATGTCACGCTTTTGCATAGGAATAACAACTCCTCATCCTGATAAATTTTCAATTTTTCCACGGGAATAGTCCCTACAATTAATTCTTCCAATACTATCCGTAATTTAGCCACATCTATTGACTGGGATTCTTTTTCTTGTTTCTGTAACCCTCTTAACCATTCACTTAGTTCTTCCACAGAAGGTCTTACTGGGTTTTCTATGCTACCCTGTTCTGGATTTCTCTGGGGTTCCAACAACGTTTCTACTGTCGTTCTACTCTTTTCAGCATAATTCTGATTTATAAATGGATAATTTGAAACATTTGGTTCGAACATATTTATTGTCGGTCCCCATGGATTATCAATTTGACTCCGTTCTGAACTCTCAACCAAATTATGGTTCCGGTATCGTACCGTCAAGCAATGGGCATTACTGGACCTATGGTCACTGGAACTGTTACAGCTTCTAGATTCTTAGTTAATTCTCTTATTTTCTCTATTAATTATAGAGTTGTTTTGGCCAATTCCGCTGAATTTTCACTATTTATTCTATTCTCCGACTTCTTTTCTACTTCTCTAGTGGAGTTTCTCTTTTCTAAATCTGGTGACATAGTCTCAGTCTTGATAATTTGTAATGTTTCTCTCATTGGGGCATTTGGTGCCAACATTTCTGGTTCTGGTAGGTACGGTGGTGGATTTTTATAAAACACATCATCCAGCACATCATCATCTGATTCATTTGCTCCGTAACCTCTTGATTCTACATTATTCCTTTTTTCCACACATTTTCTTCCTTCATTCTCTCCTACCGCTCTTACAGGAAACATACCCTCAGTCATACTTGCATTCTGCCATCTTTTCATTCGATCATCATGTGTTTCATGTCCATATGACCTGCCAAACAGATATCTGTAACTTCTACCATTTCTTTGCCTTTCTCGCTCATGCATTTCGTCTTCCCACTCCGTCAATGCTTCAAACTGCGTCGGTCTAGGTCTTGGTTCTAAATACATCATCTTCTCCCTTAGATTCCTTAAAACGGCCAAATTAAAGGAACCATGTTCTGGAAATGCCAGGACTCCATCGTCCTTGGTATATTTTACCCAATTATCTAACCAAATACAGGTATGATATCCATATTTCGCAATCATTAAACATGCAGGAGTTTTCAGTGGAGGAAGTAACTGTCCTTCCCTAGTTTTGACCTGTTTATCTTTTTTAAACCACTTCTTAATTTTACCAAACCAGGACTTCTTTTCCCTATCTGGTGGCTGGTAATACATTTTCCTGGTTTCTGTGTATCGCTAGTCTTTTTACAACTGTACCGCTATTCTGTCCACTCACAGCGCGACTTCACGCTAACGCACCAATCAAGAGCGTCTACGCCACTGTCACAGTCCTCTAATCCCAGCGCGACTTACACTAACGCACCAATGGGAAGTGTTTACGTCACCCTGTACTTCTCCAATCCTAGCGCAGCTTTACACTAACGCACCAATCCGGGCGTTTTACACTTCTGACCGACTGTCCAATCCCAGCGCGGTCGTTTTGACGTCAGCAGCCGCTGCGGCAGCTCTGCTCCTGTCTACCCCTCCTTTACAAGTCCGCTCCGTGAACTTTTATTGCAACTTTTACAATTCTATGAGTAACAACACTAAAACATCTCCATTGTCCACTTCACTAACCAAAGAATAGCAATAGACCTTTCTCATGAGAATTCCATCTTTCCCGAGAGCAGCGCTTACCTCTGCCCTACTACGGAATCGTTACTTCCGTTGATAAAGTAGCACATCCCTCTACCTTACCCTTCTAACAAGCATCAACTAATCGCTTCTCTAGAATTAGGACACCTAATTAGAGACCCAATGCTCCTGAGAAATAACACCAGAGTTTCACCATTATTCAGAATGCCTTTTCCATACACACACTGTCATACAGGAAAGAAATGTAGACCATTTTCACAGACTTCTGTCTTTTCCGAGAGCAGCGCTTACCTCTGCCCTACTACAGAATTATGACATTCGTTAACAAAGCAGCGCTTCCCTCTACTTTGTCCTTCTAACAAGCTCAGAGAACACCTGCTACCTTTTCAGTGATAAGCGTTATCGGTATGCCATTTGGTTTCCTGGTACTGAAAGACCAAAATTTCACAGGTAACCTTCGCTATCATACACACTTCTCTCACACGGTGAATATTTCTAATGGCAACACACGACGATGTCACCGAATCAAACCCAGACAATGCGCCGTGCAACTTCAATTGTCACACGTTTCCCCTGTGTACCTACAGGGCAACAACAATTCCGTCTCTTCTGAGAGCAGCGCTTACCTCTGCTCTGCTACGGAACTGTTACAAACTTCCCACTTCCTACATCCCAGAAGACATGCTAACAACATATAACTCAATGTAACTCAACATATAGTGTTAGTACATAAATCAATACCAATCAATAATCAATAAGCTATTTACAAGCAATGATCACTAAACCAAAACAGTAGCTAACCATATCTCTGCTACCAAGAAAACTGTTGCAGCGCGGAATGCAAAATCCCTCCCTTCGTCACAGATCATAGATCACACAGACACACTCAATCAATACGTTCGCTGGTGGGACCCATAACACCAACATTCATCCTCTATTAACCTGTTTCCAAGGAGGTGATTGTTCCATTCGCTGTAATGAAAGGAAGTACCCACTTATTTCTAATGAACAATAGATTTCCCTTCCTTTCTCTTTTTATTAAGGCCTAAACGTCACCTTTTAGTACTTCTCCCATGGATAGGCCATGAATCAGCTAGCTGCTGGTTGAAGTGATAACTAAATCTATAATTTATTTACATAAATACACTTTTCATAATAACGACCCAACACAGTTCTTGTAATAAATCTTAAATCTTTATCTAAATAATTGAAAATCGAATCATTTGTTTAATCAAGCAGTAGACCATCATATTTACCTATTCTGGCTAAAAGTCGCCCTCTAAGTCAAAATCTTGGTCATCAGTTCAAACTGTCAGAGTCTTAGGAAACAGCTGTCCTGCAGTGTCACCGTCCTCTCCGTCAGCATAATGTCAGGAAATCGAAAATCTTCTGAAGGGTCTTGCTTCTAACCTCTCTAATCTATGGTAATTTATAGTAAAATTACATTCCAAAAGTAACAAGTAATATTTTTGAATGTCTCTGATTGGTTGGTGAGATCTGTTCAACCAGTTTCCCATGCGGAAAATGTGTCTTTAGCTATAGTTCATAATTTCTTCGGAAAAGTATCTTTTATTGTTTCTTTCAGGGCAGCTGGCTGGTAGCCCAGAGCGTCCTTGAGTGGCACAGTTGAGTTAGGGTCGCATAGAGGCCACTGCTGCTGATGGTGACGCATGCATTATTTTTGATGCATTAGGCCTTTTAAGAGGTGTCCTGCGGGGATATAACTGTGTCAGATAACCTAATATGTATGGGAGTGTGGCAAAAACAAGACTTTTGGGCAGTAGTCATTTTTACTTCACACTTTAGCAAACCTTATTTCCAGTTTGAAGACGTATTGATCATTATTTACGTCGAAGTATTCAAGTTTTGATCTATTGAGAGAGCAGGATTAGGACCCAACAGTAGATGTTTCAGCCCCCAGGCTAATGTGCTGCATAGCTAAATACATATATGGTCCCAAAGGCGAGACCGATTGCATTGCAAATGCTTGTTTGATTTACTTTGAGTCCTGCAACATCTTTAAAAAACATTAGGAAAGCCAAACAGCTCCCAGAGTGCTATTTGGCGGTTTGTTCATATGGTTTTAAAGATGTTGCACAGCAGCGCAATGCTATGCAGTAAGGCTTAAAGTAAACAAAAATAGCACTTTGATGCGGCCAATGCTGGCCAATCCATAGTGCTTTGTTTTCATTTGCTTTGAACCATGTTGCACAGCAGCCCACGCTGATATACAGCATCTTTAAAAAACATTGACAATGGCAGTAGGTCTTGCATTGGCGAAACCTACTACCTTTGCCAATGCTTGGTGTTCTTGCCAGTCATTTGCAGAATATAGGCTTTAACCTCCTTGATGATCTGTGAACCAGCTAAGAGAACATTTTGGTAGTCATGGCTTAACAAGTCGTAGTAGACAGTACAGTGCAGAATGTCACTCTTGTTTACCATGCTTCTACTACACACAACCGAAATATACATTATCGGGCCTCTTGCCAGGAAGATTGCTTGGGGACATCACAAGATACCCATGTTCCACGTGCACCTTTGCCTGCAATAGGGAGTAACGTTTTCGCAGGTCTAGAAACTTCTTTTTTGCGACACAAAAGGAGAAGAAATCTACAAGATTTAAGATCTGCAAATATTTGAACATAAAAGATGTGGCTGACAAAATGAATTCTTCACCTTTCATCTTAAGCTAGTGACAAATTTGCAGATGTTGCAAAATAAGCCATCCAAAATGTCCATGTGAAATGTAGTGGATATGCAGTGTTCCCATGGATCTTGCAATTCCAAAGGGGCAAATAACTCCTTTTTCTAGCTCATCAGAATGAATAGACCACATGTAATACAGGCCTTAAAGGGTGGTGCTTCTCCTATAATTAAATGCCATATTCTATTGCAATTTGTGAAGCATTCCAGTGTACAATCTGAATTATGTCTTACCTTAATGTATGAGGTGTGGCATTATTCTGACTTTCATAATGGGAACCCATAAGTGGTGACTGGCATATGATGTGCTTTGTGATTTACCTTCTTTCTCTCAGACGCTTCCTAGTGTGACAATTGGTTTAATTACATCTTTTATATGCTCCACTAAAGTGCCCCAAAGGTTCTGTCGAGAATCTCTGTTCATGTAGTTATCACACCTTTTCCACTCCCCTTTCAATTATATGACGATTATTTACAAACATTAATTTTCCCTTTTTCTCGAACTTTCCTGTCAAGTCTTCCTTTTATACCTAACTGGTTTCTTTAAAAATGAAGTAAAGCAACCCTTTGATGTGCACACTTCCAGATTGAATGTTCTAATTCATTTATACCTGAAATCCATTTCCACTTTTTTCTCACATAGAGAAACGTTTCCCTGGATCCCAAGATTTCAGAATCCACCATCAGTGCAAGGCCTGCCCAATATAACAATCTCTCGGCCTCCTTGCCTGCCATGGACCCCCTCAATTCATTAGCCCACTTCTCTTCCTCATTCTTCCTTTGCTAATATTTGTATTTTTTCCCTTTTCAATTATTTTTCTATTTTTTTCTCAACACATACATTTCCTAAATCCCACATAACGTCTCTCTCTCTCTCTCTCTCTCTCTCTCTCCTCTCTCTCTCGCTCTCTCTCCCACCCAATTTTCAATGATTTTGCATTCTATCCTTGCCGCACTCTGTTGAATTTAACGACCTGTAAATGTAAATATGAAAGATTCATTTCTTCATGCAAGATATCACCAAAGCCACCCAGTCATAACGACCTCCTGACCCCGACTGACAGGAAATGAAATGCTCGTGGCATAACATCTAAGGATTACTGAGGTAAGCAAAGGTGCGCAGGAGCGGAGGGAAAAAAAGATGAGGGTGACTAGAAATTGTGAAGGAATATTCGAAGACCCAGCTCTTTCTTTGTTTGTCTTCTGCCTCCCTTGGCTTGCTCCTCCTTTTCTATTTAGCATTCTCATAATTTGCTTATGTTATCTGCTTGTAATTTTGTTTATACAGAACCCTTCTGAAATGATTCATCTGGCATTTCTTCTTTTACACAATGGGGCATATTTACTTATATGGCATGCATGGCAGGGCAGCAAGCAAAGTTGCTGCGCTGCAGTGCATGAAAGGGAGACAGCAGAAATTCATCATATCATCTAATATATGGCGCATTTTTGCTGTCTCCTAGCTCTGGCACTCTATGTGCTGCCTAGCGTCAACGTAGGCACCCTTTCATCATGGTGCAAAGGGGTCTGCGTTACAGGTAGGATTGTTTTTGTGCAAAAAATGGATAACTTCCTTTCTTTTTCTTTGTCCTCATATCACCATGGCGTCTGCAAATCTTGGACCATTTTGGCACCCTCGATCCGTCTCGTGGTCCGTTGCATTCACTCGCCCCGAGCCTCCAAAGCTCTGGTCACATCGAGGAAGAAAAAACCGCCCCCAGGTACCATGATCTGGTGTAAACGTAGGACTATGAGAAGATTTTTCATGTTCCAACACAGCCCTGCATAGTACCATGGTTGGTGACTTGCCCACTTAATAAAGGCCTCCAAAATTTACCCGACAATAGTGGATTACATTTGACATCCATATTGCTAGTCCACTTAGCCACTTGTAACCACCCTGTCGGATGTGGAGGAACAGCGTCTATCCAACGTTTACAGATCTCCCATCTGGCTAAAAGCAATAGGTAGAATACCAGGCCCCTTTGCTTACTAGTCAAGGTGTTATGAGTAGTGTTATCCACCCCTAGGCGTACTAAGGCCACTGTCAAGGCTATAGGTTCCCCTAGGAGACCCCTTATAGTGGTTTCAACATCCTTCCAGTATTCTTTTATCCCTTTGCATGTGAAAAAGATGTGTCTGTCATTGGCTTTTGGATGGTTGCATTTTTTGCATCTGGGAACTGGCTGCAACACAAACTTAGCCACTCTTTGAGGAGTCCAATACAGCCTGTTGATAACAAAGAAATGATGTTGTTTAAAATTTGCAGGCGTTACTATTGAATATAGTAATTTTAAAGAGTCTGTCCAAAGAGGTTGTATATTCTCTTCCTGGAATACATCCAACCAGATCACATAAGGAGCCTCCAGTTTCTTTTCCTCTACCTCCAGGAATTGCCCATACCACTTTGCAACTTCTTTCCTTTTTAGGCTTACTTCCTGGAGGAGGACCTCAAAGTCCCATAGCTGACCTATCTCACCGGGAGACTGTTGAAAACCATGATGTGAGCCGAATGTATTTAAATCTAGACAATCTATTCTCAGTTTTAGCTCTCAGCACCCCTCAAGGTAGCACACCTTCTGCTGATATCAGGTCTCCCCACTTAGATACCCCTGCTTGCTTCATAGGAAAGCTCAATCCATCCTTCAGGAAATCAGGTATCCCTGGAGATTCCCAAATTGGTGCTAATTCTGAGTAATACCCAATGTTTAACATCTTTCTCACTCCACACCAAAGACTTAGGGGCACATGCATCATTCTCAATACTGATTCACAGAATCTGCCCCTTTGCGACCGGTATTTCTGCATTTGGGATGCATCAACCCAAATGCAAATTCACAATTTAAGTAATCGCAAAATGTGCGATTACTTAAATTGCGAATGCATTTAGGAAATCGCAAATTGCGATTCCCTAAATGCAATGCATGATGCAATTTTAAACTGCGATTTCGCAATTAGGGATCGGAAATTGCCATCAATTTAAAGTTGATGGTAATTTGCAAAAACTTTGCAAAATTCACTAACACACATGCCCTTGGGTCATGTGTGTGCGCAACATGTGGTCACATGGCAATTTTAGTGGTGCATCAGGGTGTCCTTTTGGCACCCTTGCGCCCTTGGAATTGCATGCACAATTTGCGAGTACCTATTTGGCACTCGCAAATTGCACATGCAATTCCTATTCATTTCTATGGGCCTTTAGGCCCATGGGAATGAATGGGAAGCTATTCCTTAATTGAGAATCGCAATTTGCAATTCGCAATTAAGGAATATGTACGAATCACAATTGTTTGTGTGATTCCTACATGCATAAGGGATTCCTAAATAGCGATTTCTAAAAAATCACGATTAAGGAATCGCAATTCCTTATGTTGATGTATGTGCCCCTTAATGCTGTTTTTAGAACCTTTAACCTTACTTTTTAGGTCGAGCCTAGAGTCAGCGCACAAGCGCTGCTCTAGGGAAGATCTGGGGTAGTTCAGTATGTGAGAGAAGCCCACCCACTCCCCCGACCATATTTTTCATTGGCTTGTGTCTTTGTCCTTCCCAAATGCTGCCTTCCAATTGGTTTATAGGCTTGTTAGTCCCTCCTTATGACAGCTGTGTCCTCATTTGTATCCTTCCATTGCTACTGGCTCCTTTACTTCGAGTGTTGCACGATATGTGTTATTTAGATTGTGAGCACCTTCTTCTTTAATGAGGTTCTCTTACTCCCCCCTCCCGCACTCCCGTTGTCCTTGCCTTCTCGCCCCTCCCCCGCCCAAACGGCTGTTGCCTGTGCCTTCTCCCCCCTCCCCAGCACTCCCGTTGTCGGTGCCTTCTTGCCCCCCTGCCCCTGCCCAATCGCCCGTCGGCTCGCACTCCCGTTTGCAATGCAATAGGTCTTGGGTAAATGCGAGTCCGATTGCAATGCAAATGCTTGTTTAAACAATTTTTGGGCTCCAAATTTATATAGGAAGACTGCTGGTCCAAACTCGTTGATCATTTCCCCTAGTAGTGCTCCACAAGAGGAAGAGTCGGGCTCTCCTATTAGCATATAGAAGTTTGTTTAATTGAAATGCCATACAATAGAGCTCAAGGTCTGGCAGGGCAAACCCACCCTTCTTAAGGCAACGGTTAGCTTATTCCAGGCGAGCCGTGCTCCACAGGATGCCCAAATAAAGCTAGTTATTTTCCCCTGTATTTTGTTAATTACTTCCTTGCAATTAAATAAGTATGGCAACTTCGGAAGGATAGACATTTTTACTAAGTTGACCCTCCCATAGATGGTTAAAGGTAAGTTCTTCCATCTGAATAATGACCTGTCAACCTCCTTAGCCACCCTCTCCAGATTACGCGATGGAATCTCATCAATTTGGTTAACTATGACAACTCCTAAGTATTTCATCTCTGCACACACTCTGCCTCCCCAATCCTCCAGATTCCAACATATTAACTCTGTCTTGGAGCGATAACTTCCAGTACAAAACCAATCCTAAAAGGCATTTCCCTCATGCAGCACACAAAGAAAGAGGAAGAATTGAGGAAAAAGAAAGATATTTCTCCTCATTATGCCTGGTAGAGGGAGGCGTAGCTTTAGAGAATCTGGGTATATACAAAAAAAACATGAGTGGATTCAGGGGAACATCCATGCTCCACCTAAGGAACACTTCCCTAACTCAAAGTAAAGCAAGCACTGCCTTCCGTTACTTTTTGGGAAATATCCGATTTGTGTGGCTTCGCAAATTTCCATTTCTTATTAAAACGTGCTTCTATGTCAGTGTTTTCCATTGTATTCAAATACTTTTATAATTGCTTATCAATTTCCTACCTCGAACACGACTTAAACAGCTATTAAAAATAAAATCAAAAGCGCTCACTGACAGCACGCCGCGTATGGACCTAGAGTACCCGCTGGAAAGGGGAAGTGACTCAGTGAAATCTCTTGGAGTTTGGATCAATAGGGACCCACAGGTGGTTATTCGGTCCAACTATGGCACAGCAATCACAAAGCTCTAGGTGGAACAAGCTACCGCTGTCCCTTGCGAATAGAATAGCATTGATTAAAATGATTGTGTAGCTAAAATTGTTATACTTATTTTTAAATATTCCCATTCGACTGACACAGCACTTCTTCAACACACTTTGCACATTACTCATCACCCCAAGCTGGGGGGGGGGGGGAGAAAGCAAGAGTTAAGTGGGCACAGCTGAAGTCACCATATGATATGGGTGGATTTACAGCCCCGGATTTTAGGTTGTACTATCTCTGTGCGGAAGCGCACTATGCCTAATACTGGCAGCAAGCCCCAGATTACACCCCTCATGTTGCGGCGGAAGCAGGTGCAATCCACCCCCTGCCACGTTAAGCAATACTTGTCAACAATAGTACAATCTTTGAAAAGGGGTAAATCGACTCAGTGAAATGTACTGTACATGCTTGGAAGGAACTGGGGAGACGAGTGCGGAAATTCAAGCTATATGCCCCGGCCATGCCACTCCTGCACCATGCCGCATTAGCTGTGACGACCGAAGCTGGCTCACTTAAGCATTTACGCGAAGCAGGCCTTTGCACTGTGGGCGATTTGTTTCCAGAGGGGAAATTCATAGGCATTTCTAAACTAAGGGAGGATGGGCATGACACTGCGATGATGACCTTTATTTATGTCAAGCTAAAAGCAGCTGTGAGAGCACTATTCTCTGGGTTTCCAGAGGAGCCACAAGCGTTGGGTGCCTTGCAGTTACTTTATACTACTCAAACTAGAGCTAAACTGGTCGCACACCTCTATCACGGCTCCCAACTAGATGAAGCTAAGGAGGTAGAAGGACCTCTGGAAAAATTGAATGCTATCCTGGAGGATCCCTTAACAGTGGCTGACTGGCAATCATTTTGTGGGCTAACAGGAAAGTTGACTGCTAATGGCAACCTTAGGATTATTCATTTTAAATACTTACATTAGATGTATTGCACACCAGCCCAACTACATAAATATGGTCTGCAAGACTCTGACTGCTGTGCTCGCTGTAATGTGCCCGAAGCAGGCTTTCAGCACCTAGCTTGGGCATGTCCGAAGGTATATGAGTTTTGGGTGCAAGTTACACAGACCCTTACAGATATGGTGGGGGAGCGGATAGAATGCACAATGCCAGTGTGTCTATTGGGGAAAATCTCTCACCTCAAAGCAACGCATCGACGGCCAGTGGCGGTCGCATTGCTGCTGGCGAAGCGCAGACTTTCTATTCATTGGGGAGGAAGGCCTGCACCGAAGCGAAAATGTTGGCTGCAAGACATGGTTTACTGCAGAGATCAGCTTGCATGTCATGCGGAAGGATTACCCAACAGCTCCAAACTACGTGATATCTGGGGCCTATTGACCGCCTACTTGCTGAACTGCAGTGTTGACGGTGCTGTACACGCCATGTTACTGTATCTGGATTTGACTGCCATCTGCAATCTTTCATGCCAAATGTATGAAAATGACTTGATAAGCTGTGTTGATCTACCTAACTATTTTATAAATGTATGCATAAGATGCTGATTTTTTGCTATTACTTTTCAGAAAACTTCAATAAAAATAAAAAATAATAAAAACATCGTTTTATATTGTTGACATAACACTATAATCTGGTTATAAAAACTGCTGCTATTTAAAGCACACATAGACCAACAAGAGACAAACATACCTTGATTCGGAATTGTACAAGTCTCGCAGAACTTGTCCTTTATGAAATAATGCAGACAAAACAATTGAACACATTATTTGTCTTTGCCCATAACTGCTCAATCATTAAATAGAATTCCTACGCCATACTTTCGTGCAAAAGGGTGTCGATTTATTGACGAAGCTATGTGCCTTTGCATTGATGGAAAATGTTATTAATGTGTTGAAAATCTTTTTCAGATTATCTTCCACCCGTGTATAGTCTGCTAATAAAATGCTATGAATTAATTTTGAACAAGGCAAACTCTTCCTAGAAATAAGGCTACGTTTAGATTGTGTGGAGGGAATTGATTTTAACAGCTAAAGATTTGAAGAGTTTACGTACTGAAAATGTATTCGTTCATGATGACTTTTATCAATTGATTCTAATTCTTTACAGATTTCAAAGTATTGTTTTGTTATTTATTGTGAAATTTGTTTAATCTATGCAAAAATCCAATCGTCCTACCTGCAACTGAATTCATGGTCTCACTTCAGTCACTGTTTTTGCTTAAATTATCCTTCATATGCTCTGTTGTACTATTTGTTGGTTTCCCGCCCTACTCTTCACTAGCATGATCCTACTCATACGTTCCCTCCTTTTGTCTTAATCATTATTTATCTTGAAACCCCCCTGAGCCCTCTGAGTTGTGTCTTGCCATCTCCCTCCTTGTTGCTTTGGAGCAATCAATCAACTAATCAGGGAATTGTGAAGCGCGCTACTCACCGTTAGGGTCTCAAGGCGCTTGGGTGCGGGGGGGGGGGGGGGGGTAAAGCTACGGTCAGTTGATGAGCCAGGTCTTGAGGGTCCCCCTGAAGATGTTAAGAGTGGGAAGCGTCTGATGATGATCGGGGGCTCGTTCCAGGTTTTAACCGCAATTTAGGAGAAGGCTTTTCCACCCATTCTTAGTCCAGTCTGCTGGTTACTAATGCGTGGGTGACGGTCTTTCTTAATTCAGGGGGGATCCATTTGAAGGTCTTGCGAAGGATGCAGAGGGTGTTAAAGCAGGTGGAGGCGATGACGTTGATCTGTTGGGTCATGGTGAGGGAGGAATCAAGTATGATGCTGAGGTTCCGGGCGTGGTCTATGGGGGTGGGGGGCTGCCGAGGGCAGTGGGCCACCTGGTTTTGTCCCATGCAAAGGGGGAGGGTCCGAGGATTAGGACATCTGTCTTCTCCGAGTTCAGCTTCAGGCAGCTGCTGCCCATCCAGGATTCCTTCCTGGAAGCTGAGTCTTGTGGTGAGGGGGACCTTGGTGAGGGAGAGGATGAGCTGGGTGTCGTCAGCATAGGATACTTATGCTGAGTCCCTGCTGTCTGATAATGGCGGTGAGGGGGGCCATGTAGATGTTGAAGAGTGTGGGGCTGAGTGATGATCCTTGGGGTACTCCGCAGTTGATCTCAGTGGGTTTGGAGAGGAAGGGCGGAAGTCTGATTCTTTGGGTTTTGCCAGTGAGGGAGATGCGGAGCCAGTCAAGGGCAGTTCCCTGTATGCCGGTGTCTTGGAGTCTTGCAGTGAGAGTGAAATGGAAGACTGTGTCGAAGGCTGCAAAGAGGTCGAGTAGGATCAGGGCCGCGCTGTGGCCTATGTTGAGGAGGGTGTGGATGTCGTCTCTGGCGGTGAGTAGGTCACTCTCAGTGCTCTGGTTGCTGCAGAATCCAGATATGGGGGGGTCAAGACTGGAGTTGTCTTTGATGAATTTCGTTAGTTGGACGTTGGCGATCCTCTCTGTGACTTTGGCCGCAAAAGGGAGGAGAGAGATGGCTCGGTGGTTCTTGAGGTCCGCCGGATCTGCTGAGGGCTTCTTGAGGAGGGGTTTGACTGCTGCACAATTCCAGACCTTGGCGAAAGTGCCGGCTTCGAAGCTGGTGTTGATGGTGCATCGTAGTTCTGGTGCAATGGTGGCAGCTGCTCTGTAGAAGATGTGCACAGGGCAGGGTTCCATGAAGGCTCCTGATTGAATGTCTTTCATGGTCGATGCAGTGTCTTCGGTGCTAGCTGAGGTCCAGGAGGTCTGGTTGCCGTTGCTGGGGGAAGAGTGGATTCGGTGTTCGGAGTCTGTTCATTGAAGTTGTTGTAGAGGGATCTTATTTTCAGGTGGAAGTAGGTGCGAGTATTTTGCAAAGGTCCTGGGAGGGTGTGATGTCAGTGACTTCGCAGAGGGGGGGGGGTTTGGTGAATTCCTGATTGATGTTGAAGAGTTGCTTGGCATTGCTGGCGTTGGCATGGATTTTGTTTCAGATGAAGGTTCTTTTGGTGGATCTGATGAGTGGGTGGTATTCCGTCATGGCGTTCTTGTATGTGGTGCAGTCTTCTGGAGTTTTGTTGTTTCTCCAAATCTTCTCAAGATGCCTGCAGGTGTGGCTGGCTTCTTTGAGGTCAGCAGTGAACCAGGTGGCCTTCCTGGGGTGCAGTCTGTCTGGGTTGCTCAGGGGGGCGAACTTCTCTGAGCAGTTGGGGATCCATCTGTGAAGCTCCTTGGCTGCGGAGTTAGCGTCAGTAGAGGTGGTGGGGGCATCACGATTGAGGGTGGATTTCAGGTGCTCCTCTGTGACCTTGCTCCAATTCCTTCGTGGAGGGCGCAATGCAGGATTAGGGGCGGTGTGTTTGTCGACGTGGAAGTGTACGCAGTGGTGGTCCGTCCAGGGAGGATAAGATCAACAAGTTCTTTTTTCTCTTTCCACTGAACGAATCCTCTATGGTTTAAGCAGTTTTAAGTTGTACTCAATATAGCAACAAAAAAGTACTGTTTTATGATAATATGTACGACCTTACCAGTAATGCTCTAGAAAAGAAGTTTAAGTAAATTAAAGGACTTTCTATGGGTAAGTTGATCTCGGTTGTGTTCTGCCCCTTAATAATCCATATTCATTTATAATGATGAGCAAAATAAATCATTTTCAATATTAGTATTTTACTGGTAGGTATGTTACGTATGGTGCCTTTGCTTTTTTTGCATTTTTGTTCATGTTATACTGGTGAATATTAATGAAAGTTATATGTTTCCAATGCATTTCGACACCAACCCAGCAAATCTAATGATAATCTCTGCTTTCTCCTGCTTACAATATGCTTGGTTGTGTCTGGCAAACTCATCTGAGATTTTTCTAGCAGGTATTTCTAGCTCGTTCTGAAGCAGCCATATGTTCAATTAAATATGCAGTTTTGCCAGTGCTCAATTTGGAAAATAATAAGGACCAGGGCCCTGACCAGGTTGCCACTGCAGCTTGCACCACCCATTGACTTGTCATTGGTACCAAAACAATTACTAACCATCTCTCTCACCTGCAAGTGCGATGGTACAAGGGGATTGTGCCACCAGACTGTCACTTTTTTTGAGGTTTCAGTGGCGCAATGCCCTGCACCATATTTACAAAGCAGCATTAAGCCATTTTGCATGGCTTAACGCCGCTTTGTAAATATGGTACCCTTTCATGCAGGTATCTGCGTGAAAGGCGCGTGTAGTGGGTGTTGTGCTGGGCTTTCCACCACAACACCAATTGCTTTTTGATGCTTTCTTTTTTACGCAAAAGCAAGCGTTAGATTGGCACAACAGGGAGAAATACTTTTATTTCTCCTTGAATTTGTTTTTTCTATGAGTGTTGGATTCTGCAGTATACACAGAAAGAGCAAATCACCATTAATGGAAGGTGTTCCTTCGTGCACAAAAACAATCATTAAATAATGGTGATTTGATACTTCTATGTGTGCTGTAGAATGCAGCACACATAGAAGTAGCACATTACCACTATTGACTGTTTATGTGCAGGAAGGGGTGCACTGTATTCTAGTAAATACAGCACACCCCTGATTTTCTTTTAAATGATACAGGGCTGCAAACTTTGCCACAGTGCGGCGCAATTTCCTTGTACATATGCCTCACTGTTTGGACAGCTGACATTTAATTTGCAGAGGTTGAGAAGAGCCACAACGATACTTTTGTGCATAACTCTTTCAAAATGTATTCCATTGTGCTTCATTCTCCTTGAGAAGGAAAGACCTTTTGAGAAAAGATGGCGATTGCTTAGTTTCACTGCCTGTCCACGCTACCCCGTTCTCTGTCAAGGATCTGCAGTCTTACGATTAGCTGCAGCTGCATGTCGCGGGCCTCGTGGGGCTGCCGCTCAGAGTTAGTCTGCTGCTCTTGAGACTGGCTGCTGCTCGGCGTCTGACCCGTAGTGTCGGAGACCAACGCTGGGATGGGGAGGTGGCCGAGCGGGAGCGGATGAACTGGCGTGAGGTCGTGGGTCCCGCAGGTCAGCCGCACAGAGTTGGTCAACCGCTGTGAAGACTGGCTGCCGCTCAGCGTCTGGACCGCGGTATCAATGGCCGGCACTAGGATTGTGAAGTGGCTGAATGGGAACGGAGGAGCCAGTGCGAGGTCAACCATGACGGGGCATGAAGGAAAGACAACAAAACCGAGGACTGCTGGATCAATCACAACAGGCGAGGCAAGCTCCAGAGCAGCTCCCGAGGCAAACAAGGATCTCAAGCCTCGAGAGTGCCATAGCAGAGCCAAACGGGAGCCTGGAGGGTCAAAAAAGCAACTATCAAAGACTCTTCCAAGTAATGGCTTGCAGGAGGGTGTGTCCATGCAACCTACTATTGCTTCTTGGCTTGCCCCCCATGGCAGGAATGAAAAAGAAGATTGTTGAGCCCCCTACTGATTTAGGTCAAAATGCCCTTATACAAGGGGAGGGTATCTCAACACACGAAACCCCCAAAATGGTAATTAAAGGACAAGGTGGGCAGAATGATATTGCAGACAATGGGCAATGGAAATTACTCCCTAGCAACAACTTCAGCGCAACTCCGAGTCAGAATCAGGAGGCTGCCATAAACCCAGTTGCATCAGGCACAGATCAAGGGTAGGAGAGGAGACCGCCTTAAGAGCAGGTAAACCCAAAGAAATCACACCACAGGGACCAGGGAAATTGAGCTATAAGTAGATGGGAATTCCATCCTCTGAGTGACTGGGAGGTGGGCAAAGAAGTTTTTCTCTTTAACAGACAGATCGGACTATTCTAAACAAGAGAGCTCATCTTCCAAAAGTGAAGCTGCCTTGGATTCGGGCAGCAGCACCTCTTTGGATGACTCGCAAAAGACCCAAAGAAAGAAGACCTCAAGGAAGAAATCTAAGGAGAAAAAAAACCAGGGCGCAATAGGGAGTAGCAAACAACAGCTGAAATGGGACTATTTCAATGCTCATTTATCATTCCATGATCCTGGACTAAGTGATAAGGATAATGCCAAAACAGGAATAGTAGGAGGAAGGACAAGAACCATCAGTTACTACTATTTTCTTACCCCTTAAATAAATGTAGGAAGAAAATCGAAGGGAAAGCCGACGGACAAAGATTGCCTCTTAGAAACTGCATTGGGGGGTTGTGAAAATTGAATAAAGTCTGCGGAGAATTTGTGGATTGTCTAACCACAGTAGAAGGCCAAATAGAGTCCCTGGAGACAGAAGTAGAAACTTTGAAAGCACAAAATTCATCACAGGGCGTGGTTTAGGCAGATGTCATACTCAGAATGGAGGACTAGGAAAACCGCCAGGGGTCGAATAATTTGCGTCTTCTGGGAATTCCAGAAGGGGTGGAGGGTGGAAATCCTAGAGAGTATGTGGTTAATCTGCTTAAAGTAGCTTTCCCAGACCAAGACATATGGGACTAGAACTCAGAGGTCCAGCATGCTCATCATTTCCCATTATGGTGTAAGATGCACCCACAGGGAGAAACTAAAAGACCCAGGGCAATGCTAGACCATTTTGGCAATTTCCTGCTGAGGCAACTCATCTATGACAAGCCATGCCCGAATGCTAAAAAGTAATTTGAAGGGGTATCATTCTTCGCTAAACCAGACTTCGCACATGCCACTGTGGTGTGAAGATGGCGTCTTCAGCAGTTAGTTACCACCTTTCAAAAAATTGGGTCAGAAGCCTATCTTCTAAATCCAGCTAGGCTAAAGGTCATTTTCAGAGGACATATTCACAGCTTCACTTCTGAGATACAAGCTCAGGAATATCTCTCAGAGCTGAGTCAGGGGAACAGTAATAGTAAAGTTGATTGACTGTCAAGGGATAATCCTTAAATGTGTTACTTGGAAGAGGCATTGAGAAGGGCAAAAGGGGAGGAGGAAGATTTTTTATTACATGGAGAGAGAGGTAGCGGGGCAGTGAGCTGAGGACACATCGCTCAGGCCATGTCTTATTGGCTATTTGTGGGGATTTGGGGGGTAGGGGTGGGTGGGACGATGAAGGGACCAAACAATCTGATTGTACTTGTTTTTTGTTTTGGGAGATAGGGTATTCTTGACAGCTAAAGGAGTATGCATGAAACATGCAGTTTATGGCTCGAGGAAGGTATAATAAAATATAGCGCCACAGAAGGTGGGAAACTTCGAATAGCCACCGTTAATATTTGTGGGTTGAACAATGCCAGAAAAAGGCAGAGGGTGTATTTATGGCTGCAAGCACTGCAAGCAGACGTTGTCTGCTTGCAAGAAACCCACTTAGAAGAGTCAAGGATGAGCCTGCTCAAAAACTTGGGCTATAGATTGGTAGGGGGGACACCCCAAGGATCACGCACAGGGGTTGTTGCTATCATAGCCCGATATAATAAATTGCAATTTCTCCAGATGTGTTTGGATCCTATGGGAAGATGGGTGCTCGTCAAGCATAGCTTGGCTGGAAGTGACACTTTTACACTTTGTTCAGTATATGGGGCTATGGTGGACGATCCATGGGTTATTAATTGGCTGACAAATGAGCTAGCACACTGGCCACTACCCATCATTCTCTGTGGAGATCTTAATGTTAACCTCCATAATAATTTGGAGTCCAACCCAAAGTATGTAGGGAGGAAACCTAGAGTGTTTCAAGCGTTATCAAATG
Organism: Triturus cristatus; assembly: GCF_964204655.1. Lineage (NCBI taxonomy): Eukaryota > Metazoa > Chordata > Amphibia > Caudata > Salamandridae > Triturus > Triturus cristatus. Next base: position 1,115,494,765 of record NC_140581.1, on the reverse strand, counting down.
TATGTAACACGCATGGCTTGATAGATGTTTGGGCAACATTGAGGCCACTAGAGGATGGTTTCACATTCTTTTCTTTCCCCATCTCAAATATGCAAGGCTGGACTAGTTTTTTGTTTCATTTTTGATTCAACAAAAGTGCCAAATAAATAGATATCCCAGATTTTTATCTGACCGCAACCCACTTGTCTTAGAAAATTCAGGGATGGGAGTGAGACAGAAAACCTCAACCTGATGGAAATTATAGGAAGCACATAAGGGAGTGGATACCGAGATTCTTGAAGGTGAACATAGGAACAGCTTCCCCAGCCAGCGCCTGGGACTCCCTGAAAGCTTGCATCGGGGATGAAACTATTCAATTTACCTTAAATAAAGGGAAAACTGAAAAACGGAAGATGCAAGATCTCCACTAAAGACTTGCACATGGGGAAAAAAAAACTGGTAGTGGCTGTACAGTTAGTGGATGGGGTAGATGAGGCTCAAACCGAGGAAGCATAACTAAGGTGGCAGTTATGAAATCCTTATGAAGAAATCTATGGCTAGAGCCATTACCCATCAGGAAAAGATATATGAGAATGGCAAGAAAATAGGTCACCAATTGGCGGTACGAACTCGGCAGGAATATACCCGTTGGGAGATCACGAATATCAGGACCCTGAATTGGGTATAGTTACGGACTCTAATGAGATCCAAGAGACCTTTCAGAAATACTATCAGAAACGGTACACTGAGGAATCTGAGGGGCATCTGTGATGCAAAAGCTTACTCAAAAGTGTTAGCCTCTTGATTGTCCCGAGTGATCAACAAAATGGTAGTAAATTATCAGCATGGATTTATCCCTGGGATGGGCACCGTCGACCACATTAGAAGAATTATATCTTTATTTGATGCAAGATGATTGTCAGGAGATCCTATGACAGTAATTTTGCTTGATGCAAAAAAAGCATTTGATAGGGCCTCTGGCACTTTCTGTGGATCATAATGCAGAGGAAGGGGATAGGCCCAAATTTAATCAGGGCAGTTAGAGCTTTATATATAAATCCGGTAGCCAGATTAAGCATCAAGGGGGAATTATCTAGACAGCTGAGTATTACAAGGGGAACGCGGCAAGGATGCCCCTGTTCCCCATTACTTTTTGCATTGTATAAAGACCCCTTTTTAAAAAAAACTGGAGGCTAACTTAAGTATACCTCCCGTAATAGTGCAAGGGTATAGAACCACAGTCTTGCCATATGTCGATGATATGGCAATGGTTACTCCTAACCCCAAGCTTGCTATAAAAGCTGTAGAAGAAGAAGCTGTGATTTTTGGGGGATTTTCAGGGTATTCCTTGAATAGAGGAAAAATGCAGATAGTTATTAATGAGCACGTCAAAATGATTGATTGCAGAATAGTGGAAAATGCAAGTTATTTAGGGGTTATAGTCAGGGCTGACCTGGATGCTATTGTAGATGCAAATCTAACACCAGTGGTGGAAAAAACCAACCGTACCTTGAAGAAGCTGGATAACTTGCATCTAACGTTGGTGGGTAGGTGACATTTAATAAAAATTGTGTATTTTCCTACATTTCTACACTTTTTGAAAGCCATTCCCCTTTTATTTTCTATTCATTGGTTTAAAAAATTTGAAAGTATATTCTCACAATTTATTGGGGCTTACTCGAAACCCAGGAGGTTGGTCAAACTACTGACACTACCCAAAGAGCGTGGAGGGCTGGCATTTCCCAATCTGAGGCTATATTATTGGGCCACTGCTCTAGTGCATCATATGGTGCTTCTGAGAGAATTTCTCAGTGATGATCCACCGATGTATCCTTTTCCTTTTGACTCGATAATCGGGGTTGATGCCTGGGGATGTTTATATCGACAGCTAGAGTTATGGTACTATAAAAGGGTCAGATTTAAGACTCTCATGAATGCCTATAAAGTATGGGTTCCTATTTGCCGCCTATTGGGATTAGGAAGGCTCAATTTATATACTCTACTTCAGGGTAATGAAAATCTACCAGAGATATTTTCTGACTCATGCATGACTAAATGGTGGAGGTCTGGGATCAATAAAATAGGGTGCTTTTATTCAGGCTCAAGCTTTGTCTTGTATGATGAACTTAAGACCAAGTTTAATCTTACCCACAGAGGTTTTTTTAAATTTCTTCAGATAAGGATTTTTTTACAGAAGAAGGGGGTGGGTCAGGGAAAATGGTTAAAAACTAATTAGTGGAGAAATTAGCAAATGGGGCTCCCCTTGTTTTGGGACTACATATTGTTCCTTAAATTGTTTAATGAAGGATGATATGGAGAAATATTCTGAAAAATGGCAAGTCAACCTTGATATCACTGATAGTGCGTTTCATCAAGCCTTTTTAACGGCAAAGACCTCACTGATGTCAGCTAAACTACAGGTTCAGTTTTAAAAAACGTTTTTTTCTTATACAATACACCATATCGAATCTCAAAGTGGGGAGAAGGGAAAGGGACGCGGTGCACACGCTGCTCCCTTTAGAAGGCCGATTTAGCCCACATGTTTGCAACATGTGCTTCTCTCTCAACGGTCATTAACCAAATGGGGGAGTTTTTTTTAGAAATAACTTGTATTTGAAAATAGTTATGACCCCATCCCTAATTTTATTGGGTTTACAAGAGAGTGGTAGTACCGATGAGGGAAGAGAGCTATTAAGTATTTTAATGGCTATATTTAGGCTATGTGTCTCCTCGGCCTGGCTGGATCCAGATCCCCCCGCTTTTCAGCAGTGGTTGGCACGACTGTTGTTTATCTACAATCTTGAAAAATCTATTTATGACCAGAAAGGTTTTAGGGCATGGAAAAAAAGAGATAAAAATATGGGAGCACTTGTCCAGTTGGGTGAGCAAAAGAAGGAATGAATTGCACATGCACTTTTATAGGAATGATTGAATAGAATAATTGGTTTTACCTGCTAATTGAATTACTATTTTAGGAAAAGACTAGGTATTCATCTCTCTTTTGGGCTTTGTATTTAACTTGGTCATATATTTGATTTTCAATGGATCCCAGTTCTTTCTAGTTTTGTTTGTAATTTCACTGTGTGGGGATGGGTGTTTACAATCCTGAAAAATTCTATTCGTGTCCGGACAGATTTTAGGGCATGGAAAAAAGAAAAAGGGCCTAAAAATATGGGAGTGTATGTCCAATTGGAGAGAGTAAAAGAAGGGATGAATTGCATATGCACTTTATAGGAATGATTGAATAGAATAATAGTTTTTACCAGCAAATCAAATTATTTTAGGAAAAGTCTATGTATTTATTCCGCTTTTGAGCATTTGTATTTAACTTGACCATAGATTTGATTGCCAATGGATCCCAGTTCCTTCTATTTTTGTTTGGAATTTCACTGTGTGGGGGTGGGAGGAGGCTGGGTTAGGGGGGAAAAATTTGTATTTAAACATTTTCTCATTATTTTTTATTTTTTTTTAAAGAGAAGGAAAGGCCTTTAGAAATTCATACTTGTTGATGCCGGAACTCTCTTCCTGACTCAATTACAGTACAGTGAATTTCCTCTCCTTTGGGAACTATGAGCCACCAGTGGCAGCTACGCGTCACCCTCCTACCAGCCTCCAATCTTGTAAAATAAAACAATATTAAAATAAGTTTATTACCATTTTATTTTTCAGGTTCTAAGGGCAGGTGAGACTTCAGGGCAGGGCCATCACAAGGGCAGTGACAGAGAGAGTTGTAGGCACTGCTATCAGTGCGCATGCCAGTTTGACCGGCCATCTCAGGACGCCCAAACCGACATGCACACTGAGCTGGCTCCAACCCGACTGCATTGCAGGGTGGGAGACAGCAAAGCACAGGTTTTCAGTGTCTCATTGAGTGCAAATTCACAGCGCTTAGGCCAATCCTGATGCTGCTTTCAAGCATGAGAGCAGCATCAGGATTGGCCGCAGGGGACACTGGGAGCCTGTGTGCTGCGGCAACGACATGGTGCTGAAAAGCGCCAGGCGACAGGTAAGCTCTTTCTTAAAAATGTTGTCTTTGTTGTCCAGTTCTTTCCCCACCACCCCGTCATCTTCCCCCTCCATCCACCACTCTACTCGCAGACCAGCTGCTACTGTGGGTCACATGTACATAGTATTTTTCTGGTTGCAAATGGCCCCAGTCACAGAATCAGGCCATTAGTGACCGGAAAAATGCATTTGACTATATACCAAATCCATTTAGCAATTAATTAGCCTATTACCGAATCACAAAATATGTCAGCGATTCAGTATTAGGAAGGGGAGTGTTAAGGGGGGTCCCTTCCTAATAGCAGTTCACAGTGCTATGCACAAATGTTTTCCAAATAAAATGCAGTTGCAAAATATTTGCACTTTACCACCTACTTAGGTAACACATTTTACCGCCTACTTTGGTAACTTAGGTAACCCATGCGCTAATGGGAAGGGGTCCCAATGGGACCCTCTCCCATTTGTGAATGCATGCAAAAACGTTTTTAGTCATTAGTCGCACAGAACACTGACTACTCTTAAAAAATGTAACAGAAACATTTAATTTTTCGTTTTGAAACGCATCCCTTTTTCCTTTAATGAAAACGGGATGCATTTTAAATTTTTTTGCTTTATTTAAAAGCAGACACAGACATGGCGTCATGGGCGTGATCACACAGTCGTTCTTGAATTGTTGTTATGCTATGATGTCATAAACGGTTATAATGGTCGGACGAGTAAACATAAACTGAGGACTAGTGTGGTAGTAATTCCGTGCAGGTAAAAAGCAATAATAACCTAGAATGCGCCAGAGAAAATACTGATTGTACTTACTATTTAAAATCATGTACGCATTGACAGCCATCAATCGCAAATACTGATTTTACTAACTATTTAAAGTCAAGTGCACATTCACTGCCATCTATAATTAATAAAGTGCAAACAAAAATCATGGAGCATGTGCACACATGTATTTTAACTGTCTACCATATTTAATGTGCACAACAGAGATCATGGAGCATGTGCACACGTGTTTTGAACGTGCGTTCATTGGAATGAGGCACGTGTTTAAACCGCTTCCACAGCTGGCTACTTAAGGCATGTGGCAGCATTGTTCATTGCTTTCCCTCGTGTCTTCTGCTCCTACTTACCTGGTTCCTCATCGTTCTGGCTCCTTCTGCAAGGTACGACTCTTCTCGGCTTCCTCTGCAAAGATGAGCGGATCTGTGCGGCGACTCTGAACTACGTCCTGCCCTTCGGTCTAGCTGGGCGTTGCCTAGTAACAGCAAGAAGACCGACAACAAGTTATTTTACTTTTGCTTCCTGTTTCACAAGTATAATTTAACTCTCATGCTTGAATTTTAAAAATATACAATTGAGAACAGCTTTTGCAAAGAGACACAATGAAAAGGATTTATTTTTTATTTTTGTTTAATCCTGTAATTCAAGTTAAAATTCAAGTCGTCGTGATCTTTTCTTTCTGTATTCTTTATTTACGGTTGGATAGACCAGTGGAACATTATTTTCGTTCTATATGATCCTCGGATCCACCCCTTCTTCGTCGGACAACACCTAGTGGGTCCCCGCCCTCGGCAACCCTCCCACACCCACGCCTGCAACCTCTGCATCATACTCGACTCCTCCCTCACCATGAGCCAACAGATCAACGCAGTATCCTTCACGTGCTTCAACTCCCTCCACATACTCCACAAGACCTTCAATGGACCCCCCGAATCCAGAAAGACAGTCACCCATGCACTCATAACCAACAGACTGGACTACGGGAATACCCTCTATGCCAGAATCAACAAATCCCTACTCCACAAACTCCAGACCATCCAGAAGGCCGCAGCCAGACTCGTCCTCAGCATCCCTTGACAAGACCATATCACTCAGCACCTCCACTGGATCCTTGTAAAAAAAAGAGTGACTTTCAAGCTGCTCACACATGCCTATAAGCCCAGCCACAACACCGCACCCCCATATCTCAACAAAAGTATCTCCTTCTACGCCCCCAAGAGTAACATCTGCTCCGCCGTCCTTGCTTTAGGCAAAATCCCCTGCATCCGCAGAGCCAAAATGGGAGGGAGATCCTTCCCCTACATTGCAACCAAGACCTGGAACGAACTCCCCTTCAGCATCAGCCGAACCCCCACACTGTAAGCATTCAGGAAGAGCCTCAAGACCTGGCTCTTAGGATGAGCCGGAGCTGCCCAAAATTACCTTCCTCCCCCCAGCACCTTGAGACCCTCACAGGTGAGTAGTGCGCTTCACAAATCCCTGATTGATTGATTATCCTAAACCAATTGGGAGACAATGACCCCTGACCTTGTAATATTTGTCTATATGTTACAAGGCAGCCTAAGCTGCACGTTACTAATTTTTGTTTATTCCATAGTAGCACCTACAATATCCTAATAAATAACCTTGTTCTTTCTAAGACTTGTGCTGAGTTCAGAAATAGCCATTATGCTCAGGTTACTTAAAGCATAATCTACAAAGAAAATCCCTGGTAACTATTATTGTTTTGGGGGGCGCTAGAGGGCGCACGGCGAGATGGCCGCCTGTTAAGACGGCTCCGCCTGGTCAAGCCGAAAATGCGGTAGTACAAGCGTAATGCGGACTCGGAACGGCCCGCAAATGGAAGCAACGGTCATCGGAAACGTGGGGCTCTGATCGGACCGTGTGATACAGCGGACACACGGCTGCAGCGACCCGTAAGCGAACTTACTCTCCGACCCGGAGAAGAGAAACGGCGCGTACAAGATGGCGGCGCCCAGGGACCAACGGTAAACGCTGGAGCGAAGGCGGAGGCGGGCTACCTCGGTGGCGCAGAGAGGCAAACGGAACACTGCGTGGCCCCCCCCCGGAACTTGTTATCGCTGTGCACGGCACCTAAAGGTGAGGTGGGGGACCCACGCCGACGAGTGACCGCCTCGCCTGGGGCGGCGCTGCATGTGGCGAAGTAGGTGAGCGCGGTCGGGGGAACGGCGAGCGACTGCCAGCGGCATGAAACGGAGGAGTGTTGGACATTGCGGTGGGGGCTGCTGAGACATGTTCGTTGAGTGAAGGCGCCTGAGACACCTGCAGTGCCACGGCGGGGCAATAGAAGACCGCAATTGCTCCCTCACGTTGGGGGGCTGGCGAGGGGAACCCGGCCTGACGGCTAACGGTGGAAGTGTGCTGAATCTGACGCCATCGGTTCGCCGTGGCAGTGTCCCCGATGTGGTTCTGCTCGATCGTGCAGTCTCGGAGGACGAGCCGTGGCGCTGTGAGGGCTGCAGCTCAATAACGCACTGCGGATGGTCTGGCTGTCGGTGTCCTGTCCCAATGCTGCGACCGTGACGGCGATGGAGGGATGAGCAGTGTGCAACAACGTGTGGTGCTTGACGACCTAGGTGCCAGCCTCACTGCGGGCCCAGACGCAAACAAAATAGGACATGGAGTAAAAGCCCCGGCAATAGTGAATTACTAACCTAGTGGCAGTGCCCGCAGGACCAGGCTGTGATCCTTACCGTTGGCGTGGCGCCGCCCGGCGCAAACGATTGCAGTGCCGGATTGGCATCAGCGGGAAGGCGACATGGGAAAGCCGGACAGGGGACAGGCCAAGCTCCAATTTGAGGCAAAAAAAGCGTCCAAGGAGGCGACGACGACGCAGGCCACCGCACCGGACACTGACCCGAGGTTGTCGGAGGGCATGGAGGGGGTACTGCAAGCCATACAACGAAGCCTACAAGACATAAACGGCAAGCTAGACACGATCACTCTACGTGTGGACAACATGGCGGCTAAACTGGACAAACATGGGGAACGGCTGGTGGAGGCGGAAACTCGTATCTCGGCGGTGGAAGATGAATCCCATGGCACGACCAAGAAATGTGCAGAGATGGAGCGGCTACTGGACGTTATTAGAGCCAAGTCGGAAGATTTAGAAGCGAGGTCCCGACGTAATAACGTTCGAATCGCGGGGATTCCTGAGTCAACAAACACAGGCCGCATGGAAACATATATTGAGGAACTACTACGTGATGTATTTGGCGTGGAGAATCTATCCACAATGTTCGTGGTAGAACGTGCCCACAGATCTCTGGCCCCGCGACCGAAGCCAGGAGCCATGCCACGTATTATACTGGTCCGTGTTCTCAACTATAGAGACCGAGATACTATATTGAGGATGGCACGGGAAAAAAAGCAGATCAACTACAAAGGTAATCAACTGGAATTTTACCCGGATTTCACGATGGCAGTGCAGCAGGCGAGGAAAGAATTCGGAGCGGTAAAAGAGAGGTTGCGAAATCTTAAAATCGAGTACGCAATGTTGTATCCCGCGTGCCTAAAAGTGAACTATGAAGGCCGCGTCACCATCTTACAGTCACCAAAAGCAGCTCAGGACTTCCTCAAGCAATTGCGAGCCAGGCGCAAAGAACAACAGCGTACAGTGCAAGAGAGTGACCAGGACTAATTGACCACCGTGGGTATGTTGAAACTTGATAATGAAGCATCATACACTGGTAAGAACTACCTATATATACTCCTCTGGGATATTATAGACTGGACCTGGCGAGCCCCAAACTAATGAACGGCTTGAAGTGCAGTAGGACACTGGTGGACATGGGCTGCGGGGCGGGAAATCAGACCGCCATTGTAGCTATTAAACTCTGGGTTGGTGGAAAAGAGATCAGTAAACGTGATGTATTGTGGGTACACTGGGCGCAAAGAGTCTCAGGGAGTGCTCATGCATGCACGGCAGTGAACATGGAATTGCGGGCTGGGATAGGTCTGCGAAATATCCGTATGCTTGATCACATCCATTTTGGTGGATGACGATGTGTGCTCTAGGTGGATCCCCTGCATGGGAGCTCCCCAAACAAAGTTTGAGTTATGTGTTCAACTGATGAGGGGATATGGCTTTGGCATGGTTGGGGTGCTGAAGTGGGAGGTGGGGGGGTACAAGGGGGTTGGGGTTTGTTGGTTCACAGACTGGGGCGCTTGAGACACGTTGCTGAATCCACTGTGACTTTTTGGACATATGTGATTATGTGGCTGTGGGGGTTTTGGTACATGGTTGCAAGTTCTCAACTGTTACATCTTACAGAGTTCATAGATGCATCTACACAACTATGACAGCACGACATAAGCTACTGCATTTACTAACATGGAATGTCAGGGGTCTCAATAATCCCAAAAATTTAGACAAGTCTTTGCATACTTAGATAGACATGCGATAGACGTTGCACTACTACAGGAAACGCACATAGCACCCACAACTAAGTCAAAGCTGGGGAGCCGGTGGGCGGAGGCCACGCACGGATCATCATATTCATCATACGCCAGGGGTGTGATTATATTGGTAAAGAAGGGGGTACAGTTCGATATTGACACCACGCTCACTGATGACACGGGGAGGTCGGTCCTCATCACGGGCAGAGTGCGGGGGCAACGAATAGCCATACTCAACACATACGGTCCCAATGTGGACGACCCCGAGTTCTACCACAAGATCTGGCGCACACTAAGTGAACTGCCAGACATGCCAGTGATATGGGGAGGAGACTTCAACCTTGCGCTGAATGACACACTAGATAGGTCGGGCACTGCACAGGAGCCACATAGAAAGGCGGTAAGCAAAGTAACGGAACTCATGATCGACAGGCGACTGTTAGATATTTGGCGGGTCCGGAACCCGGCCGGCAAAGAGGCGACACATGTTTCGGCTGCTCATGGCAGTTGGTCACGCATAGACTATTGGCTAGGATCGGAGGAGATAATACACTGGGTGGATACCGTTAAACACCTCCCCAGGACGCTATCGGACCACAGTCCGGTCCTGCTGGCGCTGGTGATCCCGCATTATGCACCGCCACCGTATAGCTGGAGATTCAACGCCAGGGCACTGTTGGATCCGAACTATAAGGAAACGTTAACTCAGGCTATAGAGGAATATTTTGCTATTAATGGCCCCACAACGAAGGACAGGGGCCTATTATGGGAGGCATTTAAGGTGACTGTTCGGGCGTTTGCATTGGTACAACTGCGGGCATTCTAAGGGATATCAGACGACAGCTTACTATACGAGAAGATAAGCTCAGCGACTTAGAACGTGAATATGAAAGCACACACGATTTGCACTTGCTCGGTGAAATTCGTGTTCTCCTCACGGAATACCAGACATATGCAGACGATGAATTAAAATATATTGGCAGGCTACAGGAAGCGCGACGCTATGGGGAGAGTGGCCGACCGAGCAACGATCTGGCAGCAAAAATCTGTTCCGGCAGGTAGTCAGGGCAGTAAGAGATGGCGGGGGCGAACTGCGGTCGGACATGCCAGGCATAATGGCGGAATTCAAGAAAACGTATGAAGCTCTCTATGCATCACAATCTAAGGCAACGTCGGAAGAGATAATGGAGTATCTGGCGGATGTTGCGATTGCGTGGCTGTCAGACGCACAGAGGGAATACTTATCTGCGCCTATAACTGAGGAGGAGGTGACGGAGGTCATCAAATCTCTCCCTAACGGCAAAGCGCCGGGCCCAGATGGGTTTACAGGCGAGTTCTACAAAACATTCGTAGAACAATTGGTGCCACACTTGGTGGACATGTACGGTGAGGCTCATGAACGACAGCGGCTGCCGCCGTCCCTCCGAGAAGCCATGATTATAACTCTCTTAAAACTGGATAAAGACCCCGAATGCTGTGACTCGTATAGGCCATTGTCCTTAATAAATGTCGATAATAAAATACTAGCTAAGCTCATAGCCATGAGGTTACAACCACTTATGACTAAATTGGTGTTGCCGGACCAGTCGGGATTCATTCCGACTAGGTCCACGGTTCATAACACCAGGACGCTATTTGCATTGTCGCACTATTTGCTTCCTAATACCAAGGCGGCGGCAGTGCTCCTTGATGCGGCGAAGGCCTTCGATTCCATCGAATGGCCTTACCTGCAAACGATTCTGCAATGCATGGGCTTCCCACAGCTTTTCCTCCAGGGGATACAGTTGCTGTACACGGCACCCACCGCCTGTATTAAGGTCAATAACTACATCTCTGACCCCATACGCATAGCGCGGGGCACGAGTCAGGGCTGCCCGCTGTCGCCCCTGCTTTTTGCGTTGGTGTTGGAGCCCTTGGCATGTCAAATTCGGCAAAAACACCACTACTCGGCGCTGCAGTTTCCACAGCGGCCGCTACACATCTCGTTATATGCGGACGACATGGTACTCTATGTCCGTGACCCTGAGCTCAACCTGAACCCCTTGCTGAGGGAATATATCCGATTCGGACGACATTCAGGCCTAAAAATAAACTGGTCTAAATCCCTAATAGTACCGCAAACGGACACCACAAATCCGTGCGACTTGGACTACCCACTGGAGTGGCAGTCGGACCCGGTGAGATACTTGGGTGTCTGGTACCATCGGGATCCGGAAGTGGTGATTCGTACGAACTACGGTAGAACAATTGCGGCATTAGAAGAAAAAGTAGAGCGATGGATTCAGTTGCCATTGTCCCTTGCGGACCGCTTAGCTGTGGTAAAGATGGTCATACTGCCGAAGTTGTTGTATTTATTTAATAATATTCCGATTCAACCCCCGCTCGAGGTGTTCCGTAGGATATCCACCCTAGTTCTTCGCCTAGTATGGGCAGGCAGACACGCTAGAATCGGAATGCGTGCTCTTACGCTACCTTGTGCCAAAGGAGGATTTAGGGTCCCTGACTTCTTCTTGTATTATTTATGCGCGCAGGCCCAGCATGCCCACGTGTGGTACCACCCAGTTCCCTATTTGACACATGCAGCGATAGAAGAGGGAGATGCACACCCGATACCTTTAGACGCCATCCTACCCCACCAAAGACCCCCATTACATAATCGTGATATCAACACTATTGACGCAACCGTTAAAGCGTGGAAAATCATGGGCAGGAAGGTGGGCAAACTGCCACTGTATGCACCGGCGATGCCGATACACCATCATCCGGAGCTGTCGGTCACTCGGGAGGAGGTGGGTATGGGACTGCTTAGACAGGTGGGGCTAGTCACAATGGGTGACCTCTATGAGCAGGGGACTTTTAGACCACTCACAGACCTGACATTTATAAGTAATCAAACACTGCTATTCCAATTCACATATCATCGGCTACAGAGAGCACTGAAAGCGCTCTACCCGTCACACCCAGAGGAGCCACCGGCGATGGCTATATTGCAACTGCTGATCACAACTGACACGGCCACACATATGGTTTCGAGACTATACACCTCACTGCAAGAGGACATAGCGGGAAATACAGATGATGCGAAGGGTAAATGGAGCAGTGACTTGGAAGAGCCTCTGACGGAGGAAGAGTGGGCTACAGCCTGCTCCCTCACTGGTATACTAACACCTAATGGAGGCCTGCGTATGATACATTACAAATACTTACATCGCACATATTACACCACAGAAAAACTTTACAAATATGGACTGCGGGCGGATTCCAGATGTTGCCGCTGTGGGATGGACAACGCAGATTTCGCACATTTGGCATGGTACTGCAGTGAGATAGCTGGATACTGGGTGGAGGTCACACAGACGGTGGGGAAAATGGTAGAGGCGACAATAAAATGTGACATTAAAACCTGTCTGCTGGGACTGATACCGGGGATAAGGGCGAATAAGAGAAAATTCTGTGCGGTGGCATTGCTAATGGCCAAGAGAAGGGTGTCGTTGTGCTGGGGCGGAAGAAGGGCACCTCAGACTAGACAATGGTTACAGGATTTGACATACTGTAAAGAAACGTTACAAACGTACGAGGAGGAGCTACCAATGGGCTCTCGGCCCAGAGACTACTGGCACTACCTGGTGCAATACTTGCAAGCTTACCCGATTGCCTAAATGTAGATGTATGCTGGAATTGTACTTACGGAGATCCACAGCCTTGAGACACTCTCGTTCAAAAGTGGATGACGAATGTTGTTGCGCCACAGTATGTATGTTTCAGATCTGTTGACATTGTATGTCATTGTATTGGTATTAAAATGTCAATAAATTAAAAAAATATATATATATTATTGTTTGAATATATTAGACATATTTAAAGGATTATTACTAGACTTTTGATTTGTGACACTGTTTACATTACAGAGGCATACGTACGGATGTGCTTATAGAAGCAATCTGAGAAGTGATTTGATACAGTGAATTACAGAAGTGGTATGTACATTGTATACAAAATTCTGTATTCTGGTGGTAGGCTTCTAGTTGTTATTGACTATTTATATTTCCAGTTAACACACATTGATTAAGGGCTAGTGAGTGTGTTATTTTTCAGAAATATTATTAGTGGTGCAAATGCTTAGAACCAGAAATGTTTACCAACAGGGCTTGAGCGAGTAGTGTTTGAAGGTCCTACAACAAGCAGTTCTTTCAAGAACCTGCATTTCTTTTTCTGTTTGATTTTGTTGTTCGTTGTTCCATTCCCCTTTCCCCCTGGGGAGTCATCAGGTGGCAGTGTTCCAGTCATTGCGCCCTGGTGAAGCTTTGTGGGGAAATTGGGACATATCATCCAGCTGAGCCTCATCCAATAGGAACATTTGGAATGCAGCGGAGTGGCCCTCACACATGGAGGTCTGTTGTCCCCAGCAGGCCACCATCCCTGAGTTTTTAGCGATTCCCAATGGGTCGTAAATTGCGAACTACCTCATGAATATTAATATGGTCAAGTGCGACCCCATTAGGAATTGCTAAATGTGTCAAAGATACATTAGTACATAGGTGCTTGCGATTTCTTAACAGCGAATCACAAAAATTCACTATTAGTAAATTGCAAAATAAAACCTACTTACATGTGACCCTTAATGAAGATCTAGCCGTTCTGCTCATGCCATCACATAGGCATTTTCCCTTGTGCTTGGTCGTGGGCTGAAGCCTTTTATAAGCAACATAGGCCATCTTTATGCCTGGCAAACGCAAGGAGGTGATGGACTGAGCGCTAAAGCTTTTCAGACGTTCACTCCCAGTCACAGATCAGGTTTGAATCCATCATCGTTCTTTAGCTCACTTCGCCACCCCAGATCAAACCCAGTCATATGCAAATCAGTCATGACCCTGTTCCTCATGCGAACAGTCAAGCCCAAACTGCCAAGCCAGGTCTTCCCTGGACCGGAAAGAAGCTTCCTGGGACCGGTTTCAGGGTAACACCCCTGTTCAGCCATGCTAGCTTGAATCCAGTGGCAAAGTGAGCAAGGGACCCACGTCTAGGCATACCCTGCCATCTTAGGGTGAACAAGGCAAACACAAGGACACTCACCCAGAGTCATGATTTGCATATGGCTGGGTTCAAACTGGAATGGCATGGGGAGCAAACAAACAATAGATTTAGGCCCAGATCTCTACACTGGGGTGAATGTATGACATTGCTCTGTATTCAGTCCATCAATTGTTCTTTTTTCTTTATGCCTGGGGCAATGTTGGAAATGACCAACTTTGCGTAGTATTCCCCTAGATTTTTTACTTCGCTACCCTATTTTTCCTGGACCCGTTTTTTGTTAGCATTCACACTCTGTGGACCTGTAGTGCAGCTTTAAGCTGCCATTTCGATCTACAAAATAAACCTTCTGCCAGTCCCAAAACCTTCCTTTTTAATAATTATGATTTACCCAAAGGTAGACCCTATGACTCATAGGGCAGGGTAAATGGTTGTCAAAAAGTAGGCCAACTATATTGAATGGTTTACATGTCCTGGCAGTAAAAAAAACTCCAAAGATGTTTTTAACTGTGACATGTCTAGATTTCCATAGACTAACATTGGTTTACCTTATTACACTTAATAAGTGCTAATTTCAGTTTGGGAACAGCTAGGAAAATACTTTTTCCACTCATTTTATTGGTAGTTTAAAATCCTCTGTAATGAATTTTAATTTACTATTTTGGAAATGCCACTTTTAGAAAGTTTAACCCCTTCGCTGCCAGGCCTTTTCCCCCCTGTGCCAAGCCTTTTTTTGGCTATTTGGGGTAGTGCACGCTTAGGCCCCTGTAACTTTTTGACCACATAAGGTATCCACCCCAGATTTGCGTCCTTTTCTTCCAACATCATGAGGATTCCAAAGGTACCCAGGGTTTGTGGATTCCCCTGGAGGGGTCCCAGAAATTAGCCAAAATACAGCAAAATGTTTTTTTTTGTTTTGAAAAATGGGAAAACGGGCTGCAAATGAAAGCATCTGGGTTTTTCCCTGCAAATGTTATCAAAAAAGGGTTTGTGGGGCTGAAATCACCATTTTCCCAGCTTTTAGGGAATGACAGACTTTTGTCAGAAAGCCAACATTTTTTACACAGTTTTGGCATTTTTCTGGGACATAGCCTATTTTTGTTATTTTTTATGCTTTCAACCTCCTTCCAGTTAATGGTAGAAATGGGTGTAAAAGTAATAATGGATCCTGGAAAGCTATACATTTTAGAAAAGTAGATAAAATTCTGAATTCAGCAAGGGGTTATTTGTGCAGATCCATCAAGGTTTCTTTATAGAAACTAACAGTTAAATATAGGAAAAATTGAAAATTAGTTGAAAAAAACAGCCTTTTGTATCAACTTTTTCACCTGTAACTTCTTCTAATTATGACAGCTCTTTGAAAGCAATATACCGCTATATCTGCTGGTCCTTCCTGGTTGTGGGGATATATAGGACTTGTAGGTTCACCAAGAACCCGACGATCAGCAAGTGAGGCATCATGTTTATTGGGAGACCTGGGGGAACACTGGGTGGTGGGAAATTTGTGTGAGCTCGGTGATGCCACAACTTTCCCACACAAAAATGTGTGAAAAAAGTGATTTTTCAGCTAAAATTGAGGTTTGCAGGGGATTCTGGGTTAGGAAAAGTTGGGGGATCCACGCAAGCCATACCTCCCTGGAAGCCCCCGGGTGTCTAGTTTTCAGAAATGTGTGGGTTTGGTAGGTTTCCCTAGATGGCCACTGAGCACGGGGTCAAAAACCCAGGTGACCCCCTTGCAAATCCAGGTGGTTTTGAGATAGGCAATTTTGATGTCGCCTCACTACGTTTTGGGCCCTTGCCTGTCGCGGGTACTTGGACCACCCACACAAGTGAGGCACCATTTTTATCGGGAGACCTGGGGGAACGCTGAGTGGTGGGAAATTTGTGTGAGCCTGGTGATGCCACAACTTTCCCACACAAAAATGTGTGAAAAAAGTGATTTTTTCAGCTAAAATTGAGGTTTGCAGGGGATTCTGGGTAAGGAAACGTTGGGGGATCCACGCAAGCCATACCTCCCTGGGAGTCCCCAGGTGTCTAGTTTTCAGAAGTGTGTGGGTTAGGTAGGTTTCCCTAGATGGCCGCCGAGCCCCTGACCAAAAACTCATGGGACCCCCCTTGCAAAGCAAGTTGGTTTGTGATAGGTCATTTTGATGTCACATCAATAGGTTTTGGACCCTTCCCTGCCGCGAGTACTTGGCCCACCCATACAAGTGAGGTACCATTTCTATTGGGATACTTGGAGAAATGCAGGGGTGTTGAAAATTTGTTGTTACTTTCCGCCGAGTTAAAATTTGGGCACAATAATGTAAGGAAAATGTCACAGTCACATTTTGAGGTTTGCAGGACATTGTGGGTAAGATAACTTGTTGGGATCCACAAGAGAGACATTACCATACTCTCCCATGGGTGTTTAGTTTACGACAAAAACTACAGTTGTTAGGCTATTCTTAAATGAAATATACAGCTTGGCAGAGAGACAAAACAGACAAAGATTGCGGCACAGCCATTTATTCCTCAAGCACACACACATGCTGGTTGGATTAGGCACGAGGGCGAGTGATGGTTCAGTATATAAAATTGTATTAACAAGAGATTTCACAAAAATGAAATGCACTGTCAATAATTGAATGGACAAAAAACTGAACCAGTGACTCGCAGCTCGTGCGCTGTAAAGCCACTTCAAGGCACCAACCGCTTTACAGGCCATTCACACACCTTTCATATATGATACACACAAGACCATTTACACCACCAGGCACAAAACCAACACATTACAACAGTCACACAAAAGGACAAGGTACACCCTGCTTGACAAAAACAGAAGAGACACATTTTTATGCACAACCACCAATTCCTCAAGCACACATACATACTGGTTGGATTTGGCACGAGGGTGAGTGATGGTTCAGTATATACAGTTGCATTAACCAGAGATGTCACAAAAATGAAATGCACTGTCAATAATTGAATGGACAAAAAACTGAACCATTGACTTACAGCTCGTGAGCTGTAAAGCCACGACAAGGCACCAACCTCTTTACAGGCCATTCATACACCTTTCATACGTGGACACATACAAAACCATTCACAACGCCAGCCGCGGGCCCAGCACTTTACAACACTCACACCAGCAGACAGCGCCATTCAAGGGCCCATCACTTTCACACGCCCACATTCCTGACACAGCAACCACACCAGCTCACGGATTGCGTTGAGTGGCATTTGGCTAGCAGTGTGTGTAGTGACCCGCAGCTAGTCACTACTCACACACCGCCAGACAAGCGCCAGTCCACGCACACTGCCAGCCAAGCACCAGTCCAAACACACCGCCAGCCAAGTGCCAGTACAAAAACACACGCCCAGCCAAGCGCCAGTCCAGGCACACTGCCAGCCAAGCGCCAGTCCACGCATACCGCCAGCCAAGCGCCAGTCCATGCACACCACACTGTCAGCCATGCGCCAGTCCACGCACACCACCAGCCAAGCGCCAGGCCATGCATACCACACCGCCAGCCATGCGCCAGTCCACGCATACCGCCATCCAAATGCCAATCCACGCACACCACACTGTCAGTCATGCGCCAGTCCATGCCCACCGCCAGCCAAGCACCAGGCCATGCACACCACACCGCCAGCCAAGCGCCAGTTCATGCACACCGCCAGCCAAGCACCAGTTCACGCACACCGCCAGCCATGCGCCAGTACAAACACACCGCCAGCCAAGTGCCAGTACAAACACACCGTCAGCCAAGCACCAGTCCATGCACACCACACCGCCAGCCTAGTGCGAGTCCACGCACACCGCCAGCCAAGTGCCAGTCCACGCACACCGCCAGCCAAGCGCCAGTACAAACACACCACCAGCCAAGCGTCAGTCCACTCACACCGCCAGCCAAGCGCCAGTCCACGCACACCGCCAGCCAAGCGCCAGGCCACGCACACCACACTGCCAGCCAAGCGCCAGTCCACGCATACCTCCAGCCAAGCGCCAGTCCACGCACACCACACTGTCAGCCATGTGCCAGTCCACGCACACTGCCAGCCAAGCACCAGGCCATGCACACCACAACGCCAGCCAAGTGCCAGTCCACGCACACCACCAGCCAAGCGCAAGTACAAACACACCACACCGCCAGCCAAGCGCCAGTCCACGCACACCGCCATCATATTTAGGATTTTTTTTTATATAAATAAGAAAAAAAATAAAAATTGCAAATAGATACAAATTTACTAACACAAAAACTGAAACTAAATACACTACACAAATGCCAACCTTGAAACTGAAAAAAAAATATTAAACAATAGAGGCCAGGCAGGACACTTTACCAATCATGGATGCTCCCAAAAATTATTTTGCGTGTGGTACATTCTAAAAGAAGCAGGCACACACAGTCCAGGGTTAGAAGGACACTCGGGGCAGTACATACGAGTCTCCTTCCGCATACCTCTTCGCCAACAGACTCTACATCTCCTACTGAGAAAGTCTTTTGAGGGTGTGGGAGGAATGTGATCAGGAAAGTGGCAATCTTTCAATCTAGCAACATCCTCCACCACTCCAACTCTAGGAACACTTGCCTGTTCCACTAAAACAAGGCTGCCTATTACAGACTCCTGAAACTTAGCAAAAGTCATCTTTGACTCAGGACAAGAATCCTGGAACACAAAAAAAGCATTAAAGGTTGCCAAGTGGAAAAGATGGATAGCCAACTTCTTGTACCAAATGTAAGCCTCACGAACAGCAGCGTAAGGTTCCAACCTCTGATCTACTCTGTCAACACCACCCATGTGCCTATTATAGTCAAAAATGCACACAGGTTTGCGCACTTCAGCAACCTGACCCCAAACAGTCACAGGTGAAGTGCTTTCATCATGGATGGTAGTCAGCATGTAGACATCTCTCCTGTCTGAAAACTTCACAGCTAGAAGCTCCTCGCAACACACTGCACTGTCCCCACACAAGCTTTTGACAAACAAGTTCTTTTGGGAAACCTTTACGGTTAGAGCGGATTATGCCACAAGCAAGTGTCCACTTTGGCCAATTCCCTGAACAACCGCACAGCAGTGTAGATGTTATCTACATATAAATGGTGGCCTTTGTTAAAAAATTGTCTACCAAGTTCCCACACAATTTTCTCAGTCACTCCAAAAGTGGACGGACAACCAGGGGGGTTAATCCTGGATTCCTTACTGGTGAACACCCTGAAATTAGAGACATATCCAGTCCTACTGTCACACAGCATACACAGCTTAATTCCATAGCGTGCCCTCTTACTAGGAATGTATTGCCTAAAAACCAAGCGGCCCTTGAACAACACCAAAGACTCATCCACTGCTATTTCTTTCCCTGGAGCATAGATCTCAGAAAATCGATCAACAAAGTGATCAAGGACAGGCCGAATCTTAAAAAGACAGTCACAATCAGGGTGATCTTGTGGCAACGCTAAACCATTATCGACAAAATGCATCATCCGAAGCAGAAGCAAATACCGATCACGACTCATGACTGCCGGAAATATAGCAGTTGCCATCGAGGGACTAGTAGACCAATATTAAGACATTGATGGCTTCCTTAGCAAGCCATCAAAAAAGTTAAACCCAAGAACTTCTTCATCTCATCCAGATTTGTGGGAGTCCACCGGGTAGCTCTAGAGTGGGGCTTAAGGTTGGCACTGTTGTCCCTCAAAAACTGTTCGGCATACAAATTAGTCTGCTCAACAATCTCTGCCAAAAATACATCATCCATAAACAACTGAAAAAAATCTATCGGCAAAAAGTTTTCAGTATTCACTCTACAGCCTGGAACACCAGTAAAGTCTGGCAATGCCGGCTGCACCATCCCTGGGGCGTCAGCACTTTCAACTGGAAGCCTTGCAGCCCCAGGCTGCAGTCCAGATGCCTCTTGCCACACTATACCAACAGGAAGCCTTGCAGCCTCAGATGCCTCTTGCCGCACTACACCAACGGGAAGCCTTGCAGCCCCAGGCTGCAGCCCAGATGCCTCTTGGCCCACTACACTAACGGGAAGCCTTGCAGTCCCAGGCTGTAGCCCAGATGCCTCTTGCCGCACTATTGGCACATCAATGTCCTCCTCTAACACAGGCACTTCATCCGCACTAAGAGTAGCTTCATCCGCACTGAGAGTAGCTTCATCATCCGATGATGCCATGTGGAGAGAAAACTCACTGCCTGAATCTTCCCCTCCCACCTCTGCCTCAGAATCAGAGTCAGTCTCTGGATCATGGTCAGAGGAAGACTCAAAAAGCATATCAACAACCTGCTGAGTAGTAATCTTGCGGCTAGCCATTATCCTTACTAAGAAAGGAAACTGCACAAGCAAGTCAACAACAGCCAACACTGTGCAAAATAAGTAAAAAAATATGCGTGCCTTTATCACAAAGATCAATATACTCAAAAACTATACAATTCACTTGCAAGAGACCGCTACACTCACTAGCTCCTACTCTGCACAGAGACAGCAAAAACGATATCCCACTAGAAAGAAAAAAAAAAAAAACAATTGCTCACAAAACAACAAAATACACATCAAGCACAAATGCAAAAAGCTTTTGACACTCAAAAAACAGAAGCCAAACATACTACAATTATTACATCATTTGCAAAAAACACATTCATGCAGAGAAATGAAAAAGATTTACATTGTACACAAAAAAGTCTCTTACCAAACACAAGCAACTACACAAACAGCAGAACCAAAAGTAACGAAACCGCAACCTGGAACAGTCTAAAGAGCAAAAGCTTTCAACTAGAACAAAAAGGGAGAAAAAAAGCATTACAATTGGAATTCACAAAAAATAAAAGAATTAACATTATAACACACTGTCACTACCCAATTGGTCAATCTGCCAGATGGACCTTCTAATAGGGCTGTGCAAAAATGGGGGTGAACTTGCCCAAGGGATCGGGTGAGCTTGTCTGAGGGCAGAGCAGAAAACAGCAGACAGAAATATGCCCCCCTTGCAAAAGAAATAAATCCCTGGTGCCTAGTAGGGTTTTCTGCCCCCCCTCCCGCCTTGGGCAAAAAGGCCACAAAAAAAGGGGCAGATCTATCCACAGGAGGGGCAGAAATAACAATAACCAAATGTATTAACAAAATCTGCCCCCTGGGAGCGACCCTTGTCCAAGGGGTCGCTTCCATTTGAATTTCAAATATGTCCCTGGTGTCTAGTGGGGTATTTTGCCCCCCCGGGGCAGAACCCAAATACACAGGATGATCTGCCCCCAGGGGGGGCAGAATACACATTTAAAAAAATGAGGCCCCTGGAATCGACCCTTCCGCAAGTGGTCGCTTCAGTTTTTATAATAAAAAATCCCTGGCTCTGGTGGGCTTTTTGGCCCCCCCCCCGGGGCCAGAAATGCCAAAATTCCAAGGCAAACAGTCCCCGGGGGGCAGAAAAGACTAAATGTGCCCCTTAAGGAAGCGACCCTTGCCCAAGGGGTCGCTTCCTTTAGCTAAAACAAGGACTCCCTGGTGTCTAGTGGGTTATTCTGCCCCCCCTGTGGGCAGAAAGGCCAAATACACGAGAATATCTGCCACACATTGTTTAAAAATGAGAGGCCTGGAACCGACCCTTCCCCAAGGGGTCGCTTCCGTTTTTAAAAATAAAGATCCCTGGCTCTAGTGGGCTTTTCTACCCCCCCTGGGGCCAGAAACGCCAAACAACCAAGACGATCTGGCCCGGGGGGGGGGCAGAAAAGTCTTTAAAATATTTGCCCCCTTAAGGAAGCGACCCTTGCCCAAGGGGTCGCTTTCTTTTGAAGAAAAAAGCATCCCTGGTGCCCAGTGGAGGCATTCCTGCAGCACGATCGTGACGCTGTGCGCAATCGTGCTGCAGGAATGCCCTGTATTGAGACATCAGGGGAGAGGAAATAATCTTTCCTCTCCCCCGATGCCTCAATACTTAAAAAAATCCCCCCCCCCGGCCCCACCGGAGACCAAAACCTACCTTCTCCTGCTGGGACGCCTGGAAGCATACGGCTTCCAGGCGTCCCAGCGCTTCCTGATGACATCGGCACGCGCTGTACACGCTGATGTTATGGGGAAGCATGGGGGGGTCGGGGAGGCAGCGGAAACTCTTCCGCTGCCATACCCCTCTGTGGGGGCAAGATCGATGCCCCAGGGGAGAAGCGCCAATGCTCTCCCCAGGGGTTGTGCTCATGACGGAGCGGTTCCGTCATGAGCACAGCCCAACCGATGCTCATGACGGAACCGCTCCGTCATGAGCATCGAAGGGGATAAAGAGTTGGCATTTATATGCCTAATCTAAATGTGCATTTCTGCCAGTCTCCTAACTTGTGCAGGCCCCCCTAGGAAATGTGAATTGGGACCAGACAGTGGACAAAGGACTTGGGTGCAGTGGAAAGTGCGTCTCTCTGAACGGATGGCTGGGGACGAGCTGTGCCACTGCCCTGATTGCACTTCAGAGAGTTCCCTTGGGGCTTTGTCCAGCCCTTCCTGACATCAGAAGAAACTTACCCTGTCACTGCCAGATGCAGTTTTATACCTAGACCTGCCTGCTCTTTGTTTCACTACTCAAGCTGGAGCCAAACCCAGGAGAAGGAAAGAAACGGACCAGAACCAGTTTGGGGTTAGACAAAGGAGGTGGCTCTCACCCATAGGCTGGCACTGGACATACAATTGGCATCTCCAGAACCTGCAATCAGAACACTCCTGGACCTGAAAAGATTCGGAAGAAGGACTGCCTTGTTGTCTAAGAAGAAAAAGTGGACCTGCCTGCCTTGAACCTAGGCCCCTTCAAGGGACTCAAATGCTCAGTTGTTAGACCTCCGGTTTGAGCCGCAGGGACATGTCCAGCTTTCAGAGGCCTTTCCTGCTTTACAGCTGACCAGACCCAATTCCCCAGGTCAGGTCCCCCTGCCTACCCCTACATGCTTTCCTCAAGGTTCTGGACCCTTGGCTTGGCTTGCAGTGTACTTCTCCCTACTTTATTGAGGTTTCACTGGATCAGATGCAGATCTTGGTAGGTGGCATCACTGAATCTGACATAGAGCGACAAAGCCTTGCATTGCAGCACGGCGCAGCCCCTGTACCAAAGACTAAAGGTATGACTTTCAGTGGTTGGAACCTGGCTCGTGCTTCATCCTGGTTGGCCTGAACTTAGGACTTTGTCCTAGTCATGGGCGTCCAGATACCTGCAGTTGGTAATTCACACCTTTTGCCACTATTTTAATCCATAATGGGACCAGTAACAGCAGTTATCAGCTACATTGTGATCACAAGAGTTTGTGTAATGTGCATTTGTCTGGGCGAAGAGCTCGGGAAAATATTGCCAGAATTCAGTATGGTATTTCCAGTTCACCAAAATTCAACATTTCTGTAGTTACCCTCTGGGTAAACTTTGTAATTCTGTGGTGTCCTCCCATGAACTACCGTAATGTCAGTAGTTCAGGAAGGATGGAGGGGCGAATACTGAGCCAATTTCTATCCAAGTGGGAATGACACACTTATTGTGACAAAGTTTGAAGAGTAAACCTTTGATAATTAATTTGCTTGCCTCAGTGAAAACAGCCATGACGGCTGACATGGCATTCACAGGCACAGAAAAAAACACTATTCTCCTAGATTGTTAGGTGTCAACAGGATAAAATTGCTCAACACTCGGCTTCTAACTTGACCACAAATCAATGGATGTGGTGAATGTGAGGTGTTTCCGGGATTTTTTAGGTGATTAATATTTTTTTTCAAGTAGGTTTTTTGAGGATAGTATAGTTTAGACCTTGGTTGTGTTTTTTTCTTATAGAGATAGCTTATTCATTGTGACATGCATTGAATTTACCAGTCTCATTACGCGTGGGAGCCTAAGTGAGATCCCATTAGGCGGAATATTGTCAGCGGCCTTCAGAAAACCCTGCTTTACTTCTGTTCAGAGCAGTTTTCAATTAGCAGAATGATCACCAAAGTATACGTTGTTTTGTGATTTGCATGTTGCCATGCACCTTTGCTAAGTTAATTAATGAGCTGAGCGACTCACAATGGATAACCTACTTGGCGGGTAATTAAAATGACATAAGCAACAAAAGGCCACTGCTCTCAGTAGTATACCCTTACACCAAGTGGGAGACAAGTTGGTTTCTACAGAATCTCCTCCGGCATTTAATTAACAGAAAGCATGATAACAATTGGAAATTAACAATACATCAAAAAGCAAATGAGAAACGCATTCAAGTTCTGAATTAGCTGATCCCAGTAATTAGTCAAGAAGAACTAGATTGTTCTTTTCAGAAGAGGGCGCCTTTAAAATGCATTGGGGGGTTGTGTGTACAGTAAAACAGTGAGGAAAAAAACTGTTTTAACAGAAAACAAGATAATAATTGGAAATTAGTAATACATTAACAGGCAAATGAGAAACACATTCAAGTTCTGAATTAGCTGATCCCAGTAATTGATCAAGACGAACTAGATTGCTCAGAAGATGGTGCCTTCGAAAAGGGAAGGGGGCTGTATGCATAGTACGACAGTGAGGAACAAAAATGTTTTATGATTAAGAGTGAACATCACCACCATTTGTAGATGTGTTTACCTGATCTGTCAGATTAAATTTGCCATTTCTCGTTGGCAGCAATAAAATATGCCCACTAAATATTCAAGTAAAAATTGTCAAATTTCTTCACCATAAATAGGACAGTTCAGTTGGTGCACAAAGCTTGCATAGGTTTTCCTCCAAGCCTAGGTAAAGTCTGAGGACATTTGAATTGCTTTTAGAGGGGTAGCTAATTCATTTTGGAAAATAATTTCTGGTGATTGTTAAATGTCTGTAAGAACGATAATGATAGCAATTCACTAAGATATACATTTAAACCTATCTGTCAAAATATGCTGCAGACATTGTGCAGTGGTAGAGCCTGGAGAGGCAAGCACTGCTCTCTGTTTCCGAGCTGTGCAGTTTGCATCTCCTGCAATAACTCAGAGAAATTTCAAGTTGAATGTAAATAAGGTTGATACTGTAAAATTACACAAAAACAGGTCCGCAGCTGTGGCTTTTGGGTCAGACAACTTCATCATTCGGCCGAAGGTAGCTATCTCAGGAAGGTAACCAGAATTCCTAACAATAGGCGTTAGGCAGGAAGCCCTCACAATTTCATATCAAATAGATATTTTTATTACCATCCAAAAAGTAGATACTTGTGTCACATACACTATAAGTTATCCTAAGTTGTGTGTGAGAGCGTGCCATTGTTGTGTGAGATTGTATTTAACGTTTATATTTTTATCCAACAAATAATAAAGAATATTAATGATTTGTATTTTAGATCCAACATGCAAATGGTGAAATAACATGCCTGCAGTTAAAACAAGTTTCAAATGTGGTTTAGAAGTGTGTTTATTAACACAATCTAGTCATGCCACATTTTAGTGCAAACTCTGGACCTTATTCCCAAATGTAAACCCAGACTTTTGATGTAAGTTTAACAATTTATCCAGAAACTACGGGTCTAGTTTGATATGCAGTATTTTTATGACTGCAGACTGTCCTAATTTTTAATGTATTTAGTTCTCCACAGTTGTAGAGATACTACACATAAATCTACATGTGTAGTTTGTGAATAGCAATAAAATAGTAAACTTACACCAGAAGTGTAAGTTTGCCTTTGTAAGTAAATTCCTCCATTTTGAATATAATGGATGTTACTTCTGACATTTACCTCTGCATTAAACCGCTCATATCAGTTCCCTCTTCGCATATTCTCTCCCCACAGGCTCTGCAAGAGCAAAGACAGCTGATGGATATTTTTTCTTTTCAGTATAAATTTAGGGCTTAATGCTTGAGTTTAAGATTTCTGTATTAAACCATTTTAACTTTCCTCCTGATCTAGAACTCAGTTATTAAGTGGTCCCAGTTACTTATTGTGATACTCTGTTAAACTAATGTCAGGGCGGGTGTCTTTTTTATGCAAATATTTTACCAGGGTTAAATGTATGAGGTAAAAGTTCAGGATTCCAAATTTTAAGGGGTCCTATAATATAATATAATATAATATAATATAGCTTTTGCTCCCACAAATTGATGGTTGAGGAGGATTGCATGAGAAGAGCACCTCTTACTTGTAAGAGGTACCCAGAGATTTTCCTTACTCCTAATGCCCATCCTGACAAAATAGAAGGATTTTTCTGGAACTCCTCAGATGATTCTGGAAGCTGGTGTTTCTCGAAGGATCTGAGTTGAAGTGCATTCCTGATTGATTTGGAGTGTAAGTATAAATAGGGAGAACTGATTGATGTATGGTGTGTATTTGTGTCGTGCGATGAAGTATGAGCTTGTGAGATGAATTGTTGCATGCATTGTGAGATATTTAGATAGGTAATGTTAATTGGCGGGTCAATTTGTAGATTAATTGCTGTATTTTTTATGTGCTTTTCATATTTGTGAATACATTGGTTCACTTATTGGTTGGTTTGGTTAAGGTAGTGTGTAGTGTGAGATGATGCATGCACACAGATAGGGGTCTCTGAAACTAATGAGATTTCTTTTCGACAATTGTATGCCTAATTCAGGTTGGTGTATCTTTGCTCCTAAGTACAGAGGAGGAAGAGCATAGACCAGGGTGGATTGCAGCTAGGCTGGGGTCCGTCTAGTGCGAATTATAGATTTAGGGCCTCATGTAGGTAGCATACCAGTTACCACTTCTAAAATACCGAACGTTACCGAATCGGTATTTAAGAAGTGGTAACTCGTATGTAGGTAATGAGTCGGTAATTTTTACCGATTCGTTACAATTCGGTAATTACCGAATCGGTATTTACCGATTCAGTAATGAGGCATACCTTCCCATTGATGGGAAGGTATGCCTCATTACCGAATCGGTAAATACCGATTCGGTAATGGGGGGAACACTTGCAAGGGTGGCAGGGTGTCACATTGACACCCTGTTGCACCCCTGATTCGGCCATGTGTGCACATGTGGCACACATACATGCCCTAAGGGCATGTATGTCTGCCACATTGCACACTGCTAAGCGCTTACACATGCTTACACACATCCATAAATTATTTACCACCAACTATTAGTTGGTGGTAAATACCGACTCCTAAACACACCCACACACTCCCCCTACATATCATTTCTGGATTCGGAATTTACCGAATCGGTAAACTTACCGAATCGGTAAACTTACCGATTCGGTTACATTACCGATTCGGTAATTTTATCGATTCGGTAATTTTACAAATTCGGTAAAATTCCGAATCCAGAAATTGTCCCCCTACATACCAATAGCCAAAATACCGGTCGGTAACGGTATAATTACCGAAAATCGGCCGTTACCGACCGGTATTTGGCTACCTACATGAGGCCCTTAGAATGGTACCCTGAAGGGTGCAATTCCTGTTGCTATTTGGCTAATAATTGTGAGATTGGACTTATTCTAGTTTAACTTGATGACTTCCTTTCTTTTAATTCTTCCTTTTCAATAATTAATTAATTAATATACTTTATTCGAATTCAAAATTCATGAAGTCATAAAAGCAACAAGTTCATTACAAAGACAAAAGTAAACCACAGTAAAAATTGTTAAATAAGACATACAAAGATTTCCTAAAAATTGATTAAACTTTTCCTTTTCCTTAAAATACTTTTTAAAAAGCCCAGCATTATTGACACACAATATTCGTCATTTAGAGAGACTAAAAACAATAAAGCAGGGCGACAATGTCTCCATGAACCATGTTTTTTTAAAAGTGGCTTGATCCATCTTGATCTTTCCAACGAATAAAATTTACAAAAACAAATTACATGCAGAGTTGATTGGGTAGACAGGTTATCACACGGGCAGTTACAAAGATTTCTAGCCCAATCATTAACTGCGGGAAAAGAGACTAAACGAAAAAAGACGTCGAACCTAAGCCTAGTTAGTAAAAAACGGTCAAAACCCACCTGACACCAGATTAAATAAGGCTGGATAGTATAGGAGACCAGTATACGTTGGTGTTGCAGAACAAGATTCTTATTTAATTCAACGCCTAGTCTAAGTGATTCAACGTGAGACCAACATAGCTCCTTCAGGTCCTTTCTAGTTATCCTGCACAATGACTCAGGTTGATGGTAAAACTCGGGTCTTCCAAGATCCCTAGTAAAATTACAAATATACTTCAACCAGGGTATCCTGAGGGCCCTATCCAAGCCCATGCAGTCCTTGATGATAATTCTATTTAGCGTTAGGTCCGGCGAAGTCCATACTCTATACCAGAGCAAAACTGGTTGTATGCTAATCAGGTCACTCACATAACGCACTCCCAACTCAGCATGACAATTAAAAACAGGGGAGCTAACAGGGGTTGCCAGGATAAATCTCAGAAATGCATTCTCTACCTTTTGTATTGAGGAAGAGTTGTGAATCCCCCAGATACCTGCCCCGTATGTGGCTGTACTGATACACTTCGCTTGATAAATTTTTAACAGACTCGCAGGTGGTCTCTTCCCCAGCTTTTTCGAAAAAGACATAAGTGCAGCAGTGGCTTTCTTGAATGACAATGTCCTGTTTCTGATGGCTGGCCCCCAGGACCCTGTTTCCTCAAGGACTATACCCAGATATGAGAAAATTTTAGTTGAAGCAAGTTTCTCCTTCCCAGCAAACAAGCGACACACTTTTTTCTTACAACTGCCACAGGACATTACAAATGATTTGGATACATTGAGTTTTAACCCCCTGTTGTCCATAAAATTTAAGTAAGTATCCAGAGCAGTTTGGAGACCTCTTTGAGTCCGGGACATGATCACTGCGTCGTCAGCGTATAAAAGGGACGCAATTTGATGCTGATTGACCTGAGGGGAATCGCGTGCTGCAGCAACTAAAACTTTTTCTAGGTCATTAATATACAGGGTGAACAAAAATGGGGCGAGTACGCACCCTTGTCTCACTCCCCGCTTTACAAAAAAAGGCTTGGTGCATTCACCATTGATGCCGTACCTGACTTTCGCCCTGGCACCGGCGTACAACTGTCTTAAGAAGGAGATAAGTACTTCGTCCACCTTCATGTCACTCAGGATCTGCCACAGTCGATTGTGAATAACGCAATCGAAAGCAGCGCTTAGGTCTACAAACACTACAAAGAGTTTACCTTCTTTGGCCTGGGTGTATTTACCTGAAAGTAATGTAAAATTAAGGACCTATTCCAAGGTACCGCAGCCCTTGCGAAAGCCATATTGTACCGGGGATAAGATGTTAGCCTCTACGGCCCATTGTTGTAGGCGGTTCAAAATAACTCGCCCGGTGACTTTCATAAAAGAATCCAGAAGGGATATAGGACGATAACAAGAGGGTTTATCCCGGTCCCCTTTTTTAAATATTGGTATAATTATAGAGTCTGCCCAGGTGTCAATAAA
Organism: Triturus cristatus; assembly: GCF_964204655.1. Classification (NCBI taxonomy): domain Eukaryota; kingdom Metazoa; phylum Chordata; class Amphibia; order Caudata; family Salamandridae; genus Triturus; species Triturus cristatus. The sequence goes on along the minus strand of NC_140581.1, from coordinate 1,115,465,191 downwards.
GCCCCGCACGCAACTAGCCTCCAATACACGCGTGAGTAGGGGCGACCAGAGCTCAGGCTGATATTTGAATAGGTCTATAGGGACGCCATCTGCGCCTGGCGCTTTGTTACCTTTGCTCTGAGTGATTGCGTCTGAGATTTCGTTTACGGTAACATCTAGCTTGATCGGAGCGAAATCGCCCACCTTTTGTCCCTGGGTAACAGTCTTCATATCTACCAATTTATCTTTCCCTCCTGGGTTATAAACCTCGGCGAAGAAATCTATCCAAGAGTCTTCTGTGATAGCCACTTCCATTCTAGCAATTTCCCCTGAAGTAAAGAAAGGAGCCTTGACAGCTAACCAAAAGGCAGAGCAATCCTTTTCCAAAGACGCATTATATAAACATACCCATGCATCGTTCTTAATTTCGCGTTTACGTGATTTTCTAGCCTGATTGTACACATGTCTAAGATGTCTAATTTCAATTTGGTTCCTCGGATTTTTCCTTAGAGCATTCTTTAAGACAGTGTGGGCCTTAGTACAAGCTGAGTCGAACCACCCTTTTCTGCCTACTTTCCCCTCTTTAATTGGACGTTGTAAGTCCTCCTTAATAATCTTTGTAATTTTTGCAAAAGAGTCCAGGACGTCTGTTTGTGATACTTCATCCCGAAGGCAAACATTGATGGAAGTTAACGCTTGTTTAATTATGTTTCTATTCGTAACCTCTTGGTTGCACTTTGACCATCTAAGGGCGTACCCGTTCAATCTACTTAGGGTGCAATTTGTTGTCCAGGCCAATTTCTCAGCCGGAATACAATCTGTTTTACAGGGGAGCTGTATACAAAAGCTTAGTGGGAGATGGTCACTCACCCCAAGTGTGTGTGTAGCAAAATCGGTTAACCAGCATGAGTGGGAGTTGGTGATGGTAATAAAGTCAATCAACGTGCTAAACCCTCTCCCCACATACGTTGAGCTGAACTCCACCGGGGGCCTGCAGAGCAGATTGACAAAGCCCAGATCGAATGAGGCCATCATGTCATTAAATGAGTCACCCCCGCTGTTATGAGCAAAATGGGGTTGATATTCCGATTTATATTTTTCCTGGTCACCACAACCACTCAAATACTGTTTACAAAGGTAGTGGTTGAAATCACCTCCCCAGATGATAATTGAATCCCTTGGGGATGTATCTACTAGGGCCCCTAGATCCTTGGTAAGAGTATTTATCATACCGTTAACTAAACCCTTCTCAATACTATTATACATGTTAACGATAAAAATCTCCACCTTGGGGGTCACCCGAATTAGGATAATTTGATAGTAGTTGCATGAGCCCACCGTTCTTAATGATAAGATCTCCAGCAGGTTGGATAAATAAATAGTCAGGCCGCCTTTATACCTCCCAGAAATGGAAGAACTAGCAGGTTGGTGACAAGTTCTATACCTGGTGATATGGATGGCATCAAGAGACCAAGTCTCTTGCAGACATAGTATATCTATGTCCTTGATATAATCAATCCATATGGGATTATTTATCTTGGAACGAAGACCTGCTACATTCCAAAAGGCAATCCTGGTTCCTTTCTTTGTTACAACCCCAGATTGTTCAGACAGATGAGTTGCCTTCAGTTGATCGCCTGCACAGGCTACCACAGTTTGTTCTTTCAAATCAGATGTGACAGAATTGACAACAGCCTCAGTAGTTGGGCGACAGTCAACTCCTTCTAGTCCGCTCAAAACAGAGAAGCGATTGACCCCTTCTAAACTTTGATATTGCCCATCGTTCCCTCTCCACGTCTGATTAGGGAACGTCTTTCTGGGGTATTCCCAACCAGGGTTTAGTGGGATGCGATAACTCTTCCTGCCCCTAAGCTCAAAGACCTTGCTAGAGTTTGGTCTGTTCAGCTCCCTGTAAAAGTAATCAAGTGTGAGGATCTCAATACCCTTCGATTGTGGCTTAGCATTGAATATAGACTCATCAATGATTCGTCTGACCGGAATGGGACTATTAAAATTAAGTATAATACAATCCCCAGCTTTAGTCTTCCTGGTTCTGCCAATCCAGGACACTCTACGTACCATTATTAAATCTTTCCAAATGTTGTTTCCCGCCGATGTATTCTTTGTAATTCAGTGGAGCACCTTGTTTTTTAACTGCCCAAAGTCCTCTCTTACGCCCTTATTCAATACAGGGACATTTGCAAGCACTACTACTAAGGGTGAACACGCTGGTGGAAGATTAATAACTGGTAGGGAGACCCGCTCAACCTGTCTGACTAGCACTGTCTCCCCCTTGCAATTCTCGCTAGTTTGTGAGGATGTAATAGTAAGTGATGTCGTTTCAGCAGTTTTAGTTGGAGGGGATATCAGAGGTAAAGTAGTGGTACTATTTCCTCCTGAAAGGGTTACAACTACAGGGATGGCTACACCTTGGGGGTCTATGTTGTTACTAGGCGTTATCTCAGTGCAAGTGTTCAACTTGGAAAGTGTTATATTATCAAGCCTACGTGTGTTATCATTGGCAAGTTCACCCAAGGCGTCTAGCTTCCCGTTGATGATTCTCAGTCTCTCGAATATTGGTAGGGTAAAGGATCGCAATAGGTGAGTTAAGTTTGAAAATGATACCACTGCATCCTCGTCCTTCCCACTAAATATGGCTCTGTTATTTAAATCAGAAGACTGTGAACCCGGATCTATCGGGGCTTGAGTATTCCTCTTGGATTTTTTGATGGATTTCTTAGGGCACGTTACACTCTGGGTACCAGACAGCTTTAATACTTTTGGTTTCCTGCCTGCTTGGCAGCCCCCGCCCCTCTTCCTTTTTCCTTTCGTGTTGGTACAAAGTGGGGCCGCTACCGTAATGGGTTCAAGGTCAACAAGATCTGCTGGCTGTAAACTTTTCCTGGGCTCAATCGGATAAAAGCCCTCAGATGAATCAAGACTACTATAAGAGTTGTTCATCTTGGACACAACTTCCTCCCCAAGCAGATAGTCAAATTGAGAGTCTTGATTATACAAGATAATAGGGCTGCGATGGGCATAGGGTATTCAGGTCTGCCCTGGCCGGTGACATCGCGTTACTTAAGTCTCCTAGGGAAGAGCGTCTGACGTTCAAGAGTTCCATTGACAGGCGCTTTTCAGTCCGAGCAATCTCCCTGCCTACGACGTCGGCTGCTCTTAGGAAAAAATCATCAAGAGTGCCAGTAAGTCTTCCACCGGCAGCGGCCGGTGTAAGGCGGCGTTTCCCCTCATTATCGGAAGTGAGTGTCATAATCACACGCAAGTACTATAATCAGGTTGATCTTACCGTGGGGAAGTGTACCTCAGGGACATGGCCCAGCCCAGCCTCTGCCGGCCTTGGACGGCCGTAGACGGCCCGCCCTTTGCCCGGGCTTAGCCCGGCTGCCGACCGCACGCGTCCCGCGGGGCGGGAGCAAGTAGATGATTATAACGCCCTCGGCAGCCAGTGGGCGGGATCTCCAGACCGGGACTGTCCCTCAGGCTCCTGGGACTCGTAGGCAGTAGGGAACGGCTGTTCTCTCCCCAACTTAGATGCGCTGCGTCTCCCGCAAAGCGGGAGGCGCAAGGTCTTTTTATCAAACGCCCGGCAGCCAGTGGGCGGGATCTCCAGACCGGGACTGTCCCTCAGGCTCCTGGGACTCGTAGGCAGTAGGGAACGGCTGTTCTCTCCCCAACTTAGATGCGCTGCATCTCCCGCGAAGCGGGAGGCGCGAGGTCTTTTTATCAAACGCCCAGCAGCCAGTGGGCGGGATCTCCAGACCGGGACTGTCCCTCAGGCTCCTGGGACTCGTAGGCAGTAGGGAACGGCTGTACTCTCCCCAACTTAGATGCGCTGCGTCTCCCGCGAAGCGGGAGGCGCGAGGTCTTTTTATCAAACGCCCGGCAGCCAGTGGGCGGGATCTCCAGACCGGGACTGTCCCTCAGGCTCCTGGGGCTCGTAGGCAGTAGGGAACGGCTGTTCTCTCCCCAACTTAGATGCGCTGCGTCTCCTTCCTTTCTTTTAATTAGTTTAATTAGTTTAAATAGATTTAGAATACTGCTACAATTGTTTTCCACATTCACGGCGAAGTCGCGCTGTGATTGGTTAGTCAGCCAGGAAGCGACACTGGGATTGGTAAGACATCGCAACAAAGTTGCACTGCCATTGTTTGGTTGCTGACAGAGCATGCTCTGATAGGCTGATCTTTGAAATATCTACGCTGGGATTCGTTTTTGTTCTCTAGTTCATTTGAATTCTAGCCGAGGGGATGCCTGCTTATGAAATGATGATGGTCATTGGGTTCTATACTAGCACCTGGATTTCTGAATGGCATGACTATACTGCTTCCAATAAAGACTTGCATTTTCCTTTGGAAGGTAGCTATTATATTTAAGCACTGAATTTCCTTAGAGAAACAATGAGTATCATGAAACCGATGCCCAGACCTAAACAGTTTGAGACACTGAATAAATGGGATTTAATTGCAGCAGAGAAGGATAGAAATAGAATGTCAAAGCAGGTGAAGAGTTCATTTAGACAGTGGTTGGAGAATAATTGGATCAATAAGAAAATTGATGTAGGGATAAGGATTAAGGGCTTATCCTGCCATAGTCAAGGAAATGATCAGAATAAATCAAAAGAGGGAGAAAAGCAAAGCAATGATTCTGATGAGGAGGGTAATTTCCATAATTATCCCCTGAATTCTAGATATCATCCATTTACAGCTAGAGCAGCGGGGACAAGTGAGTCTGGTTTGGGAACTGACATGGGAGTGGTACACAATGGAACTACTGTGCAAACTTCCACCGCTGTGCTCTAACTGAAACAGTGATGACAGCAATGCCTATACCGAGAAGGAATACCCAACCATTTGCCCAGGCTGAAATTGATTCTGCTGAAAGAAAGGTAGTGGTCCAGGAGGCTCCTTTGATTATTAACACTCACCTTTTAAAGATTGAACTTGGTAAAATGTTACAGGGAACATTGATTGGAACAGGCTGTTGACATGCAAATGCTTTTGAAATGAGATATTTGATCATAACAGCAGCCAGATGTTTAAATAAACCCTGCCACAAGCTATTAGAGTTAGCTAATGAATGTGAAGAAGACATCAACAAAATGAAAGATATGAAACAAAATTATAAAATGGATTTGACTCACGATCAACTTAAAGAAATTAGCTTACTTACTCTAAGGGCTCCGATTAAGGACTTAGGGGCATATGTATCAACATCTCCATTTGCGATTCTCAAATAGCGATTTTTTGAGAATCGCTATTTGAGAATTGCAAAACGGGATGTATTTAAAAAATTGCAAAACTTTTGCGATTTCTTAAAATTCCTTAATTGCGATTAGCAAATTGCGAAATCGCAATTAAGGAATACCTTCCCATTCATTCCTATGGGCCAAGAGGCCCATAGCAATGAATGGGAAGTCCTTCTCAATTTGCGATTCGCTATTTGCTAATCGCAGATTGAGAATAATTTCAAAGGTGCAAGGGTGTCATGATGACACCCTGATGCACCCCTGAAATCAGCATCTGTGCACATATGGCGCACATGCATGCCCTAAGGGCATGTATGTGCACCACATGGCACTTTGAAATATGCAAAAAAGTGCATATTTCACAGAAATCGCAATTTACCACCAACTTGAAGTTGGTGGTAATTTGCGATTTCTTAAGGAGAAATCGCACAACTTGGGTGCGTGTTACATTGCATTTAAGAAATCGCAATTTGCGATTTCTTAAATGCTTACGCAATCTTAAGAAATCGCAAATTTTGCGATTCCTTAAGATTGCGAGGCTGAAATGCCTCATACATCTCCTTTTGCGATTTTGTAACGCTGTTTTTTTGCGATTCGCAGCGTTTGCAAATACAAAATCGGTTGATACATATGCCCCTTAAGGATTTGATTGAGAAAACTGGGGAATGGAATGACCTCAAGAAATACAAAAAGAGAGAGATGGAAGAAAAAGGCAGTGAGTAAAAAGACAGCAAAAGGAACAAAAGTTAGAATGATAGGAATAGCAAGTGATTCAGAAGTCAGGACAGGACTGTTGTTTTAGTTTTAATAGAAATGCTTTCTGCTGCAAAGACTTTAAACTGAGTGAGGGACATTTTCAATTAAAGTATGGCCCATTACTAATCCTTCCCTGTGTTCAATGGCAACACAGACAGCTGCAACCAATTTCAAACATCCTTGAAAAATTACAGCTTCTGGATCCAATACGGCTCATAAATATGCAACTAGATGCATCAGCCCACCTTCTATCTGTGCCTGAATCAATAATGCACATCCACTCCTTTCATGAGAGAACATGAAAAAGGTTAGGTTTTAGTTCAGGTGCATAGCAAAGACTGTCTTTCCATTCTTCATGTGCTTCAGTGCATTATTTGCCAAATGATACTAGATCTTAAATACCACAGTCAGTCAGCCTTTCTATAGGCTTTGCAATCAAGGAAAAGTTTGGACTCCACTGACAACAGTAGCCAACAATTCCAAGTATTATCTAAACCTCACTCTGGGTGGTTGGTTGCTTATGTTCAGAATTGAAGAAATGCTTTCAATTGAGACGTTCCTCACACCTTTTTCACTATGATGTCCAAGATAGATCACTTCTCTTTTACAGTACTGCCTTTTTGTTGCGGAGACCTTATGCCCACAATCACCTAGATGATTTAACAGGGCAAATGTATCAAGTTTACACTCATCTCTTGTCTTGGACGCTACTAACAGATCACCCTAATTTTGAACTAAGACTGAATTACAGAGCAACTTTACATTGTATAGATCTTTTTTCAGAATTCAACTAAAAGGTGAAGGACATTTTGTGTTCTCGTGTGGGATCCTACACCACCTGAGAGCTTTATTTCAGAAATGAAACACAAAGATATATTGACTCTCTTCATGCAAAGAGATTCAAAACAACACTTGGCATCAGTTGATGACTGTACACCATTCTACATCTGATGAAATTTGGGTCAAAATCACTGGTGGTACCACAGGACAACATGCGATGACAATTTTATCTGTCGCATGTCCTAAAATATTCTCCATTTACCACTAGGTTTCTTTATTCCCATCACAAAAGACTACCAAATACCTCCTGGAGGATTCCCTGCTCAATAATTTTTTCAATCACCAGCTTCATTCCATCTTCTGATTTGAAAGCTTTACTGTTTTGTTCTAGAGAAAATAGCATCTGACCTCACTTTTATTTTGACTAATTAAGCACTTGCTATCAATCCAATCTCTTTTCCAGGGAATTCCCATACCTCTACCTTGACGGTATGTCTTAAAACCAGAGGAAGGTTGTTTTTGTGAAAGCCTGGGATAACTGGACACTTTTCCTTTATGATTTTATTATGAATACTGAATCTTCCTTTTGGGTTTCAATCACAACACCATCCAGTATGCAATAAATCACAAAATTCATTGTGCATTATAAGTCTGTGCCCATCAGATTCACAGGACTTCTATCACAAAACTGAACTGGTGTTTTTTTTCATTTGAACAATTTTAACTGGGACATCTGCTGTAACTTGATTCCCACAACTTGGGCTTCTCTTTTCAGAGAGGCAGGTTTGGGACTACCACAGAACAAACTGTTGAATGGGTCAAGAATCAAGAATGAAACAGGATGACCATTGACTTCTTTGTCAATGTAACAGCCATTTTGTTATAACTCTAAGACTGTTCTAAATAAGCAATCCTCCTTTCCCCTCAGGCACCATCATTGTGCATGGCTTCTTGCGGAATCCTCATTGTGAATCAATGGATTCTGTTGGTACCTGTACTATATAACATTTTATTTTTGATGTTTTGCTGCATCACTGGTGCTGAAGGCAACAGAATTCAAAACGATTTCCTATTCTGAACATACTGCTCAGAATAGGAAACAGTTGGGGCTATCATATGTCTCTGTGTTTGGGAAACACCATCACCCTAAATTCTATTTGGGGTTTGGCTGCACTTGCATTTCCAGTGCCCAATTTTCCTACAGATGTGACAAGCAGAGTTTCTTTTCATTATTTCAACATTCACTCCATCATTTGTCATTATTCGCCTTCCATCTCCTTGCATTTGCATCAGACCTTTTCCCATTGCTGTACACTGAATATGATTCATCCCATTCATTAAATTTTAAACAAATTGCATATTTGAACACATTTGGTTCTGAGAACCTGTCTCAAATTGCTTTGTCTGAGCAATCATCAATTTCTCTTTGATCTTTTTCTGCTACACATCAAAATATTCACTACTATACTTTGCCAACTTCAGAATCTCATCTATGTTCTTTGTCTGCCAGCACAATTCACCTTGCTGCATATGATTACTAAGCTCTGGTCAGAAATTACCACTGACACCATCTTTCTCAGGAATCTCGACTCCGCTGTGTTTCTTGAAGAACTGCATAATCCTTTCATAAAAAGACATGTACTGACTCTTTCGGCCCAGAAATAGGGATGGGCGATAAATAGAGTTTTGCCCACTTCGCGCTCCACTTGGAGTTTTTCTCAGGTTCAGCTCACCAACATTTAGTTGGCGATTGCGAGTGAGAAAAAATATGCGCAAGACAACCTCCTGGTGGAAGTACTTAATGCAAACGGTGCCACAGGTCACTACGGCTCACTTTGAGAATGTTGATTGCAAAAGTAGAAAATCTATATGAGTGGCAGAAAGAAGCAACGCCATCTGGCGTGCCACGTGGTGCCATTTGTGCTGAATTTACAGCACTGGACAAGCTTCCTGCACTAAAAATCAGCACGAGCAGTGTGATAGATCTGAAGTCCAACGCTTGCAGAACTTTGCGGACTTTTGCATAGTTTTTAGGTAGCTCCGCGGGATTACTCAAAGTAAAACTCTGCAATTTCCACCCACCCCTAGAAATCTCTAGGAACCGCAATCTCAAAAAGTGAATTCAAATCAGTCCATACAACCTGTGATATGTTGTCAACCTGTGCACCTCTTTGTATCACCTCTTCGACTCCTCTCGTAATTTAGGAACATTTGTAGTGAGAGCATAAAAATCAGCATATATCCATGGCACATGCACCAGATTCCCTCCATGCACTTTGCATGGTGAGCAACAAGACGATGGATTTAGGCCCAGATCTCTGTACTGGGATGAATGTATGACATTGTTCTGCACTCTGTTCATCAATTGTTCTTTTTGCCTTTGTCACCCCGAGTGGGACGGGTATGCCGAGACGTGGGCCCCGTGCTCTCCATCACACCGGAGTCAAGCTACCCTGGCTGATGAGGGCTGAAAGCCCGAAACCTGTCCTAGAATGCTTGTTTCCAGTCCAGGGAGGACCTGGCCTGGCAGTTCGGGCTGGACTATTCCCATTGGGAGTAGGATCAAGACTGATTTGCATATGGCTGGGTCCAAACTGGAATGGCATGGCGAGCAAAAAAACGATGGATTTAGACCCAGATCTTTGTACTGGGGTGAATGTATGACATTGTTCTGCACTCTGTCCATCAATTGTTCTTTTTGCACTAGGAATTGGTGTCACACAGGCCCGTCCAGCAAACAGAAAAACCTGCACACCAACTACACGCCCCAGAAGCTATTGCAAGGTGGGCTCTGCACTGGGCAGGCAGAGACTAGAGTACAGGCCTGGTAGTTCTGGGATTGTATCTTACCTTTTGTGACGCCACACCAGTAATGCTGAAGCACAGGTGTGGGCACGCCAGTAAAATCAGCTGGATGACTGTGTTTTTGCTTAACTCCGTGCTCCTAGAGGAGCGTCGAGGGGAAAACTCTGTGAACTTGCCGGCAGGTAACAGTTTACCGCACAAACCAAAGAAAAGAAGGATGATGAATCAAGAAAAAGTCACACAAAATGCAGAAAATTTAAATTGTTTCTTTATTAAGTCAGTTCTGGCTACTTTGAGTGAGTTGAGATATTTGCAGGAGGATGTCTTCAATGAAAAGAAAAAGAAATGGGAAAGATTGGGTTACTTGAAAAACTATTAGGATTTGAATGTTAATTCTGAGAATTTATACATCCTTCCAGATGAAATGTTGTATCTACTTGGCAAGTACTTGCATAATCTAAAGAACACAGGCAGAGATATCATGTTGTGTATATTTAGAAAGTACTGTGAAACTATAGGAATCATACATGGTGCTGAGGATGTCTGTGTTTGGATTCTGGTGTCAGAGAAATAATCAAAGGAGGACTTTAACTGTGATGAAACATATTGACAAATAAGAAAGCCCATTTGTGAGACTTCAAGCAGAATTTGTAGAGATGCCACCATATAACAGTTTAATCATCTAAGTCATTGTCTGCTTATTCCTGAAGTGGGTGGAAGTCTACCAAACCTGAAAATCAGATAGCCTTACAGTTGCCAATTTTTTGTTGAGAGAGTTGATACCCAGATTTGGATTCCAACTTCTTTTGAGACAGATCGTGACACTCATTTAAAAAATTAGGCTTTGGCAATCATCTACACAGTATTCCAGATAAATCAGAAGTTCCATATTAGTTTTGACCGCATTCTGCAGGTGTGATAGAAAGGGATAGAAAGGGTTAATATCACTATCATAAAGAAAATGACCAAATTGTGTGCACCCACTGGTCTAAAGTGGCCCGACACAGCTTCTCTTGTCCTTATGAGCATGAGAAGTTGTCCTGAAAGAAAGACTGGTTTATTGCCCAATGGCGTGACATGGGAAAAGATATGAAACGTGCATACATTCTCTCAACTGTATTGGTTAAAATAAATAATGGCATTGAGCTAGATTAATGTATCAGGCCTTCATAACCTCAAACCAGGTGATTGGATAGTGGTCTAGGAGCACGCCAGGAAAAACTTTCTGGATGAGAGGTGACAGGAATCCTACCAGGAGAACAGTGAGGTAAAATAAGCGGGAGTTCCTGCTCATATGAAAAGAGCGCGAGCAGCAGAAGACGTGGTGGAAACAACCACTGAATCTGTTACAAAGCCATAAAGTCAAGGAGAAGATGAAGTTCAATCCCAAGCTTGAGTTTGCAGCATGATCCAGAGGGGGGTGAGAATGTTAAACTGGCAAAGAAAGACCTTGTGATGGAAGGCATTCAATGATAAAGTATCGGATTGGCGAATACTCTGATAAAGAATCTGAAAAGCCAAAGTCCAGTTTCAAAGCAGAGCGGGGTGATGGGCTGTGCCGTTTAAAAGCCAAAAGCATGAGTGGAAGCAATAAGAAATAGTCTCTGATCCAAAAAATAAAAATATGTAGTTGCAAATCAAATTGCTCAAACCCTCAGAAATAAGAAGTTTGCAGTAAATCATGCTGATAAAGGTGATAAAGGCTAACGTCCAAGTTCAAGCTCTTAAGAGTAAGAAACTCTGACAAAAACTGTTGGTGAACAGAGTAAAGCTGAAGAAAATATTCCAAGGAAGAAAAAAATTGTGAACCAGAAAAGTCTGAAAGACTAATAGACTCTGAAAACAGTGGGAGTTAATCACTTGCAGCCAAAAGATCAACAAGGAGAAGAGGTCCAAATAGAAATTATGCTTTACCTGACTGGGTATATCCAGCTACAGTGTCAGAAGAAGATGAGACGGAGATTGAAAGTTGCAATCCAGTGTGTCAATGCCAGTACAGTTTGAGAGTGAATCAGAGAGTGAAAATGAGAGAGAAGAAAAACCACTAGTGAATAGAGATTATTGCAAAAGACTCAGTAAGCCGAATAAACAGTTGTTGAATAAGATAAAAGACTGACACACATAATTTAAAATAACTCTTGACTGAAGTGAACTTTTTAGAAAAAAACCTGGAGAATATTTTTAATTTTTTTTGTTTTTGATTAATATTATGGAGAAATAAGAAAAAAAGAGGAAATTCATTATTGTTTTAAAGACTATTAGTATTGCATTTGGAAGTTAACAAATAACAATAACAAATTTGTCTCAACTTGAAGATGGAATACTACAAATTGGGTGAATTTTAGGGTTAGTGATAATAATAACAATAGTATTATTTTCATTGGGATGGTTCTTGTGTTTACAGGCTCCAGTGGGATATGCTTCCACCAACATTGAATCAACTACTTTAAGAAATAAATTGAAACATGACATATTAGTAGGGGTGGAAGGAACTCACAGATTTTTTCTTCACGGAATTCCACAGAGTTACAGATAAACTCAGCAAGATTCTACAGAATTCCATCAACAGGCGGAAAATATGTTGTTCATGCTGTCATTTAGCGCTGGTAGCGTGCGTAAGCAGCAGTGAAAATTAGAACGAATGGCACCATGCGTTGCGCAACAGCTCAGGGTCATTCAACTTGTTTTTGCTGCCTCTTGAGTAGAATATCTACTCGAGCTGCAGCATATGTACTCAAATGGTAGCCCTCTCTGACCTCGACCACTCGCGTCTGCCGACGTTATAAAGTCATGCCGGAATGCTCTCTGGTGACTGGAAATCGTGCCAGGGGCTGACAAATCTCACTCGCAAGCACGCGTTGTGCATTGTTCCTGCCCGGCACAGATGGCAGAATAATCCTCCAAGCACTGATTGACATAATTTGGCAAGAATTCCATGTTACAAGAGTAACATGAAGTCACCCAAATCCACCAATTTCGCAAGCAAAATTATAATTCCTGCAGAGCTTATATATTAGAACACAAAGGGAAATTACTATTATTTTTTAGGATGGCATTTGTACTAAAATGATTCATGAATATATAAATATAATGAAGATCAGTGGTTGCTTTGTGTGTGCTTTCCTTCCCAATTCTGCTGGGGAGGGTTCGACCTACTTGCAACTTCCAATTTCATATGCTGTATTCTGCAAAGCGCATGTTGCTATGTTTAATAATGATGAATTTCCTTTTCCTTATTTAACCGATTTCAATTTGTCCTTAGGGAATTTACCTATAAAATGAGAAAAACCTGGCGATCAAACATGATACAAGTTTCAGGGTGATTGCACAAAACAAGCATGAACCTAAAATTACTAGTCGGGTCATGCATGTATTCTGAGTAGCGAAGATTGTAAGAAATTGTGAAGGAGAGAAGGCTATAATGAAGCAGATAAAGGATGAGGAAGAACTTAGGTTGTCTGGGTTGGGTTACACCCTAGGTTGAGAATGGAAAAAGAGTTAAGGGGTGAACAATACATGCTAGGGCATTGTCCTTTGAAAGAGATAAACCTGAAGTTGTAAGAGGAAATGTGTGTGAAAGAATGTATGAAGTAAGTGAAAACTATTTGCTGGGTGGGGATCCAATCCTGAGAAGATTCTCTTATGTTTATGGCAAAACAGTTTTTTTCAATCTGCCACATAATTGGGTTGGGTCTTGTTATTTGGCTTTAGTGTTTTCTAGGGTTTACGGTATTCGGTGAATTAGATAGTGGAATTGCCATGAGAAGGGTGAAACTGAGTTTTGGAGAAGTAGATGTGGCAATGAATGATGTGAAAATCGGACATCTGTCTACCTTAGTAGATAAGCTTACAGTAGATAAAGCAGGTTCAGTGAAGTATGTAGATGTATAGATGATGGCTGTTAGAGTCATGGTAATGCAGAATTGTTTAGCCGTAGATTTCCGCCTGTCAAAAGAGAGCGGAGTTTGGAATGTAATAAAGGCCAAGAGATGTTGCACTTATATTCTGGACAACAGTAAGGTTATTGATTTCTTTCATTACTAACCTGACTAACATTTCACATGAGTTTCAATCTTTTGGGAAGCATGGATTATGAGAAAGTGTAGGTTCATGGTTTAGAGTTATAGGTTTGAGCAAGTTTGGTAAATGGTTAGATAGTGTAGGATTTAGCAACTTGATACAAATTCTCACCCCATAATAAATATAATGATTAGTGTAATTCTCCTGTTTCTTTTACTAAAATGTTCTAAGTGTCGAATGAAAAGGAGTAGTTTTAAGACAAAGAAATCTGAGTCTACAATCAAATGAAAATTGTGGAGAAGAATTCCAGAAAGAAGCAGAAGGTGATGCCGACTGAATGATTTCCTGATTAATAAAGTTATTTATGGGTTTTAGTGATTATAAAATTATCAAGAGAGGGAAACTGTGTGAAATTCTTTAAAGTCTTATGTTTTTGTGCAACAAGTAATAATGAGTGTTAATGATTTTTATGTTGGGTCTAATACGTAAATACTGAATTACCTTGTTAACAGTTGAAACGAGTTTCATATTAGGTTTAGAAGTGTGTTAAATAACATGATGTAGTAATGCCACATTCTCTATTTTGGACATAATGGATTCTGCCTCAGTCATTCACTTCTGCATTCACCCCCCTCCCATTAGGTGCCTCTGTGGATCTTCTTGCCCGCAGGTTCTGCAAGGGCGAAGACAGCTGAAGTAATGTTTTGTTTTCTGCATTATGAGTACACTGCTTATTAGTGAAAACTCTAGTGTGCAAGATAGGTTGAAACAGTCATGACTTATCCACTGTGGTTTCATTGCTGGGCTTAGTCCTAGCCATTTTTGAATCATCATTGTTCAAATGTTCAAATATTGCATATTTTGTTCGACCATCTTTGATGACAATGACACTGAAAATATAGGATGCTTTCTTAGAAATGGGTTAGTGCTAACGTATAATGATGTTTATGTAAATTCTCCTGATGTGTCAGAGAATTGATACCTGCAATCGTGCCATGCTAAATCTGTAGTTTTAGTAAATTGTCTGCACACGTTTTGTGTATAAGAACCCCCTGATTCTAGTAGTGTCAGAAGATTTTTGAGCTTTCCTAGATGCTAATAGTGATGCTGTCCGACCTTTTCCTAACTTTGCTGCTCCTATGAGACTTACAATCTTTTCTGATTTTGACTACTCTATATTAAAATTGCATTTTTGAGCCTTTCCTTCATTATTCTGTACTACTTGATTTTAGGACATTTGTAATTAAACCTTTTAACTTTTCCTCCTGATCTAGAACTCAGTTACTTATTTTGATACTTTGCTAAACTGATGTTGGGGAGGGTTGATTTTTTACATCATTATTTTCCGTGAGAGACTGTATGAGAAAAGAATTGGGGTTTCCAAATTTTGGTGTCCTAAAATATTGGGTTACCGTTTTTGCTCCAATAGGAGCCTATCCTAGGTAACAAAGGATCTCCTACTATTGGGGCACCCAAAAAACTCTAACAGCTCTGTTTTTGACAATGTACCAATGTCAAGGTTTGCTCAGTTGTTCATGGACATCTTCGCATGCCTATCAGTCAAGAGCATTGTAAATTACTTGATGACTATTATATGAGAGCATCTTAAGAAGTAAGATAAAAGACTGTTTGTATGTTGATTTGTTATATATAAATATGCATTTAAAAAGTATTCAGATTAGGGGTACATATTTACAGTGCCTCCAGAGAGGAGCTATACATATTCTGTCTTTGTAGAGAATGTTCAATATGTGTTTATATTTGGATTTAAAGCAGAGGAAGATTAGATTGAAGAGGGTGCACACTATTTTGTAAATAGGTGGTCCAGAGATAGGCACTCAAACAAAGTGGTTCCAAAGTTAAATCACTAATAGTAATCATTTTCTACTAGAGATAGGCAAAATGTGTCATCCATAATCAAAATCGGCTAAAAGAGAGTTTTTTGCCATAAAAAATTCACAAGTAAATCTGAGAGAACTTTTGGCACCATGTACTGATCCATCATTTCTTTTTACACAACCACCGTAATCGAGAACATAATCCCAATTGGATGGAAGAGGTGAGCCTTCACTAATCCTCAAGGTTGCACTGGGTTACTCAATAAAGTTCCAAGGCTAGAGAGTGGTGTCTCTGATGAGAAGAAGTCAGACCAATGCATTTCTCATCAGTTTCTTTATATCAAGACGAGGGAATATGGAAAGTATTTAGCAATGAGAGTTGAAATGGGAAAAAATGTTGAGGTGGCAGAATGCAAAAGGTTGGTTGCAGGCTGGGTAGAAGAATATGGTAGAACGGTAGGTTTACAGGTTGAGCCAAGATCGTAAAATCATTGTTATCAGTATATTACTAGCATATGGCTTACAGTATAAGCTTAAAAGCACCAGAATTAGAAGGGCAATACAACTGAGAATGCCAAACAGGAGATGCAATGATCACTCACCAAGCCCACTGTGAGGTGACAGATAGCTGTGCACTCCTCCATGATGATTGCTCTGCGAGTCACTTGGTGTGACAGAAATGCAAGAGTGATGTGAAGTTTCAGAAATGTCTCTCAGTGGAAGGCAAATAGGGACCATGAGCATACAACATGGATTTCAAATGATACGTGAGGTATCAACAATGTGCTGAAAGACAGGATAAGCTTTTCCGCCACAAATGAGGCAAACACCATAGCATGTTCAGGTACATCAGTTTAAGTAATGCACACAGTGCCATACATCCAGAAAACACACCTACTTGCTCCCTCTTGCTAGTAAATCTGGAGTGCACAGCCACAAAGCCATCAGCCAGGCTAAAATACACTCAAAGTATGCAAATAACATTTTTAAACACTATACAGTAAAAGAACTACCCTGTAAACCTTATCACTGGTCACTGCCCTGCAGTGGAAGTGGCAAGATAAAGACCAACTACCTTTTCCTTATATGCAGCTTTTATTTTTGGTATGAAACTCTCTATAACATCTTCAGCCGGGCCTGGTGGCTTAGTGGACTAAAGCCTCCACTGTAGGGGGTCTGTGTTTGACCTCATGGTCACAGGTTTAAATCCCGGCGGGTTCATTCAACCTTCCATCCTCCGGAGGTTGATAAAAAATGTGTACCATTGAGTTGGGTAACAATAAACATGTTATTCAGCGCCAAGATGCCCATGGGTGAATGTGTGCTTTACAAATACTTTTGTTATGTTCAGCGTTGTCTGAAGTAGAAAAATGCCACTCAGTAACATTCTCACTCAAACCAAAATAGTTGAGTACCTGCAGTAGCATCAGTTGATTATACAATGGGAAGATATGCTCCAGGCCAGTACTGAAACACTAGATGTGCATGAATGCAAATTATGCTCTCTCAAATCGCCAAACTTTGCTGAGATTACATGATCCAACCATATACAAGGCAATCTAATCTATGTCCTAGCCTGTGGCGTTGCTATACCCATGGGTTAAAGAACCCCAACATCACAATGCCACTCAGTATCTCTAAAATGCAGTCAACAAATTCAAGGCTTGTCATCCTGATCTCTAGCTAAGCAACTTCTGAACACTCCTATAATCACTGTCACTACCTCCACTTCATCTAAGTCCTAACCTCTACTGATACGAATGCTTATGGAAAAAACAGACACAAGACACCTACACGACCTAATAATTCTTGCACCTAACAAGTCCTGTGAATCCTAATTTCAATTTGCACAATGATCACAGGAACTGCTTGCAAGAAATTGGGTTGGTAGTTGAGAGGAGTGAGAGCGTTATTCAAATAATAAACACAACGCTCATCAGATTAAACCACAAAAGTCACTAAATAAACCTCTGCTTTATCCCCCAGTAGCTTGGCACACAAGCAGTGATACTAAACTTAGAGGCAACCTGTCAAGCATTTATGCAGCACTTCAACAGTAATAAAGTGGAAATGCAACACAAGAAAAATCCCAAATCAACTTAGAAAAATAGAGTACATTTTGATAAATAAAATGACACCAAAACAAAAATCCAATCAGGACAACAGGAGGTATGAGTTTTAAAGTTTAAAGAAAAATAACCCTGAAAAGGGGTGAAGCTTCAACTCCAGTTATCTCGTCAGGCTAAATCGGGACAAGTTCATCCTGAACACGATGGAGTGCAGGCCAGATACAGGACCAAATGCAGCTTGCTGCGATTTGTACCTTTTGTCCTTGGTATGGAGGCTACGAGGTACTGTGATGAAAAGCTCTGTATCCTGCTGTAATGGTTGTGTTGTGCCACTAATCAGGAGCTGAGTGGGGTGGCAATGAGAGGCTCTTGCATCGTTCTATATCTAGTGGCGTCGTATTTGGTAAAGCCACTGTTTAGAAACTGCAAGGGGCTGCGTTGCGAGGCCCTGTGTCCGTCTGTGCCATGCTGCATCAGATCTAGGTCTGGGCGGAGCTTGTGGAGTTTTACTATGAGGAATTTCACAGAGTTACCGAACCACTCTGTGGAATTCTGTATAGTTCTGTGAGCGGGCAGAGTAGAGCAGCAGCATCCACGCCCATCCTCACAGAGTTACAGGACCTAGATACAGCAGCCTCAGCCCAATCCAAGGGGAGCAACAAGCACCCAGATCCAGCTCAACCCAATCCCACAGGGCAGCAAGTGATCAGACCCATCCGGGGGAGGGGCAGCATCAGTGCCGCCAACAGATTACCAGACCCAGCTCAGGTCTTCTTGGAGACCTGCCCTCCCCGGCGAGAGCTGGGCTTGAATAGCTGTCCTTGGCTGCAGTCGGACTAGCACTCACCGCGCTAATGGCCCCCAGGGTTGTCAGAGTAGACGAGGAGGTACCGGAAGGAGGCTGGCCTCAGCCATGCAGACATGGGGGTACTGTGCAATGGCAGCACAGGGGGACCTAGGCCCATGGAGGCAGTACAATAAGATGTGAATTATTATGACAGAAATATAGGCCAAGTGGCTCTTCAAGGCAGATGGTCTACAGAAGAAATGGGAAGAATACGAACCATGCCTCACAGAGAATCCACGTATTTTGTGACTGTCTCAAGATCGGCGCCTGCTGACTGCCTACAGAGTAATAAACACGTTTTTCCAATTATAGTATGTTTTATACAATAAATATTATTGTGCTGTGTGCTACCTACCACAGTTAGTATTTTTGTGCTGACGTTTCTGCAGCCTGTCCACTGCAAGCAGGGTTAGTGATGTGGCTTTCATACAGACTTCACGTCTCTGTGGCCAATGAACAACTTGCAAGCTCCCCTCTCAACTCAATCCCAAACCACTCTGAAGTTTCTGAGGCCTCATAGCCAATGAACAAGTGATAAGATTCTCCCAGCCAATCACATGATGGGAGATCCCAACAAATCCAACGTTATCTCTCCCCCAACTAACATCATGATTGACGTACCAAATGATTGTGAAGATTGTGAAAAGGAGGTAGACATTCTTTGTCGAAGATGTGCAAGATCAGAGGAATAATGTGAGTAGGAAGCAGTGGCAGGGAATGTTGGTCTTTTGTACAGTAGGGTGTTTTAACATCCAAAACCCTGGACAGGGGCAGATATAGACATTGAGCTTAATGGTTCTCCCAATCACACTCACAGAAGTGCTGCATTGACAGCACCCAAATGGAAGGGAAGTAGGACTATGTTGATGAGCGCGCTGGTAAACTCCGCTCCACCAGCGGCTGCAGAGGTTTTGCTGAACTCCATACTCCAAAGCAGAATGCGGAGTTCAGCAAAACTCAGCAAACTCCATCAACCCCGAGTTTACCACCCACCCCTAATCAGATCCGGTGAAACCACTAATCAGGAGCTGTGAGGGGCTGTGATGAAAACCCCTGTGTCAGTCTGTGCCACGTTGCATTGAATCCAGTGAAACCTTCAGTTGGACAGGGAGGAGTACAGTCTAACTCCATTCAAGTCTCCAGGATCAGAAGGACATCACTTGGAGGGTCAGGACTCCCTCCCACAGAGGCCTGAAGAGGGAACCAGGTCTGGTCCAGTTGGGTCTGGTAAGTGGGAGAGTCCTCTGGGTGCTGCATGTGTCCCTATATCTCAAACAAGAGGTCAGCTAACTGACCCATGAGACACTTTTTGGGCTCCTCGGTTCAATGCAAGGCGGTCCAGTCTTCCTTCTTCAGATAGCAGGGCAGTCCTTCTTCTGAATCTTCCACAGGTCCAGGAGTGTTTTGCTGAGGGGTTCTAAGGGGGTCATTTGTATACCCAGTGCCAGGCTGTGGAGGGGGGATGTCCCCTTTGTCTAATCTTCCCCCTTTCTTGGGTTTGGCTCCAAACTGTCTAGGATATTAAAAGGCAGGCAGGCCTAGATGTGAGCTGCATTTGTCAGTGTCAGTGCAGGCAGCCCTAGAAGTTGGGAACGGGTAGGCACAGTCCTCAGGAAACCCTTTGAAGGTCTGGAAGAGCTGAGTACAACCTTGCACACCATCCTGCTTGGTAAAGAAATTCCCTGCCCCACACTCAAGGCCCTTTGTCCCCATGTCTGGAAGAAATACACAACGCACCACAGGAGAACAATTCATAGTCGTGTGACCCTGGACACTGGCAGAAATGCACATTTGGTTTAGACAGAAAAATGCCAACTCTAATAGTGCTATTTTCAGAATAATAACTTTAAATCCAATGTTTCTATCAAAGAAGATTTTATATTACAGTTCAAATGAGTAGAAGAAGTATTTCTCTATCTGTTCCCAAGCTGAAGGTGTCACTTAATAAGTGTAGTAAGGTAAACCAGAGTTAGTCTATGGGAGAGATAGGCTATAGCCTTCCTACAGCAAAAAACAATTATAAGAGTTTTTCACTTTCAGGACATGTAAAACCTAATGTCATGAACTCTCCACATTTTCCATCAATGGCCACCAATTGCCCACTTGGGAATGAGAAACTGTGTCTAGATACCTAACTATAAATAATATGCTGTGCTTTCAGCACTGTGCAGGGACATGGTCTGATATGCTGAATTTGTACTGCATCATTACAAGATTACATTAGCATGCTGAAACTGTTAATTTCCTTTATGGTATGTTCTTTCCTTATGTTTTTAGTTTTATTTGCTCAGGTCACTAATAGTCCTTTTTAGTTTCTAGCATTGTTCATTCTCGCGAGAGAACATCCGTCACGGCCGCCATGCTGACATGCCACACCCATCCACCGACGCGGATTATTGAGGTTCTACGGTTGCGTTGGAGGTCTGTACCAGCAACTTGTACTGCGACCAACACCCATGGACTTAAAAAACAATGCCGCATAAGCATCTTTTAGCGGCCCACGACTCCAGTAGAAGCAACTAAGCGTGGTGAGTTTTTCCTGGTTCGGCGCCGGTAAGAATCTCCTTTAATGTATTTTGGTACCACGCTCCTACTATGAACATTGGTTCCACCGCGCACAGACCATGACCATTGCTTTTACAATGATTATCAATAGGAGTCTTCCTTGTGCATTTGGTTACCGCATTTCAGACTGAACATTTTGTCTACGGCATTTGTGGTATAAGAGTGCTGTATTGATAAGAAGCTCCTCTTGGTGAAACTGCTTATAGCATTTTAGTCTGTGAGACTGTGATCATTGTTTCTAAGGCATCCTCCAGATCAAGAGGGCAACGGTACATATTTTACCTGTGTGAAGTGTCCAATAACAAACCAACTTACAGGCAAAAAACAGTAAGAAATGTCGAAAAGTTAGTCAACAGAGGAATGCTGAATGATACGAAAGTAAAACCCTTCTCATTTCGCTGACTACATAATCCAAAGTTTCTTTTACAGGTAATTATGGTGCATAGAGATGATGCAAGGTGACTGACTTAATGGATAGCACTATCACTATACCTCTGCTGCCGTATAAGGGTGATCGTGCACAATACTCCGGCACCTGTCACCTTTTGGTGCCACTGGTTACAGAGTCCCAAAGTACTTTAAGAAATCGCCATTGATTCGGGAAGATGATGCGGCCGCTTATTACGGTGGTTGATCGTTCATTCCTCTCTGCATGGATTATTATGTCCAAGCTATTCCTCTGAAAGCCTACTTTCAGCTTGACAAAACGATGGTTACACTTCTTATTTTGAACAATATAATCTTCATAAAGGACTTTTGTGTTCTATTATTCTGTGCTCTGACATTAATTCTCTTCAAAAGTTAAATATTTTCTGTTTAGGTACTTATCATTGCCATATTAATTACAAAGCACGTCTGAATCCAGAACATCTTTTCTATCATATTTCGATTTCACAATTTGTGATCTAAACCCTGATAAAGTTCCAAAAGGTTCTATCTTTGGGGAACGAAATGCGTGGGCTGTTTTTATGAACTATTTTTGACATAAAAGAAGAATTTTGAAATAACAATGGACTACATGTGTTGTCTTCCGTGCCCCTCCTATTGCTTAAAATTATGGTGCATATGATGCTTTGCTGAAGATTAATGCTGTATTCCTCCAATACCGTTACACAATGTCAACTATTTGGATTCTCTGTTCCAGTTCTCCCTCCCCGCAGTACCCTCCCTAATTCCCTTCCCCTCATCCTGCCATTCTTATCCTTTGTTGTAACTATCTCAGAGTCAGAGCTGCCAGAAGGTGGGCCTCTCGAGGGTACTTCTCCTGAGGAACCAACTGAAACTCTGACATCTAAGTACACGTCCAACTTTTTAAATACCAGGCACCATGTCCTATGAGCCTTTGAACTACCTTAGGGGTAACGTTTACGTATTAAAAAGGAAGATTTAAGTCTGGCAAAGGTTCTATCTAGCCAGGTCAAAATGGCAGTTTAAAACAGCACTACAGGATTCGATGGCAAGCCTGAAATATTTTATAGTGCTACTTTAGTGGGTGGCACAATGAGTGCAGGGACATGCGTAGCATTTTTATTTATAGGCCTTTGGCACATAAAGTACCATTTACTAGGTACCTATAAGTAAAGTAAATGTGTCAATCGGGTGTACCCCTATTTTACCATGTTTTCAAGGGAGAGCACAAGCACGTTACCACTGATTAGTGGAGTAAAATGGTCAGAGCCCTAAAAGCCAACACAAATGAGAGTCAAAAAAAGGAATGCAAAAATCTGGAGTGACCCTGTGGAAAGGGCCAAGTCAAACACTGTTAGATTCAGCTGGCTGAGCCTACTAAATTGTACTCATCCAAGCAAGAAGGATTAAAAGTGTAAGTGAAGTTATACACAAATCGTAAATACCCAGTCTCAGAACTGCTCAGTTGACCTCCACAAGCAGACTTTTCTCCTCGCTACAAACGTGAGCAAACACGACCTCGAGTGATCAAGCACCTAAGAAAGGAAACACCACAGCTCTGAAGAGAGATACTCAACCATCTGACTGTAATGTATACCTGACTTCCCCTGTTCACCGATATCTGAGCTTTATGAAATCTTTCAAGACAACAGTGTTAAGTAGCAATTTAAATACAAAAAAGACCGAAATCCAAAAATGGAAATACTCAGGCCAAACAATCACTTAGAAGACCAGACTTGTGACCTCTTAGCTACACCACAACATTGCTAAAATATTACTCAAACATAAAATCATAACAAATACATTTATGAGCACATGAAGAAGCTACACAAGAAGCAATCTTAATCCAAATAAAATGATTACACCTCAATGCCTTGTCTTACTAATTATGCACATTAATAAAACAATATAAAGTTGCAAAACAACCAGTAGCCCAACAAAAACAGTTCATGAGACAACTTTGGGAAGTGACAAAGCTTGTCCCAACCAATCCCATGTTTAATTCCTAGTCATAGAAGACTCACACCTCACACAGAGCCAACAATTATCATGTGAGCCAAACTTAGTAACCTGATCCCATTCACACAACTGTGCAGTCAATCTCCCTACACAATCTACAAATCACTTATCCTGTGTTTCTTCTTACATATTTGCTCACAGGCACTTTAAATTGGTGGACACCATCGGCAAACATGAACTAGATTCTCTTTTGCTAACCATCATCTAGTTTAACAAATTCACATAGCTTATTCTTCGAATTTTACATTTTATGACATTCTCCATCAGGTAGCTTGACCAAGATACAATTAAGGGTGAGGTCTCATATAATTCACACTAATCACTCTCTTATGAAAACACATCAACTCTTCCTCATTTGAATTCCTTGTTGTAAGTATAATTCAGTAATTGTTAAACTCACTCACCTGAAACATACTATATGACACTCAACAAGACAACAAGCCATGTTTGGAAGAATGTCCTGGCTGTACCTCACCAGTGAAGATAGGGGTACAGGCCATGCAACTCCTATTTCACAGATTTCTAGAGTTCCCTGCCACTTGCACTTTGTGCATTTTTGTTTTGTGAATGTGATGGAGCAGGGTTTTTACTCCAAAACGGAATACCTGTTTCATTTTCGCATGTTATAATTAAAAGTACTACTAAATAATTATTAATGATTAAAAAGTTTGTCGAATGTTGACTAATCAACCTTATTAACAAGAGAATTACACGTGGGAATGCTATTGCATGGCTAAATAACAAGTGAACTAAGTTGGTGAGCAAACTGACAGAATACGATGTTGCTTATGTGATGTTATGGTGTTTTGCGCTTATAATTAATATGCATTAATGGCTTCTGATGTCGCAAATGGCTAGATAAATACACACACATAAGGGTATTAGCAGGGGAATAGCACTGTTTAATCATTTCTATGCAGTAATTCTGTTTTATGTTTACTTTGCTTTAAGTTGTCCATTGTGGCCTGCCACAAAATGGCCGCCACCCGCAGCCTGCATTGGAGTTGCTGGAAATTTACAAAAAGGCTTCACTCTGCCTGTGACCTTGCACCTCTGATGAACTGAAAAGCCATGACCATGACGACAAATCTGGGAGGACTGCCAGAAAAGCCCCGGATTGGGAAAATGTTTCAAAGAAATGAATATTGAACTCTTGAACTGTCAATCCCACAACTGGGATACATTTAATCTGGGAAAAACATCCGTAGAAGTATCGAATTAATTATGGACACTACATTTTCTATTCATCATTTAAGACAGACAATATCTGGGAACTTTTGCTCATGTTGCAAGACGACATTATTTCCGCCATTCATCCGTTCTGAATAAAGAAATGTTACTTTTAGAATGTAATTTTTAGTATAAAAGTAAGTAGACTAGAGAGGTCTAGCGCCACTTCTTCCTGAGCTGATGATGCGAGGTCCCTATGCTGACGGAGAGGACGATGACTCTACATGACGGCAGAAGACTATAATTTTTCTCCAGAGGACCGGTTCTGACTTAGGATCTGACATTTAGACAGAATAGGTAAATATGAGAGAAAATTAATTTTGCATTTAATTGGCTTTTCTTGAAAATTTAGATAAACAAACAATTTGTTTGAATTACTGTCTCGGGTGGTTATTTCTTGTCATGTTTATTGAATTTATAGTATATTCTTTGAAAGGTATTTTGCTATGATCTTCAGACAACTAGCTGGTCGCATTGACCTCAAAGTACAGGCAGATCAGATAGAGCAAATGTGATAGAGATGTTTTTCTCCTTTACAGGACACGGATAGGTTTGGTTTAGGGTGAATGTTGGTGTAATGGGCCCCACCAGCGTGTGATGTGTGTATGCGTGTGTGACTGTGAAATCATTCCGTCCGTGGAAGTAGAGGGGATTCGGAAGCTCTGATCTGCACCAGTTTCTTGGTAGCAGAATGATGGTTAGCTATTGTCTTGGTCTAGCGAAATTGCGTGTATATAGGCTTGTTGATTATTGATTGATATTTGTACTAACACTATATGTTGAAGTCGTGTCGAGTTCTATGTATTGTGAACGGCTTCTGGGATGTAGGAAGTCGGTGACAGTTCCGTAGTAGAGCAGAGGGAGTGTTGCTCTCGGAAAAAGGCGGGATTGTAGGCCCTGTATGCAGACAGGGAAAAACGTGTGACAATTGAAGTTGCGAGTCGCATTGTCTGGGTTCGATGAGGTAGCATCGCCGTGTGTTGCCATTAGAAACATATTTCTGTGTGAAAGAAATGTGTATGATAGCAAAGGTTATCGGTGAAACTCTAGTCTTAGGTCCCAGGGGTCTGTAAGGGATTCCGTTAAAGCTTACCGCTGGAGAAGTAATAGGTATTCTCGGAGCTTGTTAGAAGGACAGGGCAGAGGTAAGTGCTGCTTTGTTAACGTATGATATAATTCTGTAGTAGGACAGACAGAATTCTGTGTGAATGTACTACATTTTCTGGTATAAAAGTGCGTGAATGAGAAGGCATTTTGGTTAATTGTGAGACTCTTAGGAACATTCCGGAGGGAAACAGTTAATTGATGCATGTTAGAAGGGTAAAGTAGAGGGATGTGCTACTTTATCAACGGAAGTAACGATTCTGTAGTAGGGCAGAGGTAAGCGCTGCTCTCGGGAAAGGCAGAATTCTCGTGGGAAAGGTCTTTTGCTGTTCTGTGGCTAGCGAAGCAGACAATGGAGATGTTTGTATGTTGTAACTAACGGACTCGTAGAAGTTGAAACAAAGTCTACTAAGTAGTCTTGTAAAGGAGGGGTAGATGAGAAGCAGGAGACAAGAGCAGAAGCGACTGCAGCGACTGCAGCGACTGCTGACGTCAGGGAGACCGCGCTGTGATTGGACAGTGGGTTAGAACGGTGGAAGCACGGTGATTGGTGTACTAGTGAACGCCGCGCTAGGATTGGGAGATATACAGGGTGACGTAGACGCTCCAGGATTGGTGGGTTGGTGTGAGTCGCGCTAGGATTCGCGGACTGAGTCAGTGACATAAACGCTCCAGGATTGGTGCGTTGGTGTGAGTCGCGCTAGGATTCGCGGACTAAAAGGTGACGTAAACGCTCCAGATTGGTGCGTTAGTGTGTGTCGCGCTGCAATTGGATAAGACATCGTACAGTTGTAGAACAGACTAAGAGTTACGAAAAACAGGAAAATGTATTACCATAATGGAGAGAAGAAAAAGAAGTCCTTATTCAGTAAAGTAAAAACCTGGTTTGACAAGGATATGGATATTATAACTAGGGAAGGAGAGTTACTTCCTCCGACCAGAACCCCTGCATCCTTTATGGTTGCAAAATATGGGTATCATACCTGTATTTGGTTAGACAACTGGGTGAAGTATACTAGAGAGGATGGAGTTTTGGCTTTCCCAGAACATGGCTCATTTAATCTGGCCGTGTTAAGAAATTTACGGGAGAAGATGATGGTTCTAGAGCCTCGGCCTAGGCCGACGCAATTCGAGGCATTGATGGAATGGGAAGATGAAGTACATGAGCGAGAAAAGCAGAGGAGTGGGAATAACTACAGGTACATGTTTGGGCGCAAGTATGATCGCGAAACCCATCATGACCGAATGAGAAGGTGGCGTGACGCCAGTATGACTGAAGGATTATATCCTGTAAGAACAGTAGAGGAATCAGGAGAAAGAAAGTGTACAGAGAAAGAACATAATGTAGAGACCAGAAGATATGGGGCAAATGAGTCTGATGATGATGTCTTAGAGGACATGCTCTACAAAAGACCACCTCCGTATAGACGAGAACCAGAGGTAGGAACAGCAGGTACCCCAATGAGAAACACCCTGCGGATTATAAAGACAGAGGCTACAGCCCCTGAGTTGAAAGACAGTTGTTCTCTGGCGGAAAGAGAAAGAGATAGAGAGAGAGAGAAAGAAAGAGAAAGAGATAGAGAGAGAGGGAAAGATAGAGAGAGAGAAAGAGAGAGAGAAAGAGAAAGAGAGAGAGAAAGAAAGAGAGAGAGAGAAAGGGAAAGAGAGAGAGAGATAGAAAGAGAGAATGAACTTGAGGATGAAAAGACCAGAGAACTAGCCAGAACTACCTTTGAGCTGACAGAGAAAATCCGAGAATTGACTAAAAATCTTGAGGCAGTTACAGTGCCTGTGACCATAGGCCTGGTTATGCCGATTTTTGACAAGCAGAGGACGGGTGAGAATGGATTGACGGTACCATATGTGGGCAATAGATTGATTGTTCCTCCAGAGCAGGCAGAAATGAGAACAGGAGAAAATCAGTGGAGACATACCATATGTGGAGGAGAATCGAGTGTGCAGACTAACTCAATTCTGAATTCTGGATGTATGGAAGGGAGCAGAGGATCAATAGTAGAACCGCAAAGAGTGACAGAACCAGGGGGTGCAGAAAAATCTGTGATAACTGCTGAGGATTTGAATGATTGGCTGAAAACATTACAGAAAAAGGAGAAAGAATCACAGGGAATTGATGTAGCTAGGCTACGTATGGAAATGGAAGAGATGATAGTAGGTACAATACCTATAGAAACATTGAAGGATTATCGAGAAGGGGAGATCCTGTTCCTGTCTAAAAGTATCACATGGAGAGCAAAGAATATACATGACAGGTTGAAAGGAATAGCCAGTGAATAGGGAATTGATATGGATAAGGTGAAAGCTTTACAAAAGACTTACCGAGTGGATTTCTCAGATAAGGATATTGAAAATCTGAACAATGCAGGCCGAACAGGACAGATTAAGGAAATGATTGCCTTGCTGAAGAAATGGGGAGATGTAGAAAGATGGAAAGACAGATGGTACCGAAAGCGAGAGGATGGGCCAGATAGAACTTACTCAGCATTTCCTCTGAAAGAAAAAGAAAAGGCAGTGACAGCTTACCATGAGAGACATTCCAGGAGGTGGGTACGTACATGTCCCATGGACCAGACAGGATATTTTATCATTCACGAATGATTTCCGTCGTTTAAGGGAAAAGCCCGTTGAGTGGTACAGACAGGTCAACAGATTTGTAAAGCTGTCAAAAGTACTGTGGATTGACCTGAATAGTCTGTTTGATATAATTGTACCAGCAGACCTGTGGGCAGAATGTAAAATAGTCATAGACTGGCCCACTAAGGAGTACCCGAGAGACCCAAAAACAGGAGCACCAGACCCGGAGGTCATGAAAAAGTATGAGCAGGTTATGGCCTTCCTGAAAAATAAAGTACCCCCCAAGGAAACGGACTGGGTTAAAATAGACCGAACACAGCAAGAATTGAAAGAATCAGTTCATGCTTACTATGAAAGACTGATACTAGCTTTTAAGCAGTTCAGTGGAGATGAACACCTGGGAGATAAGGATCTGAGCCATTTCGTATATAGATTTGTATATGGCTTGCGACCTGAAATCAGTGAAATGATAAGGGAGCATACAGTTGACTGGCAGAGCAAAAAGATTGTTGAGATTCTGAGGCATGCAAAATACTTCAGTGAGGAGATTGAGGCAAAGCAGAGAAATCTAAAAGAAAAGGCGATGTGGGCACAGGTGAAAGTTGCAGAAAGACAGGAAGCTCAGCTGGTTGAACAGGCAAATAACCAAGGAAATAAACCCAAGTATGGTCCAGGAAAAGGGAAAGGGAACATAGAAGAGGCCAAAAAGAAGTTCCCGTGTCACAACTGTGGAAAATTGGGGCACTGGAAATCCGAGTGTAAGAATCCACCGTCCACTAACGATGATAATTCATCATTGAATTCGCAGGTGCAGAGTGAGGGGTGTGGTCAGCATCGGCAACAGCAGAAGGCTGATAAGCAGCAGAATCAGGTGCCAAAACCACCCTTGCCACAGAGAAAAGGATCCCAGAAGTACAGCCAAGAATCAGGGTTCTACGATGAAGAGCAGGTAATCAATCAAAACGCGCAAGCGCTGTATCTCAGTACTGGCTGAAAAATGAGGGAAGTGACTCTGAGGGAGACTTCTGGCGGTGCCGAAGAGAGGAGGAGGAGTGCGTACTTGGCGCTACTCTGGAAATAGACCAGGCAGGACCTTTGTAGATGGGAAAATTAATGGTGAAAGCATCACTTTCCTAGTTGATACTGGGGCTACGAGATCAACTGTCAGGTCAGCTGATATAAGGAATCTTCCTCTCTCGGACGAAGCAATCCAAGTGGTTGGTGTGTCCAACACACAGATCAAAACACTGCTTACTGAACCAGTAAAGGTTAGAATAGGGAAATTTTCAGACATGCACCGATTTGTGGTGTGTGACACCAGTCCAGTGAACCTGTTAGGCAGTGATCTGCTGTGCAAAATGAATTGCACTATTTTCTGTACTCCAGATGGTATAACTTTTGAAACACCTGATGAGGATGTGCTATACAGAATGACCATGGATAACAGAGAATGTGAGGCTTTGGGAACATATGCAATATTTAATCCTGATGCATTACCCCCAGAGTTAAAACAGACAGTGAAAGCAGCAGTTTGGGATTTTACTTTAGAAGATGTGGGCCTGATGAGAAATGTAGATCCAGTAAAGATTACTGTAAAAGAGGGAGTGGTTTACCCAAACATACCGCAATACAGATTGACACCTGAAATAATTGAAGGGATAACACCCTTAATTGAGAAGATGATCCAGCAAGGGGTGTTAAGAGAAATATTGAGCAGCCCATGTAATTCACCGATAATGGGACTAAAGAAACCAAATGGAAAGTTCAGAATAGTACAAGATTTGAGAAAGATTAACAAGATTGTTGTGCCATGTTGTCCGATTGTGCCAAATCCATCTGTGATTTTGTATCAGATTCCCCATGATGCAGAATGGTACACGGTAATTGATTTGTGTCATGCTTTCTTTTCAATCCCATTGCATCATGACAGCCAGCCAATATTTTCTTTTAGATTTGGAGAACGGATTTTGGCATGGTGCCGAATCCCACAGGGGTATACAGAGAGCCCCTCAATATTTAATCAATTGCTAAAGAAATCTCTGGAAAGTCTGACAATGCCTGAAAATTCAGTCTTGGTACAATATATTGATGACCTACTTGTGGCATCAAAAACACGTGAAGCTTGTGAAGTAGATACCATTGCATTATTGAATCACTTGGCAGATGGAGGATTAAAGGTATCAAAGCAGTCTTCCAGTCTTCCTTCTTCAGATAGCAGGGCAGTCCTTCTTCTGAATCTTCCACAGGTCCAGGAGTGTTTTGCTGAGGGGTTCTAAGGGTGTCATTTGTATACCCAGTGCCAGGCTGTGGAGGGGGGATGTCCCCTTTGTCTAATCTTCCCCCTTTCTTGGGTTTGGCTCCAAACTGTCTAGGATATTAAAAGGCAGGCAGGCCTAGATGTGAGCTGCATTTGTCAGTGTCAGTGCAGGCAGCCCTAGAAGTTGGGAACGGGTAGGCACAGTCCTCAGGCAACCCTTTGAAGGTCTGGAAGAGCTGAGTACAACCTTGCACACCATCCTGCTTGGTAAAGAAATTCCCTGCCCCACACTCAAGGCCCTTTGTCCCCATGTCTGGAAGAAATACACAACACACCACAGGAGAACAATTCATAGTCGTGTGACCCTGGACACTGGCAGAAATGCACATTTGGTTTAGACAGAAAAATGCCAACTCTAATAGTGCTATTTTCAGAATAATAACTTTAAATCCAATGTTTCTATCAAAGAAGATTTTATATTACAGTTCAAATGAGTAGAAGAAGTATTTCTCTATCTGTTCCCAAGCTGAAGTTGTCACTTAATAAGTGTAGTAAGGTAAACCAGAGTTAGTCTATGGGAGAGATAGGCTATAGCCTTCCTACAGCGAAAAACAATTATAAGAGTTTTCCACTTTCAGGACATGTAAAACCTAATGTCATGAACTCTCCACATTTTCCATCAATGGCCACCAATTGCCCACTTGGGAATGAGAAACTGTGTCTAGATGCCTAACTATAAATAATATGCTGTGCTTTCAGCACTGTGCAGGGACATGGTCTGATATGCTGAATTTGTACTGCATCATTACAAGATTACATTAGCATGCTGAAACTGTTAATTTCCTTTATGGTATGTTCTTTCCTTATGTTTTTAGTTTTATTTGCTCAGGTCACTAATAGTCCTTTTTAGTTTCTAGCATTGTTCATTCTCGCGAGAGAACATCCGTCACGGCCGCCATGCTGACATGCCACACCCATCCACCGACGCGGATTATTGAGGTTCTACGGTTGCGTTGGAGGTCTGTACCAGCAACTTGTACTGCGACCAACACCCATGGACTTAAAAAACAATGCCGCATAAGCATCTTTTAGCGGCCCACGACTCCAGTAGAAGCAACTAAGCGTGGTGAGTTTTTCCTGGTTCGGCGCCGGTAAGAATCTCCTTTAATGTATTTTGGTACCACGCTCCTACTATGAACATTGGTTCCACCGCGCACAGACCATGACCATTGCTTTTACAATGATTATCAATAGGAGTCTTCCTTGTGCATTTGGTTACCGCATTTCAGACTGAACATTTTGTCTACGGCATTCGTGGTATAAAAGTGCTGTATTGATAAGAAGCTCCTCTTGGTGAAACTGCTTATAGCATTTTAGTCTGTGAGACTGTGATCATTGTTTCTAAGGCATCCTCCAGATCAAGAGGGCAATGGTACATATTTTACCTGTGTGAAGTGTCCAATAACAAACCAACTTACAGGCAAAAAACAGTAAGAAATGTCGAAAAGTTAGTCAACAGAGGAATGCTGAATGATACGAAAGTAAAACCCTTCTCATTTCGCTGACTACATAATCCAAAGTTTCTTTTACAGGTAATTATGGTGCATAGAGATGATGCAAGGTGACTGACTTAATGGATAGCACTATCACTATACCTCTGCTGCCGTATAAGGGTGATCGTGCACAATACTCCGGCACCTGCCACCTTTTGGTGCCACTGGTTACAGATTCCCAAAGTACTTTAAGAAATCGCCATTGATTCGGGAAGACGATGCGGCCGCTTATTATGGTGGTTGATCGTTCATTCCTCTCTGCATGGATTATTATGTCCAAGCTATTCCTCTGAAAGCCTACTTTCAGCTTGACAAAACGATGGTTACACTTCTTATTTGGAACAATATAATCTTCATAAAGGACTTTTGTGTTCTATTATTCTGTGCTCTGACATTAATTCTCTTCAAAAGTTAAATATTTTCTGTTTAGGTATTTATCATTGCCATATTAATTACAAAGCACGTCTGAATCCAGAACATCTTTTCTATCATATTTCGATTTCACAATTTGTGATCTAAACCCTGATGAAGTTCCAAAAGGTTCGATCTTTGGGGAACGAAATGCGTGGGCTGTTTTTATGAACTATTTTTGACATAAAAGAAGAATTTTGAAATAACAATGGACTACATGTGTTGTCTTCCGTGCCCCTCCTATTGCTTAAAATGATGGTGCATATGATGCTTTGCTGAAGATTAATGCTGTATTCCTCCAATACCGTTACACAATGTCAACTATTTGGATTCTCTGTTCCAGTTCTCCCTCCCCGCAGTACCCTCCCTAATTCCCTTCCCCTCATCCTGCCATTCTTATCCTTTGTTGTAACTATCTCAGAGTCAGAGCTGCCAGAAGGTGGGCCTCTTGAGGGTACTTCTCCTGAGGAACCAACTGAAACTCTGACATCTAAGTACACGTCCAACTTTTTATGTCCTATGAGCCTTTGAACTACCTTAGGGGTAACGTTTACGTATTAAAAAGGAAGATTTAAGTCTGGCAAAGGTTCTATCTAGCCAGGTCAAAATGGCAGTTTAAAACAGCACTACAGGATTCGATGGCAAGCCTGAAATATTTTACAGTGCTACTTTAGTGGGTGGCACAATGAGTGCAGGGACATGCGTAGCATTTTTATTTATAGGCCTTTGGCACATAAAGTACCATTTACTAGGTACCTATAAGTAAAGTAAATGTGTCAATCAGGTGTACCCCTATTTTACCATGTTTTCAAGGGAGAGCACAAGCACGTTACCACTGATTAGTGGAGTAAAATGGTCAGAGTCCTAAAAGCCAACACAAATGAGAGTCAAAAAAAGGAATGCAAAAATCTGGAGTGACCCTGTGGAAAGGGCCAAGTCAAACACTGTTAGATTCAGCTGGCTGAGCCTACTAAATTGTACTCATCCAAGCAAGAAGGATTAAAAGTGTAAGTGAAGTTATACACAAATCGTAAATACCCAGTCTCAGAACTGCTCAGTTGACCTCCACAAGCAGACTTTTCTCCTCGCTACAAACGTGAGCAAACACGACCTCGAGTGATCAAGCACCTAAGAAAGGAAACACCACAGCTCTGAAGAGAGATACTCAACCATCTGACTGTAATGTATACCTGACTTCCCCTGTTCACCGATATCTGAGCTTTATGACATCTTTCAAGACAACAGTGTTAAGTAGCAATTTAAATACAAAAAAGACCGAAATCCAAAAATGGAAATACTCAGGCCAAACAATCACTTAGAAGACCAGACTTGTGACCTCTTAGCTAGACCACAACATTGCTAAAATATTACTCAAACATAAAATCATAACAAATACATTTATGAGCACATGAAGAAGCTACACAAGAAGCAATCTTAATCCAAATAAAATGATTACACCTCAATGCCTTGTCTTACTAATTATGCACATTAATAAAACAATATAAAGTTGCAAAACAACCAGTAGCCCAACAAAAACAGTTCATGAGACAACTTTGGGAAGTGACAAAGCTTGTCCCAACCAATCCCATGTTTAATTCCTAGTCATAGAAGACTCACACCTCACACAGAGCCAACAATTATCATGTGAGCCAAACTTAGTAACCTGATCCCATTCACACAACTGTGCAGTCAATCTCCCTACACAATCTACAAATCACTTATCCTGTGTTTCTTCTTACATATTTGCTCACAGGCACTTTAAATTGGTGGACACCATCGGCAAACATGAACTAGATTCTCTTTTGCTAACCATCATCTAGTTTAACAAATTCACATAGCTTATTCTTCGAATTTTACATTTTATGACATTCTCCATCAGGTAGCTTGACCAAGATACAATTAAGGGTGAGGTCTCATATAATTCACACTAATCCTCTCTTATGAAAACACATCAACTCTTCCTCATTTGAATTCCTTGTTGTAAGTATAATTCAGTAAATGTTAAACTCACTCACCTGAAACATACTATATGACACTCAACAAGACAACAAGCCATGTTTGGAAGAATGTCCTGGCTGTACCTCACCAGTGAAGATAGGGGTACAGGCCATGCAACTCCTATTTCACAGATTTCTAGAGTTCCCTGCCACTTGCACTTTGTGCATTTTTGTTTTGTGAATGTGATGGAGCAGGGTTTTTACTCCAAAACGGAATACCTGTTTCATTTTCGCATGTTATAATTAAAAGTACTACTAAATAATTATTAATGATTAAAAAGTTTGTCGAATGTTGACTAATCAACCTTATTAACAAGAGAATTACACGTGGGAATGCTATTGCATGGCTAAATAACAAGTGAACTAAGTTGGTGAGCAAACTGACAGAATACGATGTTGCTTATGTGATGTTATGGTGTTTTGCGCTTATAATTAATATGCATTAATGGCTTCTGATGTCGCAAATGGCTAGATAAATACACACACATAAGGGTATTAGCAGGGGAATAGCACTGTTTAATCATTTCTATGCAGTAATTCTGTTTTATGTTTACTTTGCTTTAAGTTGTCCATTGTGGCCTGCCACAAAATGGCCGCCACCCGCAGCCTGCATTGGAGTTGCTGGAAATTTACAAAAAGGCTTCACTCTGCCTGTGACCTTGCACCTCTGATGAACTGAAAAGCCATGACCATGACGACAAATCTGGGAGGACTGCCAGAAAAGCCCCGGATTGGGAAAATGTTTCAAAGAAATGAATATTGAACTCTTGAACTGTCAATCCCACAACTGGGATACATTTAATCTGGGAAAAACATCCGTAGAAGTATCGAATTAATTATGGACACTACATTTTCTATTCATCATTTAAGACAGACAATATCTGGGAACTTTTGCTCATGTTGCAAGACGACATTATTTCCGCCATTCATCCGTTCTGAATAAAGAAATGTTACTTTTAGAATGTAATTTTTAGTATAAAAGTAAGTAGACTAGAGAGGTCTAGCGCCACTTCTTCCTGAGCTGATGATGCGAGGTCCCTATGCTGACGGAGAGGACGATGACTCTACATGACGGCAGAAGACTATAATTTTTCTCCAGAGGACCGGTTCTGACTTAGGATCTGACATTTAGACAGAATAGGTAAATATGAGAGAAAATTAATTTTGCATTTAATTGGCTTTTCTTGAAAATTTAGATAAACGAACAATTTGTTTGAATTACTGTCTCGGGTGGTTATTTCTTGTCATGTTTATTGAATTTATAGTATATTCTTTGAAACGTATTTTGCTATGATCTTCAGACAACTAGCTGGTCGCATTGACCTCAAAGTACAGGCAGATCAGATAGAGCAAATGTGATAGAGGTGTTTTTCTCCTTTACAGGAC